>NC_059074.1:126675689-127302234 GCF_020497125.1 Mauremys mutica
AGTTGGGAAAACTCTGTTAAGTCATCTAGTCCATCTGCTGACAACACCGAACCCAGAGAAATGCTATGGACCCAGTGAAATGATCACCACGTGTTTGGTCTGTGACATTGCACAGTTTTATTAGGAACATAAGAATGGCCCTACTGGGTCAGACCAAAGGTCCATCTAGCCCAGTATTGTCTTCCAACAGTGGCCAGTGCCAGGTGCCCCAGAGGGAATTAAGAGAACAGGTAATCATAAAGTGATCCATCCCCTGTCGCTGATTCCCAGCTTCTGGCAAACAGAGGCTATGGACACCATTTCTGCCCATCCTGGCTAATAGCCACTGATGGACCTATCCGCTATGAATTTATCTAGTTCTTTTTTGAACCCTGTTATCATCTTGACCTTCACCACATCCTCTGGCAAGGAATTCCACAGGTTGACTGTGCGTTGTGTGAAGAAATACTTCATTTTATTTGTTTTAAATCTGCTGCCTATTAATTTCATTTGGTGACACCTAGTTCTTTTGTTATGAGAAGTAGTAAACAGTTCCTTATCTACTTTCTCTACACCAGTCATGATTTTATAGACCTTAATCATATCTCCCCTTAGCTGTCTCTTTTCCAAGCTGAAAAGTCCCTGTCTTACTAATCTCTTCTCATACGGAAGCCATTCCATACCCCTAATAATTTTTGTTGCCCTTTTCTGAACCTTTTCCAATTCCAATATATTAAGATATATTAATATATCTAGTGCCTGAGGGGTAGAGATACTCCTTGCAAATGACCTTAGAAGTGCACACTTGTCCTCACTACCATCTTCTTAACTGAACATAAAGTATGCAGTCCCACTTCGATGCACTGTACTGGGGCACTATTGTGACTGCCTGAGCCAACCACTTTGCACACCAATTTTTAAACATAGTGACAGCTTTAGCTCCCCCTGGCAAGTATCCATCACCCTCAAATTATCAGCTTTGGAAGCTATTGGAATAATGACTCACACTAGAAGTTGGAGCCCATGACCCTCACCTTATTCTTTTGGGTATTTATTCCAGCGACACAGAGCCCAGAGGGAAAGAAGTTTAGACTTCTGTCTTGTGCCTACCTTTAAGATCTTATTGGTGATTGGATAGCTAATTCAAGGTCCAATCACCATCACTATAGCAAATGGGGAGGTGGTCAACCCACTACCATTCTCTCAGCTGTAAAAGCAGAGTGAATTATTCCATATGGTGTATTTTCTAGTTCTGTGGTCAGTCTAGTTTAAAGTGTCCCAAATGGTGCAATTTCTGTGACTTCACTTAAGAGTCTAATTTACAGTTGTATTAATAATTCTCACTGTATTTTCTGCTATTCTTAAGTATTTCTTTAGATTAACACCATTATTACTAGCTGTTGATCTCTTGTACTACCTTATTCTCCTTGTTTGGTTTAGATTCTTCATATATCTCAGGACTGTTACGTTTCTTTTCTTCCAAATCCCCATTTAACTGGTCTGTCTGTTAATATTCTCCCTTCATAAATCAGTCTGTTTATCCCCAAATAGTTTCTGTATCATTTTTGCACACACACCCCCCCAATTTGTCTGTATTTTTAGTAATGAGTTTCTCTGAAATAAGTGCAGTATTCCAGATGTAGTCACATCATGGCCCTAGAGGGCTTCCAAAACACAGTATGTTAAAACATGACTTTGAAGTTACATTAACTGTGATGCTAGACAGAAGTGCTTAACTGAATAGCCGGAATGATACTGAACATGACTTATCTATGTTGACTGCAGAGTCATGGCTAGCATTGTTAGCTAACTCAGCCTTTCATGGTTGTGTTTTAATATGTTAAAACTTTGTAGTGAAGGCTAGAACAAAGAGGAAATCATATGATGTGAGTTTGCAATGTGATGGTAGTAAAAAGGGCTGATGTAATTTTCGACTGCATATACATAGTCATTGCATCTAGTTTGCTGTCACTGTCAACCATAAAACTTTCTCAGTGGAGCTCATTTCTAGATTTTTCTCATTAAATATTTGTGTTTGAATGATTTTACTCTGTTGTATTAGCTTGTATTCTTCCAAGGTGAGTCTCATTTTGTGTGTCCATTTTCTTATCTCACTAGATGTCTTCTGTATTTGTCTTTTCTCACTGGGGCAAATTATCCCAGTGTGGCATTACCTGCAAACTTTATTTACTTGCTGTCTGCTTCCTCTTCCAGATTGTTAATAACTATGTTGAATTAATCGGTACCTACCACTCTTTATCCCCTACTAAATTCCCTTATCCCAATTTGACACTGTTTATCATTAAATTATCTTTGTGAGTTTTCAGTCCATGTGATTTGCTAAAATTCAAATGTTACATTTGTCACATTCTCTTCTACCCCGTTTATTCCTTTTCCCGCTTTTTAGTAATAGCTGTTAAAAGGTTTTCATTATTACCCAATTGTTCAAACTTTTGTTTCTTAGGTATATAACAGAGGATTTTAGTGCCTTAGCCATTTCTATGTTAATTTAATCCACATCCTCACTTATTAGCAGGCCTATTCTCTATCTAGTACTTCCTCCTGTGAAACACATTTGTAAAAATCCTATTCTGTTTCTTCTGACAACTTGCATCTGTTCTAATCTTAAGAACATAATGTAGACAACAAAATCAGTATTGTACTTAATATAGATTTTAGTCAGCTAAAAGCGGAATTAAGACCATCTTTTCTTTATATTTGAATAATTTAGATCAGGAAATGATTTGGTCATACTGTCCAAAATGAGTGCTCAAAGGTTATCATCCTCTGTAAGTCATTGATTTACAAAATTTGTAATCCTTACTGCGCATAAATTAAGTGCTAGGAGAATGTCTTGTTTAAGTAGGAAGCATATAAGAGAGACGAGGTGGGTGAGATAATATCTTTCATTGGACCAACTTCTGTTGGTGAGAGACAAGCTTTTGAGCCACAGAGAGCTCTTCTTCAGGTCTGGGAAAGGTACTCCAAGCATCACAGTTAAATGCAAGGTGGAACAGATTGTTTAGCGTAAGTAGTGGGCACATACTGTAAGGCAGGGCTTCCCAAACTTTTTTCCCTGAGGTCTACCTGTGCAGCTGTAATAGGCACTCCACTGTTAACATTTCTTGAGGAAAACTATTAATTTTAATCATTACATACATACAAACTATAACACTGTAAATAAAAATGGACATGTTTCCTTTCATTTTAATGTTAACAATTGTAATTATAGAAATCCCTAGCAATATGCACTTGAAGAAATGCTTCAAGATCTTTGAAACCAAACAGTTTTAGTAAAACTACACTTTAAAAAAAAGTTGAGCAAAATGTGTTCAAACAAGGAAAACACAATTTTGTATAAAACTGAACAATAAGCAACACAGCGTTAACAAAATTGTTAAAAAAAACCAACTTGTGTTGGTGGTTGATTTTAAAACAAAATTTGTCCAACTTTGAACACTATATTGTGTTTTCAGTGTTTTTAGTGTAAAATCTGAATTTCTGTGCTAAGTAAAGACCAACTCTATTCTCTACTATTTAGAAAAGAATCAAACATTGTAAGTAAAAATATGTAATAACTTATAGACCAGAAGTTGTCTTAATGGGATGGATGTGCCTGCTTCTCCTTGCAGTTTTTCCAGCTAGGGACATAGGTTAGTGAGGCTCAACCTGATCTTAATTTCAATTTTCAGCCAGCTCAAGGTGCAGGCAGGGAGTATCTAGGGGCTGTGGGCAGGAAGGGGGGTTGCTCAGGGTGTGGGAAGGGGGTAGTTAGGGGCTGTGTGCTGGGCGGCGTGTAGCTCAGGTGTGCAGGGAGGGGCTGTGCCCGAGGAGGTGGTGGTGCTGCAGCGTCTGTCCATATGCTCAGTTCCTAGTTGACACACTGGGGGCAGCTTTGCTCCTTGTGGCTGTGTATGTGCAAGGTTGGGCTGGGCCAAGCTGTCCTATACGGTCACTGTGGCCATTGGCACCCAGTGGTTCGCGGGCACCAAGAACTACACCTACCTGAGACCGCAGGGCATGGCGGCTGATACATAACCCACGTGGGGAAACTGATCTGGACGCACAGAGTGCCTGGCGTTACTGCTCACCCTGTTCCCTCCCCCCCGGAAACTCTGCCCCTGATGGCAGATCACCCAGGACTGTGTCGTGGCCCCTCTTTTCTAAGGGACCAGCCAAGGTAGAGTGGTCCTTTAACACTTCTGCGGTCATAGGCCAAAAAGAAGGGGGGTTAGTGTTGTTACAACACCTTGTTGTAATAAGCCATAAATCCAGTCTCTCTCCACTCCATGATTTTTAGTGTCTGAGTTATGAACTGAAGCGCCCAGGCTTGTCTTTTGAAAGTGTTGTCCAGGTTTCCTTTGAGGATCAGGACCTATAAGTCAGACAGAGGGTGATTGCTTTGTGAGCTTAAGTTAGCTGGTATCTTAAATTCATAACTCTGCTAAACACTAAAAATCATGGACTTTAAAAAAAAAATTCACCTTTACTTTCAGCTGGAGAAGTTCTTCACATAAGGTGAACATGCCATTCAGATACCACAGTGATACAGGGAGCAGTATAATATGTCTTGCCTGTTATAGTGTTGCTGGTGCTGTTAGATGGCTGCTGTATTTCAATAGTGGATGAAGTGATTTCTGTATATGCGCTGTAAAGCATTTTTATAATGTAAACTACATTATTTTGTACGTGAAACTTTATTCATAGAAGTCCCTATTTATGCAGGTTATCTAGGAATGCAGACTAGAATTGTAACCAGTGTGCACTGTAGGAGAGATGAACATCTTAATGCTGTGCAAATTTTTGCTTCAACTTTGACACTTGGTGCTCAAAGTTGAGAGCCTTAGTATAATAACCAACACACAATAGAACACTTAGCTTCATTTATGCTGCAGTGCATAGGTCAAATTCTCTTTCATTATCAGTCTGATAACATTACCTAGTTTAATTACCATACCTGTTTTACATAGTCTTTCATTCTTTATTATTTGCGTTATCTCAAATAGTTTGTGTGGGTTTCTTAAAATCTGGTATCTTTTTGTTTTAGAAAAATCTATTTTAATTTTTTTCTCATCTTGTGTATTTTCTGAAAAGTCCCTGAAGAGAGTAATCCGTGTTCAATCTCTTATTATGAATTCAGCTACAAAATTTTAAGAAGGATACCTGTGCACGTGGTAGTGGTGCTTTGCAACTGCCAAAATGTATAGACTGCAAAAAGATTGTTTGGGGAAGGGGCATTGAGTTTAGTGCCAGTTGAGCAAGTGATTGCTTTTTAAATTTTAAAGGTTACTCTTGCACAAATGTATAGTTGACTGCTTTTAAAGTGAATATTTATATGGCTCTAGGTGGTATATAGAAAATATTCCTTTGTTTCCAATCATTCAATCAAGACATTATTTATTGCTTTCTATATTATTTTTTATTACTCAGTCCAGAATTTTTTAAAAGCTTTATTGGGAGTAAGAGCCAAAATAAACTTGACGCAGTTATGATCAGCTAGTAATTTGAATATTTTAGAGTTCAGAAGAATTATCTTGAATGTGTTTGAGAATTTGTGAAATCTAGAACAAGAGAAACTTGGATCAACTTGAGTTAACTCCATTTTATTGTTTTCATTAATACATATCCAGTCCTCCTCCACCTCTCCAAAAACAAAACGTGTTAAATTCAGTTTTTAGCATGATTGCCTTCAAGTTAAAATGGAAGTGGCTTAAGCATTGTAGAATCCTTTTTTAAGCAGGAAATACCACAAATAGTACTGCTACCAAAATATCCCAAATACATAAATCAAAATGTGGAGATGAATTTATGCTGGTAAGTAGTATAGGTGTGTTCCCTCTAACAGTGGTTCTCAAACTTATTTGATCACACTCCCCTTCTTTGTGTCTGTAGTTATTTCCCACCCCCACACAAGTACATATACCGCCACTCAGCTCTGAAGGCAGAATGGGGAGTGGTCTCTGCTGGCTGGGTGCCTAGCTCTGAAGGCAGTGCTGCTGGCAGCAGCAGCACAGAAGTAAGGGTGGCATGATATGGCATTGCCATCTTTACTTCTCTGCTGGTGGTGGTGCTGCCTCTCTCCTAAAGCTTCTCATGTCCTTCCCCCTCCCCCCCAAATACATTCTGCATTCCCCCTTCCCCATTGTTCCGAGGAGGAATATTTTATATCTGTATTATCTCAAATGAAAATATGTTGTCGTTTCGCTAGCAATGCCACTGGTAGACTTCAATTGATAGAGCAGTTTACACATAGCGTGACACTTTTGAAGCCGGTACCCCTAACATTAGATTAATCCACTGCGTAGTAGCTTGCAGGTGAGTGCATGTGAAATGATTGCACAACAGTATGACTTTAATGTATGCTTACACATGTCATCTTCTAGGTTTTTTATAGGTACATTTAGAGAGCAAGAAGGTGGCATTAAGAATAAAATTGTACATTTTACAGTAGATTTAAATTTTGGACCTGTCAACTATGAAAGTGATTTTTTTTATTTCATCTCCTTTCTCCTGTATCCATTATTTATTATTTATTATTTATTATTATTATTATCACAAATAATACTTAGACACTTAGACGCCCCATTGTGCTAGATGCTTTACAGATATGTAGTGAAAGAGTGACTCAGCCCCAAAGAACTTACAATGCACTTTTCTTCCTTTTCTTTGTCATCTCAAGGTTAAATAAGTCACCTCCAAACTGCTCTCTGTTTCACCAGCCAGATGGCCAGGGTAGCAGTGTAATGCTTGGTGTACCATGGGATATTGAGGCTACAACCAGGTCCTTGTATTGGATTAATAAATATACCTATAAAACTACAAATCCTTTCATTAAAAAAGGATTAAAAATTAACTGTTAAGCACAGGTTTAATAAACCTGTTTTCTTGTTGGATTATTCCTAGTCTTTTGATTACCATGGAACCAAATAACCTTTGCCTGTACTCTAGTTGCTACAGTTTCAAGAGACCTAATATTAACACCTTTTCTTTCTTTCTTCGGTGTCATGAAGATGTGAACTTTTTCCACATCACTAGTTTTGTAAGTTGAGGAAGTTTTAAAATAATGAGATGTCAGAGTAGATATATTAATGTAACAGTCAGATTCATGGAGTACTTTCATACAAAAGAGAAGATTTAAATATGACCTCATAAATGTCTTTTTATCTGCAGGGTGCAGGTCAAGATAAACTTGGAATCTATGTCAAGTCTGTGGTAAAAGGAGGTGCTGCAGATGTGGTTAGTAATGTTTGTAAATATTAAAGTTGTTAAAATCTATCAAATAGTCAAATTTAGAGATTACTTCAATAAAAACATTTGTAATTCTCTTCATTGGACTAATAAAATGTATTTACATTTATCTTGATTAAGCCCATGTAAGGCTTGTGTATATAAAGTGTTTTTTTTTTCGAATGTGTAATTAGGATGGTCGGCTAGCTGCAGGGGATCAGTTGCTCAGCGTGGATGGTCGAAGTTTAGTGGGTCTGTCCCAAGAAAGGTACAGTATTGCTTTCAGATGATGAGAATTGAGGAAGCGAATACTCTTTGTAAAAATAGAGAGAGTGAGTGTGCGTGTGCAGTGAACGAAGGGCTTGGTTAGTTTTGGGACAGAAATATTAGTTTGACTTACAGATATTTCTGTCTTGGTTTTTATATTGGTTCCACATAGCCTCAGGAACAAAAGTTCATCACTCCATTATTTTAATATGTTCAGAACAAATATTGCTATAGTCGTGATACAGGTATCCATATAGAAACATCGTTGTATTAAATTCTTAAAGTGTATATTCTCATTCAAAGTAAAAAATCTTTTAAGCAAACTGGTCCTAGCTTTTGTCTTGATTTTGACATCTGGCATTGAACTGTGGAAATTAGGAATAGTAACTGCCTGCATACATTCCCCATTTTATATTCATACGTCCTCTAGATGCTATTTTCTAATTGTCCAAAGAGGATAAGTGACTTAAGTGTGAAGCTGAATAGAAAAGAAATGCTGTGGTGAAATAGAAAATATTGTTGAATGCTTGGTTTAGCAACAGTGACCTAAAAAGAATTGTATAGAGATTACTTTTAAATAATGCTATGCTTAGTTCTCTTCTGTTTGATTCCTGACACAGGGCAGCAGAACTCATGACAAGAACAGGTTCTGTAGTCACCCTAGAAGTAGCAAAACAAGGAGCAATTTACCATGGTCTGGCAACCCTGCTTAACCAGCCATCCCCAATGATGCAAAGAGGTAAAATAAATAACTGATTAACATTTTCATAAGACAGGGCTGCAAATTTAGACCCTTTCCCCAACATTGGTGAAAGGGAGAAATAATCCCTCAACAATCCACAATGAAATATGAACACTTAGAAGACGTAGCATTTTACTCCTGTAATGTACATGAGTTACATAATTCATCTCATAAAGACTTCCGCATGTGTTTCTGGGAGTAGTGTGAAGAGGTGGAGAAAACATATATACAAATGTTCCTGTTGATAGCAGTGGTTGAGTATTTTATACCCAAAATTTTACATTTTAAACAGATGTAGAATCCATGGAATGGCAATGCAACTTCTCTTACCAAGGAGCGAGCTCAGTTGTAACCATTGTTTAAAGTTATAGTACAGATACAGTTCTAATCATAAGTAAATGTGCTATCAGCACTTAAGTACAAATACTGTATAATTTATTTAAGCGTAAGCAGAATTTAAAATCTAAATAAATGGAATACACAAAATTCACAAAGGGACCAAGAATTCAATTCACTTTTTCTCCCTCTCCAAAAGAACACTGATTGCAAACATGCTGTGATACTTGTGATTACCAGTAAAATAATTTTAAAACAAAACAGAAGGCATTGGCCCATGTTTGGTCATTGATTTTCACTGAGAATCATGTTGAAATGACAGTTGTTAATTTTCTATATCTGATCCTTTAAAAGCTAGGTTTCGTTGATATTTTTTTTTCCAAATAATTGCTTCCCTCCCCCCAATATAAGTCAAAAATTTCTTTCAGGGGTGGCATTTTAATGACCATGTGTCAACTTTATATAAATTTTGATTGATTGAGTTATAATATGAGAGCTTTATAAAAATTATTAAAGAATGGTACAATATAGGAAGGAAAGAGTTAAAAGAATAAACCCTCATTACCGCAGTTTACATCACGACCCCAGACACCATAAGCCTTTCAGATTAATCAAGAGACTTCTTTCAGTAAAAGTGCATCTGGCTTTGCCAAATATTAAGGTGTCTTTGTTTCAAAAACCTTTTTGAAGCCTGTAAATCAAAGGAATCTTGAACTCTCAGCATAACAGAATGGGATTGTGTATCTGAAGAATTCTAACTTTTAAAATCCAGCATGTTTTACTAGAAGAATCATTTTAGCTATAAAAGTTAAGTAACGTTTTTTTAAACAAGACTAAAATAGGAAACAGTTGTTCAAGTGGATAAGAACAAAAATTTTAAAGGTCATCATCTGTTGCAGTTTCGGACCGCCGTGGCTCAGGTAAACCCCGACCAAAGAGTGAAGGTTTTGAGTTGTATAATAATTCTGCTCAAAATGGGTCACCTGAGAGCCCTCAACTGCCTTGGACAGAGTATAATGAACCAAAGAAGCTGTCAGGGGATGACAGACTGATGAAGAATCGAGCTGATCACCGCTCCAGTCCCAATGTAGCAAGTAAGCTAAACTTCACTTCTGTTCTTTAAGAATAATTTTTTCATGCAAATTATTAGTAGTCTTTGAAATCTAAAAACAGGAAGATGACTTGATTAAAATGTAGACTACATTTGAAATACTGACAGTAATAACTGCAACAAAATTTGAGGAAAGTCATTCATTAAAGAGCAATTACAACTAATGTAATTAATGCTTTATTGCTACATTATGAAGTTTAATTGGTTTGTTTTATTACATATGACAAATTTCTGTTACTGATGTTTAACAATGCTTACTTCAACTCTCTAATAGATCAGCCACCAAGCCCTGGAGGGAAGAATGCTTATGCTGCTGGAACGACCACCAAGATAACTTCAGTCTCTACTGGAAATCTTTGTACAGAGGTCAGAAGTGGCAAGAAAAGGATTGGCTGTTAACATCACTTAAATTTCAATAGCAGTAGTGTGCTTGGGTTAAGCTGAGGTTTTTATTGAAGGTTTTTAATAGAATGCCACTGTTCAATTATTTGTATTTATTCTTCTTCACTGTTGCTTTATTTGCTGCTGTTCAGTCAGCAACAGAAATTGTTACAAAATTGTGGTTATTGCATTGCTATTTGAATTTTTGATTATTATAAGTAAATTTATGCTATAAGCATTGTGCATTTAGTTCCAGAGCATTCAAACCCTGAATCATAATTACTAGTTTATATTTAATTGTTCTTAGAAAATCTTAGAATCATATTTATTTGGTTGCAGCTGGGATTAAGAACAATGCCTAAAAATATACTTGTTAAAAAAGAAATTAGAAGTTGAAATAAAATAAAATCTGCCGAAATCTGTATGATAGATAAGTTTTAACCTATTCTATCTTTTACAGGAGCAGACACTGCCACCAAGACCTGAAGCTTATCCTATACCAACACAAACCTATACCAGAGAATATTTCACATTCCCAGCTTCAAAATCCCAGGATCGAATGGGTCCTGCTCAGAATCAGTGGCCAAGTTATGAAGACAAACCACAGATCCAGGCAGAGAGTAATCACTCAATTAGTGCTGCAATGCAGGTTAGAAATAATCTGTCACTAATTTAAAAACCTTCCCTTCTGTTTGCTGATTGCTGAAGACAAAGAAATACAAAATATTAGGTTTTCTCTTTCAAAACATTCAATATTTTTTATAAAAAGCAAACTAAGGTGCCAGTTCCACAAGAAGTTTTAAACAGACAGACCCCAGTGCCTGTGTGTAGTTTTGTTGATGTGTTTTTGTTTTTTTTAAGTGGAGCAAAGAAATATCTGTAGTTCAAAACCAATCCAAGATCTATAGTGAAATGTATTTACTTCAGTCACTTGTAAACTGTGCCTCTGGTTATAAAAACAGTGCATCAGTTGTACTGTTATGGAAACCATTTACCACAGAGTCTTACATTCTCACAATATTTAATGTATACTCAAATACTCCTAGGAGATGGAGATAACTATAATTCTCTATTGTGTTGATGGAGAAACTGAGGCACAGATAGACTTACCCAATGCCTCGGAGGAAATCTGCGGTGGACCATGGAATTGAACCAGGGTTTCCTATCTCCCACACTAGTAGTGCCCACCCACCATCTTCCTCTGTAAAAACACCATACAGAGTCCCCCAGCATTCATAATAAGCACAGAAAAGATTTAGAATTGGGTGCTAAAATCGAATGTAGTTTTGGAAAAGCTTTTCTTTCTTGATTCTTGAGGTTGCAATCCTACAAAAAAAGTAGGAAATTGACACTGGAAACCTTAGTTGTGAGAGTAATCCTCACTCGTGCCAATATTGCCACTGAAGTCAATGCAATAATGACTTAAGAAAGGATTATAGGTAAAACCTTAGTATGATTGTGCTGATATGCAGTTGGTGCCTATAATACACTTCCAGTTTTCACAGCTGTTAAGAATTTAGAACGCAAACCCAGTGTTCATTTAATTCCATGAGGGTTTAAGATGGAAATTAACACATCATATTATGGCTAATTGCTATAAAAAATATTTTAGCTAAACATCAACACCTTAATACCCCACATTTAGAAAGCTGATGATAGGTATTAACCTTGAGTTGCAGCTTGAAGCCCTGATTCTGCCAGGAAAAAAGCATTTTACTAAAGCAAATGGCTGGGAGTTTGTTTTTCACAAGTACTTGAAAAGTATATGTTAGGTTTTCACAACACATATCAATCGGTGCTTTTAAATTTCATTGTTAAAATAAATCAGTTTTAAAAATCTCACAGCATTGATTACTTTTTAATGAAATCCACAAGCATTGTTTTTATAGGGTTTTATTTTTGTTTTAAAAAGCATCATTTTTCTGTTTAAGAATGTCATTATTGTAAAATCATTTTAGTGAATGATCTCGTCTGCTTATTTTTTTGTTAAATTAACTAGTTATTCACTTTTAAGGAGCAGTTTCATTTAAATTATATTTGAAGCTGTGGTCATGAAAGTTGCAGTAACTAATGGCTGACTTAAAATGCCTGTTTTATCATCTAAATGCATAAGTTATTAGCAA
Organism: Mauremys mutica; assembly: GCF_020497125.1. Classification (NCBI taxonomy): domain Eukaryota; kingdom Metazoa; phylum Chordata; order Testudines; family Geoemydidae; genus Mauremys; species Mauremys mutica. The sequence continues at coordinate 126,687,856 of NC_059074.1, forward strand.
ACTATTTGGCTAGGTGCATCTTCCCAGTGCTTCTGACACAAGTCACTGTGTGTTCAGAGCTACAGAACTAATAGAGCATAAAAAATACACCCTTTCATCCCAAACAAGGCATTCTTTCTAGTTCATAGTTAAGGTCATTGGTTGGGCAGCATGGAGAATTTTGCATTGTTAGTCTCCTCCAGTGTCACTTATGGAAAGTCTGTATGTTCTTTGTCCATACTGAAAATGTTCTAATCCTCAAAAATATGAATATTTGCTTCAAGAAAAAATAAAATATTTAAATAGATTTCATCAGCCTAATCATGTTTGAATATTTTTCATATCCAATTGAATTCCCACTTTCTATGCAGTAATAGTAGTTAGTGCGTGACAGCTTTTAAAATTCTGTAAGTGTACAAACTAATACGTGCTTAATATTCCTGTGAGGTAGTTGAATAAGGTGGGGCATCTAAGCACCCACATCCTCTACCCCGAATAATTCTCACAGTGGCAAGAGAGGGGGGTGCCCTCAATGCCCCCAATTGGGGGGTGGATGATTTCCCCCCCTTCCCTGAGCACTCTTTGTTTGTGTGTCTGTGTTCATGAAAGAAGCATGTTTGCCAGCCAGCAGTAGGCTGTACTTGAGTTACTGTTGGAGGCTGCCAGTATGTTTGTAAGTGGGTAAGAGCTGATAAGGATAGCCCTGAGAACTTGTGTGAGATGGGGGAGATTGTTGGCATGAGCTCTGCTTTGTTTTCATCATTCCCTCAGTGTAGCTTGACAGCTCTGCCTCAGAGCTTACAAAGTCTTCCTAGGCTTGCATGGTTTAAAAGGCTCAGTGATTTTGTGGTGTTGCGGACATAAAATCGTTGAGAAACTTGCTAGTTATGAAGGTTCTCTACTTTACCGAAAAGATGTAAATGTATTGATAAGAAGACTCTTTTTTGTCTTGTAGAAATGCATTTTTGTCATCCATTAGTTCTTTTTATTGGATATAAATTTTATTACATACAGATTAACTAATATGCATACTTTATTTTATTTTTTCCAGCGTGCAGCTCATTCCCAGGAAGAACTTCGAGATGATAAAGTTTTCCAACCAGAGAGGAATCGTCTGGAGGTGGTTATAAGAAAGGATGTAGAGTACATTGATCGAAAGTCAGACAGTGATCCATGGATGAATTCGTCTGTGGATTCCAGCACATCCAGCCAAGAGCATCTGAACCACTCCTCCAAATCTATTTCCCCTGGTTCTTGTTTAACCAAAAGCGGACCTGGCCGTTGGAAAACTCCAGCTATCAACCAGCCAACACCAGTGGCAGTTTCCCAACCCATCCGAACAGACCTTCCTCCCCCTCCCCCTCCTCCACCAGTGCACTATGCAGCTGATTTTGATGGACTGCAAATGGATTTGCCTTTGCCTCTGCCTCCCCCTCCCCCTCCAAACCAGCTAGGAACGCTAGCTGCTGCAGAACGTAAAAAAAGAGAGGAGCATCAGCGGTGGTATGAAAAGGAAAAAGCGCGTCTAGAGGAAGAGCGAGAGAGGAAGCGTCGTGAGCAGGAAAGGAAATTGGGCCAGATGCGTACTCAGCCACTAATTCCTGCTCAGCCTATGGTTTCTCCTGTTTCTGTGCAGCAGGTGAAACCAGAAAAGCCTTCAACACTGCAGAGGTCCCAGGACACTGTCATTCGAGAGCTACAGCCTCAACAGCAGCCCCGAACCATCGAACGAAGGGATCTGCAGTACATCACCATCAGCAAAGAAGAACTGTCCTCCAGTGATAGCTTGTCTCCTGATCCCTGGAAACGGGATGCTAAGGAGAAGCTAGAAAAGCAACAGCAGATGCACATTGTGGACATGCTGAGTAAAGAGATTCAGGAACTTCAAAACAAGCCTGATCGTACAGCAGAAGAGAACGACCGCCTGCGCAAACTTATGCTTGAGTGGCAGTTCCAGAAACGACTTCAAGAGTCAAAGCAAAAGGATGAGGATGATGACGAGGAAGAAGATGATGATGTGGATACCATGCTAATTATGCAACGGCTGGAGGCTGAAAAAAGAGCAAGGGTAAAAGGGGGTAATCCTTTCTAGGCACAACTATAGCAAACATTTATTTAAACTTGTGTTCTTTAGTAGACTGGTTAAATGAAATTTGAAATTGTCACAGGATAAAGGAGGACTGGACTGTCTTAATGTCCCTGTCTTTCATTATATAGAAAATGCTAAAGAAAAATGTTGTAAACTACCTTGGTTTGGCCAGATAAGTGGTGTATTATAAAAGTACGAAGCGACTAACTGCAAAGATGAGAGCAAAATCTTTTTCCCTGGCTGTAAAACTTTTCTTTCAGAGAAATGACTATCCCTTCCCCCTAGATAGGGGAAGGGGTAGTTATTGACTGCAGTTCCCTCAAAGTAACGTACACAAGTTGATGCCTGGTGTATGCTCTGGAAGTTTTATTTATGGAGGATAAAAATGAAGGTCTTTGGGGAGGGGACAAAAAAGGGCAGTGTTTCTTTAGTATCTTTATTTTATTCTAACTATCTGATAGCTCTTAATTGGCTGCTTTAGTGGTGAAAGCCCTTGATATTTCCAGCTGTTAAAGTATGCTGTCTGTTAAAGTTATTCTGTCCTTTCTGTCTTCACTGAGAAACTGTTTCCATATAGAAACAAATCTTTTTCTTATGAATCATAACCCCAGGAATACTGAATTTGCAAGTTGAGAGTTTTGCTTTGAAGGACTTATAAACTAGTTCCTTAGTTTGCTGAGCATCTTTACTGCTACTTGTCCTAAGAGTTGACCTTTGGGTTTGGCTCCATTGGCACTAATTCCTAAACTTAATCTTTATGCCCTTGCCAGAGTTTGTTGTTTTCCTTTTACCCTGTGGCTAACTTTTACTGTTTTGAAGCAATAGGTACCCCACACTTGCAAACTGATGAAAGGAAAGGCTAAATATATCCTTGGCCGGTGTTGCTAACTTTGATTGTAACACATAAGCAGTTACCTATGGGCATAAAATTCCATATAAAACTGCTATTTGCACAAAAAAATCCATGTTAACGTTTTTATTATCACTTGACTTAAAAAACCACATCATTAATGGGTTGAGTAGCCAGCTGTATTGTATAACATTATATCATTCTTCTCCATAAGGGATGAATTTTAAATATTAGAGTCAGTGAGGTTTTCTAACATTTTAGAACATTAGTGGCTTTACACAATCCTAGCCTGAATTAAACCATGTAAAGTTTCCTACAGAGACTATAGCTGTTTGCTCTTTTTTAAAGATAATGTCTGCACTTCTGTTGTATGTCATTATCTATAATGCCAGAGATGCAAACAAAAATAGTATCTCTAGGATCACCATTAGCTTTGTTTTTTTGAGTGTCTGAATATCTAATCTGAAATGTTATCACCATTAGGACACTGGGTTTTTCGCTGTTCAGACAGTTCAGCAATCTAATGTCCAAAATTCTTCAATTGATTTTTTTATACCTTTCTAAAACAGCTGAAGTATCAAATAAAAGGGAAATGCTTTTGGCATAGTGCAAATCTAAACTTACCTTTATTTTCACTGTGCATCTTTCTTTTTTCCCTTCTTTTATTACCTGCAGCAGACTGCTGTGCCAGCAATCTCTGTTCTAGATTTGGTATGTTCTTGTTTCTTTCTCTTCAATACCTCTTCCCCGTCTTGATATTTTTGTTTTGTTTTCTTTATTAATAATGATCCAAAATGCATTAGGTGTTGTCTTTGCCATTTCTGGGGTGTTCTGAATGAAGGTGTGATACAGTAAGTTAACTGTAAGCATGCATTTTGAATGTTTCTAAGTCTCTTCTTCTTACTCCTCTCCTCCTGCTTCTCTTCTTTAATTGTTGTGTTCTGCCCGTGGCTTTGAATGTTTGCAGCTGTGATATAATATGAAACTCTGTATTTGATATTTCTATGTAACTATATATTTATAACATCTTACTAAGCAGTTGGAAGGAACAAATTGTGGGGTGAGATTTTCTCAGTTTCACTTGTTTCATTTTAAGTCCTAAGCCAAAGAAAACTTGTCCTGCCATTCTTCAGAGATTTATATGAACTTGTTTTAGCAGCTTAAATACACAAGATTTTTAAATCCGGTGACACCATAAATGTGCATGGCCTATTACTTTAAAAGGTCATGTTCCCTATCCTCCCTCGTGATGGCTTTGTGTACCAGTTTAGCTTCTCCATTAATTGGCAGTAAACAATATGTTTTCTTAATTTCTGATATTTTTCTGTAATAGAATGAAACACTAGTTCAGGAGCAGTTGCCCTGAGTTAGTATATCCAGCTAATTTACAAACATAACCAGAAAACCTATCTCTTACTTTCTTTTCCTAAACTGCCATTTCATTTGGATCAATACCATTGCATTTACATTTAAAATTGAGGTGGAAAATCTCTTGGTTAAGTGACTGTTTTAGGGCAGTAATCTCTAAACCAGTACATAAATGCTATTGCCAGCATTGAGAATGAACAGATAATTGAAATGTTTCCTGTAGCTCTCTAGAAAAGAAACTCACCTTTTAAAATTAGTTACTGTATAATTGGGTATTATCTGAATGTAATTCATGTATCTGTACCAATGCTTGGGACAGCTCCTCTAGATACAAATTATTTGTACCTCTCAAAAGATGAAAAAAGTGACTGTTAAAAATTTTGCCCAATTTTGGTATTGAAATGCAAACACTGCTTTATAAGACGAATTTATAAAATATATGCTTCAGCTAATTTATAACATGTATTTAAACACTCACTACTGTAGCATCTCTGTGCCAGATTACTATTGTTATAACCAATCTCAAAGTCCTCTGGCAGCAACAAAACAGGTGAGCTTTCTCAGTTGTTTTCTGAATGACACAAGTACATTCAGAAAAGCCATGGCTATTCCAGCTTCTGGTGTTGCCATCTCTCAAGGTTTTATTGCATGTCTTGGAATATTCAGTGTTTTTCTTAAAACTCCAGTTCCTGGAGTCATTGTGTTAAGAATCTCAGCTTTCATTTTTACAATGTTCTGGAGAAAAGTTTGAAAATGTGAAGCCTAAAGGCAAAAAAGCAGAAGACAAATAAAAAGAGCCCCAAATCTATTATTTTAAAAGTTTCATCATTTTAAAGCCAATCTCATGAGGTTTTTTTTAATCTTGTCTAATTTTTTTTTGAATGATTGGGGAGGGCAATATTGAACTTTAGTGATAATATCTCCTACATTTTTGTTGCGTCTCTGCCACATCATGTTATGTACTTAAGATTGTCTGCTTTCTATAGGAAAATGAAGTTGAAGGACATTCATTGTATATTTAGACCTGTAGAATGAACAGTGTAACCTGTATGTTTAAAAAGGCCCTGAAGTGGTTAATGAAAACTTCAAAGCATAAATCGTCAGTTTTCGTGATGGTTTTTCCTTTTAAATTCTGTAGAGCCATTATTAATTCTAACTGACCCTCCCCTGTATTAAACCCCTATATAAAGATAAACTTAAAATATTTTAAAACTTTATTTTTAAAAGTTCCTAACAACCCCACCTTTATTTTGTACGATTTGAAGTCCAGTGCACGCAAGCCATTCCCATGAATTAAGCTCAACAGCTCTTAATACTCTAGCACTGATTTCCTTTTTTACCCCCTTGGACTGTCATGTAAGGGAAATAGGCTATCTAGTTAAAGATTAGATATTTAGTTTATTGAAGCTGCGTATTAAGTTTTGGGCAGAGGCACATCATGCTGCCCTGAGAGAACTGGAGAGCATAATTGGTACTTGTGCAGTCTGGGCTACTACACACTTAGCATGCATGTCACAGCAGTACTATGAGAAGAATTAGCAATCTCATGATGTAGTCCTCTATTAGAGGGAACAACTTGGAAGAAGCTGCTTGGCTGCTGTCCCGAGCTAGACTGTTGGAAGTCCGGGTTGGCCACACAGGAAACCAAGGATTATGGGACCAGATGAACTCTTGACATTTTATATGGTAAACTAACCTACCTAGGATAGAGGAGAAGGGAAAGTTCATGCTTCTATACCTAGTGATCTATTACAGTTACTCTTGTATGTCTGTGTATACGGCTCCTCTTTTCTATTCTTTACTATTTAAACAAAAAAATACTTAAGGGAAGGTACTGAATATAGAGCAAATGAACTTGTTTTCATATTACATGTAACATATCTCTCTTCACGTAAGCAGTGCTGTGGGTCTTGAACTGTACTGTGCATCTTGAGAAGTTATATTGACAGGTGTCCCTTTAACTGAATGTCAGAACAGACAGATGTGTAAACTTAAAAAAAAATTTTTTTTTAAATTAAAGACTAAATATTCAAACTAGTGCATGGGAATCTTAATTGCAAGATTCCTATTGATGCAAATGGGGCTTGTGGGTAAATTTCTTCTCAGTGTTTTGAAAATTTAGGAATTAAATGGGCCTTACTCACTGCTTGTAGGGTTAGTATAGTATACCGTTGTTGTACACAGTCACAAAAGCTAATTGCTTCAAGCAGTATGGAGAGCCTTGCCATCTCAACAGTCCTTTCTTGGTGTGTGACTACTGCGAAATAGAAGCTAGTTATGTAGGTCATACAGAAATGAGGTGTCATTTTGTAGTGATCACTCGATTCTCTCCCACTCCAGCCTTATTTCTCACTCTTGGCCTGTTTCCTAGGGTTTAGGTCTAGAATAGCCTCTGATCTGGCTGGCACATTCCTACCTGATGGAGCTGTCCTTCCAAAATTACTGTGGTCAACACATTGACATCAACTCCAAAATTGGCATATTGCATAGGGTTTTTTCTTCCTATTTTGGTGCTCTAGAAATACAAATATTTCTCTTTAAGTGTTTGGGACAAAGTCAAAAAGTTCTCCTTTATTCTCTCATTAAGACTTATTTTTGCCAGTTTTTTTTCTTTAAGTGGAAAAAAAATATTTTTCTTGAGGACATTTTTTTCTGCATTTTTCATCTCTCCTGCCCTTCCATATCATTATTTGGTACCATAAGATGAATTCTTATGCTAAACTGGTGAATTGTTATAAAAGGGGGAAGGGAAGAAGAGATCTTTATTCCAACAGGCTTTTAATTGTGATAAGGTTTTTTTATTAACAGATCTATTCTTTTATAACAGATATTTTATAAAAACTTGTTTAGTTGCTTTCCCTATTGTACTGAGTGTATTTGAGCCTTCCCTCTATCTTTGTGCAGTGTCAAGAACTATAAAAGCCACTTACTTTCCTATAACTGGAGTTCAAAGGTAACATCCTCTGAAAAATATTCACCAGATACATGCCAATATGAATACTAAATCATTTTTATTTAAAAAAATAAAATCAGATCACTTGGACGACCATGAGCTGGTCCTGAAAGATTGGCACACTCTGATGTTTGTAACTTTGACCATCTAATCAAAGGAATTCTCAGCTTTGAAATGCATGCTTGATAATCAGCTGACTTAGTTATGCATGTAAGGGTATATCAGACAACAGTGCTCTATAGAGGATGTGTAACCTACAATCAGACCTCACCAGATACATATAAGTAAATCCAGTGTTCAGGGCGTTAGCGAAGAAACTGGCAGTTAAGGAAAGATTAATCAGATAAATGAGAAACTGAATATTTTTTAAAAGGTCTGTTTTTACAGAATTTTGCCTAGGTATTTCAATTTTAAGGTTAAATATTTGAACAAGAAATTGTATAGTTTTAAATGATTGCCATCAGATTTATTGGAACAATAGAATCGTTTAGATTCAGTGTAAAAAAATCCATTGCAGTGTTAGGAAGCCTTCACTCAATGTTTGACACGCTGGATATCAAAATGAAAGTTTTTAAAAAGTCTTTTGTCTTCAAATGCATATCCTCCCTTCTGTTGGTGTTAATGGGAGTTACATGCTCAAATAGATGGGAAATAGGGAGAGAATTTCGGTTCCTTACATGAAGATTCCCTGCAGAAATATCATTGTCTCTAAAGTTCCACTTTTCCCCAGTTGCTGTATTCTGTCAGGGTATGTAGACGCTCGGGCTGCTGTGCAAGGTCTAGGACCCTGAAAGGTGGGAGGGTCCTAGAGCTTTGGTTGGAGCTGGATCCCCAGCATCTACACTGCTCTTAAACAGCCCCTTAGCCCGAGCCCCGTGAGCCCGTGTCAGCTGGCACAGGCCAGCCATGGGTGTCTAATTGCAGTGTAGACACACCATGTATGTGCATAAACTGCTTGACTATGAACAAGAGCAAACTGAATATATTTAGCAGAAAACCACATGTAAAGATGATGACAACTTTAGGAAACACAGACATAAAATCAATTTAATCAATCTTACTGTGAAAAGTTTAATGTAAAAATATAAGCTCATAGCAATAAGAAGCATGACTCGATGGCAGATAATTTCTGTACTTTAGAGATACACCTCTACCCCGATATAACGCGACCCGATATAACACGAATTCGGATATAACGTGGTAAAGCAGTGCTCGGGGCGGGGGCTGCGGTAAAGCAGTGCTCGGGGAGGGGCTGCGCACTCCGGTGGATCAAAGCAAGTTCGATATAATGCAGTTTCACCTATAACATCGTAAGATTTTTTTTGGATCCTAAGGACAGCGTTATATCGGGGTAGAGGTGTAGTTGTTATCCCAATGAGTACTCTCTCCATCATAGATGGCAGTACCTGAACCGCTTCAGTGAACCATGCAAAAATATATTTGTAGTGGTGCTAATTTGTCTGATGAGTGCATTGTTATGATGTCTGATAGTCAATTGTATAGACATTTATCTGAGGTTTATATATTAGCAATGTTAGATTCAAGTAACCAAGGCCTTGCTTCGTTGTCTGTTTTCCTAGTGCACATCTGTTGTAGAAACACTGGGAGACTTTTTATTTATCTTTTGAGGGTATTGGTAGACTTGCCACATGAGCCTCTTACTTTAAATGGATTGACCCCATGACTAAAAAGTCAAGATTTTTCAATGCTTAAATCCCAATCTAAAATAAACAGTGTTAGCTGTTGAAGCTGTGGAATGTTGGTTCCAAAAGTCTAATTTCAGTTCACCTGTGCAACTCTTGTTGCTGAAGCTGTCTGGACTGTAAGTCAAACGGTACCTCTGTAGGGGTCCAGTACGCATATGTACAATCATACTAGCAAGGTAGTTTTTTAATAGAGTTCTGCTGATTCATTTTAGTTAACTATATGTAGAATTTCCCAGAATGCCAAAATGTAGGTGGAACTGCGGAGTCTGTGTCCCCAAAAGTCTCTCTCGTTGTGTACAGCTGTTGTAACAATTCAGCAGCAAAAAGAAAGCAGTACATTCCCTCCTATACATTTCTCATCCTTTATGTGCAACAATTATTAGAAGTTCTGTATGGTTTTTAGGGACTTTCAGGGAAAATATAATGTAATAAATCATAGTTGGACAGGGAAAACATTATTGGTCTGCTGTGGTGTAGTGCTTTGCATTAAACTGGTCAATATGTAAAATGAATGCTCCAGGTATGTGCCCTCTGACTTATCCAGGGGGAGGTGATTTCATAAACAATTAAAGACATGTCTTGGTTAGTTACAGGATGAAGAGCGCAGACGGCAGCAACAGTTAGAAGAGATGCGTAAACGAGAAGCAGAAGATAGGGCCAGGCAAGAAGAAGAGCGCCGGCGCCAGGAGGAGGAGCGGACCAAGAGAGAGACTGAAGAAAAGGTTATGGTCTTCTGAGTGCAGCAAGAATTCTTTGTAGGCTTCACCTACTTAGCCTGACCATTAACAATTTGGTTTTGCTGGGGGGGGGGAGGTGAATATATTAACATGATGATGGTAATATTCATGGGCTCAGACCCTCTACCATCCAAAATAGAATAGACGGACCCTGAGTTAATGTCCAGATTCATATAATTCATTTCTTTTGTATTTATTGGTAACTCTCAAACAATAACACAACAGAAATCTCAGGCTTAGGCCTGGTCTACACTGGGGGCGGGAGTCGATCTAAGTTACGTTCACATAGCTGAATTTGATGTACTTAGATCGACTTACCATGGTATCTTCACTGCGGTGAGTCGACTGCTGCTGCTCCCCAATCGACTCCGCTTGCGCCTCTCGCTGAGCTGGAGTACAGGAGTTGATGGGAGAGCACTAGGGAATCGATTTATCACGTCTAGACTAGATGCAATAAAAGGATCCCTGCTGGATCAATGGCTACCCCCCGATCTGGCCTGTAGTGAAGACATACCCTAAGTGTCCTCCCTGAGCTTGGTTGTCACTGCTAGAGTTCACCTTCAGAGCCTTCTCTACCTTGGCTTTCTAGTTTCTTCTGCCTGAAAGAGACGTTCCCATGCTGCTTTTGTCTGGGTTGGAGCTGACTGACCTGCTAGCCTGCCCCAGCAGTAATCATCCTGGAACTTAATGCAGGGTTTTAGCACCTGAGACTATGGTGACTCAATAGAAGAGCTTTGTATTGCCTTTGGTTACTTTATTGTAATTCACTAAAATTCAGTGTTCTCTAAACCAGAAACAAAAAATTGCAACGTTTGATTGATGTAGTAGGTTTTAGAAAGACCTATTTTTATAAGAAAAGAAAAATATATTGTATGGAATTCAGAGATGGAGAAGTGGAGAGAATGCTCCACTGTATTTTTGTTACTTTTGTTTGAATCTGGAAAAAAATTACTAGGAGTTGGTTCTTTTATGCAGGAAGCTATTAGACCTGAATGTGATCTAGCAGGAAATTGGATCTCTATACAATTAGATACACTCCAAAACTCCAGATGCTTGAATCCCTTAAAAACTCATACATGATGTTTTAAAATTTTTATGATAAATTTCTTAAGATCTCAATCTTTTTATTTGACTCTCAATGTGGTAGATGTAGAACCATCCCACCCACTGTAAGCTGTTGCTTGAGCAGTGACAATCAGGTTTCTTCAGAATGAAAACTTGGATTTTAGTGAAACTGTGATTTCAGTATGGAGAAGGATGTTTTAATGATAGGAGGAGCTCCTGCTGGGAAGATCAAGTAGGGAAAAAAGTTTAAAAGCTCTAAGACCTGTTTTTCAGTGGTCTAGGTATAATGGGCTGACAATGAGCAAAAAAAAAAATCTAGAACAGAATAGTTTTCCAAGGGAAGTCATAACCCCATCACTGGGATATCACACACACAACTGTACTCAGCAAAGTAGTAGAGGTCATATCATAGGAAAGTTAGAGGTGGAGGGTGGATAAGATTGATCAGTAATAAATAGATATTCTCCATCTCTAACTTCGGTGATGTGGTACATTCTAATGATATTTGGGTCACCTACAGCTGAAAAGCTTTTATGACTGGCAAATCTGATCTATCCCAAAGACAGTTGCATATAAGTCCCAGACAGAGATTGTTACAAATTTAGTGGCACCTAAATACTCTAGAGCCTTCAAAATGGAAAATTGTATTTCATACATAACCAATAGAAGGATAACTGGCTCTGACTTCTTTAGTTAAGATTCTCGGGCTGTTTAAGAAGGGTATTTATTTATTTACTTACTTTGATTTAAATTTTAAAAAAGATGTGTATCTAAAACTCTAGGCACCCTGCCACAAATTACAAGAAGTTTTTTTTAAGAAGCTATACATCCTTAATTTAACAAGAAATCATGTTTTATCTATGTGATTGCAAAATACAAATATTCGGTAGTTAGTTAATCAAGAAATGATAGAATTTGACCTTCACAGTTTGTAGTGAAAGTCCAAAATAGATCTGTAGCTATTAGCTCACAATGGAGTTCTGACAGGTGTTGATGAAAATTAAGTTATTTCACAGAACAATAAAAACTTTTTAAACTGGAAAAATATGGGAAACTGTTCACATACGGTAGACACATGGTAGCTTCTGAGAGATGGTAGAGTTCAAGTAATACGTACTGTACCTTATTATGAATATCTATTTTTGTCAAGTATCAGAGGGGTAGCCATGTTAGTCGGGATCTGTAAAAGCAGCAAAGAGTCCTGTGGTACCTTATAGACTAACAGACGTATTGGAGCATGAGCTTCGTCATGCATCCGATGAAGTGGGTATTCACCCACGAAAGCTCATGCTCCAATATGTCTGTTAGTCTATAAGGTGCCACAGGACTCTTTGCTGCATCTGTTTTTGTCAGGTTCACACAAGAGTTCAGTTCAGATTATTTTTATTATGGCCCTATAGAAACATCATGGGCATAGCATTTTCTTCATGAACTTGTAGAAGACACTTCAAGAGATTTATTAAAGCATTGTTTTAAAAAAATAAATTTCACAAGTCGCAACTTATCTTTGCATGAAGTTATTTTTCTAGTGTCTATAGCTTAGGCTTGTAGACTCAGTGACCTCGAAAGCTCTGTTGATGACCTATTCAGGAGGGATAAGGCAAAGTTGTACTCTCTTCCAAAGTTCCTTTCTAAGATGACCCATTTTATTTGTTTTCATTCTTTCTTAAATACTTTGCAGCTTTGCTAAATCCTTACTTTATCAACTCTAACTTTGAAAGATGAGTGCAGGGAATTCCTTTAGTCAGTACAGCTTTATTTCTGTTAACACAAGTATGTTGTCAGCATAGAGCATGCATCAACTCCAGAAATAACTCAGAATTAACATTGTGTTACAGGACAATTTTGTCATTTTCACATTAGTAAATATACTCTTTGTATAATGATTTGGAGTGGCTTCCTTTCCCATTGCAGGGGAAGGGAGATGAGGGGATCTGTTCAGTGCTCTTGTGGAGGAAAACTTGAATCCATCCTATGTTTAAATGTTTCTCTTGTTCTGATCACTGCACTTTTCTTTTCTACGGGCCTACAGAGGCGACAGGAGGAAGAGTATTACAACCGTTTGGAAGCTGAAAGGCGTAGACAGCATGATGAGGCAGAACGAAGATTACTGGAACCTGACGAGCCTGGTCTGTACAGACCTCCGCTTCCACGGGAATATGAGCTCCCACCCCCACCCCCTTCATCTAATGCTCCTCCTCCCCCACCTCAGCGAAACACCTCTTACCTCAAAACACAGGTCCTCTCCCCTGACACGGTTTATACTGCCAAGTTTGTTGCATACAATGATGAGGAGGAGGAGGATTCCACTCTAGCAGGTCAGGATAAGTACTCCAGCACAAGAAAATCTTATGGTGACCTTCCTCCTGCCACCCTTCCGCCACAGCAGCTCTTCCGCCAGCCGCGCCCAGTCTCAGATGGCATCTTTCTTTCCACCTCATTCCAGCCACCCTCGGTCAATGCCAACAGTACTGCTTCCAAAACAAGTCATCCCCTTTCCCCATCAAACAAACCAAGTTTCTTCCATCCCAGCAGCTCAAAAGGTAGAAACAAAAAAATGAAATCAAAATCTTTCTCTACAAATCTTTCTGCACATTTCCCACTGTGGTGCTGTAGGTATAATCACTTTTTCTGTGATTGATTGATTTTCCCCACTTGGTCACTATTCTCAGCATGGTGATCTAACTTTAATCCTGATATCAATGTGAATGCTCCTATTTGTAAACATTTTAATCTTTCAAATTTCCTTGTTCCTTACCGAACTCTCTCAAAATCCCATCTTTCACACAATGAAGGAAAAACAATCAGTTTGACTGTTGCTCAACCAGTTCCAAGTACTGTTGGTTTTGGCTTTCATTCTGTGCCATCTCAGGAATTGTTTCTTCTTCTAGTTCGTTGGCTGTGCCCATGCTGCTTCTATACATGTGTTTTCCATGAAAATATAAAACACGTTTTCTGATTGATTGATTAATTGGTGGGGAAGGGAGGGCTTTTCTTCTGCTTTCACTACTTGGCACAAGGGGGATTCCTACTGATTTAAATATGGTGTGCAAATGGCTTTCAAAGGTCCCCTGTACACTTTTAAATCTTACATATTCAAAATTAAGGTGATATTTGGGGCTTATGGACGTAATGAAAACAATTTTCTAGGCAGCACATAGTAGTCATTATATTTCTGCATTATAGTGCAGGTTACCTTATGCCTGGGGGCAAGAACCTATTTTTCCATCATTAAAGTGCTTTTCTTCCTGCTTTTTCCCTCTTCCCAGCCTGTCTTATGTTCCTTTGTAGTCTCCTTCTCTTTCCCTTTACACTGCAAGCACACAACTACACTGGTAATTAGAGCTTTATTAGCAATTTAGTTGCATTAATTTTAGCACTATCCATTGCCTGCAAAGCACTACAGTTTTTCTTCTAACTGTACCCAGAACCTGGATGCTATCACAGACTGAAGTTCAATGCTAGATTTTTTGGATACCATGGCTAAGTAGGAGAAAGTTCATAACACTTGAGTGTGAGTATGTGTCAGTATGGATCTTATTGTACATGGGCACGTGTGTGCATCATGCATAGGATTTTTTTAAAGTAGTGTCCATTGGGGCTGCACATGTATTCTGTGCCTCTTTGTTCTCCTATGTGAGCGCATGGAAGTGGAGTGGCCACAACCCTCCCTCAGTTCCCTCTTACCACCCATGGCAGCAAGATGGAATCAAGTGAATGTCCGACCTTCTTCTCCTAATTATATTTCTTTTTCTCAGCTAGTCTTTGGTAAAGAAAATCTATTTGATCCCCAAAAAACCAAAATCCATACCTCCTGTATGCTGGGGCGATGCCTCTCATATCAACCATCATGGTGGACTCTAAATCTTCAGGCTTCAAACCCTGCCCAGTCTGCAACCAACTCATCCCCCTGGTCCATGGGCACGGTCAATGTCTGGTTTGTCTGAAGGAAAGTTCAGTGTGCAAGTCCTCCCCAAGGACTCCGCATGTCAAGGAACATGTGGCTAAAACTACACCTACTTGAACGGTGGTTGAGCGTCTTGTCACACCTGAAGGAGACTACCATCTCCAAGGTACCAAAAGGGTCATTGTCAACTACTTCTCCCTCAAGCAGACAGTACAGCCTAAGGGCCAGACGTGAAAGGAAAACAGGAAAAGACGTTATCAAAATTGGCACTAGCCACATTACACAGACTATTTTGGCACCGGGGCCTTTGGTTTGGATTGCTGCTACACCAAGACCAGTTCCAACACACCCATCATCACACCGGCAGATTCAGAATTGAGACTGATACTCCAGCACAAGGACAAGATCAAAAGGTGGAATCCATATATGACTTCAGACTTTGAGAGACACCATTGTATAAGGAGGAGAACCACCATTCTTCCAAGGACAGGATGTATAAGACCTCTGCTAAGGCAGGAGTGATGCACAGGAAGCTGACATTGGCACCAGTGAAGGCCTCAGTGCCAGTTAGGGGCCAGAGAGATGCTCTCAAAGCATCAAGATTCCTCCATTGACATCGTTGGTAACAGAATGGCACCTGGCACTGGAGCGGGCTTTGAGGCATTACCCCAAAGCACCACCATTTGAAGAGTATTCTTCTTCACCAATGTCTGATTATGCTTTTTCCTGGTATTGAACAGTGATGCCTCTCCCATGCTTTTTTAGAGCAACCCTAGAAACTTGTACTGGAGAGCCTTCTCACAAAGCATCACCACAAAAGAGATAGTAATGGCATTAAGCCAATCAGCCACAACCAGGTCAGTACTTTCCTGGCCATATTAGGGATCATCCTCTGATGTGTCCTACAGCAGATCCCCCTCCTGTATGTCCAGAAAGAGGAGGAGATTAGGCTGTCAAGTGGCATCATCACACAGGCCACCAACAACAGACTGCAGTGTCAGCACCCAGTGGTGTAAGCAGCAAAAGAACAGTAGCATTCCCATTCTCCATTGAAATAATACTCATTTGTTGTTCAATGAGACTGGTATACAAGCCTCTGCCCCAGCAATTGACTATTTTAAAGCCTTGGAGGATTTCTTATTTTGTATCACTGAGATAATACATACTGAAACCACACTCATACAAGAGAAATCCCATAAAGTCAACATTTTGACTGTATCACCTAGGATTGCACTCCTCATGAGTGAAGGCATACTAGAACCATCTAAGGAGCTCTGACAAACCCCAGCTACCATTCAGCCCACATCTAAGTGGGTGGAGAAGTGTTACCAGGTTCCCCCAAAGAGCTTTGGCCATTGTCACTCCCACCCAAATCCAGTATTGTTGGTAGTTGCAATAATGCAGGAAATATCTAAATTGATGAAAGGCACACCCAAAGAGAAAAATCCCCAAAAGTTAGACCTATTCGAATGCAAAGCCTACTCATCCACCTCACTGCAACTCCATGTGGCAAACTCCCAAGTGGCGTTTGCCAGTTTGACTTCCTGATCTGGGAAAAGGTGACTCTCTTCCTGTCAAAAGTATCTTGGGACACTGAAGAATTAAATCAATTTAAGTGTTGCCAGAACAATCCTATAGCTATCCATGAACACCTCTGACACATCTGCGAGGTTGATAACCAAGGTTGTGACCCATGAGGCAGGCCTCTTGGCTATTAGCATCTGAGATATTAAAGAGAGGGCTAAGAGACCATAAAAGACGACCTCCTGTTTGCGGTAATGAAGCTCTTGAGCAAAAGAACGGATGAAGTGGTTCATTTTGTAAAAGACTCATGATCCTCCCCAAGGTTACTGGAAATTTATACACCACCATCTTAAGGATGCCATAAAATATCAGCCTTAGCATAGATAGTAGGCACATCCTGATTCTCAGGATAGGCAACCAGAGTACCCACCATGAAAATGATGGTGATACTCAGGGAAATGACCATCTTCTGCCTTCTCTGTGACCCAGCCCATCAACTAGGCAGCACATTTGACAGGAATGTGAGGAGTCACATCAGAACTGATCAGGAGACATCAGTGGTCTTTGGGAGCAGCCTTGCTCCATTCCATTGGGCTTGGACCAATATCTCCATCAAATGGGTGTTGGCAATTGCCCACGGCTATCTCATTCACTCCCAACCATCCCCCATCAACCCTCCTTTCCTGTCCGTCTTCAGGGACCTTTCTTACGAGACCCTGTTTCAAAAAGTTGCCTTGTTTCATCTAGGATCCACAGATGAAGATCCTCAGGATTATAGGGCAAGAGTCTTTCTATTACTGATATTTCCTTATCCTGAAGAAGGGGTGTTTTCATCTACACTTGAGGAGACTGAACAAATATGTACACCACCTCAGGTTCAGGATGATAAGCCTTGCCTCCAACATCCCATCTCTTCAGGCTCAAGACTGCTTCTTTGCTTTCAGCTGCAAGATGCATACTTCCATAGAGCCATCCACCCAGCCCACAGGAAGTACCTGAGATTTACAGTCTGACCAAATCCCTGACAGAACAAGGATCTGCCATTCAGACTCTCTACAGCATCAAGTATACCTGTGAAATGCCTAGAAGTGGTAGTGGCTCCTTTGTGAAGGTAAGGCTGGATGGCTGGCTGTTCAGAGGCAGATCTCAGTGGAAGGCACCAGCAATCCTAGAATGCACTATTCCCGTTCACACAGCTAGGCCTCCTAGTGAACGACGTGACTGACTCAGAGCAGAAAGAACATACCTGCCTAAGGACAGGTCCTAGTCATTACAAGCACTCATACTTCAGCTAACATCAAACATAGCTGACAATACAAACATGTCATGCAGTGTTAGGCCACAAGTTGGCATGCATGTAAATAACACCACTTGACAGACTTAAGCTCTGGCTCATATCAGCGTACTCCCTGATGAGACATCAGACGGAAAGAAGGTCTCTGTGCCGTCATTACTGCAGAATTGGTTTGGTGGTTGGAACCCGTAAAGACATGGAAATGGATACATGTTTCAGTACCATCCCTGACAAAGACACCGATCATGGATGCATCAGGAACAGATTAGGGGACTCATTTGGGCAAACTAAAAATTAAAGGAACCTGATCTTTAGGCAATATGAGATTATCTATGAATGTGCTGGAGCTCAGAGCCATCAAACTAGCCTGTATGGCATTCCTGCCTGTCCTCATATTCAGTAGTACAGATTTTCACACACATGACAGCTATGCACTACATAAACAATGGAGCACTTGCTCATCACCCCTTAGCATGAAGGCCATCAAATTCTGGACCTGTTGCCATCAGAATAGATTCCTTCCAGGAGTCAGCGACAATCTAGCAATCTTCTTGAGCAGGCAATCTGTGACCAATCACGAATGCTCCCTGCACAGATTCATCATTGGAATGATATTCCATCATGGGGAGTCCCCCATAATAAACTTGTTGGCCACCAGGGACAATGCCAAGTGTCAGAACTTCTGCTTCAGAGGAGGGCTGAGTCCAGGATCATTGCTGGATGTCTTCCTCCTGCAGGTGAACAGGCCTGCTTCTATGCCTTTCCAACGATTCCCAAGAACAAAAGGGACATGGCCATAGTAGTTCTCATAGCTCCATGTTGGCCAAAGCAGTTTTGTCTAACAGACCTATTACAGATGTCCATTCAACCACCTATCCTGGATCTGATCCCCCAGCACCATAGTCATATGCTCCATCCGGATCCAAAGTCACTGTACTTGATTGACAGTGTGGCTGTCGACTGGCTGAGTACAACAGACAGATACTGTTCCGTACAAGAATAGGAGATCTTGATACAGAGCAGGAAGAGGCTCTTGATATGGGTAGCTCAGTATGGTCTGAACCCAGTCCAGGCCCCTGAACCTAGGATGCTTGACTGCCTATTGCATTTAAAGCCAGCTGGGCTTGCAGTCAACTCATTTAAGATCCACCTCATGGCAACTTCAGCTTACCATCCACCTGTTCGTTCATGTATTAGGTCTGTCCTCATCCAATAGTATTGAAGTTTTTCAAAGGGCTATTACATATTTACCCACCAGTGAGAGAACCTACCCCTGCTTAAGACCTCAATATACTCCTCCTGAGGCTCATGGAGCCTCCATTTGAACTTTTCTGAATGCTTCTTGCATCACCTCTCACTGGACAGTATTCCTAATGACTATGACCACAGCCAGAAGAATGAGTGAAGTTCAAGCTCTTATAGCCAAATGTCCCAATATGACCTTCCATAGGAACACAGTGGTGCTGAGACCCCACCCCAAGTTCATTCCTAAAGTGGTCTTGAAATTTAGTCTGAAGGAATCAGCCATCCTGCCCGTTGTCTTCCCAAGCCACACTCTGTACTATGGAAAAAAAAGAAATTACATTCACTAGACTTATCCAGTACTTGATTACATTGACAGAACTAAGCCATTCAGGCTATCATTCTGGCTATTTCTCATTTGACCTTTTAGAATGCCCAGGTAAAGCTATGTCATCGTAAAGGATATTGAAATAGATTACACAATGCATTTTATTGTGTTACCAACTGGCTGGCTGTAATACATTTCCCACCAGACATCAAGACTCTCTGCACCAGAGCACAAACAACATTCGCTGCCTGCTTCAGTGATGTACCAGTCTCAGAAATAGGCAGCAATGTGACTGACTTCTGTCAAAGGCTATGCCTTGCACCTAGCTGGCAGCTCAGCTGTGAAGTTTGAGAGTGCAGTATTGCAGTCACTGTTCAATTGATACAGCTGGCAGACCTCACTCCCACCATTCTGAGAGGGGATACTTCTTGCCAGTCACCTACAATGAGATCCACACTGACACATACTCAAAGAAGCAAAACGGTTATTTATCCTACATTTGTCGAGATTCTTTGAGATGAGATTATAGTTGATGTGGATCCCAGGATCTGCCCTCCATCCCCACATTGAGCCCTCTGACATGGGCTTTGGGTTGCAAAGGAACTGAGGGAGACATGTAACTGCTCTGCCCTGTATGCCCCGGCAGGGGAACACAAGGCGGCACAGGGCGCCTGCACAGCCCAAACACACAGCTATTCCAAAAATCCAATCTTGTATGCATGAGGTGCATGCACACCTATAGTGGGATCCACACTAACTACATCACCTCAAAGAATCACATTTACTGTAGGGCAAGTAACCATTATTTTTCAAAACATAGTTCCACATCAAAAGTGTTTGGACTCAAGCTGCTGACTAGTTATGGCTTTTAAGGTGAATTATATTTAAAAGAAAATATGTTTGTAATAAACATTCTCCTTAAATATCAGAAATGCAATCAATGATGAGTCCATCTCTTTGTTCTAAATAGTATGCTGGAACAGACCCAGCCCTAAAGCCTCTTAAAAATTAATAAATTAGTACTTTCAAAATATTTTCCTTTTTCTCTACGCTTGATCTCAACTACTGCCATTTTGAGATTAAGTGTAAAACATGCTTCCATCATAATATAGCGACTTTAAAATGCTGTTACTTCTCTTTCTGATTTGGTACTTCAAAGGCTGTATATGTGTTTAAGTTGAGTAATTCTGGAATCACTATTCACTCTCCATCCACTCCCACCTATCCACCAACCAATAAACCCTTATCAGGACCATTTCCAAGTCAGATCCAGTTATATGGGTTTTGGTAACAATTGAGGAACATTGTAATATGATGTTCCACCTTTAATAACCTTAATACATAAGCCATACAATTAATCCTGATTACTTTATTTCACACTTTTAAAATAGTCTATAGGAACAGGTTAAACACTCCACCTGATTGCTCAAGCTTCTGTGAAGACTGCCTATGTAAAGTAGAAAGCCATTTGCACAAAATGCAGAATTCGTTGTGCAGCTTACCATCTGTCCATCTCACAAGCACTGTCACATTATTGTTCTTTACAGCTCTTTTCTGCTATAAATGCTGACACTGGTAACCCACGCTTCTGCAAACTGCACTCTCCCAGCTTCTTCCACTGGATTACGTAAGGAACTGACTTAAAACATTGGTTCCATCAAATTGAGGAATAAAATCTGACCAATTTTAACAAAATTAGATATGGGTGTGAGAAGCCAACTTCAGACCTAAACTTTTTCAAAGTTGGAGGGGAGGTGATGGTCAGATATATGGGATTTACGTCTGAACAAAAGATAATTAATTCTTCATACTGCTTAAGTATTAAGTGTTTTAAATATGATTTGAGCTACCCCTTTTTAGCTAACTATTGTAATGTGCAGTATTCAATTGTTAAATGAGTACAATATATGAATATCTAAATGAGTTCTATTCTTTTACTGACATTTAACCTTTTAATTATCTACGGTTCAAAATACACCAGTGGAAGAATCAAACATTTCCTTCTGTTTGGAGAAAGGCTCACAAGACATGACATATACTATGTCAGGAAACCAAAAATATCTGAAAACCAATTTGAGAATCATGACAGTTTGACTGTCCTAACAATACCGGTGATTTAAGAAACATACTTAAAAGCGGACTATGATAATAAAACGTTTTGATTAGAAACCTGTGTTTAGTCTTGTTGCCTTTGGAGGGGATTAATGTATTATGTAGAACTGTGTACCTTATATGAATTTAAAACTAAAGGTGCAGTGCTGTGTTTGTATGAAACAAGACAGATAACTACAGAAATGAGACATGAATAGTCATCCTCTAAACATTACAGGTTACAGAGTTTCCAAATATTTTTCACAACTTGGCTAAATAAAGATAAAATAACTTAAGAAAATTGGAATTGTCATACTGGCACTTACTAATGCTAGTAATATTTATTCTAGTTAAATTAGCTGGAGTTGCTATTCTTTCTTCAATAAAACCTTGTGACAGAGTTCCACAGAAAAATTGTTGCTGCACATAATCTAGACACTTAATATTTGATTTAATTTCTGCATTATAATGAGCCACAAGATAAGTAACTTTATGATTTGATACATGTCAGTTTGTTCCAAATATAATTTGCTTTCTCACCCCCTA
Source organism: Mauremys mutica (assembly GCF_020497125.1). NCBI lineage: Eukaryota > Metazoa > Chordata > Testudines > Geoemydidae > Mauremys > Mauremys mutica. Next base: position 126,709,535 of record NC_059074.1, read on the forward strand.
ATTTTATTATTTCTCAAGCAAAGTTGCAGTTTTAGGAAGAGACTGACTGCTCTTGACTGAATCATTGTTCTGGCATTCAGGCAAACCTCCAAAACCGTACTTTAATTCCTTTTACAAAGTTTAGAAACCATAGTTTGAGAGTTTCACTCTTGCAAAGAGCACTGCACCTTTTTAAAAATAAATTGAAACTTGTTTTGTATTATAACTGCCATCCTTCAACTGTAACTTTTATATTATTTTGCATAAGGACCAAATTCTTACACTGGATCTACAGGAGCAATTGTTGGAGCCCATGAAGTTTATCGGGATCCAAGAGAGAAAAGATCTAAAAGGTGAAATGAGGAAGAGACTCATGAAATATTAATCTGTATTCAGACTAATTAGCTGATGATCTCTAGAATATTTTTAATTATTCTGATACCATTTTATACCTATATCTATGTAAATCTCGATAGTGAATTCAAAAGCTCTTATTTAAGCCTAGAAAAGATTTTCAGAGAGTGCTAAGAATATGCAGGACAGCGTAAAACAATTTTACGGTTGGTTCTGGGATATCTTGGATTATAACAAAATAGAATTTGGTTTTATATGCTTCTTCATGCATGTGGTATTTTAAAGTAAATTAGTGTTGTGATTGTGTGAGTAAACAGAGCAGTCATCGCAAGATTTGTATTTTTTTTACTATCTCAACCAGATTATAAATTTGCACACACAAGGAGCAACACAGTACACTTTATATGGGGCTTTTACTAAATTTGTGAAGTGGACAGCTAACAAAGACTGCATTGCACATGCATGTGTGGCTAATTTAGCTGCAGAGTGTATTGACGGTTCACATTGGCTGAGGCAAGGATACTACAGGAGCCTTTAATTTGGTTCCTGCACATTGTAAGGTGAAAAGGTGTTGTGATGGCCACTGTGCACTTTGTAAGGTTCACAGAATTGAGACTCACTCTGGTGAGCCTTAAGTGGAGCCAAGTCTGACTGGGTAAGGGCCAGAGTTCCAGACATATAAGCTGGTGAGGGAGGAGGGGGGACACAGAACTGCGTTCTCTCTTGGTGTGGCAGAAATAGTTAACCAGAGAGGTAGGTAGGTAGCAAGGATGAAGGAGGAGGCAGCAGAAGTACTTAGGCCACTCTACACTAGAAACTTTGCCAGTATAGCAATATCAGTTAGGGGGTTGATTCTTTTTCTTAAATTTGATTTGTTGACTGGTTGGCCAAAGTTGCCAAAGCACTTTTATCCAGTTATTTCACTCTCAAAACCAGTATGAACTATACTGGCAAAAGAACTTTTTTGATTTATATAAGGAGGGCTTGCCAGTATAGCTATATCAGCAAACCTTTGCTGGTGTAGTCACCCTTTACCTGGCACTTCTCAAAAAGGATTAATCTCATCCACATGTTCAACTACCAGAGATCGTCATAAGTGACCTCTGTTTAATGGCTCATCTGAATGACAGCCCTGTAGTGTTAGCATTAAGAAAGAGCCTTGCAGGCCTTGAATCTAGATCTTCCAGTTAGAAGGCAAGAGAGCACCAGATAAGATTATATGGATGCAAAGCTTTGATATAAAAGGATGTTTAAAATTAAGTTTTGTAACAAGCCTTTTGTTTCTTCCAGTCAAGATACAGATTTACCTGGAGCACCAGAGAACTTGACATTCAGAGAGCGCCAACGACTTTTTTCCCAGGGCCAGGATGTATCCAATAAAGTAAAGGCTTCTAGGAAATTAATGGAACTGGAAAATGAGTTGAACACAAAATAAGATCAAAGCACCTTATCAAATGTTACTGAAAGATCTCTAAAATAAGGGAATGGGATGGGGCTGTTCAAGATGAGGGTGTATTGTCTGCGAAGAGTGAGTTTGATTCCTCTGTATCCAAGACTGTTAATTGAGATTTAGAGATTTTGCAATAGCAAGAATACTGATTACTTTACCAAGAGCTTGTGGTTTATACAATTAAAGCACTGTAAAATTTTAATTATATGAATCACGTGAAGGTCACTTTTTTCTTTTGTTTTGGGGGTTAACTTTTTCTGCAATAGACCAAGTAGCACTTGTCAAAGATAAGTTCTGTTTCCTGGTCTTTTACAGACATACTTTGTTTTAGCTGCTGAGCAGAGAGTGAGAATAGTTTGAACTGCCTAAATTAATCTGTGCACTAGCTGTTGATATCTATAGGTTGTTTGACACAGAAGCCAATCTCTGGGCTGTTTTACAAAGGTCTAATTTATATATACAAGTTTGATATACTGTATGCTGTTCATACAGACTATAGGCATATCAGTACAAACCTCTTATCATTACCTAGCATTAGAGTAACAGGATAAAGTCTTTGAGTGAAACAGTTTTAATCCTATAGGTGTTTTGTTTGGGTCTAAAATGGATGCATAACAGAAACTGTTTAATCCATAACCATGGAAAAGCATATACATACATACATCCCTCTTGTAAATGAAGTGTCTGGTTTACAAACCTCCTTTTATAAAAAAAACAAGAACAAAATGTGGAGATGAAAAACCTTAGGGTTTTGTTTTGTTTAACACTGTATTGAAATAACAGAATATAACAAGCAATAGATAATAGGCTACCTTAGTGGCCCTATCATAGCTAGGACCAAAATGTTAAATGTTCAAGATGGAGTTAATGATTCTGGGTCCAAAGCTAGCAGAACTAAGGCATGCATTTGCCAAGGAGGGTAGAATAGAGAGTATTAAGCAACAAGCCACAGAGCATCATTGATGGAGTTTGTTATAGCAGCTGAGCTACATACTACTTTTAGAGAAGAAAAATGGCATAGCATACAGTCGGACTGATGTTTGAAACATCAAATATGATGATGCTGGCTGCGAATATGAATTTGTCAGTGAGATGGCTTGACTTATTATCCTGACAGCACACCACCATTATTAATATTGAGAAAGTCGTGCTAGTCAAGCTGTCCTTCGTGTATCTGGTTTTACTTGCATCCTCTTATATTGTTATATACTGTAGAGAATCTTCTCAGCAGTTCAAGCTATTTTTACACATTATAATAGCCTTATTTAATTTTAAATTGTTGAATTCTTTTTGTTCCTCCCACTGTTGTTTCTTCAGCTATGCATATATGGCTGATGTTGGGGATAAGGACCTCATCAGAGTTTGTTTCTCTTTGTGTGATGTTAAGACGAAATATATTATTGTGATTCCAAACAAATTTTCTATTTGCAAAGCCCTAAATTGGGCTTTAGATGATTTTTCTGTATCATATTGTTCTCTTATAAATATATATTTAGGGACTTATGCACACTTCCAAATACAGAGGGGTAGACTTTCACTGCCTTAGAAAAGAAATCACTTTTAATAAGAGTTGTATGATAAATAAATGCAAGTTAATGAAAATTGGAGTGTAAATATTTGTTTTTTACATATTTCAGGTTTCTTATTTGAAAGTGTGCTTTTACCGTTTCACCTGTTAAATATGAAGTAGGAGATTAAACCGATTCAAAGTGTTAATGAAGGATTTGCATGCTTGCTGTGTCTGTTAATCAGGAAAAGCAAGCCTCTCCCAATTTATCTTGAGAACACTAGCAGCCTTACAGTGACAAATACTCTTTTCTTAAGAAAAAAAAATTTATGCTGTGGCTGGAATACTGTTGCTGCTAGAATCTGAAAAGGCTTCGCAAAAAAATACATATAAACCTTCAGTTGAGTGGATTTGGCCGCTATTGGGCATTCGGGTCAAGTGTGAATATGTGTAAAAGTGCTTTTCATATTTGTCTGTGCATTATTATGGAAAAACATGAAAACTGCTGTAGTTTCCCATTTCTACTGTATTTCACTTGCAACCTATTTTTAATAAACTTTGTATTGTATTTAACATTACGTTTTATAGAACTTTTTGTAATTGTTTTTTATTTAATACTGTATTAACACATTCATACCATAAATTACTAATACTCCTTATTATACAGCTACCCTATAGGTAGTCAAAGAATAGATACATAACTTGCTTTTAAAAAAGTATGTACAATATCAGTGTAGACCACATTAGAGTAAATACTGGTTAACTGATAGATCTCAAAAAGTAATTTTAAATGAGGAATCATCCAGCGAGATCCCACAGGATCTGTCCTTGGCCTAATGCAATTCACTATTTTAATCAATAATCTGGACCAAAAATAGAAAATCATTACTGGAAAAGTTGGAAGTTGACACACACATTGGAGGGGTGGTAAACGATGTGAACAGGTCAGTTTTACAGGTTGACTTAGATTGGTTGGTAAGGTGAATGACATTACCATTAAAGGTGAATGACTTTAATACAGGGGTCAGCAACCTTTCAGAAGTGGTGTGCCGAGTCTTCATTTATTCACTCTAATTTAAGGTTATAAGTCTATAATATATAATTAAACTACTGTTGTATGTAAAGTAAATAAGGTTTTTAAATTGTTTAAGAAGCTTCATTTAAAATTAAATTAAAATGCAGAGCCCTCCAGACCTGTGGCCAGGACCCAGGCAGTGAGAGTGCCACTGAAAATCAGCTCACATCCCGCCTTCGGCACGCATGCCATAGGTTGCCTACCCCTGCTTTAATACATCCAAATGGAAAGTCATACATCTAGGGACAAAGAATGTAGATGGGAGACACTATTTTTCAATGCAGTGACATTGAAAAGGACTTACAGGTCATGGTTGATAACGAGTTGAACATAACCTTGCCAGTGCATTGAGAACGAACACAATTCTATAAGCAGAGAATCAAATAGAGTAGAAAGGTGGTATTACCTCTGTATATGGCATTAGGAGGCCATTCCTGGAACACTGTGTCCAACTCTAGCAGCCACACTTCAGAAAGAACAAGTAGTGAGAGAGTTATGAAGCTCAATTTATTAGCTTATCCAAGATCAGTGACTTGATCACGGTGTACATGTACCTATATGCGGAAGAGGTTTCTGATATTAGATGGCTTTTTAATCTAGCAGAAAAGGAATAATGAGATCTAATGGTTGGAAATTGAAGCTAGATAAACTTGGACAGGAAATAAGGCACACATTTTTAACATTGAGGGTAATTTACTCTTGGAATAACTTACTGAAGCAAGTGGTTGGATTCTCTTTCACTTAAACTTAGAAATCAAGACTGGATTGTGAACCAGAGCCTTTCCAGTAGTTTTCATATCAGATACCATGTATGTGCATGGTGCTTTTCTGTAAGAAATCTTTAGACTAGCCCTGAAAATTTTGGGGAAAAACGAGCAATGAGAGGACATAAATACAGGCTTTTCTCATTACCAAAATGAAGGCACAACTTCCATATTCAGAAAATGTTCCTAAAATAATGACCTGTTTGAAAAATCAAACATCACCCCTTCAGAGGGGAAAAGAAGCGTTTATTATAACATTGAAAAAAAAATCATTAAATGGTGCACAGGTACCAATAATTCAGTAGTGGGCCCTCCATGACGTAGCATGTGTTACCACTATTAAACTTTAATCCATTGTTGTGATTCCTGGAAAGATTTAGCGATTAGTATCTGTGGTGCTGGCAGGTCAGGTGCCAGCTCATGCCAAAGTCCCCAAGCCTCAACTGAATACAGACAAATACATCGCTGGATTCTGTTGGGCTCATCTCTGTGCTACTATTGTTGTAATAGGTATTAAAATTACAAGTGTGTGTTTAGTGTTTAGACTTTATGGAATGCTTGTAAATTGCTGCCTGCATTAATCTGACTTATAGCATTTGTATCCCATATTATAAAGTAATAGTTGAGTCATGTTTGCATTGGTAAGCCTCTGCAACTGCAAATCACCAGACAGGAGAGACATGAACTAGTCCGACATGCTGATCTCTGGCAGAAGGTGTTATGTCCTGCCAAACAAGGAAGGCCCACTGACACCAGCCAAACTAGAGTGGAACTTTAGAGGACAAAACACTTGGTTGTTTACTCGCCCCATCCCTATGAACGTCTTGCAAGTGAATTCCTCCAATCAGCTGAGTTTGCAGCTCAAAGCAGAAAGAGGGCAGGGTATAAAACCCCTTAACACCAATATCTTTCTGCTGTTTGGACTTGGGATAGGAGGCAAGGATCACTAGGCATAAGCTGAAGATCCCCAGTGCTTAGCCCGGGTTAGCCCTAAAGCAGTGTTTTTCAAAGTGTGGGTCATGACCCAGTACTGGGTCGCAGCATGTAAGGCACTGGGTCCCCTTGCTCAGCACCCAGGGACCCTAGCGGCTCTGGTCAGCACTGACGACCGCGACATTAAAAGTCCCATCAGCAGTGCTGCCCAGCTAAGGCAGGCTAGTGCCTATCTGTTCCAACACTGCTGCTCCCCGGAAGCAGCCAGCAGCAGGTCCGGCTTCTAGGCAGGGAGGCCACAGGGCTCCATGTGTTGCCCCCGCCCTGAGGACCGTGGGGCGCTGGGGGGGGCAGTGCCTGCGCGTGAGATCCGTGCAGAGCTGCTTGCACGTCTCCACCTAGGAGCTGGACCTGCTGCTGGCCACTTCCAGGGCGCAGTGCGGTCCACAGTGCCAAGACAGGCGCAAAGTCTGACGCTGCACGGCTGACTAGGAGCTGCCAGAGGTAAGTTCATGCCCCAGCCCTGAGCCCCCCAAAACCTCTTCCTGCACCTTAAACCCCTCATCCCTAGCCCAGACCCCCTCCTGCAATCCCAACCCTCTGCCCCAGCCCTGAGCCCTCCCCAAACTCAAAACCCCCTCCTGCACCCCAAACCTTCTCCCCAGCCCCACCCTAGAGCCTGCATCCCCAGCTCTGACCCCCTCCCAAACCCCTCATGCCCCGCTCCATTGAGTCACAGGCATCAATTTTCTTCAACTGGGTCCCCAGAAAAAGTGTGAAAATCACTGCCCTAAGGACATATAGCACTTGTTTATTATAGAAGCATCTATTACTTTTTCAAATTGGAACTCACATAGAGAGAGAGAGAGTGTGTGTGTGTGTATTATGTGTTTGCCTTCTTTAACCTTGTAAATAACACTCTTGTTTCTTTCTCTTATATATCTCCAGATAGTTTCTTATAGGATTAGCTACAAGCTTTCTCTTTAGTGTGAGATCTAAAGTGCAATTGACCTGGAGTAAGTGACTGGTGCTTTGGGACTGGGAGTAACCTGAATATTGCTACGATACTTGGTGTAAGGGACCAGCAATCAAAAAGGCAGGCTCACCTGGGTGACAAGACAGATCAGAGTACCCAAGGGGACTATTTGTGATTCCGTGTCAAGGCTGTTAGTGTCTGAGGAGTTTACACTTGATAATTGGTTGGTGAAACCTAAGTATAGAACTCACCATCAATTTGGGATTTGTGCCCTGTTTCCTACAGTTTCCCCTGAGGTTCATACTCGTGATCTTGAGCCACTGCAGGACAGCTTGACACTGGCATAGTTGACAGGATTCACATTCAACATGTCAATTAAGTTTATAGATCATAGCCCCAACACTGGTAAAAGTTAAAACTAGGTATTGATGGCTTTAAAGAATAGACACGAGTGAACCACAGTTCTGTGATGGTCCTGTGGAAAAAAAGACCTTGAAAGTTTGTTTGGCTTAAGTTTTGACCCGGTCGGTGCCAGGGGAAGAAAGGCAGTGATGACTACTGTCCCACTGTCTAGAGTAGCTCATAACTGAGTGTGCTAATCTCAGGTCAGACGGTCAGAAAACAGGGCAGACACCCGAACTGGGGGTATATTCTATAATTAGATTTCACCAAGCCAGTAACAGGTATGTACTCCTGGATCACTAACTTAGTCTCACCTGTAGTCACAAATGGTCTTCAGCTTTCCAGAGCATCTTGCTACCAGACAAACTAGACTTTCTGATGAAAGGTTATTAAAACCAAAAATCACCTCACATTAGGTAACTCCTAATCCCAAAGGGTTGGTCGCTTACACCAGGTCAATGGATACTCTGGATCTCACCTCAGACACCGCTGGCAGCCAAACTCTCTAATAAACTAACTAAAGGTTTGTTAGCTAAGAAAAAAAATGAGTTATCGAGAGGTTAAAGCAGATAAAATATATTAACAGGGGAGTCAAAGTTTGTAAATCAATATAATAGCAGAGATGTAGTAATTTTCCATAAATCTCTCAGGATTACCTAGAATAGCTCTAGGGATCTCTGTCAAATGGCTCAGTATTCTACCCTGTCAGAATCCATCAGTCTAGAGACACAGGATCATCCCCTGGATTTATTTTTATAGCTGTTTTCTCCAGAAAGCAATCTGGCAAGTGTCTCCACCTTGGCATGTGCTCTTCCTTTGTTGACTAAATGCAGACTGGGTCTGTGGATTTCCCACTGTCGAACACTCTGAAGTTAGCATGCTTCTTCATTTGCGGTTCTAAGGCTCCAATCCTGTTTGATAGCCAATCCCATTACAGATGCAAACATAATGCATTCAGTTACAGCAATCCAAACCATCTTTTGTTAGTTTTCATGAAGTTTAAGCATCAAGTAAATACACCTTTGATTTAGGGTTAAGTAAGTCCAGAGCGCACATACCGTAATGTGATAGTAAACAACATCTACAACAATAACTGGTTATAGGTAAGTGAAGACAATGACATTAAAATTTTTTGATATCCACACACAAATGAATAGCCATATGCCTCCTAGCCCACTTAACATTTCCTTGATATTCACACACAAATGAATTGGCCTATGGCTTTGATTTGAGCTGGTCTATCAGCGTCACACTGAGCTGGGTTGTCAGTGTCACACCTCCTTCCACAGATGCCACAAAGGAGACAACTGCAGGGATACTGGCCCAATTGCAGCATCTAAGAGCCCAGGAAGTACGTGAGCACCAACTGATGGTGGAACTACATGCATGACGCTTGGCAGCTCTGCACATGCTCATTCATTATTGCCTGGTTTCTCTGTTCTAACTCTTGTTTTGGGTGGCTGGTGTTGCTGGCCCCTTACATCCTTCTGCCTATGGGAAGCTAAGGTGTGGAAACTACTTTTTCATACTAAAGGGAAAAAAGGGGTAATGGGGGAGAGAGATGAGGGCAAGCACGGAAAGGTGCATGCAGGCTAAGTGGCTGAAGCTTAGTGTATGTCTACGCTGCACTCAGAAGATGTGATTGCAACACATGTAGATGTCCTCATTAGCTTTGATTGGGCTAGCTGCACCGGCGCCAACTCCATGGCACCCATGCAATAAATAAATAATCAGTAGGTGCTCAGCACCCACTGGCAGCTCTCCCCATCAGTAGATCCCCCTCCTGCTGCAGATCAGCTGTTCAGCAGCAGCATGGAGGGGAGGAGGAGGAGTGAGGGCGAGACATGTTCAGGGGAGGGCACCTCTGGCTAGCTCACTAAAAATGGCCATGTAGCTGTACTCAGGCAGCTAGACTGTTGTTTTTAGTGAGCTAGCTCAGGAATGGCTACATGTGCTGCACTCACCCCTCCTGACGGCAGTGTAGCTGTACCCTAAGGGAGGTACAGTAATGGGGCTATAAAGCTGGTCTCCCAAAGCCTAGGTTTGTCAGTCCAGGCCAGCCCTCAATTTAGCCTAGAGTTCAGCTCAGGCTAGAGTTAACAAAAAGTTGGGTCTTTGAAAGAGAGATTAATTACCTGAATGGGTGTACCCTCATCTCTTGATAACATTTTTTTTAATAAGAACTAAGCCCAAAAATGGATTCTTGACTTAGTTCTGATCTCCCCCTCACTAGTTTTAAATTAATCTGCAGCCCACAATTCCCATGCTATGGCTGCAGCATGACAACTGGTTATTCCAGTATGAAGTTATGATCATAGGGAAAAAAATCCTCTTACTGGATATGTCTCAAACAATGTTAGAAGACGAGTTTTACAGGACCAGAAGGAGAAAGCATTTAACATTTATCCAATACAGCTCAAGGGATCAACAAAAATAGCTTGGCAAAAGATCAGGATCCAGGCACTTATGGCACAGGGAGTGCTAATCTGTTATGAACATCTTAATTAACATTTGCACAGTGTTTTGAAGATACTGTTATATTTCAGGCTAAGTGTTAGTACTGCGGGCTGTCCAGGCTCAAACCAGAATTCCACATTTTCTGGGTGGATCTGGCTTCTAGTTAAAAAAAACCACAAACAAAAAACATGGTGGATCTTACAGTACTGGGGGTGGGAAACCTTGAAACTCTAGCAATCACAACAGACTACAACTGCGTTCACTTAAATATGATACTGCCTTACAAGGAAACTTTTTTTTTCCATGTGACTTCAAGATACACATTTAAGTGACCATGTATAATGAACAAGAAGAAAAGAGAGAGAGAAATGCAAGGCAAAGTTTCATGTCAATAGCTTTTCTCACATCAAGCAGGTAAGCAGCTACTGAAGAGTGGTCTGCTATCAGGTGTGATGGAAAATGTGCTGTTCAGTGCATTTATGAATCCCCATAATCTGCATTTTGTATTTTAAATTTTAATGGCTCTCTGGCTGAGTACTGTGCATGAGTGAATGTGATTGCATGGAGAACTCCAGGTACCAGTAAGTAACCCAGTTTTCTCTCAGCTTAGAGAAAAAAACTCTACTATCTGCTATAGAGAGTTGCACTGGCAAGTGTGTGAGCGCTGGGTCATTTAGAGGCTAAAAGGTACTGTCAAAACTTGTGAAGGATTTGTTCAGGCATTTATTGGCCATTCTGTTCAACCTCCTGGTTGAAAATAAAAGTATGTCTGTTTGAAACAGTGAGAGTCATTTAAACAAACTGAAACATGGATCCATGTCCCTGAAGTTTATTTATTGAACATCATTTTACTAGGAAACAGTAATGAGATCAAATGGTCAGATGTTTTGTACAAAACCGCAGTCTCTGATTACTATCAAGTGCACTCAGTCAATTTACTATCTTGTATGCAGTACAAAAAGAATCCAATGACATCCAGTGGTGACAGTCTCATATGTCTGGTGCTGCAGGGGCAGAGACACGATCACTGTTTGGCAGACTGTCAGTGGTTATTTCCATCCTTTTTGTTTCTAGTTACTGCATGCAGGAAGGCCATAATATATACACTCTCATGTTATAATGCTGGATGGGGAGCTGATTAATCTAATGCTCACTGTGTCAGGGCTAATGTGAAGAGCATTAGTAGCTTATGCACCTGATCCTGAGTACTTCCATTATTGTAGGATTTTAGACTGCCACCCATCAGTGAAGTATCTGAATGCTTTCCATGAAAATGGATAGCAACAGCAAAGTCCCTAATGGACTTCATGAAGTCTCTGGCATGTCTCCCTTTTAGTGGTAAAACTCTGCTTGAGGTAGGTTCGGGTTTGTTTGTTTGTTTGGGGGGACAAGGGTTGGAAGGGGTTTAGGAATGAAAGGAGTGTTTGAACTGAGTGTCCCTTATGATAGGAAGGCTCTCTCTCAGAGGAAGGCCGGACACCATTTCCTAAAGACAGCAAGACTGGATTGGCCTGATCTCTAGAAGATTGTTCCACAGCCAGATCCTCTCGACAGAGGATGCTGTGTTCCCAGCTCTCACATACTTTATCTTGGGCTTTAAGATCTGAATTGTCCCAGAGGAGAATAATTATCTCAGTGGTTCACAGATCAAAATTCAGTATTCAATCTATTAACGACTTGACTAAGATGTGGCTAAAGTCTGTGTACACCCCAAACAGTAACAGGTCTCTCCAATTTCTTTCACAGTACCTGAGAAAGTTCTAGACCAGGGATCGGCAACCTTTGGCACGTGGCCCGCCAGTCCACTCATATAGCTCTACTGAAGGATGTTCCCATAACAGAAATATGTAGGACTGTAACTTTGTCTTTTATTCAGACCTTTGCCAAGCCTTTTGCCATCTTACCTGCTTCCAGGGATGATATTACCTTTGGTGACACAGTCCTCTGAACTGTCTTGGACTTGCCTCCTCGGCACCCAACTCCTCATTGAGTTACTGCTTAGGAGTGTCCTATGGTGGAGCATCCATAGGGACATATACTCAAAGACAGAGATGTCACTTGCCATATGGTAACTTGAGTGCTTCTAGATGTTTTGTCCCTATGGGTGCTCCAACTCCCACCCTCCCTTCCCTTGGCTGTGGAGGCTCTGCTTTTGCGGTCGAGAAGGAACTGAGTGGCAGCAGGTCCGCGCCTCCCAATATGGCCTAATTTGGAGGCCCCACAGTGCTGCTGTGTGCAGGCATGGATCCACATACACAGCCTTGCATTCTCCAGTTGAGAGTGCACAGGCATGCGTGCATCCTATGTTGGAGCACTCATAGGGACAAAACACTTGAAGAACTCAAGTTACGATTAGGTATGAAACCTCTCCTTCTTCATCCAAGAGTTTATTTCCTGTAGGTTTTCTGACATTTTAGAAGTGGCAGTGGTTGCATCAAATGAGAATGATACAATTATCAGAATATCACTAGCAACTAAGTCCATGACCCCCGCCCCCAGTAATCGCATGTAGATATTGAAGAGGAGAGAATAGTATGGATCCCTGTGGGACACTGCAGATGAGGGCCTTTGGAGAGGTGCAGCAATTAAATTACCCATCACTACTCTGAGTTCTGCTGGAGAGGAACAATTGGAGCACTGTAGCCATCTACTTCTGCTAAGTCATATAGGCAGGTTAGTACAGTACCTTGTAGTCCATTGTGACAAAGGCTGCAGAGAGGTCTAGTAGCATGAGCATGGAGACCTTGCTTGAGACCATGGCCATGAGGAGATTGTCTTTTAGTGCATCTAGAACAGTCTCTGTGCTGTGCCCTAGTCTGAAACCCAACTGGGAGGCATCCAGGATGTTGGCTGATGTCACATGGTGTTGGAGGCTGGTGTTCCTACTTTCTCAGTTATTTTGCCCAGGAAAAAGACACTGAAGACAGAATGGTGGTTAGAGAGATCTTTGTGATTAAATTGACTTCATGGGGTTTGAGTGAACTATTGCATTTTTAAGGAGTTTGGTAGTTGTGCTTCTCTAAAGGAGGCATTGACTATTTCCATTCTGCACTGCCTTTTACCAGCCGAGAGGTCTTAGATCCATTTCACAGGTTGTGCCTCTAATATTTTTCAGGGCTTTTAGAGTTTTGGCATGTGTGATGTGTCCAAACTCACTCAGGGGATGGTAGGTTGATGATAAAGCTTGGTCAGCCAGGATTTTCTTTCCTAGTTAGCCCCATAGGTATTCTGTTATCTATCAGTGAATTGTGCCAACAGCTTTTCAAAGTAGTTGATGCTTGGGTCTGTCTGGACTATGCAGTCTGGATTTATTCTTCCACTATGCAGAATAGCTCTGGTGGCTGAGATTCTGCTGCACTGATTGTGGACGAGTTGAAGGCTTGTATTGTCTCCTTTCCTGCCATTGCATAATCCCGGAAGGATTGTTTGTGCTGTTGGCAGTGGGATTCAGAATGTGTTTTGTGCCACTGGCATTCTAACTTTCTGATTGGGGTGATTCACCTGCTGTAGTTCATCAGTGAACCATGGTGGTGATCTCAGTCAGTATGGGGGGCTTGGAGCCAAGGGAACAATAGATTCATAGATTCCAAGCCCAAAAGGGGGACCATTGTGATCATCTAGTCCAGTGGTTCTCAAACTATTGTACTGGTGACCCCTTTCACATAGCAAGCCTCTGAGTGTGACCCCTTTTATAAATTAAAAACACTTGCTTATATATTTAACACCATTATGAATGCTGGAGGCAAAGCAGGGTTTGGGGTGGAGGCAGACAGCTCACGCCCCCCATGTAATAACCTTGCAACCCCAAGGGGTCCTGACCCCCAGTTTGAGAACCCCTGATCTAGTCTGACCACCTGCATAACACAGGCTGTAGAACTTCCCTGAAAGAATTTCTTTTTTGAATAAGAATATATCTTATAAATAAATAAGGACATCAAGTGATTATGTTAATACCTGGGCCCTGTATTTGGGTGGCTTGTTCTCATAGGGCAATCTGAAAACCTAGGGAGATCAGCAGTCTTTGGGGGTGGACCAGCTTTGTTGCTCACTACCCTGGTTGGAAGGAGGAAAGGCTGTGTGGCTATGTCTACACTTGGAGGTAGGGGTATGATTCCCAGCTCAAGTAGACATACTTGCCCTAGATCCATTGAGCTAGAATGCTAAAAGTAGTAGTGTAGCTGTGATAGCATGGGCTAGCTTCCCTGAGTACCAACCTGCCCAGGCCCTGTGGGTACATGTAATGGGCTGAGCACTCCAAAGGGATGCTTGAACAATGCAGGGGTTGGATGTGCCTACCACCAACTTGTACAGAGGCCAGCGGTGGCGTGGAAGGCTGCGCTTGTGTTGCAGCAGGCTGAAGGTTTCGGGGATCTGACCTACAGCAGGCACAGACAAGATTCCTTCACATTAAGGGTAGGTGATGGTGAGGTGCCTCACAACTCTGGGTATCCCTGGGAAGCTTCACAGTGGCATTGAATGATGTCTCAGTGATGTAAGCAAGGGCAGGTGCTTCATCTAAAATGAGAACATGGATGGTACTGGTTTTATGGGCTGCTGCTCTTGCATTAAGCAACAGAAGCTTCAGGCTGTTTTCTTCTGATGCTCTGTTTAATGATGTTACAAACTGAGAAAATGGCTTCAGGTGCCAGGTTTTCAGTTTTATCCTAGTGCCTGGTGTTCTTAGGGGACATCTCTTCAACCCGGTGGTGGTGAGGTTTGAGGAAGGTGTGGGTAATAGGATTCAAGGTCCTTTGAAGGTGTTGGTGTTCCAGTTACCCAGATTCCAGGGGCTTGGACATGTGGTGCTATGCTGGTTCAGAGCTGAGTTACTTTTGCAAGATACCGGTAGTATCATATCTCATTGGATTGTGGCTACATGTTAGATAAGTGTTACAGGAAGAAACAAGACCTTAGCTTCCAGGGCCATCAGCATTGCATGTAAACGTGGCAGCTGTACAGGAGTTCAAAACTACAATACTATTTGCTTAAAAATATTAATACTGGTTAAGTCTTTTTTCATTACTCAGTGTGGAAGGTGATGTTCTGAGGATTTTATAATAGACTCCTGCAGCATAATTTAAAGGGAAAGGAAACAAAAGGGTGAGTCTGGCCCGGTACTGCGAACAACTGCAGTTTAACTGGAGAGAAGAGTCCTGCAGCTGGACCTTTGAATATAGGTGGTAAATATCAGCCACTCAAGATACTGCCTTTTAAAAAGCCAATGCCCAAATCTTTAAAATGCCATGTTAATACATCCTGTTTGTTTACTCTGACAGGGGAAACTGGCCCAGAAGGTATGCAATGAACTTTTGCCCATTCAAAATGGCACACACAAATGCACATTATCCCAGCCTCTGTGAAGCCTATCATCTTCTCAAAAGCCAGTAAATTACAGTAGCATGTTCCCTTTCGCACACAAACTTGTCTGCCTCTTTTAGTGCCAACATCTTTTGAAAGTCGTCAGTAACACAGCAGTCAGGAAATCTTTTTGAACCACATTCATTTGTCAGTTTTCATCTTCCTACCAATACAAAACTTGCTGCCAGGATACACGCCTGAGGAACTTCCAAGTCTGAAATTGGCTTTTTATGGTGCTGCAATATTTAAGTAATGTGTAGGGAAACGATGGTATCTTGGCATACTATTGTTCACTGAACTCTGCAGAGAGGTTTGATTTGGTCTGTCAGAGTTGGATTGCCTCACAAGAATTCATCTGGTCTATAATTATGATCCTGGCTTTGGTTTGCCAGAAAAATCATAGTGCATACATGTAAATATTGCTTATTTCCTGCTCCTATATAGCTGTCACATTTATATTCCCCATCATAAAGATTTCATATGAAGTAACTACATAAAGTACTCAGCTGAGTTTCTGGATCCCTAAAAAGAAATTCCTTGGATGAAGGGTTTCCTAATAGGTTTCTCATAAGGCAGTTTAGTACTCCACGAAAGAGCAAACAGTTACGTAGACTGCACTAGATAACGTAATTAGAGGAGCAGGTGCCAAAGCCATGTGAACAGCCAAAAGTATCTGGCAAAACTAAACTAATCCCTCATGGAAGAGAATGAGGAACAGCTTTCCTCATGGAGTACTATCAGGATTTGGAGAATTATTAATTCTATTCTGTATTGGTTCTTCTACTCTTCTAGGTATCCTGGGCTCAGGCCATTGAGCAACTTGAAGGGAATGACTGAGACCTTGAACTTGACTTTTATGTTCTTTAAGAAGCCCATGTAAAAAGCAAAGCACAGATCAGATGTGTTCACGGTAGCCTGTGTTGCTTAGGAGAAAAGCTGCAGTGGTCTGTACTAGTTGGAGTATCCTAAGGGCTGAGGGCTTCATGCCCAGGTATATCGCAGTGGTGTAGTCCTGATGAAAGTGAGAAAAATGTCAATAACTGAGGCTAGGTCATCATTCATGAGGAAGAGATGGACTCTCATTCCCAATTGGAGAAGGTAGAAAGCATTACTCATGGATGCAGCTATGTGAGAGCTTAGCATCAGTGAGGAATCAAGGCAGCACTCCCATACTATGGACTGGACTGAAACTTTTCAAAATGCTTTCCTCTGCCTAGCTGCATCACCTCTGTCTTGCTCAGGATCAGCTTCACCCAGCTGCTGTTCAACTGAGTGGTGTGGTCGTATATAGTGAAGGATAGGTAGAGCTGCTACCACTTGAGTCCAGTCACTCAGTGGCTGCATGCATGGGTGGCAAGTTTGTAAAAATTTTGGTGGGGCCCAGAACCCGCCCCCAACTCCGCCCCCCCCAACTCCGCCTCCACCTGCCTAAGGCTCTGGGAGGGGGCTCGGCGGGGGAGGTCTGGGGTGCAGATCCTGGGCTGGGGATTAGGGTGCAGGAAGGGTGCTGGGTGCAGGCTCTGGGCTGGGGCAGGGGGTGGGTGTGCAGGAGGAGGTGAAGGGTGCAGGCTTTGGGATGGAGTTTGGGGTTGGGAAGGGGTGTGTGGGAAGGGGGAGGGAGTTTGGGGATAGGAGGGAGTGCAGGGTGAGGACTGTGGGGCTGAGGATGAGGGGTACATGATGCAGGAGGGGGCTCAGGGCTAGGGCAGAGGGTTGGGCTGTGGGTGAGGGCTGTGGATGAGGGGTTCATGATGCAGGAGGGGGCTCAGGGCTAGGGCAGAGGGTTGGGCTGTGGGTGAGGGCTGTGGATGAGGGGTTCATGATGCAGGAGGGGGCTCAGGGCTAGGGCAGAGGTTTGGAGTGTGGGGTGAGGGCTGTGGATGAGGGGTTCATGATGTGGGGGCGCTCAGGGCTGGGGCAGAGGATTAGGGTGCGGGGGGATGAGGGGTTCATGATGTGGGGCCGCTCAGGGCTGGGGCAGAGGATTAGGGTGCAGGGGGATGAGGGCTCTGGCTGGGTCTGAGGATTAGGGTGCAGGGGGATGAGGGGTTCATGATGTGGGGGTGCTCAGGGCTGGGGCTGAGGATTAGGGTGCGGGGGGAATGAGGGCTCTGGCTGGGGCTGAGGGTTTGGGGTTGGAGAGGCTCAGGGTAAGGGCAGCCTGCCTTGCCAGTACTGGCGGTGGGCAGGCACTAGGACCCTGCGGCAGCAGACAGCAAATCTGCTGGGAGCCCTCCGGGCAGCAGGCAGTGGAGAGGCGCGCTGCGTTCTGTCAGGCAGGGATGCAACACAACGCGGCGGAGGGGGGAACACGCGGAGGGGGGGTGGCAGGCGGGGGCTGGGACCTGCTCCAGGCAGGGTCGCGGCGGCGGGGGGAGACCTGCGGTGGCCGGGGCCGATCCAGGCAGGACCGGGGGGGGAGGGGGGCGGGAAGAGACCCAGCTCCAACTATTGCTGGAGCAGGGCGCCCAGCCCTGAATATTGCTGGGGCCCGGGCCCCACACAAATATATAACCTGCCGCCCATGGCTGCATGTAGCTGTTGACTGGAACTAGAGAGATAATTGATCCTTGTGGAACTCTACAAGTGAGAAGCTTAGTGGCAGAGGTACAGTTTCTCATCACTACTTACTGGGTGTGTCCCTCCAGGAAGGATTCAGACCATTTAAGCACATTACCCTGCTACCTCCCTCAGATGAGACAACAGTATTGTATGGTCAACAGTGTTAAATACTATGGAGAGGTACAGAAGAATGACAATGGATGTCTGCCTTCTATCCACTGACAGGAAGAGATCATCCATCAGTGCCACTAAAGCGGTTTCAGTTCCATGTTTTGGTGTGAATCCAGATTGTGCCAGGTCTAGGATATTAGCTCCATTAAGATGAGCTTGAAGTTGGCCTTTGGCTAGTTTCTTTATGAGCTTGGAGTTTTGTACCTATGGGCTTGTCAACACAAATGTTGAAGTCTCCCAGGATGACAAGTCTGGAGTATTCCACCTCCGTCACCAACAAGGTATCAGTGAGCTCTTTTAAGAACACTTTAGTCCGTGTTGGTCTTTAATTGAACATAAAATCTATGTTAGTTGTGACTCTGGTTTCTGTTGCCAGACGAGTTATGTCAAATTAACTTGTCTTACCTCAGGCACCTCTTTTGGATTTGATAAACTGGCACACAATGCTAGCTTCAAATGAACTGTGCCTTTATCTGCATAGCATATAACACCCAGGGTCCATAGTTCTATCAGTGATTTCCTACTACAAATCAGTTAAGCACTGTGGGATTCTTCTTGAGGAAAGCTGTTAGGCAAATGAAAGATTGTTTATCATATACCAAAGTGCATAGAGCTGGTTGTACAACTGACATGCCAGATTACACAATGATATTATAGCCATGTTGGTCCCAGGATACTGAGGTAATATCTTTTATTGGATCAACTTCTGTTAATGAGAGACAAGCTTTCAAACTTGCACAGAGCTCTTCTTCAGATCTACAGGTCATACTGGTAGTACTGTGTCCCTACCGAGTTGGGTGAAAAGAGTGAGAGGAGCCCATCAGCAAAAATTAGGATGTTTGTTCACCAATGCGAGAAGCTTAGGTAATAAAATGGAGGAACTGGAGCTCCTGGTCCGAGAATTGAAACCGGATATCGTAGGAATAACCGAAACATGGTGGAACGGTAGCCATGACTGGAGTACAGGTATGGAAGGGTATGTGCTGTTTAGGAAAGACCGATGCAAAGGTAAAGGTGGGGGAGTAGCATTGTATATCAATAATGAGGTGAAATGTAATGAAATAACTAGCAATGCAATGGATAATACGGAGTCTGTCTGGGCAATGGTCACATTGGGGAAGAAAACTACCAGAGTCTCACCCGGGATAGTGATTGGGGTGTGCTATAGACCGCCGGGATCTAGCTTGGAGACGGATAGAGAGCTCTTTAATGTTTTTAAGGAGGTAAATACTAATCGGAACTGCTTGATCATGGGGGACTTTAACTTCCCGGATATAGATTGGGAAACAAATGCTAGTAATAATAATAGGGCTCAGCTTTTCCTAGACGTGATAGCTGATGAATTCCTTCATCAAGTGGTTGCTGAACCGACGAGGGGGGATGCCATTTTAGATCTGATTTTGGTGAGTAACGAGGACCTTGTTGAGGAAATAGTTGTAGGGGACAACCTTGGCTCAAGTGATCATGAGCTAATTCGTTTCAAAATAAATGAGGATAATCAATATTGCATCTGAGACTAGGGTTTACGATTTCAAAAGGGCTAACTTTACTAAATTAAGGCGACTAGTTAGGGAAGTGGACTGGACTAACATATTTAGGGATCTAAAGGCAGATGACGCCTGGGGTTACTTCAGGTTGAAGTTGCAGGAGTTGTCAGAGGCATGTATCCCGAGAAAGGGAAAACGGCTCGTAGGTAGCAGTTTTAGACCGAGCTGGATGAGCAAGCGTCTTAGAGGGGTCATTAAGAAAAAACAGAAAGCGTACCAGGAGTGGAAAATGGGAGGGATCAGCAAAGAAACCTACCTTATTGAGGTCAGGGGATGTAGGGAAGCAGTGAGAAAGGCAAAGCGACGGGTGGAGATGGACCTAGCGAAGGGGATTAAAACCAATAGCAAAAGGTTTTTTAGCCATATAAATAGGAAGAAAACCAAGAAAGAAGAAGTGGGACCGCTTAAAACTTTAAACGGAGTGGAGATTAGGGATAATCTTGGAATGGCACAATATCTGAACGAATATTTTGCCTCGGTCTTTAACGAGGCTAATGAAGGGCTAAGGAATAGTGATAGAGGGACCGATGGGAATGAAGATATGGGGGTAGACATTACGGTATCTGAGGTAGAAGCCAAACTTGAACAGCTTAACGGAAGTAAATCGGGGGGCCCGGATAATCTTCATCCTAGAATATTAAGGGAATTGGCGAGTGATATTGCTAGCCCGTTAGCGATGATTTTTAATAAATCCCTAAATTCGGGGATTGTACCGTTTGACTGGAGATTAGCTAATGTAGTTCCTATATTCAAGAAGGGGAAAAAAAGTGACCCGGGTAACTACAGGCCAGTTAGTTTAACATCTGTAGTATGCAAAATCATGGAAAAAATTTTAAAAGAGAGAGTGGTTACGGAGCATGAGGCCGATGGCAACTGGGATAGATTACAGCATGGATTTACGAAAGGTAGATCGTGCCAAACCAACCTGATCTCCTTCTTTGAGAAAGTAACAGATTTTTTAGACAAGGGAAATGCGGTGGATCTAATATATCTGGATTTCAGTAAGGCGTTTGATACGGTACCGCATGAGGAATTACTGGTTAAATTGGAAAAGATGGGGATCGAAATGAAAATCCAGAGGTGGATAAGGAGCTGGTTAAAGGGGAGACTGCAGAGGGTAGTATTGAAGGGGGAACTGTCGGGCTGGAGGGGGGTTACCAGTGGAGTTCCTCAAGGTTCGGTTTTGGGTCCGATTTTATTCAATCTATTTATTGCTGACCTGGGAACCAAGAGTAGGAGTGGGCTGATAAACTTTGCGGATGACACCAAGTTGGGAGGTATTGCCAACTCGGAAAAGGATCGGGATATCCTCCAGGGAGATTTGGATGACCTTGTAAACTGGAGTATTAGTAACAGGATGAAATTCAATAGTGAGAAGTGTAAGGTTATGCATTTAGGGATGACTAATAAGAATTTTAGTTATAAGCTAGGGATGCACCAGTTGGAAGTAACGGAGGAGGAGAAGGACCTCGGAGTCCTGGTTGATCGTAGGATGACTATGAGTAGGCAATGTGATGTGGCCGTTAAAAAAGCTAATGCGGTCTTGGGATGCATTAGGCGAGGTATTTCTAGTAGGGATAAGGAGGTGCTAGTCCCGTTATATAAGGCGTTGGTGAGACCTCATTTGGAGTATTGTGTGCAGTTTTGGTCTCCCATGTTTAAGAAGGATGAATTCAAACTGGAACGGGTACAAAGAAGGGCCACTAGAATGATCCGAGGAATGGAAGGCCTGTCGTATGAAAGGAGACTTGAGGAGCTCGGTTTGTTTTCCTTAACCAAAAGAAGGATAAGAGGAGATATGATTGCACTCTTTAAATATATCAGAGGGATAAATACCAGGGAAGGAGAGGAATTATTTCAGCTCAGTGCTAATGTGGACACGAGGACAAACGGATATAAATTGTCAGTCAGGAAATTTAGGCTTGAAATTAGACGAAGGTTTCTAACCATCAGGGGAGTGCAATACTGGAACAGCCTACCGAGGGAAATAGTGGGGGCGAAGGACCTCCATGACTTTAAGATTAAGCTAGATAAGTTTATGGAGGAGATGGTATGATAGGATAACGGGCTTAGTCAATAGGTCAATTAAGTGCCACACTGGTAAATAGTACAATGGGTCAATGATATGATATTCTTAACCTTTTTCCAGAGGGTATGGCTGGAGAGTCTTGCCCGCATGCTCGGGGTTCAGCTGACCGCCATATTTGGGGTTGGAAAGGAATTTTCCTCCAGGGTAGATTGGCAGTGGCCCTGGAGGTTTTTCGCCTTCCTCCGAAGCATGGGGCAGGGGTCGCTTGCTAAAGGAGTGGGTGGATCGGCTTATGTGGCCTGCATCTTGCAGGAGGTCAGACTAGATGATCATAATGGTCCCTTCTGATCTTGAATTCTATGATTCTATGAGAACCATGTAAGCTTGAAATCTTGTCTCACCAACAGAAATTGGTCCAGTAAAGCATAGTACCTAGTCTCACTAATATGTCGGACTAAAGATTGTGGTGCTAAAACTTGTCCTAATTTTTTTAACTTTATATAGTCTCTCGTTTCCCTGATTCTGCTGCATTTTACCGGTGAACTGGAAAGCTGTAAGTCTTTAAAAAAAGAGAGAGACTTGCTTTATGAACCGGTTAGTTGTAGCATGCAATGTAGTACCTCATGTTACATACTGAGGAAAAGTGAGGAGTCATAACCTGAAAGTATATTTTTTAGTATCAGTTAACATCTGTCAATGTGACATGACCAGAGCTTTTAACTGGTGTCATGTAGCTTGAGGCACAAATATGCTCTTTGTGTGGGACAAGCTCCAAAAAGTGAAAACTCCCAGGGCAGGGTGGAGGGAGCTGTACTGATTATTTCACAACAGCCTGGCACTCCCCTCTCCCCTGACCACAACACAGCGGTGATGTGTAGTATTGTAGCGATGGTCTAGGAGCCCCGGTCACTTTTCCACAGTCTGGAGATCAAGGACACCAACCACCCCCACCTCCTCTCCAAGTCCTAACTCCAGGGAGGCAGCGGGCCCCCCTGCGGGCGCACAGAACCACGCTGGGCCTCGCGCGGCGCCCCCTGCTCCCGCCAGGCCGCGCGGCCCCGCTCCAGCGCTGGGCACCTGCTCCCCCGCGCGCGGGCCGGCAGCTGGTGGTCACGCGCCCGGCTGGCTCCGGGGCCGCACAGCCCACCGCTCCATGGCGCGTGCGCTGCGGAACTTAGGCGACGGCGGGCACGCTGCCCTGTCTGCGGAGAAGGCCCCATCGCCCCGCCCAATTCCCCGCCGTTGTCGCGGTTGGATTGGCAGGCTGCGGCTGTCACTCATGACGGAGCAGAGAGCATGTTACGTGCAACAGGTTCGGTTGAGCGGAGGCCGAGCGTTTCAAGTGTCCTTATCCCTGCTTTCCGCTGCTGCCCCAGCGAGGGCCTTGGCAGACGCTCCCTAACGCTCGTCAATGAGCACTCGGAGAGCGTTCTGGTATTGTCAGACGCTCCCTGGCCCTCCTCCAGCCAATCAGAGTCTTTGCCTAGTGCGGTGGGAGGGAGGACAGCGCTGTCCCCATAGCAACCGAAGCGAAGCCCCGTCCCAGCGTCTGATTGGTCGATTCAAAGTGATTCTTTGCGCGTGGTGGGGGAGTAGGGTGCGCGCAGCGGGACCGTCGGCAGGACGGGAGAGAGGATGCGGCCGGATGGCGGGATCAGCCCGGGCCTCGTGGCCCAGCAGCGGGTCCGGCAGCTGGAGCAGAAGCTGCGCGTGAGTGCGGCCCGCGCCCGGGCAGGGGCCAACGCTCGGGAAGGAACCGGTGGCCCTGCCCCCTTCCCTGCAGGGGGTTGGGCCGTCCTGAGTGCGTCATGGCGGTGACGTCATCGCCCCGCCCCCGCCCCACGCGCTGCCTCCTGGGCCCGTGCCCAGAGGGCTGGTTGGGCTGCTGGGGCGGGGAGGGCCCTGCGGAGCGCGCGGTCCGTTGGGGCCGTTTCACGGTCATAGGCGCTTAAACCGCGGAAATGTCACGATTTCAGTGATTTAAAGCTGAAGTTTCAGAGTGTTGTAATTGTCGGGTCCCGACCCAAAGGGGAGCGGAGCGGGGCGGGGGGGGGGGGTTGCGGTACTGCGCCCCTCAGGTCTGCCCTGCTGCTGGCGGCGGCCCTGCCTTCAGAGCTGGGCAGCTGGAGAGCGGTGGCTGCTGGCCGGGAGCCCAGCTCTGAAGGCCGAGCCACCGCTGGCAGCAGCGCAGCAGTAAGGGTGGCCTGGTAGGGTATTGCCACCCTTACGTCTGCACTGCTGCTGCCGATGGGGCATCGCTAGGGTTTCCAACCCTCCAGCGTTGGCCTGGAGTCCCCTGGAATCAGCATCAATGTCGCGGTGACTGTTGAAAGCAATCTGGGAGATTTTAATAGGATCTTTCAAGAAAATGACATGTCATGTTGGGAAAAGAAATTCTCTTGAAATCGCTTCAGTCAGAGTTGGCAACCCTAGGCACCACCTTCAGAGCTGGGCATCCAGCCAACAGCTGCCACTCTCTGGCATCTGCTCAGTGACTTCGTGACAGGGAGACCAGATTTCATGGACCATGACTCGTTTTTCATGGCCGTGAATTTGGACTCTTAAGAAACCATCAGTGCTGCTCCTTTGAGTTAAATGTTGGCCTGTCCAGTGCACTGGCCCAGAGGCATAAAAGGGTGCACACACCCTTGTGCCAGCTGTCTGCATCATAGGCAGCAACGTGGGAGGAGAAGTAGGCTTTGCAAAGTGGCTACTGACCCTCTTTTGCTCAGGTGGTTGGGTTGGGGGTATAGTGACACCCCCATTCCCACCCTGCACCAGCCAGCATGGAGGTACTTCTACATTGGATATAGATTTGGTGAAGTTTGATCCCTCCTGAGAGTAGTGGGATAACCAGAAGGGAGGTTGTGGCTCTCTGAGCCACAGGACTGTCTACACACAAACTTGTGCTGGGTTTAAATAAGCAGGTTTAGTTAAACCATGGACCCCAGTCACCCAGGTTTGAGAGATCCTTTTGTAGCTCTTCACAGTCTGTCTAGGACTTAACTATCTTGAATAGTTTTGTATTGTCTGCAAATTTTGCCACCTCACTGTTTATCCCTTTTTCTAGATCATTTATGAATATGTTAAATAGGACTGAGCTCAGTATAGACCCCTGGGGGACACCACTATTTAGCTCTATCCAGGGGTGAGCTGGAGCGGGTTCGCACCGGTTCGCGCGAACCCGTTGTTAAATTTAGAAGCGGTTTTAGAACCGCTTGTTAACTAGCTTCCCTGCGAGGGAAGCTTTGATGGGCTCTGCCTGGGAAGCCTGTAATTCCTCCTCCCGGCCGCCGGGGGGCGCTGCGCTGTGCTGCGAGAGCCATGTGAGCTGCCTCCTGGCCCGGTTGCTGCTGCTGCTCTTTGGACCTCTGGCCCTGGGGCTCCTGCTGCTGCCTGGTGAGTCCCCGGCTGCGTCCTGCTGCCCCCAGCTCCCCCCCCCTCTATCCATTCTGAAAACTGACTATTTATTCCTACCCTTTGTTTTCTATCTTTTAACCAGTTACCAATCCATGAGAGAACCTTCCCTCTTATCCCATGACAGCTTACTTTGCTTAAAATGACTAAGACTAGACTAAGGGTTCTCAATCTGGTGGTCATGAGCGGGCTGCAGTGACCCTCCTTTTTTTTACCCTTTTCATTATTTTAAAAAATATTTCTAGCCTTGTGATTGCGGAGACTATCTTGAAAAGGAGAGCAGAGCTTTCACTGATGCAGTGATGCCTGCATGAATCTGCAGACAGCCTGAAACAATAGCTCAGAGATTTTCAACCTAGGGGGCATCGCACCCAGCAGAGTTGCAAACAGATGTCATAGTGTCGTAAACACCGACACTTTCCCAAGCTGCTAACCCAGCTAGGTTGGAAGGGAGTACCACTATGGGAAAGTAGGTCTCAATATTGAAAAAAGGTGAGAACCAGTAACTAGACAATTTAATAAATGGGAATTATTTATCCTAAGTGGTTATAAAAATGTATATTAAGGTAAAATATATTTTATCACACCAACTTCTTACACTGCAATAGTCGTGATGCTGAATAATAAGTCTATGATTGTCAAAAGATTATTGGTCTGACTGCATTCCGAAATTATTATTTCAGTTTTATTGCTGAGGATGCAGAATCTAGCCTATCAGTTCTTGTTTTTTCAGGCTAAAGAAGAAAGAATAGTTGTGCTGGAAACAGAAAATGCTCTTCTTCATCTGAAACTTGCAGAGGTAATTATATTGTGCATGTTTAATCTCTTGCAAAGTGGGTGGGGATGTATTCATGTTGTTTATGAGTTGGAGCTAAAACCCACCACCTAAAAAAAGAAGTGGAATCCTTCTTCTCATTTTCAAATTGTGTCATCTTCCTGTGGGGTAAAATTTCAAAGGACAGGGGCACAGCATCACTTTTTGTGAGCACAAATTTTTGCTGGCAAGATTTTCACACTTTCTTTAATTGCAGGTGCAAATCAGGTAGTCAGAAGTGCAAATACTAGAATACTTGCCTGTAATTTCACGCCTTCAAAAATGAACTGGGAGAGTAAACATGCATACCAAATTTGAGCACTTTCACACTGAATTACCTTATTTCTGCTTGTAGTTGAACTGGACGTGCAAAATGTAGGTGCAAATTTTGGGGGTGCAGTTTACACCCACAAAAAGGAGGCCACTCTTTTCTATTTGGCCATAAGTAGGTTTCAGGAACCTGCATTTTATAATTAATGGGCTTGTCAAAGATGCTCTATTCAGTGTCTTCATGATATTTGTCTACATACATGTCTTGTGTTGGAGGGAGTAAAACAAATATCATATACGCAGTTGGAAAAGCCTAGCTATGGCTAAACTAACCCACTTTCTTTCATCATACCGCTGATCAGAAGGGACAACTATTTCTGGAGCAATTATTGAAATAATGAACAGTCTTCATAAATAATATTTTGCCTCTTCAAATCTGGGTCTCTAGAGATTAAAAGAAATCTGAGCAGTTATTTGTTGTGCAAGACCAGGACTGGCTGTGTGGATTAGAGGTAATAATGACTGTCAGTTGAGAAGTTCTAATCCAGGCTGAGTCATTAAATCGCTGTGTGACCTCAGGAAAGCCACTTGCCCTCACTGTGTCTTGGTTAATTCTGCTGGATGAAATTGGGTTTAATTAAAAAAATAAGTCCTGACTGCAAGCCAGATGGTGCATCTGAGCTGACTTTTGCTGGGTACACAAAAGAATACTGTACTTTATTTCAGCGAAATATATTTCTATTGTCTTTTGTAGCATTTAGTGAAGGTATTCTTAGGAATTTGAACTGCCCTTTTGTTCTCAAGCATACAATATGGAGACCATTCTGGATAGTAAGATGCATCAGAGGGAAGAATGTGTCTTGTAAACAAGATACCCTCCTCCAGAGCTAAAGCCGTATGAGGACTTGTCTACATGGTGTTTAGTCTGCATCAGAGAGTTTTATATTTAGTTTGCACTAGTGTGTCATGTATTAACTGGCCCAGTTCTGGATCTGGTTCTGCTCAATATCTTCATCAATGGCTTAGATAAAGGCAAAAGGGTACATTTATAAAGTTTGCGGACGATACCAGGCTGGGAGGGGTTGCAAATGATCTGGATAAACTGGAGAAATGATCTGAAGTAAATAGGACGAACACAAAATAAAGACAAATACAAAGTACTCCACTTAGGAAGGACTAATCAGTTGCACACACACAAAATGGGAAATGACTGCCTAGGAAGGAGTATTGCAGAAAGGGATCTGGGGGTCATAGTGGATCTCAAGCTAAATATGAGTGAACAGTGTAACACTGCTGCAAAAAAAGCAAACATCATTCTGGGCTATATTAATGGGAGTGTTATAAGCAAGACACAAAAAGTAATTCTTCCCCTCTACTCTCCACTGATTAGGCCTCAACTGGAGTATAGTTTTCAGTTCTGGATGCCATATTTCAGGAAAGAGGTGGACAAATTGGGGAAAGTCCAGAGAAGAAAAACAAAAATGATTGGGTCATGGTTTCTAGACCTTTATGAGGGAAGACTGAAAAAAATGGGCATGTTTAGTCTGGAGAAGAGAAGACTGAGGGAGGGGACATGATAATGGTTTTCAAGTACATAAAAGGTTATTACAAGGAAGAGGGAGAAAAATTGTTCTCTTTAACTTCTGAGGACAGGACAAGAAGCAATGGGCTTAAATTGCGGCAAGGGCAGTTTAGGTTGGACGTTAGGAAAAACTTCCTAATTGTCAATGGTTAAGCACTGGAATAAATTGCCTAGGGAGGTTGTGGAATCTCTGTCACTGGAGATTTTTAAGAGCAGGTTAGACAAACACCTGTCAGAGATGGGCTAGATCATTCTTAGTCCTGCCATGAGTGCAGGGACTGGACTAGACCTCTCAAGGTCCCTTCCAGTCCTATGATTCTATGAAAAAGCCACACTTTAGTCCTTTGTTTTTTCCTAATCAATCATGTTTTTAATAACCTTACTATTTTGCCAGCATTGTACTGGAGGGGTCATTTTTGAATAGCATAGAAAATTGAATTCTCTTCCACTAAAAAACAAAACAAAATAAACGTTTCTTCTAAATGTTTCTTGTTTTTGCTTGAACCATATACGTGGAGGGATAAGCTCAGATAGAAAAAATATTTAAAAATATTAGTTCTTTACTGGTATTGTTCTTAATATCTTAAATTATTAAAACTGAAAATTTAAAAACTGTATTACTTTATTTTATTACTTCATGCAGTTTGCTTTTGTTTGCCTCCTACTAGTGCCCTGATCCTGCAGTTACTTCCATGAGGACACCTAGGTCTGCAAACATGGATCTATTGGGGCCACATTTTGGACAATGCAAGTAAACTGGTCAGTTTCTCTTCTATTTGTAGTCTGTTTTACTTTCAGCTTCTCCTGGGCTAACACAATCCTACAAATTCTGGGTGGCAAATACTTCAGGGGAATGATAAATCCAAAGAGCAAACTATTTGTATAGAAAAGGTCATGGGAGTATTTCTAATAAAGGTAAAACCTAAAAGTGAAATTGAATAGAAACTGACTATAGAGAAAAAGCGAAACTGACCAAACTATTTTTATTGTCCACCCTGAGAAAAATAGAAAAAATAAAACAAACAAAATTAGTAGCAAAAATTTAAATTAAATGTTTAAAATGCTCTTAATTTTAATAACCTCAAACATTCTGAATAACATACCCCCAAATCCTGCAAAGATTTATTCATGTGCTTAATTTTGCATATGAGTAGTCCCGTTTGCTTCAGTAGGACTATATAGGTGCATTAAGTGAAGCACATGCATAAGCATTTGCAAAAATGGCACCTAAGAGATTTGAATCCTGGGAGTCCTTTTATAAAATAGACTAAAAGAAAAAATGCCATGTGATCAGTATATAGGAGCTGTCACAGTTTCTGGCTAATCAAGTCTATAATAAAAAATATGAATTTATAAAGTACCTTTTGTGCATCCCATGGACAATCATGTGGCTTTCATTCTACTATATTTCTAGTGTCAGGTAGCCTTTTTCAAAAAGTTCTGACCTGCTGTACTTTAGGTAGTGCTTAAAGACTGGATGACTTTCAGATCAAAAAACCTTGTGAGTATCCTTTTAAATATTAACATAGAAAGATTTGTGCTAAGATATGGAGGAATGGAGATTTTCTCATGGGGTATTTCTAAGCTGGAGTTTTATATTTACCTGTATCTTTTGAGCACTCTCAAAAGAGGAGTCAACCCTTCAAAATGCAGTAGAATCTCTCTCTGCCTCCTATATTACTTGTTGCTCCCAATTGTTTACATGTAAAAAGAGTAATTGATTACAGTGATTTGAGAGTACTAGTAAAGGTGAAAAATTAGGTGATCTTCTGTTCCAGCAGTTGTCAAACTGTGGTGCCTGGAGTCCTTAGAGAGGGTGGAAAGCTGGGCCCAGATTCTCAAAGGTATTTAGGCACCTAACATCCATTGGAATTAGACACCTTAATACCTTTGAGGATTTGGGCTGTTAGTTCTTTTTCTCCTCCTTGTTGCCAGTTATTACATCTAATTAAAATAAGATTTTTTTAAAATATTAAATATTTTCCTGCCTTCCTTTATCATGTAAACAATTGTAGCTGTTCCAGGGATGTTATGTGTTTGGGTGGATCCTCCTATTTCATTATTGCAATCCTGAATAGGAGGGATTCTGCTCTGGAAGACAATTTTTCTATTAATATGTGGTCCATACTATGAAAAAGTTTTGAGAACCTCACCCTGCTTGGATAAGTACAAGATTTTTTTGGAGAGCATAAATCATTCTTATTTATGTTTTTGTTTTGTTTTGACAACAGAAGTTCACTGAGCATCATGTTGCTCTTGTTGTCTTCCGTGTGTCAGCTGTAATTGAATCCTTGGTTCCACCATAACTGTCATGGCAAATTAACTGAATTAAATCAATCCACTGTCTCATTGGATTTAGTTCTTTATTATCACTAGGAGTGATGTTATTGCACTCTATCCTGCTATCTTAATTTAAACAACTGGGAACTGCAGCCACAACTCATTTATAGATTGAATTAACTGGAAAGCAAGTTCCATGGTAGATACAAGTGCACTTTAGAAATAAGAAAGAAGAGTACAAATACTAGTTAAGAACTGACAGGCGTCAACAGGTTATGGGGGGCGGAATTGGAATAAGACATGTTAGCTAGCTTAAGTGGTGCCAAGAATGCCTGTAAACAAAGGTGATGACTGAAAAGTGCTTGTTTTTTTATATTATGAGGGATATTGCTCTGCAGAATTTCACAAGTTCTCTGCATAGATTTCATTTTCTAGTGATCTTCAATATAATAAAGGTTGTAGTTTCAGTTCAGTTACAAAATCAATTTTTTTCTTCTAGCTTTTGGATTAAGTTTACACTTTAAAATTTTCAATATTAAATTTTCTATACATCCTAAAAAAAAATTGGTTTGGCCACTTTAAACTGAGGGCCTCGTGTACCACTGTATTATTTGATGTTTACACAAATGTCACTCCACTGATTTCAGTGGAGTTCTGCTGGTGTAAAACTGGAGTATCACAATGGTAAATCAAGGTCTGAGTACTTAATTAAATTGCTTCAATAAAAATGAAAATCCAAGGGAAATATAATCCAATATAAAACACAACTGAAATAATAGCAGGAAGGTGTTTATACAGTTGAACCCTGTTATGTCGCCGGCCTAGGGGTTTGCCAAAAAGCGTCGAGATAACTGATGATCGAGATAAACCCCTATCCCCCCCCCACCCCTGAACTCCCCTGCCCTCTCTCCAACACCCCCTCCCTGCCCCCTTACCGCGGTGCCTGCACGTGGCAGGATCCGGCGAAGCGGGACGGGGAAGCGGGGCCGGGCGGCCGTGGACGGGGACCCGGAGCCGGGCAGCCAAAGAAGCGGGACCCGGTAAGCGGGCCGGGCGGCAGGCGAAGCGGGACCGGGTGGGCGGGCGGGCGGCAGGCGAAGCGGGGACCAGGTATGCGGGGACGGGCAGGCGGGTGGGCACGGGCAGGGACCGGGTATGCGGGGGCGGGCAGGCGGCGAAGCGGAGCCGGGCGGACGGGTGGGCGGCGAAGCGGGGACCAGCGAAGTGGAGCCGGGCGGGCGGCAGGCGAAGCGGGGACCAGGTATGCGGGGACGGGCGGGGACGGGCAGGGACCGGGTCTGCGGGGACGGGCGGGGACGGGCAGGGACCGGGTATGCGGGGGGGGCGGGCGGCGAAGCGGGGACCGGCGAAGCGGAGCCGGGCGGGCGGCAGGCAAAGCGGGGACCAGGTATGCGGGGACGGGCAGGGACCGGGTATGCGGGGACGGGCGGGCGGGGACGGGCAGGGACCGGGTATGCGGGGGCGCTCGGGCGGCGAAGCGCGGACGGGCGGGCGGCGAAGCGGGGACCGGCGAAGCGGAGCCGGGCGGGCGGGCGGCAGGTGAAGCGGGGACCAGGTCTGCGGGGACGGGCGGGGACGGGCAGGGACCGGGTATGCGGGGACGGGCGGGCGGGGACGGGCAGGGACCGGGTATGCGGGGGCGGGCGGCGAAGCGGAGTCGGACGGGCGGGCGGCGAAGCGGGGACCGGCGAAGCGGAGCTGGGCGGACGGGCGGGCGGCGAAGCGGGGACTGGCGAAGCAGAGCCGGGCGGGCGGCAGGCGAAGCGGGGACCAGGTAGGCGGGGACGGGCAGGGACCGGGTATGCGGGGACGGGCGGCTGGGGACACGGTGGGTCGGGGACGCGGGGAGCCGGGCGGCTGGGGACGCGGGGAGCGGGCGGCTGGGGAACCGCGCGGCTGGAGAGCCAGGGAGCGGGCGGCTGGGGACACGGTGGGTCGGGGACGCGGGGAGCCGGGTTCGAGATATTAGGGTTCGGCGAATCGACATAACGGATGAGAAACCCATAAGACAAAGAGGGAGTTTGGCGGTTCCACTTGTAAAATGTCGACTTAATAGGATTGGCAAGTTAACCGAGGTCGAGATAAATGGGTTCGACTGTAGTGACATAAGCTTGGCAATTCAGAGAGTAGGCTGAACCACCTTCTTTAACCTATTCCATTGTGCCTATGGACTTCAGAACGTTTGTATGATTTTTAATGTCATCTGCTAATTGACAAACACTGCAATAATTAGCCCTCTTGTTTGGGATTAGAAAAGAAGAGCATTACAGCCTTCACTCCCATTTTTTAGTTTTAGTTTTATTTGGTTAAGGTCTTTAATATTTCATTTTCATAGTTTGAAGGAAAACTATTGTAAAAGTTAGTGACTTGTATTAACTTTTTTTCCTCCATAAAGCTGATGAAGCATTGTCTTTTTATCTGTAATGGATAAAAAATAAACTTCGGTTATTTTTTAAAGTATGGTTTTCACAGACTGATCTTCTTTCACTACTGCAAATATGGAATATACTGTATTAAGAGATGGCATTTGGGTGCCTGTGTTCTACTCCCAGGCTGGTGCTAATGTAGAAATCTCCTATGTTAGACCAAAACATACACTTACAGAGTTGTGAATCTTCAAAGTGACATTCTCCGATTTTTTTTTTTAACAGTTTCGAGGGTTGATTGGAAGAGACACTAATGAAGTGGCACAGCTCAACTTTGTTCATGACAAGCAACAGAACTTGTGTAGAAGCACGAGCTCTGTTATAATCCAGGTTTATGGAGCAATACAGGTAAAGAATCTTAGTAATAATGCAGAGATACTCAGTGCACTGAAGCAGTCGTAAAATATGTTAAAAAAGAAACAGTCCATTTTAAGTCTAAGGGCAGGTCCATACTCACCGCGCGGGGCGACGCGGTGAGTTCGACTTCTCGGAGTTCGAACTATCGCATCTGATCTAGACGCGATAGTTCGAACTCCGGAAGCGCCGCGGTCGACTCCGGTACTCCACCACTGCAAACGGCGGTGGTGGAGTCGACGGGGGAGCCGCGGAGTTCGACCCCGCCGCGTCTGGATGGGTGAGTAGTTCGAATTAGAATTAGAACTTCGAATTCAGCTACACTATTCCCGTAGCTGAATTTGCGTACCCTAATTCGAACCCCCTTTTTAGTGTGGACCAGGCCTAAGTATGTTGTTAATTTCTGATCCTAAAAACCTCTGCATGTGACACTCCCATCAACTTCATCAGCAGTTCCCCACGTGATGGGCTTGTGGGAACGAACCCATGAGCAGTCTATTTATATTTGATTGGTCAGTGTAAGTTTGTTTTACAGGAGCTAAAATATTTTCAAGGCAATGAAAACACCAGAGCTGTCCACCCAATTATATTAAAATGTGTTATACCTCTGTTAAAAGATACTGACTGCAAACAGGCCGTAAAGCTGTGGGTTTCTCTCAAGGACACTTGCAGATGTCAGCTTTTTTAGAGGAACATGAGTCTCTGAGTTGATGCTTAAAACCTGTATAAAAGCAGTGCATCTGAACTGTCTTTAAAGGAGAAATAACAGAAAAGAGGAATGTGGTGTTTAATAAATGAAGTGTGCTAATCTTATTAGAATGACCCTTCATAGAAAATTTTATAATACTATTTTAAAATTTTAGGTTAGATAGAATGGCACAGCTGATTGGGATGCAACACATTTGGACTGTGATGGCTTTCTATCAACAAGGAGATAAATGTGTTACAAGAGGCAAAAGCTCTCTGGAATACAATTCTAAATTACCTGTATTCCTAGAACACTGGTTTTCTTACCCTGGTGTGGGTCTGTAGCTTTTCGGAGGTAAAGCTGCAGCAGATTTTTTTTTTTTATCCTTCAGTACAATTTATTGTCTTACCATTAAAAATTAGTCACATAATTAATTCACAGTGAAAGGCTGGC
The DNA here is from genome assembly GCF_020497125.1 of Mauremys mutica. Taxonomy (NCBI): domain Eukaryota; kingdom Metazoa; phylum Chordata; order Testudines; family Geoemydidae; genus Mauremys; species Mauremys mutica. Next base: position 126,743,404 of record NC_059074.1, read on the forward strand.
TATGTAGTACTAGTAATATCAAAGTGCCACAGAGCAATGCTCAGCACTTTGTCATCTTCAAAGGGCCTTAGAAAGTGTTAACCATCACAACACTGCTGCGAGGTAAATCATTATTAATCCCATTTTACAGATTGGTTAAGTGCCTTGTCCAAGAGCCTAGAAGGAGATTTCCTGGCCCCTAGGTCCTACAGTCAGACCACACTTCTCTCTTGCATTTCATTTATTTTTACTTATTTCAATTTTTAACTCTGTCTAAGATACTTTGGGTGCTCTTAACACCTATTGAATATTAACATAATATACATTGTATTAATGTATTCTAATAATAAAAACCATCGTATCCTACACTATAAAGGAATCAGATTTTTGTAAAATGCATCTTCTTTCATATCAGAAGAAGTGGCAAATTCTAGAAAAGTTTGAGGATGAGCTAGTAGCTACTGAACAAAGTATTTAAAATGTGCAAAGTAAGAATATAGTAATAACTATTATTTATTTTTAAGTATTTGTATTTAAAATTACTTGTATATGTGATTCATAAGCATGTGCATCACACACTGTTAGTGTCTTGGTTTTAGTTAAAACAATAAAAAAAGATACTTTGTTCCACATTTAGGGCCTGATGCAGTGATGGTCTGAGCACTTGCTATGAAATTTCCTGCAGAAGTCAGTTGGAAATGAGATGACTCAGCATCTTGCAAGATCAGTCCTTAAATAAACCAATTCATTATGTGAAATATAAACGTTCTTCTTGGTTGTGATACCGGACAATAATTATTTGCATTATGGATATTTTATCAGTTCTCCGACTGCTATTTTTACATCTTTTTTTAAGATGCTGTTTTCTGCTTATTGCATAGAGACTTAAGCGAGACCTGAAGAATCTCCATTCATTTGCTCTTGAGCTTTCAAGAGACTTTCAACATCAGTGCAAGAGTTCTCTTTACCAAGTTTTGACTGTTGTCCAAAGCATCCAGCTGCAGAATGAAGCTATGCAAAGTAAGGCTCCCCGCATTTATGGTTCAGACATGTAACATTGATATTACATTTCTTTCGTGTGTTTTGTTTGGTTCTGACACAGGTGTCACTTAAATTTTGGTGTTTTTTTTTTCATTTAGGCTTCTAGATTGTGGGCTTTCCTTAAGCAGGTACTACCAAAAATATGTATGTAATGAAATATTTTCACAGGGCAGCATGCCTGACAATAGTTTGGATCGATTTTTTGTGCTGATTGCAGCTTCTACTAGACTGTCAAGTTGGCCCAGTTCTAACATTTTAATGTCAAAATTTCAGGCTTGTTATCTTGATTGTTTTGGAATAGTAAAATAAAAAATGTGTTACATTAGCTGAAACTTTGTACTTTTGACTGCACCAGGGAAAATCTCAGGAGAGTTCAGCCTTCTCAGAATAATGTCAGAAAATAGGGCAAGCTGGATTTTTAATTTTTTTCCTATGTTTTAGGGGGAAAATATACTTCTTAATTAAAAAACAGACACACACACGGTACTGTGTAAAATTACACTATAAAGATTGTTTTCAAAACTCATTGCTGATGTTTGACTTGCAGAACATGTATAAATGCAAAGCATGTACTTGTGTGCACAAAACTCACCAAGGCTTTGATGCTGCAATTGGAGCCTCCAGTCTGGACTCCTGCACATGTTCAGAACTCATTGACTTCAGTGGGACCCCACACAGGCATACGGGTCTGTGCTAGCAGATCTGATGGCAGGATTGGGGGCCAGAGTTTTAAAAATGTAACCCTCAAGATCTGATTTAATTTATCCAAAGTTGAGGAATAAAAAGTTAAAAACTGAAATTTGTGGGCCACTCAGCAACTCGCAATGCTATCCCCAGGTACTGCAATACATGAGAAACAATTGTCCATTTTTATGCTGCAAAAATCAGTTAGGTCTGGGGCTTATTTGACTCCAGGGGGATTATTCATGTAATGGTAGCAATCAGAATGCACAGTGGCAAGTGTGTGCTGGATCAGTCCCAATGAACTTTTGCCTATTAGTCAGATGGATTAAACAAAGACTATGTACTCTGCATGGGATTAGAAAGCTCCACTGCCAAGATGAAGAAAACAATTAAACAGACCAACTTTGATACGGTAGTGGAGAGTAAAGTAGAAAATTGAACCAAGATTAAGCTGAATGCTCCAATTTATCAGGCTCTGTGGGGCAGTTATCCCATAAACAAATACAGTGTTGTAAACTAGTTTTTAAAGTATTCTTTATATGTCCCACAAAGTCCTCTGCCCTGTTCTAGTCTTGCTGTTGACATCCCTTAAAACACATCAGTCTGTGATGTCGCAGCTAAGGGAAACGTCAACACATATCAAAATACCATGTTGGTGCTTGGGTGAAGTCTCTGTGTTCTTAACCTATATTTTTCAGCTCATTATTGTAATTTATTAATTATAATATTATGTACCTGGAACTATAAAATATTAATGTTCTGAATTAGGCCACAGTCTTGCATTGTAATCTGTGTGGGTGCAGCCACTGATTTCAGTGGAGCTGTGTGTGAGTGCAGCAGTTCCACCCATGTGGATCACAATGCAGGATTGGGACCTTATGTAACAGTGACATTTACAAGGATGTCAAGAAGTGGTGAGCTATTAACTCATGGGAAATGTTTTCAAGTGTAACACTTACATAAATGTTAATAATGGTAAATAGTAAAGATATCCAGTGAGGCCCAGCATTAGCACAAAAATATTCTTGTAGGATAAATTTGAGTTTGAAGGACTCAAAAGACTGACCAAATGCACACAAATTCGAAAGTATTTTTTTAAAATAAATGCAAATGGAAAAGGTAGGAGGAACTTTTTTGCTGTAAATTTGTTTGACCCAAATTAAATGGAACTTAGCATGATACAAAAGGTATGTGGTCAGATACCCTTATCCCTCTTAACTAAACGAGATAGAGGTGGGAAACAGTATGAACGAAATAGTAAACTACACTCTCAGTATCTTAAACTTAAAGAACCAGGCCAGTTTCACAGGTCATCATGGAACGGATTCTACCTGGAGATTTGTCCATCTGGTAGAGCAAAATAAAATTGGTGGGCCAGTTACAGAGTCTTTACTATCATAGAGATATATTCCGAATTACTGTCATGAGATGTACACTTCATCCCTTACTAGCAGTAATCCCAAATATATATACCAGGGAAATCATATATTACCCGTTTAACCTCATAAAATAGAGGCTCAAGCTGAAATGCTTGATAGGTAGATACCCATAGAAGAAATGTTAAAAAGCATTCCAAGTATGTGAATTGCCGAGTCTGGTGGGTATAGAGTGAACTCAAACAGTTGTAAAATAACTGAGTAGCCCTTTATTAGATGTATTTAATCTCAATCTGAAAACTAGACACTGCCATCTTTGCTATGTGAAGTGTGAATAATAGTAATTCCCAAACCAGGAACAGACCCATTATTCTGTCCTTATTACCATAGTTCCCTGGTTAATGTAGATGTTATCATTTTAGCAAAAATATTGGCAGACTGCCTGACAGGGGTCCTCCTGAGACTCATATATCAATCAAGCCATTTTTGTGATGCATGGCAAGTTTCTGAAAAATTAAGACTTTTTAACTTAATCCATCGTATAGATGCTGTCTGAAAAAGGCCACGTCAGTGTCTGTGGACCCAGAATAGTCTTCAAAAGATGGAAGAACTAGTATTGTCAGTGCTTAGCTAGTTAGCAGTTACTAGGGTTGCCAGGTGTCTGGTTTTCGGCTGGAATGCCCGGTCAAAAAGGGACCCTGGTGGCTCTGGTCAGCACCGCCGATCGGGCCATTAAAAGTCCAGTCGTCGGTGCTGCAGGTCTAAGGCAGGCTGGTACCTACCTATCCTGGCACCATGCTGTGCCCTGGAAGCGGCCAGCAGGTCCAGCTCCTAGGCGGGGGGGCCATGGGGCTCCGCATGCTGCCCCAGCCTCAAGCACCAGCTCTGCACTCCCATTGGCTGGGAACTGTGGCCAATGGGAGCTGGGGGAGGGGGCAGTGGTGTCTGCGGGCAAGAGTAGCGTACGGAGCCTCCTGGCCCCTCCCCCCCGCTGCCTAGGAGCCGGACCTGCTGGCCACTTCCGGGGTGTAGCACAGTGCCAGGACAGGTAGGGACTGACCGGGAGCTGACCGAGGTAAGCCCGTGCCCCTACCCTAGCCCTGAGCCCCCCTCCCAAACCTGGATCCCCCTTCTTTTCCTCAGTCCCAGAGCCTGCACCCCCAGTTAGAGCTCGCACCCCCTCCCGCACCCCAACCCCCTCTCCCAGCCCAGTGAAAGTGAGTGAGGGTGGGGGAGAGCGAGCCACTGAAGGAGGGGGAATGTAGTGGGCGGGGCCTCAGAGAAGGGGCAGGGTAGGGTGTTCGGTTTTGTGCGATTAGAAAGTTAGTAACCCTAGCAGTTATGAAGGAGCAAATTCTAAACCCTGTACCTGTCCGAATGAATAACTGGGGGAAGAATTATTCCACCACTCCAGTAAGCTGTAGATAGGTTTTATGGAAGCCACAGTGGCCCAATCTATGAATTAGCCTCCATGTCTCCTTACACAGGCTCCTCCTTCCTGTGGTGGGGAAGATGGAAGACGATGTGGAGCAGCTCATCCCCGAGCCTGCCAAACTCCTGCCCCCTGTGCGCTGTCACTCTGGGCCTCCTTCCCCAGGAGCTGAGCTCTGCACCAAGCAGGAGATGTGCATTCTCTGCATGGTCCCCTGGAATCCTGTGTTTGCCCACTTTTGCATAGCCCAGCCTCACCAGCTCTGCTGCCTGGGATGTCCCCTGCACCTGGGGAAGAGAAGGGGCTGGATTTGGGCCCAAATGAATGTTCTTCCTGGACTTTTCTGTGCCTTCAAAGTGTTCCTTCTGACATTAGAACAAAACAAAAAAACCTGCTACTTTAAAAGCTTGTATCAAATCACCCTCAGTTTCTTGTGGGGAGATTAAAAAGCAAATCAAACCTCTGCATAGTATAAAAATGCACTATCCTAAAGAGCAGTATTACAGACAAATAGAGTATCTGACAACCTATAGATAGCATCTGCTTAAGACTAAAACAGTGTGCAACAAAACCAGTTTCTCAGGCTGGTGCTAATCATTTAGAAAAGATAACTGATGTTTGCCTTCTTATGCAACCTCTCTTGCAAGATAACTGCAGCAACATTGAAAGGGCTAGTGATGTGAAGCATACTGTATTATGGCTCTCTAACCTAGAAGGTAGGGGAACCATTTCCATTGGCCTTTATTGGCCTCATTTTTTAAATTTGGAACCAGTATGGGAAGAAAAGATGAAAAATGATGACATTAACACGATGTTTGCAAACTATCACTTGTGTTCATTCTGCTTGTACAGGATACCCTTTTCCCCACCCTGTGTCTGTCTTGTCTACTTAGATAGTAACCTTCCAGGGGCAGGAGCGGTGTCTTAGTCTATGTTTGTACAGTGCCTAGCACAATGGATGTCAGTATGAGTTCCTAGGCACTACCATAATATGAATAAGAAATAATAAGAAATAACTTCTAGAGCAGCTCACAGGGGAAACAAGCAGGATTCCCAGGAGAACGCAAATGATAATGGTAACAAATGGCCAGGTACATAAACAAATAGTCCTCACAAGGAAGGTTTAGAAGTAATTGCCTGTTAGAAAATGAGCTTTGTGGCACTTTCATTAAAAGGGTCCATCTCTACTGCATATACAGCCTCACAAAACATGAGCGGCATAATGGTTTATTCCTTTTATGGGAGTGAGCGTTGGGAAACCATGGATGAAAATATCAGCTGTCAGGTGCAAGGACTTGAGGTAGGGGGTTGTTCAGTGCTTGGATAAACACAGCTTGTTGTAGACCTTTATTTGTTTTATGCAGATCCCAAGGAATCATCTGTCTTCGAAAAACCATTGTGACAAGCTAACGATTGATTTCTGTTTTCACAACAAAAAGGACTAGAATTTTTTTTTTAAACTAAAGCACAGATTAAGTGGAGCAGAGCTTGTAATGTTCACCAGACCTCTTGCAGAAGATCACCTCACAAAGATCACCTCCAATAACTAAAACCATTTGCTCTCCAGCTTGCTAAAAAAATAGTCCTAAATTCTAGTTCTTAAAGAGAATTAGTGAATAAAACAAACAAGAGATTTTTACATCATGCTTTAGCTATGAGGGGCTTCACTTGGAAAATCTTATGTGAGGGAGCTGTGCCAAGTGGTCAAGTTCAGGCCCATAATGGAAAATGTCTTGGAGCCTAGCAGTGGTCACTGTTATAATTCCATAATACAATTCCTCCTCTGTTGGTTTCTCCAAGAAAATACAAGAATTGAGTGTTGCTGTGTATATTTTTTTTTTAATTTTTTTACTATCTTATATGGCCAAAGAGAGAAGTTTCTGTTTAGGCTTCCAGGGATAAAATGAAAAATGTAACCCCCTTATTGTTTAGGTTTAACCCAACACTAACCCACAAATGATTGCTCAAACTAAGCATACTAGGTTTACTGAATGCAAGAAAGGGTCCATTCTTCATGCAGCTCCTGGGTCTTGCCTTGCCCCTCCAGCTGACAGTTTCATGTACCCCCGGAAATTTGCATACTGGAGAATACCTCAAGGCTCACGGGTGGGGCGTACAGATTAGGAATGGCAAAAATAATATTTGGGGAAATTCCAATATAAGACAAATGTTGTTTAAAGTTTTCAGATTTTTAGCTCCTAGCCAGGAGTATAAGTTACATGCTTGTCATGTTGAGATCTTAAAATTCAATATTAACTTCTTTATAAAAAGGTGAATACTGCCTGGTGGCGTTATTGCTAGTCCAACTCTAGAGCCACATTTGTGGAGTACTGTATTCTGTGTCACTGGACACCTCGGGTAATGTTGGGGACTTTGATTTCTTGCTGGGGTTCCTGGGAGGTTGCTTTCTTTGACAGTTTACAGGTTTTTCTCATCTGCCACATGGACCTTTCAGTGTGAATGTAATTAGGTTGAAACAAAATCATCTGTGAGGTTGGAGAGCTTTTACTCTGCTCTATCCATCCCTCTTCAGTTTGTGTGAGGAGAACTCTCATGGGATTTCAAAAGATTAAGCTTTCTATAAAATCCTAGAAATGAAGTGTACTCTGGCATCTTAGGGGAACATTTTCAGCTCTGTTTACAAGGGTTTAGCAGCACACTAAATGAGTTGCATGTCTAATTCTCTTCTTACTGTATTGAAAATTTATGCTCAGCTGAACTAGCAGAGGCATGAAGTAATGACTCTTCTGCCTTCATTATATGTATAGACTCCATTTTCCAGGACAGTCAGACTCCTGTTTCATCACATGTGAAGTATTTTCTCAAAATACTTCATATCATTGCAACTTGCAAAAGATTTGTACTCTATCTACTTGCCATTCCATGGGTATCCAAGAGCAAGTTAAAGCCTGTCTGTTCATGCTAGAGCACTCCCCCATTTCCAACTTAACTCCTTAAGAAGCCACCCACGATTGCAGCTGCCTCTGCACTTTTCCTCTGCATAGGAGGGGAGCACATGCCACTATTGGTGCTTAATGAGTCTGCAGAAGAGGTGGTAAGAATGGTATAGATCACCACCCGTTTGCTCAGTGTAAGCCCATCACCACTGCATCATGTCTGATGTCTACCAGCTTAAACAGCCGGAGTCCCAAGATGGCCTCTGTACACTGATCTCTCACATAGTGACAAATAGCACTGGCCTAATTGGACTGGCAGATCTGAATGATCTTTGAATGCTTTGTATGTCTAATAATGTAACATTTTCAAAGTTATGTACAGTATTTGTGTCCATAGTAACTGTGCTCCTAGTTCACTTAGGTGCTATTGAAAATCCTACCTGTATATCCCAAGAGTTTGGGGTTTTTAAAATGGCTTTCTTCTTCCAGCATTCCAGACAAAAGCATTTGATCTCGAGCAGTCTTTACAGGAAGTTAATGAGAGATACCAGCAAGAAAAACAAAAGAGAAAAATACTTCACAACAGTTTAGTTGTGAGTATCTATAATGAGAGAACCATCGAGACCTCCTGCAATTATATGCATAATTTCCCAAACATCATAACTAATGAATATGCTCCTACTTGATGTATCAGATCCTTTGTCTACGTACCATATGCTTCTTTACAGAGGCACATCTGGTTTTTGCAGCAAGTCATACCATACTGTTCCTAATCAGAAATGTCTTTTAAATATAGTACTTGTGCCCATTGCTCTAAAAAGGAGAATCCTTGGAGCATAACTTAGTCTCTCAGTTCTCCTCCCTTGCAAACTCTTATGCATGTTCTTAAAAAGTTAAACGTGAGTATTTGCAGGACCAGAGCCTATATGCATGGCCTCTTGTAATAGTTTGTACTAATTACATTTTTATATTATAATCCCAGGAACTGAGGGGAAATATCAGAGTGCACTGCAGGATCCGTCCCTTATTGCCTTTTGATACTGCTTCTGGACATTCAGTCTCACAAGATAGGTAACTTACTTTTGAAATATTATTCTTTTAGTTGATGCATACAGTGATGTACAGAGAGAACAGTGTGGGGTGTGTGTGCGGGGATGTGTGTGAAAATAAATATTTTCTCGGTTTCTTGGGAAGACTGCAATCTTACTATAAAATATATATTGTAAAGGCATTGCCAACATCGGCTTTCTTCTATCAAATTGATAATGTGACATTAGAGAAGGAAATCTCACACTTTTCTGTTGCTCAATAAAATAGTTGTCTTCCATGTGTTGTTTTGTGATACTGTGGGCCAGACTCACTGCCAACATAAATAGTGCAATTCCATTCACTTCCGTGGAGTTGCATCTTCTTACACTACTGGGGTATTTGGTCCTATAATCCAGCCCATTATGCAATCACTTGTAATTGCCAACACATTTTGGGATGGAAGAGGAAAGGCAGGATTAGGTTTGAGTAAGTAAGAAGCAGGAAATTGCTTAGGTGGCTAAAGGAGAAGAAGGGAGAGATTAAAATAGCAAGTGAGACAGAGAGAAAAAAGAGCTGTGTGTGTGGCTAGACACCAACCACACTATGATCTTCCGAGAGTAGAAACCACAGTTTAAAACCTTTAATTTGGGAAGGGGGGTGTGAGAGAGAAAGAGCCCTAAAGTATAAAGGTGATCCTTAAGGCCCAGCGTGTAAGAGGTCACAGAGAGAACCCAGGTCCACTGCCTATTTCATGGCCGATCTGTGATGGGGGCTATAAAAGCACAGGGGAAGCAGCCAGGATGGCTGCTCAGATGAGTTTGTGTCCTCTCCTCCTCCCCTTATTGAAAGCTGCAAAGACCTCTGTTGTTTGTTAGTAAGTGCAAAGTTGCTTGTTTTAAATTTTCCTGTTAATAAAAGTAGCCATTTGGAAAGAACCTTGGGTTTACCAATAGTTTGGAGCTCTATTTTACCTTCCCTGGCTGGTGTATCTGCCTGTTGGCTTAGAATATATTTGAAAAGCCTATTTCTTTTTTGCCAACTCTGTTCAAAATATAGTCATTTTAAGTATTGAAAAAAAAAACTTATTCAGGAAATTTCCAGGAGCCTGATGAGGAAATTTTGTATAATGTATGCTTTTTGTACCTGTAAGGGACCTGATCACTGTTTCTGTACCCTGTGAAATAATAATACATTTATCTGCAGAATTGCAATGCAGAACAAAATAGATAATGCCATGCAAATGATCGCTAAGCCTAACTTGTCTTAATGTGCTGGAACAGTGATCAAACAATGTATGAAAACTAAGGGTCCCATCCTGCAAACACTTACAAGCATGAGTAAATTTACACACATCAGTAGACTCAGTCAGTTTTGGACTAGCAATATATGTAAAATCATTTATGTCAACAAGTGTTTGGAGGATCAGATCAAATAGTTTAAAAGAAAGTGTCTAGTTGAATTTACTAATGTCGAATCTGCTAAGCAAACTCTTACCAAACACCACTTGTTTTTATATTGCCGTTAGAGTTTATGCATGATTGAAATGGTTTGCATATAGTTTTATTCTTAATTTATTTATTGTAAATTTGCTTGTTTAAATAAACTCCATTACTGTGGTTAATTGCAATTTAATGCTATATTTGTTAATAAAAAAGTATGTAGTTACTTTATGGTTATGATATTTCTACAAAAGTAGTGAAAATTCTAAGCGATTCCTTTTTAAGGTTTCATTCTTGACATTGTTTAGATAATTACATAGTTCACAGACATTCTGAGAGTTCACATTTTTCTAAGATGAATGAAAAAATTATTTTGTTTCTCTCCCCCTCTCCCCACAATAGGCACAGAAAGCTTCCAGAAAAAGTGGCACATACTACTGATGATGTGAGTATGTTTAATAATGAAAGTATATTCAGAATCGGGAACAAATTAAATGATAATAGAAAAGAGACAAAAGAAGTGGAAATGTCTAAGCACTTCTGAATGAGAAGGGCAAGCCATTGTTTTTCTACCTGCTTTGGTTCTTCACATGCAAAATAATTTAGTTTGAGTAATGAGCAGTGAAAACAAAATGTAAATTGTTGTAGTAGTTCTATTTCTAGTGATTAGTTCTGTGTCCTGCTAGCCAGGAGACCCAGGCTGAGGAACAATTTCAAAGTTATATATAGATTCCATACAGTCCACCACCCTAGCAAATGACTGTTTCACTACTCATCAACATGGATCATCCATCAGGAAGCATCCCACTCCTGTGGCTTTGTGGGTAGAGCCTGAATAGAGTTTCACCACTTTTTCCCCTCCAATTTGATCTGTGAGCATTTTTTTATCCCAAAGCATTTTAGCCCAACATGCATCCGACGAAGTGGGTATTCACCCACGAAAGCTCATGCTCCAATACGTCCGTTAGTCTATAAGGTGCCACAGGACTCTCTGATGATTTATGAGCACAGCACAAAAGAGTGAGCTTAATTCTGCTCTCAGTTACACTAATGTACAGCTGGCACTCCATTGCACCTAATTCTTCTCTTACACTGGCATGCGATCAGGGTAAGTAACTCCATTGACTTTGTTGAATTACGTTTGACTTACAGTGGTGTAAGTGTAATCAGGAAAAGGGTGTTATTCTGGAACCGACACTGTCCCTTTAATGGAGTATGCTGGTTTCTTTAGTGGAAAAGTAAAAGTGATCTAGGCCTATATTTATGGAACAGTGGAGCAGATCGAGTGAGCAGCAGAACTCCAAAGCTCCTCTAGAGAAACTAGGATGTGTGCTCTATTGTGCGGTATGTTCTCAGACATGTTGTTAAGAATACCACAAGTGTTAAATTACTACATATAACATTCGTTAACCAAAGGTCAGTCATGTCCTCTACCAGCAATGCATTCCCATAACAGGCTGGAAGTGTTTACCTGAAACAACCCACCCTGCTGACGGATGTTGATCCTTCTGGGAAAAGCATCATCATAGGTTTTCTGAATCAGTGGCCTGGTCTATGCTAAGGTCGGGGGGATCGATCTAAGATACGCAACTTCAGCTACGAGAATAGCGTAGCTGAAGTTGACGTATCTTAGATCGACTTAGATTGACTTACTTTGCGTCCTCACGGCGCAGGATCGACAGCCATCGCTCCCCCATCGACTCCTCTTCCGCCTCTCGCCCTGGTGGAGTTCCGGAGTCGATGGGGAACGCATTCGGGGATCGATGTATCATGTTTAGATGAGACGTGATACATCGATCCCCGATAGATCGATCACTACCCGCCGATACGGCGGGTAGTGTAGACATACCCAGTGACTAGCTCATTAGCAGGTGATTTCATAGAATCATAGAAGATTAGGGTTGAAAGAGACCTCAGGAGGTCATCTAGTCCAACCCCCTGCTCAAAGCAGGACCAATCCCAACTAAATCATTCCAGCCAGGGCTTTGTCATGCCTGACCTTAAAAACATCTAAGAATGGAAATTCCATCACCTCCCTAGGTAACCCATTCCAGTGCTTCACCACCCTCCTAGTAAAATAGTTTTTCCTAATATCCAGCCTAGACCTCCCCCACTGCAACTTGAGACCATTGCTCCTTCTTCTGTCAAATGCTGCTGCATCCTGGCTTTTGATGAACTTTATGGTGCTAGTGGCCTGGGGCCTGGGTTCATCTGGTGCAGCCATGGAAGGAATCAGGCCTTGTCTCTGTTTGTAATATTCAGACTGCTCCAGACTTCCAGATGTCCTGTCGAGCTGCTTGTGCTCATTCTAACTATTTTTTAAAATGTCAGAGCCTTTTCATTTTTATTATTACAACATGGCTTATGGATCAGGATGAAAATATAATATCCAAAGAGTTAGCACAATCACCTACAAAATATTATATTCAGGCATGTTAAAGGGCCTGTGTTAAATCCATGAGAGTAAGGAGAATGGAAATTGATGACATTCCAGTATTAATTGATGCCCTTACCAAGAAATAAAATTTAAAAGTTGTGAGCTGAGGATGGAGTGTTAATTCAGGTTTTAGCCTTAATTTTCTTAGCTGCTATAGTTTTCAGTCAGATGCTCTCTGTTTTTTATATAGTATATGTATGGAGCCAAATTTCCTTTTGTTAGGGTAGTGCTTAGAATGCAACTGAAAAGTTTCCAAAGTATCACATGCATTTAAATCTTCCTAATTATAGCTGTACTAGATGGTCCCCAATGGCCTAGAATGGACTTTTAGATTAATACAATTAGGAAGCTAATGATATATATGAAGAATTGGCTAGAAAGAATAAATATGTTAGGAAATAAATAATTCCAAGAACATAATTGTGTAGATAGTACTGTTGCTGCCATGACTTACATATTGTACTGTAGAATGTGATGCCCATTTATGAGCTATTAGGCTTTACTGTGTCAAGAAAATCTATGTAGATAATTTTGGATAATTGGTGGATTATATGACAGGCTAATTTATAACAATTTACTTATATCAAGGCTTAGGTTTTAGTTCATATAATGGATCACTGACTTTATAAACTCCAATAGGCCAAACTGTTCTTATACTTAAAAATCCTTATGAAAGATCACAGGAACAGGGTTATATGCGAGGGCCCGGTTTTAAAATGAAACTTCTGAGAAGCTGTGTTTTGTCTTCATAAAGGACTTTGTCAGCTTGAATTTTTTTTATTTTAAAATTTACTGATTTTAAACACTCCAGTTTCTGATCGCACATCTTTAAAATCATAGAATATTAGGGTTGGAAGAGACCTCAGGAGGTCATCTAGTCCAATCCCCTGCTCAAAGCAGGACCAACACTAACTAAATACCATGTCCTGACATTTTTTATACGTTTTTTTGGTTTTTTTTAAAGTAAATTTGGATTTTCTGCTTCCTTGTTGATGTTGATAGGAGACTTTTCAGCTAAAGAGACAGTGAATGTAAGGGGTAAATATAATTGACTATACACAATTGACTTTCAACTGCACAAAGTAAACAAATCTGAAAAAAAAATGTCATCAACTTCTTTCAGTTCTAGTAATCTAGGCGTTACGTGTAACTAGAGTAGTTATACAGTTTTTCAGACAGAAACATAATTTTTTTTTGAGTTGATGGTGCCTCTTTAATTGCAGCCCAAATACTTTTGTTTTTGGAAATGATTTAGCCATTCCCATGACAGATATTTCTAACTTAAATGAGTTTGGGCAAGACAAGGGAGACAGTCCTTGCTCCTGATATAGGTACTGAGTTGAATAGTTCTCTTGTTTAAATTGATAGGCTGTAATTATGACTGCCTTTCAGGACTTTTTGCTTATCTCTGACGATCCTGAAGGTATAGGTTACAGGTAAGGACAAAAGTCCTAGGTAGACTTCAAACTCAGTTGTTCTGAGGATTAGAGCATCACAGGAGTTAATACTCCTGGGTTCTATTCCCTGCTCTGTTACTGATGCATTGTGTGATCTTGAGCATGTCATTTAACCTTAGTTTCCCCATCTGCTAAAAGGGTATAATAGTATCTACCACACAAGGATGTTGTAAGGCTTATTGTGTGTAATGTAAACTTCTTATAGATACAATGATGAGGTACTCAGTGCAAAATATGATTATTTATTGCATATCCCTCCCTGTATGGCCCTGTCAACACTGGCACTAGAAACACATTAGCCAGAACCATATTGAATCATGGATCTTGCTAGCAAGAGGCTAGCATCTACCATGGTCTGGTGTTCCTAGACCATGGTAGATAGGGCCTGATCATGTTATAAAATATTTTACAAAATTGTGCTTATAGCATGGTTAGGCACCTGTCTACACTCTTCTCATTAGAGCCCATCTGCAGTACAAATACAGGTGTGTTGGGGGACCAAGTCACGAGACAATTCCCCAATATAGTAAAATATAGTTTGGTCTTACAGATGAGATCTAACTATGTTTTGACCATGTCTGTGCTAGAACTTCAGATATGTCATGATTCTGTCCTGTCTGTGCTACAAGACTGAGCTGTGTTTTAACCATGACAAGTGGGACAGTTCCATTGTAACCCGGTCCCAACAGATATATCTATAGCGGTAGGTGGACCCTTGCTACCTACCTATCAAGAACTGTGTTGAATAAGGTTTTGCTTAACACAGATTGAACTGTAGTATAGGCAGTGCTGAAACATGTCCAAAATGACCTTGGATTTGGGAAGGAGGCAAGGGGGGGGGGGTTCAGACTGTTCAGAGAAGAGTAAAATTCAGGTCACATCCATCCTGTTTATTTAGGGATTCTTATAATTAAATCTGGAAAAGAGGCAAGTGATCTGTTTTACAGTCTTGTACGTCTTGTCTTCAGAGTCATTATTTCAAACCCAAAGTCTAAAAAGGGTTTAGGTTTTTATTGGCTGTTCAGCACAGTATTTCTTTTCAATTTCTGAGCTAATTCAAGATTTTAAAGCCTTAGATTGCATCTATAAATAAAATCATTTTCATATGGAGAATCTGGCTATTGCATTAGGGCTCCAGAGTGACTGTCTCCAAGGTATTTTCTTGTTTAATTTCTTATTTAATTCAAATCTTTTGGTTTGTGAGATTTGAAAGAGCATATGTCTGGGTTTTCAGATTTTCTCATTCAACATTTGCTTGGCAAGGCTGCTTCTTTGTTTTCATGTGGTGAGCCTAACTGTTCAATTGAACAGTAACAACGACTTTTCTTGAAGCTGGTGGTCTGGGGATGCTAGTTGCTTATTGTGGACTCTCTTTAGTAGAAGTTCTCCATCTGTTTGAGTTTTGGAAGGATGTGAGTATTGGCTGTGCACTAGGTTGACCTAATTGGGGAACAGATCAACACAATGAGCAGCCCCAAAGTTGTATAGTGGCTTGGGTGAAGGGGAGTTTCTATAAATGAGGCCATTACCTTATGCATTCTGCACTTCTTATCCTCTGCTTGTCCCTGTCTCTCACTGGGGATATTCTGCTTGTGGGAGTGATTAGTGCATTGGGTCTGCAGAGAGGAGAGAGCAACTGGTACTCCTGAGGGATTACTACGCAAGCGCAGAATTAATGTCCCTCACAGATATTTTTTTTCCTGCAGAATAATTGATTCTGATGGGGCGGTGAAGGGAAACTGCAATTACACCTTTTGCCCACCAGTGGCTGATGTGGCGCCAGCAGAGAAGGCAGCTGGTTCACGGGCTGGAGCAGCCAGCTACAGAGAGGGAGCGGGTAGAGGCTATCTTCCTCATAGTGCCCTCTGTGCAGGGCCAGGTGAGGAGGCATGAGATATAGCAGGGGCAGACAGAACAGGGCTCACAGGGATGCTGGGGGGGGTAACAGACTGGGGTTCAGAAGGGCTAGTGGGGGGAACAGATGAGGGCAGAGACATAGGAGCTAGTGGGGTGACATTGTTGAGCCCGGGGCTGAATGGGAGTGGGGGGTACAGGGCCACATGGGGGAGGGGAAGTGCAGGGACATATGGAGACAGGGGAGCTGTGCCTACCTTAATAGGGAGTGGAGGTGCAGGGGGACAGGGACAGCCATGCCTGGCTGAATGGGAAGTGGGGGTGCAGGGACACATGGGCAGAGGTGCCTGACTGAATGGGAGAGGCTAGGGGTCAGACAGGGTCTGCATGGAGGAAGGCTCCACAAATCCCTAATAATCCCTTTCCTCCTCCTCCTCCCCCCAAAGAAAATACCTGTTCCATACTTCTCCCACCTACACCCAAAACCCTCCAAGTTCACTCCCAGTCTCCTTCCCAGCAATTACTTCCTCTCTCTCAGCTCCTCTGTTGGGAAGAATACAGCACAAATAAATCCTGAACTTGGTTGTCATACTAAGTTGATGTTAATTCCATATCCGTTGTAAATGGCCTCTGGCCGATGCTGCGATGCCAATCCGATGGAGAACCTCTGTGTGAGAATTGGAGGAGCTGGTAAATATAGAACCAAGATAACAAAAGCTGGAAACTGATTTGACAGTTTCGTTGTTCAAAGAGATAGGAGTCATAGGTGGACTTGGTCCTAGATTTTGCGGTTTTGTCTTTGATCATGAAACATGGAGACCACTCTTCGCTAACTTCTCCTCCATATACTGGAGTGCCTCACGAAACCTGTCAGGGCTCTGTACTAAAAGAACAATGTCATCAGCATAGTCAAGGTCTGTGAGCGAGAGATCACTGATCTCAATGCCTGTGGATCTGGTAGAATGCTGCATTATGAAATCCATTGCCCGACAAAAGAGTGCAGGGGCCAGAACGCAACCCTGCCTAACACCAGATACTGATTTAAAAGGCACTGACATCCAGCTCCCCAGACGAATACGGGCAGTGGTTCCATTATGCAGCTCTCTAATCAAGTCCAACAGAGTGGTAGGGACACTTATGCCCTTTAAGGCCTTCCATAACGCAACACCGTCTACTGAATCAAATGCAGCCTTAAGATCAGCATATGCTATGTGCAGGTGCTTCCTGAAGTCGCAATGTATCTCTGACAACAATCGAAGGGCCAAAATGGTGTCTAATGTGGACCTGTTCCTCGTAAAATCTGACTTTTGGGGATGACACTTCTGATGTAGCAAAGGCTCCAGGTGTGCCAGCAAAACATGCACAAACACCTTCCCAGGAATGGAGAGCAAGGTGATTGGCCTGTAGCTCTTACATTCGCTGCGCGGTCCCTTGCCCTTATAGAGTGAGATCACAATACCGTCCTTCTAGGTGGCTGGCAGGGTTCCAGTTCTCCACACCAGACGAAAAATGGCCAGAAGCGCAGTAACGCTTTTCCTGGTCTACCAGCACTGGCTTCACGCTGTGTGACCCGAGACGTTGTTTCTCAGCGACTTCCTTCACCTCAGGTAGCTAGGTGCAGCTACTACCCTGCATCTTCACCGCCTGTGTTAGCCATCATTTTCAGGGTTCACGCTGGATCTGTCCACCTTGCATAATGCCTAAGGTGATATTTCGGACAAGTCTTCATTGCTGATGGCATAGGTCCAACGAGCAATCCGCTACTTCAAATGGTACACCCCCTCCACCACAATGAGATACAGGTTGGACTGGGGAGCAGGGGGCTGTATCCTTCCCATACTGTTGTACGGCTGTGAAACATGGACACTACACTGCACAGACTGGACAAAGCTGGAAGCTTTCCACACAAAATGTGAATGTCGTATACTGGGCATAAAGTGGAATGATTTCATTTGTAATTCAGATGTTTTATGGTCGTTTGGGTCTACAGATTACTGGGGCCATTGTCCACAAGTGGTGCCTTACACTTTTCGGACATGTCACAAGGATGCCACAAGACATTCCAGTGAACATCGTTCTCCGGGTGGCTTGTAACATCTGGGATAAAATTCCACCAAGCAAGGGGTGGAGGCAGCCCAGAGGCAGACTCCATGTTACATGGGTCTATCAAGTCTGTTCCGATGTTGGATTCTCAGGCCAACAGGCCTTTGCGGTTGGGAGGAACGGACCAAATGGCAAATGTTCGCTACGGCCGACTGTCTGGCTAAGCATTGAAGAAAAAGAAGTTCCTCCATTACCCCTGATTCCCCCATGCCTTTTCACTGCTTCTGAGGGTTGTAGGAAATATGCTTCTATATTGTTGTTTAAATGAATTATTACTCAAAGTTCTGTATTAATATGCCTAGTAAGGAATCTTTGTCAGAAAAAGATTTCAAAAAGACATACTTGCTGACAGTTATTTTGAAATAAATTACCAAAATAATTGAAACTGGCATGATTATATTGTGTTATTTTGGCAAATAAAATATGCAGAATTTTAAAATATTGTGGATGCAGAATTTAATTTTTTTTGGCACAGAATTCCCCCAGGAGTGAACTGGCTGCCTGTTTTTCTCTGTTAAATAACTTTTAAAACCTCTTCATTTTTGGGATGGTCACGAGGAGATGGTTGGAGAGAGAGAGCCTTTCTTCCAGAAACAAAGATGATGCAGAGGGACTCCTATTGTTTTTTGGGAATCATACTGAGTGAATGCAAATTTTCAGCCCAATAGGATCCTTCTCTTCCTAGGTGACAACTCTGTTATGGGTCTGTCAGACCCAGAGACTTCATTGTTGGTCCTCACAACTCATTTAAATTTCTTTCCTTGGTTCTCTGAATTTCATTTAGCCAGAACTCCTCACATTGGGGTGTCAGGGACAGACTGAGAATATTTATGATTAAGGCTACGATTTAGTCATGGAGCTCACGGCAGTCACGGATTCCGTGACTTTACTGGACCTCTGTGACTTCTTCAGCTGTCAGCAGCTGAAGCTGGGGCTGGAGCTGGGGCTATACTTCCTACATAGCCTTGCTGTGGGGTCTGCCGCCGGTGCCATGTGCCTGTGGCTCGTGGTGGGGCCCATGCGCCCCTGTCCCATGGCGGGGGCTGTGGCTGTGCACCTCTGCTGAGGCTTGTACAGTTATTTTTAGTAAAAGTCACAGTCTCCGTGGATTTTTGTTTGTTGCCTGTGACCTGTCTGTGACTTTTACTAAAAATAACCATGACAAAAATCTTAGCGTTATTTATGATGTATCCTGACATCATTTCCATGAGCCTAATTGCCATAATGGCATTTGGACTGGGAGGAGTCTATGACTGCCACTAGAAGAGGAAGCACTCTTGGATGGCTGTATAATACAACTGTAGGTATTTCATGGCCACTATTGACAGGGAAATTGCTCCGTCTGGATAGGGAGTAACCTCCATGGTTGTGTATCTAGAGAAACCTGCAGAGCTTTTGTAGGCCAGCAGCAATGGAAGCTGTCTTAAGCCATACTAAGCCCCTAAAGAAGGAAGATTACCTTACATTCCCCTATCAAAACATCTGCCCACAAACACTTTTTTCCTTCCTAAGCTAAACAAGTGGGATTTTTCTCTCTCATTACTTATCTTGGAAGGAAATTGGTCTGGAAATAGATTCCATTTCATAAAGCCACTGCCTCACCTCACATTCCTGACTTTCACTCTGTTGGGTTTTTTTTTCTGTAACAACCCCACCTTTCTGCCCTCTCCAGGGCCGGCTCCAGACCCCAGTGCGCCAAGCGCGCGCTTGGGGCGGCGTCCCGCGGGAGGGCAGCAGGTGGCTCTGGTAGACCTCCCACAGGCATGCCTGTGGAGGGTCCGCTGGTCCCGCGGCTCCGGTGGACCTCCCGCAGACGTGCCTGCAGAGGGTCCGCTGGTCCCACGGCTCCGGTGGAGCATCCGCAGGCACGCCTGCGGGAGGTCCACCGGAGCCGCGGGACCAGCGGACCCTCCGCAGGCACGTCTGCAGGAGGTCCATGGGAGCCGTGGGACCGGCGACCGCCAGAGCGCCCCCCACGGCGTGCCGCCCTGCTTGGGGCGGCGCAAATCCTAGAGCCGCCCCTGGCCCTCTCCATTTGTCAGGTACACCAGTTGCCACTGATTTATATCTCCACCACTATTTATATCTCCTCTCAATTTGCCCAATGTATTGGCCAGCCTAGGCCAGTTGACTTTGCAGCAGGGGTCAGCAACCTTTCAGACGTGGCGTGCTGAGTCTTCGTTTATTCACTCTAATTTAAGGTTTCGCGTGCCAGTAATACATTGTAACGTTTTTAGAAGGTCTCTTTCTATAAGTCTATAATATATAACTAAACTATTGTTGTATGTAAAGTAAATAAGGTTTTTAAAATGTTTAAGAAGCTTCATTTAAAATTAAATTAAAATGCAGAGCCCCTCAGACCAGTGGCCAGGACCCGGGCAGTGTGAGTGCCACTGAAAATGAGCTCGCATGCTGTCTTTGGCACACGTGCCATAGGTTGCCTACCCCTGCTCTACAGGGTGAGTTTTGGTGTAGGTAAATCAGCAATGGTGCACCAACCCTTGTCTTCCTTGAGGAAGCAGTACTCCTTGTAAATTCGACATAAGAAATACATGCATCTGCAGTGTTGTTGTCTCTGATTTATTAGCCACCTGTGTGCTGGGCATATTATTATGTAGAGACATTGGTTCAACAATAAAGCCCATCATTCAGAGTATTGGGAACACACTCAGCCACTGGTTTGAGTTGTTATTTGAAAGGAATTAGTGTTACCCCTCCAAGTTAGTTTTCTGATTCTTTGTTATTGGAAACATAGTAGACTTTTCTTCTGCACTCCCAGTAAAATATAATAAAATCTGAGATAGCTATGAAACTCCTTGGCATTGGATGAGTTGTCATAAAAAATATTTTATGTGCCACCCTTTGAGCTGTTGAGAGGAAATACTGTAAATCTTTGCGATTTTACTTTATTTTTGTCTGCAGTTAAAAACACATTTGAGGAGAGCAGAAAAGCACTCCAGGATTTGAGTTATTGTGTAACTCATGCCAAGGTGCTGTGATTGCATTCTTCCTAGGCTTTAAAGAGCCACTGACACTTGCAAAAACTACTACATAATACATTTAGAAATTGCATTTTACTCAAGTCTCATTAAACGCCAGCAATTTTACTATGTCCCTTTTCTCCACTGTGGATTACCATGATATTTCTGTGTAATTTTCATCTACAGTTCAATTGTGGGCACAAAAATATGAGTAGATAATCAGGTCCAGAAATGGCATTTTGCATATATGTCTTCTATATGAATCAGAGTACCACCTGCAGTTAAAATAGTTAGGATGGCAACTACAAAAGTTATTGATTCTTATTATTTAAGATAGAGCTGGTTGAACTGCAGGGAGGGTGGGGGAGTCCTGAGAACATTTTCCTGTGTAAGTTTTGAACAGTTAAAATTTTCTGACTGGCTCGGCTCCTGGATCTAAACTGATTGCTGGCAACAGTCATAAAGAAAATTATTGCTCTTAATTATTATTATTTGTATAGTGGTAGACTCTAGGAACCCCACTCATGGACCAATATCCCATACAAGGCGCTGTACTTTAAACACAGAACAAAAAGATTGCCCCTGCCCAAGAGAGTATACAGTCTAAGTAAGAGTTTACAATCTAGGGAATTAACTGCATTATGGAGATTTTGTGCTTTTTCTCTGACACATCAAGAATTGGTGAATGTTGGAAACAGGATATAAGGGCAGGTCTACAATTACAATGCTGCGGCACAGTTGCGCTGCTGCAGTGCTTCAGTGAAAACGCAACATATGCTGACAAGCGCTTCTCCCGTTGGCGTAGGTTCTCCACCTTCCCGAGAGGCGGTAGCTATGTCAACAGGAGAAGTCTCCCGTTAATATAGCACTGTCTGCACCAGGGGTTACGTTGGTATAACAACATCGTTCAGGGTGTGGATTTTCCACACCCTGAGTGAGGTAGTATCAACATAAGTTCCTAATGAAAACCAAGCCTGGGACTAGGTGGTCTTTTCTAGCATGATAATTCCTAAATTCATGCTGTATGTTGAAACTTTAAGCACAGTAAACATTTCTTGAGACAAGGTGGGTGAGGTGCTATCTTTTATTCTGTTGGTGAGAGAGACAAGCTTTTGAGATTACACAGAGCTCTTCTTCAGGTCTGGGAAAGGTACTCAGAGGATCACAGCCAGGGCCGGCTCCAGACCTCAGCGCGCCAAGCGCGCGCTTGGGGCGGCATTTTGCTGTCAGGGCGGCAGCTGGCTCCGGCGGACCTTCCGCAGTCATGCCTGCGGGAGGTCCACCGGAGGCGCGGGACCAGTGGACCTCCCGCAGGCATGACTGCGGAGGGTTCGCTGGTCCCGCGGCTCGGGTGGACCTCGCGCAGGCATGCCAGCGGATGCTCCACCGGAGCCGCGGGACCAGCGGAACCTCCGCAGGCACGTCTGCCAGAGGTCCCCCGGAGCCGCGGGACTGGTGACCGCCAGAGCGCGCCCCGCGGCGCGCCAACCTCCTTGGGGCGGCGGGATTCCTAGAGCCGCCCCTGGTCACAGCTAAGTACAAGGTGGAACAGATTGTTGAGCATAAGTAGTTAACACATTGTAAGAGACCATTCAGGGTGAAGTGGCCTGTTAACACCTTTGCAGTAACAGAACAAAAAAGGGGGACTGGGAGTTACAGATCGTTGTAATGAGCCATAAAATCCAGTATCTTTAAGAATATGATTTTTGGTGTCTAGAAAAGTTATGAATTTAAGCTCCCAGGCTCATCTTTTGTGAAGGTGTTGTGTAGGTTTCCTTTGAGGACAGATTCTGAGAGGTCAGATATGGAGTGATCATTTTGTGAAGAGTGTTGTCCATGGGTGATGTGGTGTTTTTGTCTTTTATCATCTTTCTGTGTGAGTTCATTCAAGAATGTAGTGATTATCTGGTTTCACCAAATAGTATGTGTTGGGGCATTTGGCGCACTGGATGAGGTACATCACATAAAATCATAGAACTGGAAGGGACCTCGAGAGGTCATCTAGTCCCATCCCCTGAACTCAAGGCAGGACTAAGTGTTTAGACCATCCCTGACAGGTATTTGTCCAACCTGCTCTTAAAACCCCCCCAATGATGGAGATTCCACCACCTCCCTAGGCAATTTATTCCAGTGCTTAACCACTCTGACAGTTAGGTAGTTTTTCCCAATATCCATCCTAAACCTCCCTGGCTGCAATTTAAGCCCATTGCTTCTTGTCCTATCTCCAGAGGTTAAGAACAACAATTTTTCTCCCTCCTCCTTGAAACAACCTTTTATGTACTTGAAAACTATTATCATGTCCCCCCTCAGTCTTCTCTTCTCCAGACTAAACAAACCCAATTTTTTCAATCTTCCCTCATAGATCATGTTTTCTAGACCTTTAATCATTTTTGTTGCTCTTCTCTGGACTTTCTCCAATTTGTCCACATCTTTCCTGAAATGTGGCGCTCAGAACTGGACAATTGTGTTCAGTTGAGGCCTAATCAGTGCGGAGTAGAGCAGAAGAATTACATCTTGTGTCTTGCTTACAACACTCCTGCTAATACATCCCAGAAGGATGTTTGCTTTTTTTGCAACAGCGTCACACTGTTGACTCCTTTTTAGCTTGTGATCCACTATGACCCCCAGATCCCTTTCCGCAGTACTCCTTCCTAGGCAGTCATTTCCTATTTTGTATGTGTGCAACTGATTGTTCCTTCCTAAGTGGAGTACTTTGCATTCGTCCTTATTGAATTTCATTCTATTTACTTCAGATCATTTCTCCAGTTTGTCCAGATCATTTTGAATTTTAATCCTATCCTCCAAAGCACTTGCAACCCCTCCCAGCTTGGTATCATCCACAAACTTTATAAGTGCACTCTCTGTGCCATTATCTAAATCATTGATAAAGATGTTGAACAGAACCGGACCCAGAACCGATCCTTGCAGGACCCCTTATCTTTCTGGTACAGAAGTTAAGCTGACTGGTCTGTAATTCCCAGGGTTGTCCTTATTTCCCTTTTTATAGATGGGCACTATAATTGCCTTTTTCCAGTCTTCTGGAATGTCTCCTGTCTTACCACATATTGTGATAATCTGTAGGACCCAGAGATCTTGAAATGTGTATTGTCAGGGATGTTGATCATTGTAGCAGTGGAGATATGTTTGCAGGTTTTGCATCCTGGTTTTGGCAGGATCTGGTCCCATTTTCAGTTGGTGGGTCCGGGTCTGTGGGGAGTTTGCTTCTGATGATGAACTTGGCCAGAAGAGGGGCTTCTTGTTGTTTGTTCACTTATGTTATATGTTCTAATTGTAACCACTTTGTTTTTCTGTTAGGAAACTGTCCTTGTAAAATGCAATCGTCCTGGTCATACTTTGATCAACAAGACATTTCAGTTTGACAGGTGGGTGATCTTGAAAAGCTTTCTGGATTGTTGTGCGATTCTGTAAATATGAACATTGATTTCATAGCAGGAGTTGATAGCATAACATGCTCATTTTTCTCATTTATTTGGGGATGAGGTGCTTCCCATGACACAAAGCACTGCAGAAATTAGTTTAGATAGTGTTTTCATCCTACGGTTCCAAATGAAGAAGAGAGCTAATATTCCAAATTTAATATCTATCTTAGGTGCTTGTATGGCCCTCATCATAGTGGTATCTTAGCATATTGCAATTGTTAATCCTCACAACAACACTCTGAAACAGGAAAGCACTATTATTCCCATTTTACAGATAAGGAACTGTGCCACAGGATAGATTAAATAACTTGCCCAAGGTCACAGAGGACATCTGTGACTGAGCCAAGCATTTAACCGTAGGTGTTTTGAATCCTAGTCCAGTGTTTTGTCCATTAGCTTATCCTTGCTACCCACAATGTAGAATTGTAGCGAAGCCCCAGCTCTGCTATAGTTAAGGTTAAGCATCACTTTCTTTTTAAAGGTGGACTGTTTCGAGCTCACAAAAAATCCATGTGCTGGCTTGGATTGTCTTGGAATTTGCCATTTCTCATGGAAGTGCTGGGTGGTGTTGGTGGTCCAAATTTGAGGTCTTTTTGAGTAAGGTATTCCTGAGATATAGTGACCACACTCCTAAAAAAACAACATTTTATAAAATCACCTTATTCTTGTAAAATTGTTTTGTGCACACCTGGGGCTCAAACTATGGCTCTGAGGCACCCTACATTGATCCCAGTTGCCTAGGATTTATCCCAATTGGTGCATGGTACTCATTGCCCCTTTAGGGAAGCAATAGTGAAAAAAGATTTTAAAGATAATTTAGAACTCCAGGTCTGCGTGTGCCAAACTGATGCGCCTAAAAGAGTGAAATGTACATCTGCCGCAAAACTAGGGCTCTGTTGAAGCAAGAGTGTTTCCAGGCAGTATGATGTCTCAGTTGTTGCGTAGCTTAAGGTGACATGCTTAATGCAGAGTTAAGGTTACGCAGTGGTGCTTCATGCCCTTCCACACAACCTTATTTCTGCCCTCTTGGAGTGATGCCCCAACACCCCAATAATACACAAATTATCACTCTGCCCTTACAGATGCTGCTGAACGCTCTGGGAGTAGAGCAGCTGAGCACTATAGGACAAAGTCTAACACCATCTCTTTGCTAAGGTGAAACGCGGATTTAGGTCTGGTGTAGCAAACAGGATCTGCCTACACTCAAACACTTTTCTCCACACAAACCACCCCTGAATGGCAAAATGTTACCACCCCTTCACTCTTGCCCTAAGGATTCCTTCTGAGACATGGCCTTCATTTACCCCTTATTAAATCCTGGAGACCACTGTCATGCATGCCACCAGATTTTTGACTATCCTTACTGACACAGCCTATAGAACTGGGTCCTGAAATAAGATATGCTTGATCCTTCAAAGTATTTGTGCACCTCTCCTCATATCACAGGCATAGTTCTGCTTCAACTATTCCCTCCATCATTCAATACAGCTGCACCTTGGAATATACCTACTGATCACTGCTGGAATTCAAATCTGTGGTGCACAACACAGATAATGGCACATTCTCTTAGAACATCTTCATGTCTTCTTATGGCACCTCCACTCCTTATTGAACCATTCTCCATGGCTATTGCCAACTTCAGGAGGCAGAGTTAAGGTTGCATTGCAGGGGTGGCATGTACCTTAACTCTTCATTTCCTGGCTTTCAGAGGTTTCAGTCTCCACATTGTAGAAGCACACAAGGCATCACTGGGCAACCTTAGCTTTGTTAACAAAGTTTTTAGGCCATTAATATAGGTAGCAGTTCTTAGTGTTAAAGATATGCCACAATATATTAAAGTGTATGGAGTACTTTTGCAAAGCACTCTGGAGGTGCTGTGATTCTGGACATGTGGTGACCATCCAGATAATCAGGAAAAGGTTTTTTAAAAAATGTAAATCCCCCAAAGAATGCTGTTCTTGGGGAATGTTTTTTCAGTGTCCCAGCACAGCTCATTTTATAAACAGTAGAGCATATGGTTCTTATGAACTCAAAATGTTTATTTTTTTAGCAACTTTTTATGGAACTAATAAATGTCAAAATATTTTATTTCAGTTCAAGAAGAAAATCCCATCTTTCAGCATTTTATGCTTTTAATAATTTTATCACTGAATCAGTTAACAAAATAAAAAAGAAGCTAATAATTTTCAGGATTAAATTAACATTAATATCCGTTTTGGGGAAAATCTGTCATCTTTCGAGTAGAATAAATAATTTTGTACAAGCAGATTCCCTGGGTTTGCTGTACCTTCCATTGTCACAGATAACTAATTAAAACAAGTCTGTTTCTAGCCTTGGACAGAGAGTCAGTCAAGTTGTGTTCTATCTGCTGACTGAGAGTCAATCAAGTTGTGTTCTATCTGTTATCAACAGATTGAAAAACTCATCAGCACCAGTATAGGGCAATTTGCTTATTCACATCCCATATAAACACCTTCCCAGTTAATCCTTCATAACAGTCCTCAGAGGATCTCTTGAGAGATGCTTTGACATGTTTTAGAGAGAAATATCAAATCAGTTCAAGACAAATTGAGATGGAACCTCGTTGCCTTAAGATCAGGGATTTGATGCTAATGAATATTTCAAATGGTGTGGGTGAATAATGAAGCAGAGAAAAAGCAGTTTGAGGATGTTTTTGTTCAACCAGATTGACCTTCAAGATCTGACATGAAAAGCATGCAGTAATGTATGCATGTGCATGCATACATAACCAGGAGGTAGTTTTGTTATTCAGTAACTGTTTTCTCAATATAAGTACTTTACCATATCTGCATATTTGTAGGTGTCTCTGTTTTTTTAAAACATGTCAGTGGAATGGCAAGACAAGCACAATTTGTCCATCAAGCCAGACAAGTGCCTATTCACTGATTAAACAGGAAATACTTTTTCATACATGTAATTAGACTGTGAAACTCATTGCCACCGGATGCCATCTGAGTCAAGAATTCAGCAAGATTCAAAGGGAGACTGGATGTTTTTATGGGTAGCAAGGACACCTAGAGTTATAATAGTTAATGCTAACAAAAAATTTGGAAAGGATATAAGCCCTCGTATTTCAGGGGCTAAACCAATCTCTGATTATTAAGGATTAGGATGAGACCTTCATGGGAGACAGATTATCCCACAGCTGCCTACTGCAGCATTTCTTGCACCTTCCTTGGAAATATCTGGTGCTGGATACTTGGCTAGATGGAACTTGGGTCTGACTGAGCATGGCGGTTTTTCTGTTCCTGTGTCACTGGGTTCCCAGACACCAGTAACTTCACACTACACCATAATAACTCTAACTCAGGAACCAATCCATGCAACAAACCTCAATGCCAACTCTGTCCACATATCTACACCAGCGACACCATCACAGGACCTAACCAGATCAGCCACAACATCACCGGTTCATTCACCTGCACGTCCACCAATGTAATATACGCCATCATATGCCAGCAGAGCCCCTCTGCTATGTACATCGGCCAGACTGGACAGTCCCTATGGAAAAGGATGAATGGACATAAATCAGATATTAGGAATGGCAATATACAAAAACCCTGTAGGTGAACACTTCAATCTCTCTGGACACACAATAGCAGATCTTAAGGTGGCCATTCTGCAGCAAAAAAAACTTCAGGACCGGACTCCAAAGAGAGACTGCTGAGCTTCAGTTCATCTGCAAACTTGACACCATCTGCTCAGGATTAAACAAAGACTGTGAATGGCTAGCCAACTACAAAAGCAGTTTTCCCTCCCTTGGTTTTCACATCTCAGCTGCTAGAAGAGGGCCTCATCCTCCCTGATTGAACTAACCTCGTTATCTCTAGCCTGTTTCTTGCTTGCATATATATTCCTGCCCCTGGAAATTTCCACTACATGCATCCGACGAAGTGGGTATTCACCTATGAAAGCTCATGCTCCAATACGTCTGTTAGTCTATAAGGTGCCACAGGACTCTTTGCTGCTTTTACAGATCTAGACTAACATGGCTACCCCTCTGATACCAGACACAGTTGTATCTGTAGTGTACACAACCACTTTAGTCTGTGTTTGTACATGTAATGAATCAGAGTGGCAGGATCTTGGTCAATTATACACCTGAAGAACATTACTGGTAAATGGTAAAGAGCAGAATGTGACATTCATTAATTTATATTTTTAATGTAGCATATATAAACAGCAGAATATTTGATTACATGCAAATTGACTATTTTATGTTGTTTGCTGCTACCCAAATTCCTGCTTCTAATCAGCTAATGGGTCAAAACATCTTGAAAAGATAATCATTCAGTGGAGAATAAGGTTGAGCAGGAAGGGAAGGAAAAGTAGGGAGGCATCAGAAAATAAAGTTTGTTCAAAGAGACATCTATCTGCATTTATATGTCAAATTCTTAAGTGTGGATAATGATTTTTATATTGTCTTTGTACGTCTTGTATAAACAAGACTGTACTTGTTTCAAGTGGTAATCTATAGGGAGTTACTTAGTCATGATGCTAAGAGAAGAGATGAATGAGTTAGAATGTCCTGTTTTATTATCATGAAATGGAGGAGGTTCTGATTTGTTATTTTCAGGTGTGGATTCTGAGCTCTTCATACTTTGTTTTTGAAGGGGTAGGTGGTAGGGGTAGATTAAGAAGTACCCTATATAAACTAGCTGGGGTCTTTACTTGAGTTCGAAAAATGTGTACAGTTGGTTAAGGTATTATCATTGTTTCGCTCCAAAAGTTATGTTATCATTGCTACTTGCTAAGGAGTGGAAGAACTAATTCAATTTAATGATTACATCCCTCAAAAACTTATTTTTAAAAGCAACACACAACTCTAAACATAAAAGAAAAACATCTGTTTCTGTGCAGTGAAAAATGCTTATCAGAAGGATGGTCTTGTGGTTGGGGCACTGAACTGAAACTTAGGAGTATTGGATTCAATTCCCTGCTCTTCCAGTCTTCCTGTGTAGCCTTGGGCACATAGACGACTCCTGTCTCCCCATACTGGGGCACAATCTAAAGGGGAGGATATGTGACCACCCCAAGTGTCTTCTCTCCCCAGTAAACCCCCCGTCCTGCACCCAGCCCAGAGCCACCGTGCTCTCCCCACCCCACGTTACCTGCCTGGGCTCGGCTGCCGGGGACAGGGTCTGTGTATGCCGAGGGGGAAGAGGGGCACCGGTTCGCTTGACCCCTGTCCCTGACAGCAGGGCCTGGGCAGGGGGGTCTGCTGCTGCCCCAGCTGCCAGGGACAGGGGCCAAGCGAGCCAGAGCCCCCTCTCCCCTCCAGGGTTCCTCACTCCTGCAGCCAATCCCAGGCAGGGAGCAGGCTGCCACTGCCTCCCAGCCAGGCTCTCTTAGGCAGAAACAAGCAGCTCTGTCCCACTCCCCTCATGGCTACCAGGGAGAGCAGCCAAACGTGCCGGGGTGGGGGAGGTATGAGGTGCAGGGAGAGAAGGACAGAGCCCCTGGCAGGCCAATCTGGAGGAGGGCACTTGATCTCACATGCCCTCCCTACACATCGCGTCTGCTTGGGCAAATCACAGTGTCTCTCTGTGCCTCAGTTCCCCATCTGGAAAATGGAGTTAATAGCACTTCCTTGCCCCACACAGGTGTTATGAGGATAAATTCAATGATGTTTGCGAGTTGATGAGATGCTGTGATGCAAGGAGCTATATCAATAGATATTTAATAATGAAAAGGTGAAATGTTTGTGGTGCTACCCTTCACATACGTTCCATGCCTCCTTAAACTCATGCTTCAGGGTTTCAGACAACCATCTGCAGGGGTCAGGAAGGGATTTTTGCCTCAGTTCATTCTGGGAGGGTTTTTGATCTCTGAAGCATCAGAGATGGCCACGGCTGGAGATGGAACATAGGCAGGGTTGGGCTAGTGCTCAGAGATGGCACTGAGTGTTTTCTCTCTTCAAGTGCTTGGCTGGCTGGTACTTGCTCACAGGCTCAGGGTCTATCTGATTGCCATATGTGGAGTTGGGAAGGAATTTTCCCCCAGGTCAGTTTGGCAGTGACTTTGGGTTTTTTTTGGCCTTCCTCCCCAACATATGGGTGTGGGTCACTTGCCAGGATTATCTGGGTGTATCTTACTTAATCATTTCCTGCCATTGTGGGGCCCTCGAGCACTGGTGCACCTCGGTCCCTTTTATTCTCTTCCTGTGGCACATAATAGTCTAGTAGTCCCCTGTGGGCTGTAATACTTTGGTGTCATTTTGGTTGTTGGCTTTAGTGTGTGGGTGCTTGGCGGCGTTGGTGGCCTATGCAATACATGAAGTCAGACTAGCTGATCTAAAGTGGTCCACTTCTGGCCTTAAACTCTATGACACTATGAGGGGGAGCACATGCTGAGTAACCCCATTCCCTGGGAGAACAGCCGGTGTCCTAGGGAATGACAGAAGGGAGTACTATGCCTCCTTAATATCATAACACAGGAATCAGGGTCTCCAGCAGCCAAGTGACAATTGGGAGAAAACAAAGTGCGGGTCAGTACAGCTGGGAGTGGTCTAAGGAGACTGCTGGGGCCTGGTGATTGGGCGGGATTAGCAGAAGGATAGTCACTAATGCACAAGCCTTTATTTATTTTTTAAAATTCCTTTTAGGTTCCCAGTCTTCCTGTCTCCCTGAAGCAGCTCTGTGGGTGAAAAGAATTCATATCCCCAGGAATCTGCCCCCCTTAAAAATCACATCATAATAAAGACCACAGCCTCTCCAAAAGACAGGAGTAGAACCTAGGAATTCTGATTTCCAGTCCCCTATTTTAATCACTGGACCACACTGAACAAACAAACTACTTTTTTAGATCTTTGTGCCTCCCCTGCTCCAAGACATTTAGTGTGTGCATCTCTTCTAGTATATACCAAAGGCAGCTCAGACTTCTCTACACAATCTGTAGGGCTCGGCTGTGCCCTATGGTGCTCTCCAAATTCTCTGCCTCAGCTACCTGGACAAAGTAGCAGCTCTAGTAGCTCAGCTCTTTTTCCTTGCCTCTTCATTTCCTGGCTCAGAGAGCCAGTTTCAGAACAGCAGTGAGTAGTTTCCCGCTACTGATCTTTCTGTCTCAAAGGTAAATAAGTATTCTGAAACACAATCTGTAATTGTTGTTGTCATAGAAACACATCAGCAAACCCTGAGTTGTGCGTTAGTGGCACTCAGCAACTGACTTTTATTTTTCTGGTCTGTGTTATTACACTGGAAATAAAGTGATCGTTTTTGTTCAGTGAATCATTCCATTTTCCTCCCCCTCAGAGTTTACAGCGCTGCTGAGTCTCAAGACACAGTGTTTGCAGATGTGGCCCCTTTGCTTACATCTCTGCTGGATGGGTAAGTTGAAAAGTAGGAGGAAACAATGTAAAGTGACACTACCAACTTGAAATCCATTCAGTTTTTTTAAAATGACTTAAAGAGTTATTTCCCAAGTTCTCTTGCCAGTTTTTGTGGGCTTACAATCACATTTTCAATGTTGTAATCTGACAGTCACTCAGTATTAGGATATTCTCCCACTCACATGGGAAATAATGGAAGTGGCTATTTTGAAATTTTTATCAGAAAAAGTGGACAAATTGGAAAAAAAAGGGATAAAATTATTTTTCTCTGGCCACTTTCAGTTATAGTAAATATTGGTGCTACTTATAACAGAGGTAAAACAAGTTCAGACAAGTGTAATTTCTTTTTTAAGTTAATATAGTATATTTGTTTTTATTTTTTCTGCATGATAAAAATTTATGCTGTGCTAAATTTTGAAACATTTTTTCAAATAATAGGCAGTGTGACCTACCTTTCTTCAATAGCATTTGAGGATCTTAAGAATTAATGATCCTCAGTCATAGATTTTGAGACAGAATCAAATAGATTCCCTGGAGTTAAAAACAGTTTTGGAAACTACACTACCAGAAATAAATATTGATATACATTTTTAATTACTTCTAGCCAGCAAAACCATTACAATCCTCTGGAAAAGGGGCCTTGAAGTGGTTTTAATTGTAAACAGTGGGAATGAAACAGAAATCCATTAATTACTTCCTTTCCTCTCTCTCTCTCTCTCTTCCTTGCCTGATCCAACTCAACTGTGGATGTTCTTTGTCCATCTGATTCAGATTTCCTTCGTGACATTGTCTCCACGATGTCATATGAATCTTGTGGGTAGCCACATGACCATGGAGTCATAGGCACTGGCTCCATATGTGCTTTGGGGCTGAAGCACTCATGGGAAAAAAATAGCGGGTGCTCAACACCCACCAGCCACAGCTGATAGGCAGCTCCACCAAACAGCTGGTCGGTGGTGCTGCCAAACAGCCGTTTTGGTGGCTTGGGGAGGCGTTTGGGGGAGGGTGGAGACAAGCGAGTGGTGAGTAGGCAGTGGCCTCAGGGAGCAGGTGCAGATGGGGCAGGAAGAGGCGGGGGAAGGGGGCGGAGTGAGGGTTGGGTCTCAGGGGAGGGGAAGAGCAGGGGTGGGAAGAGGCAGAGCAAAGACGGGACTTTGGGGGAAGGGTCGAGGCCTTGGGGTGGAGCACCCCAGGGAAAAGTAAAAGTCAGCATCTATGCATGGAACCTTTTTTTTTCTTTTTTTGAATATTGACAACCCTTAGGAAATGCATGCGTATCCCTTGAGCCTGGGATTCCACAGACTAAGGTTACAAGTACCCTGCCTCTTAAACTGCCCTAGCAGCTCAAAGTGACCTTAAGGCTGCTCTGAAGAGGCTGCTGAGGATTCCCCAAGTGTGTGGGAGTCTTAGGCACCCCACATACTCACACAGCACAGGGGGTATGGAAGGGTGAGATGGTGACAAGAGAGAGTCCCTGAGGGGATAGAGCTTGAATGTGTTGAGTTCTGCTGATCCAAATGGCCCTTAAGGGACTGCTCTAGCCACTACAAGGTAAAGTAACCATAACTTTCACCTGGGAACACCACATGATCAGGAGAAGACCTAGAGATGGCTTAGAGTTACTGTTGTCTCTCCCCACCCTTCCAGCTGCAGAGAGCATGAGCTTGTCTCAGCTCAGGATTGTGCCCTAGGTCCCAACCTACTTATCTATCTATGTGCAGTACTTTCAGTTAACCCCAGTGCAGGTTACATGTGTATATTGAGAGAAGCTTCCACCTCTTAGAATGCTCCTTTCTAAAGTCTCTGTCCTGAAACCCAGGAACTTCATATTCATTTAGGAAATGTTCTGTTATTGAAAACTTAAAGGTCTGTCTTTTTTCAGGATGCACCATTTAAACAGAAGCAGACTATCAGAAAAGGAAAGGCTGCCTGTATCAGTCATGTTCCTGAACAGCCTTCCTATTATAAACGTGAAACAGACATCATTATTTTGATCCTTAAAGTTATCTGCCCCTTCTGGCTGCTTCTAGTCTGAGCTCCAAAACATCCACTTATAAAAAATGGACTTTGTGGTGGGGTTTAAACATATTTTTTAAATTACATTGTATTATTTTTCAGTGTAAGCATACAGGATGAAAAGATTGTTCCTTTACGAAATAGAAAAAAAACAGACTTCAAAGTTTAGAGTTCCCAATACAAGCTCAGCAGGGGATTAAAATAACATCACCTTCTCTCACAAGATTTAAGAGTAAATTGTGCTCATTTTTTAAAGAAAAAAGAAATTCCTCTTACTTTGATTTCCTGGATTGTGTTCCCCTCTGGTCCTAACTCTCTCAGAGTGAGCATTTGAGGTTTTTTAGATGCTGAGTGCTATTAAGCTTAATAGTTAGTATTTTAGTTTAATAGTAAAGTATTTTTAAGAACGATATAACTGTGAGCAAATGTGGAAGAAAAAAGTTCAAGCACAGAAATAAGGATTTACCAAAAATTTTTGCAGATTAGTAATTTGGGGATAAAAATGGTATAGTTCATTTAAAGCCACCCTGGTGTAACCAAAAAATAAGCAAAGTAAACTAGATAATACTCAGTCTGTGTTAATTCTGTCAGTTGCTTCTATTTCTTCTGTTGGGACACCAAACAATTTGTTCTAGAGCTAACCTGTCTGGATTTAATACCACCATGATGAG
Organism: Mauremys mutica; assembly: GCF_020497125.1. Lineage (NCBI taxonomy): Eukaryota > Metazoa > Chordata > Testudines > Geoemydidae > Mauremys > Mauremys mutica. The sequence goes on from NC_059074.1 coordinate 126,777,588, forward strand.
TCCCAACTCTCTTTTACCTCAGTGAAGCTCTTTTTGGCTTTAGCAGAGAGGGCATATAATTGGATTATACCCCAAATCAAGATCCTTGATACTCAAGGTTATGCAAATATACTTGTCTTCAAACACTTATATTTAATCCCATTATCTGTAGAAGTATTAGAATTGTTCTGGCATTAGCCAATGATGCTGAATTTCTTAAGGGTAAATGGCTAGTGACTAAGAGGGAAGCTGAGGTAGCAGGAATATGTGGAATTAGCAACTTTTATATATCCATACTTCAAAAAACCAAACCAACCAAACAAACAAAGCCTTTCAGGCTTCCATCCTCTGTTTCCTGGGGAAACCCAGTTAACTACAAACTGAAGACTCTAATTTTGTTTCCAAGCATGTCCCATTTTATTTTTAAGACTCTGTGTTCAGTCACCAGGCCTGTAGAACCTATATCTTGATCAGACAGTGCACTTTCAGGGTGGAATTTTCAAAAATGTATTGGTCTGTCTCAAATTAGTGAGAGTTTTGCCATTGACTTTAGAGACAGAGGCCAACGGTGAATGTTTTTTGAAATCCCATCGTCAAGATTTGCAGCCTGAGTTTCCAGTCCTTCCACTTTTGTTACATTCTCTACCTTGTTTTCCGTTGTAGTCTGAGTCCTTTAGCCCATCAAGTCTAAAGTCCAGATTTCTAGATATTATTGTCTTCCAATCTTGCAGACTTGCTCCCCATCTGGGGCTAATCCTCAGCAGGGGTAAATTGTCATAGCTCCATTGACTCATATCTATGACTGTTTACTGCTGCGAGGATCTGCTCCCTCCCCATGTCAGCTGCAATGCTATCAGTGTTCACCCTCCCAAACCCACTCTAAAAAACTTTCTTAGGTACAGCAAGGTCACTTGTAAGCTGAGAACATAACTCTCTACAAAAAAAACAGGAGTACTTGTGGCACCTTAAAGACTAACAAATTTATTTTAGCATGAGCTTTCGTGAGCTAAAGCTCACTTCTTCGGATGCAACTCTCTACAGTGTCTGTCAGTATCAGTATGTAAAGTTTTGTGATCTGAAAAGATAAACAAATTAAAAAAATAACAGCTGAGTCAGTGGAGCTCAGCAAAGCACATCTTTTCTGTTGCCTGCACATGCCTGAAGCAGCATGTTTAATACAGGACAAAGATGCCAGGTTCACAGAGCTAAGTTTTTTAATCCTCTTCAGGATTCAGTTATCACCTAGTTGGAATGCAAGTTTCCTCACACTCTGCCTATCAGACCTAGGCCTTGTCTTCACTGTTTTTATCTCTATGCAACTAATGAGCTATCCCCAGGCACAGTGGAGACAAGGCACTTTAGTTTTACTGTGAGGTAAATTAGGCAAGGTCAGCACAATACCCCGCCTGTGGTTGATGTTACGTAGTTTATATCCCGGTAAAACAAAGTACAGTACCTTGTCTTTGCTGTATTTTCACCTCTGGATAGCTCATGAACCCTGGCTTTCCATTCCTGGCTTTTCCACTGACTTGCTCTGTTGACATGGTAATACTAAATTACTACCTAGGTATTACTTAGTCCTGCCTTGAGTGCAGGGGACTGGGCTAGATGACCAATTGAGGTCCCTTCCAGTCAGGGGCGGCTCCAGGCCCCAGCACGCCAAGAGCGTGCTTGGGGCAGCACGCCGCGGGGGGCGCTCTGCCGGTCACCGGGAGGGCGGCAGGCGGCTCTGGTGGACCTCCCGCAGACGTCCCTGCAGAGGGTCCACCGGAGCCGCGGGACCGGCGACCGGTAGAGTGCCCCCCGCGGCGTGCCGCCGTGCTTGGGGCAGCGAAATGGCTAGAGCCGCCCCTGCTTCCAGTGCTATGATTCTATGGCCTACTCACTTAGGGCTGGTCTACACATAAATGTGCATTGAAATACAAAAAGTGTGAATTAAAATCAGTTTTGTTACTTCAGTCCAAATCTGTATGTGGAAACTCTTGTTTTGGGGAAGAAAAAAAAAAGTGGTGTTAGGCAAGGTATGTAACAAACAGACTATTTTAACTAAATCAGCTTTAGCCATTTTTATTCTGAAATAAGGGTCCACAAACAGAATTGCATTTAGTATTAGTTTACACCTTTGGGTATTTTGTTGCAAATTTGTATGTATCCAGCTGTTAATTTTATGGTTTAGTTTTCCCATCTGTTAAAAAAAAAATCTACCTCAGGGATATTGTGAGGGTTACTTAATTTATTTTACTAAAAAGTTTTCAGATCTACAAAAAGGCCACATGGAAATATGTATTTTTATTACTACTATTATATTATATTATGTTTTAAAATTAAATATTTTAAAATAAGCAATTATATTTTTCCAAATACTTCTTGGTTTAACCATTTAAATACCAAATAAATTTGTTAAAAAACTGGCATAAGAAAACAAGGCCCTTTTGATTTTCAGATACAATGTGTGTATTATGGCTTATGGACAAACAGGGAGTGGGAAGACGTACACAATGTTGGGACCGCAATCTGAGGATGATGTCACTCTTTCAATAGAAGATGAACCAGAGCTAGGAATTATTCCTAGAGCCACAGAAGAAGTCTTCAGGTATTGCTGACCATGGGAATGAGAATAACGTTTGAGTGCCAGTTTTTACATTACAGTTGTATGCAAAAGGGAAAAAATGCACATTGTTTGCAGTATTGTTGTAGCTGTGTTTGTCCCAGGATATTAGAGAGACAAGGTCGGTGAGATAATATCTTTTATTGGACCAACTTTGGTTGGTAAAAAAGACAAGCTTTTGATCTTACACAGAGCTGTTCTTCAGCACGTGATATTCTTGCTGTTCAGATTTAACTTTTCAAGATGATTAACAGTTAATTATAGTGGCTTTGGTGGCAAATCCATAGTTAAGTTTGAGTCTAAATTTTCATTCTACACTCTTTCTTAACCCCCCTCTAACATTTTACATGGTAACTTATTGGTTTGCATATTGGAGTCATTAAAATAAAGGAGGAGAGTGAGATATTTTTCTGGAACTTGAACAACATTTGATCATGGATATTTATTTTCCACTTAGGCCTTATCTACATGGGATAACTTACTTCAGTATAACCGAAGGTGTGAATTAAACCCAATATAGTTATACTGATATAGTTCCCTGTGTGGACGCACATATTCTGATACACGAGTGCTATTTTCGTGATTTAGCTTATATTGCTTAGGAAGGGGTTTAAACTAAACTACAACAAAAAAAGACCACTTTTATATTAGAGTATTTAACTGGGAAAAGTGTCCTGTGTAGACAAGGGCTTAATTTATAAATTCTCTGGATTTATTTTAGCCCCAATGTCTTGTGCATTTTCCCCCATACTCTCAACAATAGTGTCAAGTATCAGAGGGGTAGCCGTGTTGGTCTGGATCTGTAAAAGCAGCAAAGAGCCCTGTGGCAACAACAGTGGGCTTTCACAACCTTATACTTCCCACACAGATGCTGCTCTTTAGGTCTTAGGAATTGGAGAGTTTTAAATCCTTTGGCATATCCCAGGAGTTATTGGTGTCACAATAGTAACAAGACATTAGAATCGCCCACAGTCCAGAAACAAATAGTATAGGGTTGAAATGCAACCAAAACAAGGTAATTTTCTCCCTGTGACGTATTTACTCTATAATTTAAGTGCATACATTCTTGTTCTTCAACCTTTACATTAACATGGAAGGCAACATACTCTCATGATTGTGGGTTGTTTGATAAGTACTTTCATCAGACTATATTCAGCTCTGATGCAACTCTTTCTTAAGGATGGTTTACTTAGGATTTGATTTCAGCCATTTTAGCTTTGTTTCATTTTCTTTTCTGTAATTCTTTTCAGGCTTATTTCAGAAAAGCCACCAGGAAGTCATTGGGTTGAGGTTTCTGTTGTAGAAGTATATAATAATGAAATTTTTGATCTTCTGGCCAAAGACAGCTGTGGAAGAGTATTTGGCGTTAAACGTGACGTTGTCACAACCAAGGAAGGCAAGAGCGATGTGCCATTGCTTACCTATGAGTGAGTACACAGCACAATAAGTAAACCATTATTGCAATATCATGATCCAGTGTTGTTACAATATGTGTCAGCTACAAGGCATGGAGACATAATTGTTAGCACTGATGAGTATTTCTAAGCATACATTCCTTCCCCGGTACATATAAAAGCCCTGGATGATGCCATTTACTGTTAATATTTCACTAAGAATTCAGTTAATTAGGTCACACTTGGCTTTCAGTCTCAATTTGAATATTCTGCAGTAATAATAATAATACAATTAATATTGGTTTATATTTATACACCACCTTCCCTCCCAAGATGTGTTATAACAATTGTATGTACCTTATGTACAGCAGCCTTGAAATGCAGTCAGCTGTATGGCAGGGATGGCAGTCAAGTGGCAAAGCAGTTCTTAGCACATTGTGAAAAATGGGAACACTGTGAAAAAGTCTGATAGAACTTTATAGAAAATGATAACCTTTTTGTGGATTTTTTTAGACCATTGTGTAGAATTTTATGGAATAGGATCATTGAAAATATTTAAAGAAAGAATAGCCCTCTGTATTACATTTTGTGGGATTTTGGAGTAACTTCTATAGAACCCTGTTGGTTTAATTCCTGTTAAAGTCTGTAAGACTTTTCCATAAGGGCAAGGAAGAGAATTACGTTCAAACACACCAGAGCAAACCCTACTCTTAAGAAAAATGTTGTAAGTCCTTAATATCCACACAGAAGAGAGAGGATTTCATTTTGTAAGTGGTCACCCAAAATACTTACCCATAGTACATATTTTAGCACTCTGCTTATCTCATTTAGAAAAATTAACATGGTGTTGACGCTGCTGGAATTTAAACCTGTGGTCCCAGAGAGGCTAGGTCATTCAAACCAAAGGTGTAGATTGCTAAGCCATCCTTTCTAGTTTCTGTTCTTTATATTTTTAGATAGAACTTTTTCTACAGCATATATGTATAATGGGTTTGATTCTTCTTTACAGCTGTTCTGACTGTGCAGCAGGGCCTTAAAGTGGGCATAATTTGCAGCTACACTCAGGGCCGGTGCAACCATTTAGGCGACCTAGGCGGTCACCTAGGATGCTAGGATTTGGGGGGCGCCATTTTCTTCGGCAGCAACCGTGGCGACTGGATCTTTGGCTGCCCCGGTCGCCGCCAGCATTTAGGCAGAGGTAGCTGGGGCAGGGGGGCGTGGAGAGGGCTGCCTGCAGCAAGTAAGAGGGGGGGCAGCACGCAGGGGAACTCCCTGCCCCAGCTCACCTCTGCCCCACCTGCTTAGGCGCTGCAAGCCTGGGAGGCGGGAGAAGTGAAGCAGCCACGGCGTGCTCGGGGTGCTCGTGCATGGAGCAGGGGTGAGCTGAGGCCAGGGGGGGCGCTTCAGGGCGGAGAGTGGGGGGTGGGGAGCTGCCGCAAGGGGGGCACCTCAGGGCGGAGGGGGGGCGCCTCAGGGTGGGGGTGCGGTGGTGGGAGAGCGCAAGGTGGAAGTTTCGCCTAGGGCACGAAACATCCTTGCACCGGCCCTGGCTACACTACCAGAGTGGTGTAAATGAGAATCAGGCCCACTATATATACATGTCCAGTGCACACAGCCAATGTAAAATATTTCCTTCTTTTTTTTTTCATAAGGCTCCTATCTACACAATGTAGATGATAAAAATCATGTCCAAACAAGTGAAGACCACTATCCTGTCTTAAAAAAAACGTATTGCACAGACTGCTGGAACAGCACAATTAAAAATGGGGGAGAGTTAGAGGTGACAGGCAGCAGTCGTGGCACTTACAAGATGACATTAGCAGGTAGAAGGAAGGTGTTGGCCATTTCATTCCTACCCCAACAAAATGTTAGAAGCAGAGGTTCTCAAATTTGATTGCACCGTGATCCCCTTCTGAGCTTGCCCGAGTTATGCCACACCAGAACCAAACCAGCCCTAGTCGAGAGGCCTGTAACCTGAGTAGGGTGACCAGACGTCCCGATATTTAGGCGTTTGTCCAGCATCCCGACTGATCTTTGGTCGGGATGCAATTTGTCCTGATATTTCGCGGTACTCCTTTTTTTTTTTTTTTCCCTCCGTCGGCAGCACTCGGCTTTTTTTCCCCCCTCCGCCGGTGGACCCCCCCCCCCTTCCCCATGTGTCCCAATATTTTCTTCCTCTCATCTGGTCACCCTAAACCTGATCCCCGTCACCCTGGGGGGCTGAAGCCCTCGGGCTTTGGCTTCAGCCCCAGGCCCTAGCAAGTCTAATGCCAGCCCTGGCATTAAACATCATTAAAATGGGGTCACAACCCACAGTTTGAGAACCGGTGTGTTCGAGGATTCCCAAAGGACCTGGTGTGACACACTGAGAAAAAGTTCTTTGGGCAAATCATTCTGTAGGTGTCTTTTTGAGGCCAAGAACAAGAAGAGGTTTGTGAGAGCAAACACTAATTTTCTTCTCTGAAAACTGTCCATCATACTGAACAATTCAGCACAAAACCATAAAATGTTCTGTTGCTGATGGAAACATGATTTTTTTCACACATCTCTAATCATAATGCCTGTCAAAGGCTGTTCTATGCTACTTCAGTGGGAATTGGGAGTCAGAGCAAGAAGTATCTTTTTCTTCCATGGATTAAAACAAACTGCACTCTCAGTGGAAATAATTGACAGCAGTATTTTTATCTTGTGAGTTTTAGTAACATAAGCAACCACTTGAGATTTGTTTATGTGGTTTTATATTATTGCCAGAAAACCTTGATAGAATACAACAAATATTCTGGAGGGTTGAAAAGACATAATTCTTTCTCTGCGGTTATTTGTATTTACTGACATGTTTTCTGTCCATTGAACTGTTCATACAAAATTGGAACCCACATAGAAACTGTAAAATTGCTTTTTCCAGAATCTAGGATTTGTAATTTTCCTCTCTGTGAAATTACAGTCACTGTAGTAATTGCGGAATTATTATTTTTCTTCTTACTTATTTACAGCTAAACACAAAACTTTTAGGGTTCATCCTAGAAAAATTCAATTTCAGATCACTGAATACAAAAGTCTTTGGGTTAAATTTGATTTCCAGGCATATTAATGCACCCTCATCTGTACTCTGTATTCCTGAAAAGAGAAGCAGGGAGTGAATTAAGGCTAACTGGGGCTCAGATTCATCTAAGCTTTTAGGAGCAGTCTGGAAACACTCTTGCTCCCAGTCCAGTACTATATGGGCTCTTTCTTCCTCACTTCTGAGTTCTTGGACTTCCTCCTCCCAAGTGAGGCAGCCCACACAGCTCATCCCAGCACATCATGCTGTCAGTTGCGCCCTCTGCCATTGCCCATCTCTCTGCCTCTAATTCAGTGCACCATCCAGGCACCTTCTGACTGTGGAATCCCAATGACTCAAATCGGGTTTTAATTTATGCTTGAAAAATAGTCATTGTGCCTACTTGATCAAAGGAGTTCTGCCTGGCTAGTTGTTGACCCATCTCTTTTTCCCGGCTTTTGTGGAGGGGAAGGTACACAGCAGGCTGGGATTTGTGCCATGGGGGTTGGAAACTGTGGCTGAATGGGTTTCCTTTGTTCTTCCTTTGTTCTTGGGGTGACTCCTAGATTTATTTCTTTAATTTTCAATACATGGCAAAGGTGCTTAGAGGTTTGGATAAGCACTTTTGGAAAATGTTTATCTAAGTCAATCAATGAGTATTCAGTATTTATATCTTGATTACTATAAAAGCAGCAAAAAAGTCAAATTCGTAAACAGACTATATTAATAATTAAATAAAAAGGTTAACAATGAAAAACAAACCCAAACAACTCAAGGAAACCATTGAGGAAGGCCACCCCTGCTGTCTGGAGTCTAAGCAAACACATGGCGTTTTGAATAAAAACACATCCTCATTAGTGATAATATTTCATCTAAAATGTACTGGCCCACTGAATCTCATTGGCTTCTCCATACATTAAATAGAATACAGTGGAAGTTTTCCTGTTAACATGTACATCCAACTGAATCAGGCAAACCTCATGTTCTCCCTTCTTGTATGTGTAAGTTGGTATTAGACAATATCCAGGGCCGAATTTTCAGCCTAACTACAGCATGGCCTCTCTATCTAGCAGCTGGTCCCTGAAAACCTGTCTGTGTGCAAGTGTAATATTTACAATATGATATAGTTCATTTAGTTAGACTCCTCTTAGGGAAAATCTTTTTCTACTCCTTGTTTCGGGTTCCGCATGTCAATCAAGTTGGCTAACCTACCACCAGTTAAAAAATGCCTCACATTTGTGTCCCCGACTCTCCTCCTCCTGAGTTTCTCAAATCCATGTCTCCATTCTTCATGTCAATCTTAGTGCTCCCTAGACTTTTTACTTCAGTGAAGAGGATGCCTGAGCTAGGAGCCATGTTCAGTGGAAAACCGTACTGAACTTTTTCCAAGAATTAGGTGCAATTCCCTGCTCTGACCCAGACTTCCTGTGTGACTGGGCAAGTCACTTAGCCTCTCTGTGTCTCAGTTCCCAGTCTGTAAAATGGGGATGATAATATTTCCCTACCTCTCAGGGTGTTGTGAGGACACATGCATTAAATATTCTGAGGTGCTCAGGTGCTATGTTGATGGGGGCTGTATACTTTAGATACAAGGTGTCCAGGCTACTTAAGAGCATAAGAATGGCTATACTGGGTCAGATCAATGGTCCATCTAGCCCTCTGTCCTGTCTTCCGACCGTGGCTGGTGCCAGATGCTACAGAAGGAATGAACAGAAGAGGGCAGTTTTTGAGTGATCCATCCCCTGTCATCCAGGCCCAGCTCCTGACAGTCAGAGGCTTAGGGACACATAGTGCATGGGGTTATATCGCTGACCATCCTGACTAATAGCCATTGATAGACCTATCCTCCATTAACTTATCTAATTTTTTTTTGAACCCAGTTTTATAGTTTAGGCCTTCACAACATCCCCTAGCAATGAGTTCCACGGGTTAACGGTGCATTGTGCCAGCATATTCAGTAAGAGGCACAGCTTCATCTTGGGCTGAAATGGAACATGCCCTAGTTGAAAGATTCTGCAGGGCAGCAACTTATGGAGTTAAGAGTTAGCAAAGGAGACAAGGGGAGCATTTTGGAGACAAGATTGGGAACTGGGAGGGGCATAAGAGGAAATTATCAATTCATGTTCAAGTTGCCACATTTTTAATGTCACCTTTACTATCAACTAACACTATTTTGTTTTGCCAGGACTGTAGAAAATGCTGTAGAATTCTTACAGCTAGTTGATAAAGGTCTGCAGCTAAGGGTCAAACATCCAACACTGGTGCATGCTCATTCCTCTCGCTCTCATCTGGTAGTGACATTGACCATAACCACGAAGGCTGTCTCTGCAGATAGCTTTGGTAAGTAGGATAGTGCTAAAATATATCTAGAGCCATTTGTGTCAGAAATGCAGTATCTGGGTTGAGGGATTTTCTTATTGCTCTTTTTTCTCTTCTGACTGTCTCTTGCTACACTCTTTAAACCCCCTGTTCTTTTCTAGTTAACCTTTTGGCTGCTTTTCGGAACACCTCTTAATGTTGCTATGTTTGAGATGTTTTCTTAACACTTCTAACATTGTGTGATGATTTTTACACACTGCTGTCATACTTATGGGCATGCAGTGTGAATCAGTCTATGGTGTATTATTAGTACAATTTTCTTACTAGCTAACAGGCATAGAATCAAATAGTGTAGCTGGATAATTTTACAAGGAATTATTATTTAGTTATATATGCTAAGATCATTCTGGCTGGGATGATTTAGTTGGGTTTGGTCCTGCTTTGAGCAGGAGGGTTGGACTAGATGACCTCTTGAGGTCCCTTCCAACCCTGAGATTCTATGATTCTATGATCAGGGCTAGAACAAAGTTTATGCTTCAGGGCATCTGATCACTACTGGGGCAGAAGGGATTTTCTCTTTACATACTACATTACACAATTAGCTAGGTATGTTAAGGGGGTTTTCACTTGGTCCCTGCCAGAGTAGACAAACCAAAGATCTTATCAAGCATGGAAAATCCTGTATTTTTATAATATAGTTGTGTCCCTTCTTGCTTTTCAGTGTCACATATAGGTTTGCCAGTCTGTTGCATTAGGAGCAGTTCTGGCTCTTGTGAGGTTAACTTTGTTTCCTTTTCTTCCTTTTGCTCATGCTGTAATTAGACTCTCCATTTGTAGCACTGTGGTCTGTCTCCTTCATACCCTGCAACAACAATATGGTTTTAGGAAGTGGAAAATATTTAAAACTTTTTTCTCCAGATCTCTATCGGAAATTAAACAGAGGATATTAGCAAAACAGAACAAATGGTGCCCTCGTTTACCTGCAGCCCCTGCCAAAAGACACAGCTACTTTAGATGCTGCAGCTCTACCAGTCCAGATGTTAGATCTATCCAGCTTCAGATCTTTGTCAATCAGGCAGACATTACAAAATGCAGCCATTTTAACTCGCCAGCCATCTTGTTTAGTCCAGGCTTCCTTCAGTCATTCATTAGCTGATAGGCTATGCCAGTTACTGCACTACCCTTCTTTAAGCCTCACAGCAAGGCCAAATAGGAATTTCTGCCATATGTTGACGGATGGAGGACGAGTTACGATAACTGAATGAGCATTACAGTAGGTAAAGAAGCACTACAAAATGTGACCTCAAAGTGGAATTGTGACAGTGTGGTCTGCCTCTGTAATAAGAGACACACCTTGCTTAAGGCCTAGGTGCAGCAAATTGCCAAATGGTAGACACCGAAGAAATAAATAGTAGATAAAATCAGAAATTTAAGGAGTGGTAGTTAGGCTTTGGAAATGGGACTTAAAGCCAGAGCTTTAGGATTTTGTGTCAATAACTTTTGTTGTGTGTGTGGGGAGAGGGTTGTTTTGGTTCCTTGCCCTATAGTAAGGAGGAGAAAGAAATTTTACTTTCATGCTTTCTCATCTGAAGCATTCTTTTCTATGTAAGCCAACACAGCTGCTCTGTCTCTATGACGTATGCTGTCATGGGTAGATTGCCACTCCACGCCAGCCTAGAAGGAGAGGAAAGAAGAAAGCAAGACAATGGAGAAGAAAGTCAAAGCTAAACTGCCCAGTGAAAAGACTTTTGCCCAGAATCCTACTGCCTGGGGGAGAGATGCTCACTTAGCCAAGATATCAGAAGTGAAGCTAGCACTGAAGGACCTGTACCAAAGAATCTGTCGGTCCCCCCAAGCACAGATCAGGTCCCAGAATGCTAAAGTGCCAGATGACTTGCAAGGTCTGGGTTCCTCCAACTGTGGCTGCAGAACTAAGGCCAGGACTACTAACCTCTTTGTTCTGTGTTTATACGGCACCTGACACAATAAGACCCTTGACTAGGGCTGCTAGGCACTATGATAATACACATGAATAATAGGTGACCTACCTGAACAAGTAGGGGTACTGTTAAAGTTGCTTGTGGCTCATTAGACAGAGATGGAGAAAAGAGGAGTTCCAAAGATTCCAGAGGGAATTGCAACAAAGGGTGGGACAACAGAAACAAGAGGGAGAATTCTGGCCAGAGCAGCAGTAGCTGAAAGACCAGCAGCATTGGAAATGGGTTGCAGAGCTCAAGGCTCTTAAAGATACAGAGTCCCACTCCATCCTAGGACTCAAGGGACTGCCAGGCAACAATCAATTGCAAACATGACTTTTTCTGCACATTCTCAGTAGTCCCCTACCTGCCGTACAAGTGTGGAGTTGAATGTAGTGATGGAGCTGTTGGCGATATTAAATAAAACAAAACAAAAAAATAAGCCTTGCTACCTAATTGGTATCACCTTCCTGATTGGCAGTGAAATAAGATAGACCAAGATTTCATACTTGTGCATCAGAGTAATCCAACCTGCCTAGGTCATTAATTACAGCCCACAAAACAATCTGAAACAGAAGATACTGGGTTAACCCATCACTGTTGCATTTTTTGCTGCCCATTTTGTGATGTTAAAAATAAACTTTCCTCATTTCTTTGTTTCCATCATCCAGCTCCTCTATGGACAGATGAACAGTCTAGTCCAAGGCTAAGTAAAGAGCTTTTCTGCACCTTTCCTCAACAAATGAAAGATGATAAACTCGTCTTTCCTTCCAGAGCCTCTTCTCCAGCACAGTTCGAATCTACTGAGAAACTGAAGCACATCAAAACTAAACTACAGCTGGTGGATTTGGCGGGCAGTGAATGTGTTGGTACGCAGACCTTTTTATGACATGGCTATTTTGAGTTGAGAGCATAGAGCCTTCCATCCCATGGAGATAGTAATTGCATTTAGCTTATTAAGTGAGTATTTGTGTTTCTTCATAAGAGGTGATTTAGACACATGCATCCAAATTTAAATGAAGTTATTGGGTCTGATTCACCACTGTGTTAATGTCACTGGGGCTTCATTAAGATCAGGTGGCATAAAGCCAAAGCAACTCAGTGGACAGTCAGGCCCATGGTGACATGCAGGGTGTACATGCTCTATTTGTTCAGACTGTTTTTAAAAGTTGTATTTTTACAGTGCAAAATATGTATAAAAATTAGCATGTTCTTATTTTTGTATAGAAATGATCAAAGTGCATACATTATTTAAATATACTAAATATTTGTCATGAGCATACCGCTGTGTGTGGGTTTTTCTGCCTGCTTGTGGAAAAAATCTGGAAGGAAGTTGGTGTATTGAAAAGATATTATTATTTTCATTGTTCCTTCAAAGCACTTTCCTCCTCCTCCATGCACACAATAATTTCAAAAACTTGATTATTTCCTAAAGGACAAGCTTTCTTACCAAGAAAAGCCACACCGCTAAATGTACCATTCCAGAAATAATGTTTTGAAAACTGAATCTGTGTTATGAAAGAACTCTTTAGGTTACTGCCAAGAGTTCTTTCTGCTGTTAACTTTTCTTCTATAAAAAACATAACGGAATATATATATATATATTCCGTTATGTTTTTTATAGAAGAAAAGTTAACATAATATATATATTTATTTTTTTTTAATTTGCTGGGGGTGTTAGAAACCTTTTGGTGAACATGTAATTGACAATACTGTATGTGTCTGTTCCCTCAGTTTGACAAGGGCAAGCGTTTGATGCTCTGTGTACTCAACACGCCAGATCCTCAACAGGTATAAAATGATGTACTTCAGCTCTGAAGTTAATGGAGCAATGCTGATTTGTACCAGCTGGGGATCTGGCCCAACATATGCAGTGGGCTAGATTCTATTCTTAACCATGCTGGTGAAAATCCGAAGACAGCAAAATTACTCTGGATTTACATAGGTATAATTCAGAGCAGATTTTAGCACATTATCTTTTGAAAGTTCAGATTTGGGACAAATTTAAGTAAGAAAGAGTTTTTAAAGTGTTTATTGTACATGAGTCTGATGCAGACATGCACCTTTTCCCCTTAACTTGACAGGTCTCCTGAGGGACATCCAAAATGATTGTAGTTTGTTTTCACATCGTTGTCTATGAGCCAGAATGTTAGTTCTTAGCAAACTCTTGTCAAATTTCCTTATAAATCTATCTGGAGTGGCCTTCGCTATAAAAACGTAGGTAATCGTTTTGAGTCAGATCATGGGCTTGGCCTACGCACAAAGGCATAAGGGGAATAAGATCCTCTTCTGCCCCATCCCCAACGTCACTACATGACTTCCCCATATCTCAGCTTCAGGCATGGAAAAGGTCGGGGAGGGTACTAATCTGCTATTGGTTAGTGCTGGTAGCAGATTACTACCCACGGGGGAGCATGGCAAGAGTAGGGAAGGAATTCTCCCTCCTAGGGCTTGTCTACACACAACATGAACAGGTTTAACTAAGCTATGATGTTACATTGATTTAGTTAAACTGGTGCAACTTTGTGTGTAGACCTGGCTTTAGAGGCAACCTTTCCTGGGTTACTACTGGGGCAGCGCAACTATGCGCCAACTCTTACACTGGGCTAGAGATCAAAGGACACCCTAGCCCCTTATGCAAAACTACTACCTAAGCTCATACGGTAAATACTTGTAGGACTACATTAATAGCTACCTTCATATCCAGTATGCAGTCTTTTTGCTTGTTGCTATACCATCTTGAGCTGTGATCCTATCAGTTTAATGCCAGTTCAGTTCTCCCATGAGAAACATTCATTGGACAGCTACCTACTGCAGGAAATGGTAAGAGATGGCACTTTTCCTTCTGAGTCACTGTGAACCAATACCCAGTGACTTAAGGGATATTGTCCTGCTGAATTGTCTTCCAGTCTTCTCTCTGAATTAGCACTTGATTCAGTGCCCTAGTACTGACAAGTATGGACACAGAAGATATTGTACAACTGCTGGAGAAGTATAGATGAGAAATAAAAGCAAGGTCCCAGACCACCTGTGATAATTCAAGATTCTGTAGCACTTTTCATAAGAATAGGAGTATTGCTATGTGTTATTGAACAATGCAGTGCTACTGTGCATTATTAAACAGCTGCTGGATTTCACCTCACAGGTGGATGCCTTTCAGTGGAGGAGGATGCGATTCCTGTGTGTGGTTTGTTTATCTGTTTAAATTAATAAAATATTTTTGAATTTTTCAAGGCAAAAGGTGCTTTATAAGGCAATATTCTCCCTAACAAATCCTGTATGGCTAAAACTTTGTAACTTCTTCATATATTAATGTACTTGTTCGATTTATATTGACTTAAAAATAATTTTGTCAATGGTATTAGGAGTACTTCCTGTGTTTGGGATATTTCATATTCAGAACAGGACAAGTGGCTTTCACTTGTATTTTCACATTTTATGTGAGGGAGTGAAGTCAGGAAAAAATATACAGTATAACATATTCTGACTTTTTAATATGTATATATGTGAACATGGATATTGGATATTTTTTGCAAAAGACAGTTTAGTTAAATACATCGAAGATTATGAGGTGCTCAGATACGACAGCAATGGGGGCCATATAAGTACTGTGGCAAAATACCTGCCCCTCTGCTTGTTAGCTCAGTCCGTCCTAGCTTCAGAGGCACAGGCTAGGCACAAGGGAAAAAAAACCCTTCTCAATCTCACAAGGCCGGGCTGATTCCTTCTCAGCCAGCCTCCTAGTTCTAGTTTCTTTTCCCCCCCCTGGGGAGAATGCCCTCCGTCCTGCAGCGAGTCTCAGGGTTCAGCTGTCCCTCCTTGCTGGCAGCTGCCCTGCTTCTCTCGTCCTCCTTTCCCCCTGGCTTCCTTGTCAGGGAGGGTTTAAAAAGGTCTCTAGCAACTGGGGCCAGCTGAACCTGATTAGTTTCTTCCCAACCCCTGCCCCAGCTGAACCTTATTTTGCTGGCTAAGCCTTCCTGGCTAATTGTTACCCCTCTCCAGGTAGCTAATTGGCCTGAATTTGCCACAGTACCTAAGAGAGATAGTAAATGATGTTTATCACTTGTCTTTTAATGTGTTATTAAAACAAAAAAGTTACACTTCAGGTCCAAGTGATATACCATGCATAGAGCTTATGTACACTGAGCTTAGCAGATGCCTGAAGATGACAAAGAATCTTTGATTATTCTGAGTGTTGTTTCCTTGTTGCATTAGGTATGTCTGGAGTGACAGGAGTAGCCCTGCGAGAGACCTCGTTCATTAACCGTAGCTTATCAGCTCTGTCAGATGTACTTGGAGCAATAGCAGAGCAGCGCTCTCACATTCCGTATAGAAACAGCAAACTTACCCACCTACTCCAGGACTCCATAGGTGATTATTTCTTTTGCCTTTTATGTAACAACATTGAGTTACATTTCTTCTTCCAAACTTTTTTTTCACATTTTATTTGGAAAATAATCTGTTGTTGTTGTTTTTTATGTGTTGATCTTTTCCCATTGATGTTGTGTAGCATGGTAGAACAAAAGTTGTAAGGGTATGGTGCAGAGCAATGTTGTGTGGGAGGCTATCGCAGGGTACAGGGAGTCAGAACTCGGGGGTCCTGTTCTGGAGTCTCTTCTCACTGATTTGCTTAAGTCATTTAACTTTCTGGAGTCTTGCTTTTCTTGTTGGTAAATTGGTAACTGATAACAGTGACCTACCTCCAGAAGATATTGTGAAGTTTAATTAATTTAAGGTTTAATATCAAGTGAGTGTAAAAGTTAAGCTTAACTCTTCCAGGGTTTTGTTAATACAATGTATGTAAGAAATTTGCAGATTTCATGGCTGTTCTTGCTGCCCAGAATGCACAATACCAAAACAATAAATGGAGACACTTCAGCATCCATTTAAGTATTGCAATAACTTCTTCGAGTGATTGCTCATGTGCATTCCACAATAGGTGTACGTGCTCGCCATGTGCACCGGTGCCAGAAGTTCTTCCTTTAGCCGTATCCATGGGGAGCGCCCCTAGAGGCGCCGCCCTGGTGCGGTATAAGGGGCGCTGCGCACTCCCCCAACCCTCAGCTCCTTCTTGCTGCCAGTAAAGGTGCTTTGGAACTGCTCTGCTCCAACTCGGCTGTAGCTTTCCCTCTTGGACTATGTTAGTTCATAGTTAGTGGTGCCTGTAATTTAAAAGAAAATAGTTTTAGTTAGAATTAGTTAAGTGTGCCCAGGTTGGGACATGCCCCGTGCCCCAGGCTTTATCGTGCAACACTTGAAAATGGCCTATGCTCATGAGTGATCCGCACGTGGACTGCTCACTCTGTCTGGGGGAAACCCATCTCAGCGATCGCTGCAAGATTTGCAGATCCTTCAAACCTCGGACCAAGAAGGAGCGGGACATTCGGCTCCGATCCATTTTGATAGTTGTTCCTGACCCCAACACCGCTGCGCCGCTCCAAGTCGGCACTGAGCACCACAGCATCGGTGCACAGCGACCCAATAGTGCCCTTCACCATTGGCACCACTCCCTGTCCACAGGACACTCCAAAAGGCGAAGAAGAGGCCTTCTCCGCCAAGACACCAGAGCAAGACTGGGGGAGAGACTAGACCTGCATTGGGCAGCTCTTGGTGCCTGTTGGCCTCGCGACCTCCAACTCAATTTGAGCAGAGCAGCCCAGCCCACTCCGAGCCTGCCTCCCCGGACACCAGTGGCTACATTCGGGTGCCCTCCACACCCTGCAATCGTCTCGAGATGTTATGTCTCTGCCAGTATCGTCATCTCCCTGATCCAGAGGCAAGCCACCGCTCGGACCCCCGCAGTCGCCGCCTGGATGGTACCACTCACGGTCGAGGGAAGGTTCCCGACGCCGTTCTCCGCTCAGTGACAGCCCTGGGCACAGTCCGCGCCGGTCTCTGTCAACCCCCACCAGGTTGTCTGGCTGGATACCAACTGGCAGGGGTTCCAGGCACTGCTCCACCTCCAGGAACCGTAGACTTTGCAAGGAGAGCGTGCCCCGTCATTGTCTCTGAGAAGCTTCCGTAGCCCCTCGCGGTACGGGCATTGACGCCGTTCCTGTTCTTC
Organism: Mauremys mutica; assembly: GCF_020497125.1. Taxonomy (NCBI): domain Eukaryota; kingdom Metazoa; phylum Chordata; order Testudines; family Geoemydidae; genus Mauremys; species Mauremys mutica. The sequence goes on from NC_059074.1 coordinate 126,794,968, forward strand.
GTCTCGCTCGAGGCCCCCACCGTGGCACCACTCCTGCAGCCCCAGGCATCAATCGCTGGCACCCCACCGTCATGGATCTGCCCGTCGGAGCCGCTCCTTCACGCCGGGATCACGGTCTAGCGGTCAGCACTGCTCCTGATGTTGCCACTCGTCCCAGTCCCGGGATAGCGGTCAATCGTATTCCAGCCCGGCCTCCCTTCGAAGTCGTCAGCCGATGGGCCAGGCTGCTCAGCCCGCTCTGCTGGTACCATAGCAGGTGCAGTGGCACCGGGGGCCCCTTGGCCAGCACCATGGTACCAGTGGGCTGGCCTCCCCTTCGCAGCCTCCTAGAAAGGAGTCGGTGGGGTGTTCATCCCTGGTCCTGCACTCAGAAGGGGACCAAGTGGTGGGACCTATGGCACTGGTGGGGATGCAGAGTACTGCACCCCCATCCTCATCCTCCCCGATAAGGCAATCACAGCCCCCCCTGTCCCGCAGATATGAGCCTCCTTATAAAAAGTCAAGGGATTATAAAAAGTGCCCGCAAAGGCAATCCCGGCCTGGGCCCTCTAAGGGTAAACAGGCGGGAAATTGCCAGTTTTAACAGGATGCCCGGGGGCAACTTACCAGTTCATACCAGGGATCCACTCGCAATAAAGCTTCCCTTCTGCAACCGGTGCATGTGGCGAGCACGCAAACCTATTGTGGAATGGACATGAGCAACACATCTTGAAGAACACGGGTTATGGAAAAAGATAACTGTCTTTTCTTTTGGTATTCAGATGGGCTGCTCTACTCTATCATAGATTATTAGGGTTGGAAGGGCCCTCAGGAGGTCATCTAGTCCAACCCCCTGCTCAAAGCAGGACCAATCCCCAAATGGCCCCCCTCAAGGATTGAACTCACAACCCTGGGTTTAGTAGGCCAATGCTCAAACCACTGAGCTATCCCTCCCCCTTGTGTATGGTAGTGATAGCAAATATAAGTGAAACCCACTGGTGAATGTGTGTTGTAGGTCCCATTTTATGTCCTATCCACGGAGTATATGATTCTCTTACAGCCCCTAAATAGTGAGATTCAGCTCAAGATGTACCAGCTTTTAGCTCTTGAGCTCCCTGGTTCAATCTTAGGTGTGGGGACGATAATATGAGCACAGATTTTCCAAGAGGATTTTTTGCCACAGAATTCTAAATTAACCTCTTCCTGCACTACAACCTTGGGGAATCAGTACACCCTTGAAAGGCCAAATATTGAAGCTTAGCAAAATATCTGCAGTAACTTTTTTTTTTTTAAATGGATAAAATTTGCCTATTTTCGAATTCTGGAAAGAGAGACAGTGAATGGTGAAGGGATTTGCATGGGCCGGTGAGTCAGGAGATCTGGGTTTTAATGCAAGTTGTAGTACTGACATGTTGTAGGACCTTGGACATGTTACCTAAACTCTGAGCTACAGTTTCCATCCTTTGACATTTGTCATGTCAATTATTCCCATGCATGATTTTGGGAATGTCCTTAAACTACCACCAGGAGCTCTTGACAGTTAAAGCTTCCTTTTTTGCAGTACTTAGATACAAGTGATCTCTTCAGCTTTTAGATATGCCGATTTTACAAATACAACAAAGCATTGATATCCAAAACGTACACGTAGACTTGTTAGTGAAAGGGGCAGAAAGTTCTGTATTACAAATGGTGAAAAATAACAGCAAATGATCAGCTAGCTAAATGAGACAATCCCATATGTAGTAGTAGCTCTTGACTGTAGTGCCCATATGCTTTCAACAGCTCTGTTTGTAAAGCGCTCTGATTCATAGAATTGATAACAGCCTATTCTGGCTTCTGTGCAGTTAGCAGGTGAGTATTTAAAAACTTACTGAAATAAGTGTGTGTGGTTTTTTACTGTTTTTAGGGGGCAACGCTAAATTGCTGGTGATGCTGTGCATCTCCCCCTGCCAGAAGTACTTAGCGGAATCGCTGCAATCCTTGGGATTCGGAACTCGTGCTCGGCAAGTTCAGAGAGGACAAGTCAAGAAAAGAAATCTGCCGATGTCTAGCAAATCAAAATAAAAGCTAAGGCTCTTGTGGATTAAAGTATTATTAATGAGCTCCTCAGACTGAAAGGTATCTTGTTGTCATAAAGCCATGCTTTAAGATGTAAACTGCCAGTTAAAATAAACACTCCTCAATATGGCATTAGCAAAGCCATAAACTTGCTGATAATGTTCTTGTTCCAAAGATAACAACAGGTATTGAAAACGGCTACCAAGCATGATGGATGGCATGGCATAGAAATAGATTATGCCGTTTAGGGGAGCAACATCAACACAGAGTTGTAGAGCAAATGTTTAGCATTGGGAAATAAGTAAATTAAATCAGCAGTGCCCTGATCCTGGACAGTTTGCACTGGAAGGGCTGAATCTCTGTCCTGTTAATTCGGTAAAAAACACAAGTCTTTAGTTACTCTGTTTCATTTCAGTATCTCAAACTTGGTGGGAATATTTGGTTTGATGTTTGGGTTAAAATTAGGCACATATCTTGCTGACTTGCTCTTCTCTTTCTAGCATTGGGTTATTCCTAACACATTCCTATACCCTCAAGAAAAAAACAGGACTCAAACAACCTAACTTAAAGTACCATGCTTTAACTACTAGGGCAGCATTCTTCTAGCTGCTTTTGCCATCTTTCCAGTGCTGAAGGTGTAGGATGGTGGGTTGAGGTCTCTGAATGATATGACATTGAGGGAGGAGTCTTAAGCAATTTCAAATAACATTACAGATCAAAAGAGATTCTGAGGTATGTAGTTGGGTTTTATTAACTTCGAATGTGTGTTCGTGCTGTTTGAATGCTCAGCAGAGGCCAGTGATTCACTCTGACTTTTTGCCTCTAGGGATCGTACTGCCTCTAGCCTGGGATAGAGGTCATTGGTGGGGCTCTGTGAGGAGGCTTAAATTGCATTTGCCTATCTGAAAGACTTGATTTTATAGTGCTCTGAGTCTCTTAACTTTCACAAGCATAAATATTTATCCAGAGATTATATAGCATACTACTATTGGAATTTCACCCTTGAATGTATACCGGCTGCTACATTGCACGTGGTGCTCTAGTATTATCTCTGACCCTCAGTACATTAGCATTGTAATTGTGTGATGTGAGAAAACTCATTTTCCTAATAATGCGGCCAGGTTAAAATTCCTGGATTGACTTTACCTGATTTTAGCTGTAACACAAGAAAAAGCTAGTCGTCTTCTGGGTGGGAATTTACTTTCATATGGACAGAAGAGAGGATATAATGAAGTCCAAGGGTTGCTAAAATAATCAGAGGAGAAAGGGTTGGATTGAGTAATATTAGCATATAAAATGAAATGCACAGTATAAAATTATGTGGGAGTTAGGCACCTAGCTGCTTTTGAAATTCCACTAGGCCCCTATCTGCATCTTTAGATACCTAAATACCATCTGGCCTGAAGGTACTTTAAAGATTTTTACCTTCAAACTTGATTTTTTCATAAACTATTATTTCCTTGCTGAGGCTTTTCTTCAAAGCTAGGTATTTATTTACAAAATCTACATGATACAAAACCTAGCAATAATGTATTGTTAAGGTTGAGAAATCAAGTCCTCGAGTGTCAGCAAATACCAAAAGTTAAAGTTTCTACATTAACATTAACTCTGCCAGATTGCACAATGTAGCATTTTCTATTCCTGTTTTCCTTGTTACCTTAGTGCATTACTCTGTTTGATCTGTATCGTAACATGTACAGGATATGCAGGGCAGCAAAGTTAACATTATTCTAGAAACCTTTGGTTTTGGAATTTCCTGCTTATAAGGATTTGATTCCTCAATCTTAGTGTTGTATTTGATGTCCCTTTATTTTTACAGAGGGATGTGAGTGGGAGAGACAGACTGCTTCTAAATTGTAGCATGAACTGAAATGGCTTTAATACAGCAATGTAAGCTAGACTCTGTTATGCTGTAAGACTCCCTCACATCCTCTTAAGGAAACAGGGAGATCTAAATTGGTGTAACGTGCATGCTGAGGTCCAGGAAAAGGTGCAAGTTAAAAGAGGTGGCCTTATTACACTCTCCTGGTAGCTGCTTTTCTTTTTATTCCTCTTTTCTAGCCATAAGGCCTTGTCTACTCTAAAGCTATGATAGAGCTTCCCCCGCCGCCACCTTATCATAGAGATGATAGATGGCTGTGTGGTTAATGTACTGGGTCTGGGGCTCAGTGGAGTAATAACATGGTTGTGTCCTAACTATGGTGTAACATGGTTTAGTTGTGCCTACCAGATCACTTTGTATTATAACTGTGTTATGGGACCCATTCTAAACCTCTCATAGGAGTGTGAAAAGAATAAGTTTATTATTAAGTGTTTTGTGGCTCCATTAGTACCTAGATGGAACTATGGTCTGTCGGGGTTGCACTAATAATAACCTAAGGGGCTAATGTGTCATAGAGGAAGTGATGTTTTATTATGAAAATACAAGCAAATTAAGGGTAAGAATTATAAAATCATAACCAGTATACAGCCTGGATAACAGAACCCTAAAATAGGGTAAAACCCTTAATGAAGCCAAAACATGTCTACAGCTTAGAGTTCAGCTGTTCCTTTTGTGAACTCTCTCTTGCATTGCTGCTTCACTCGCTCTGTGATTAAAGTGCTCCTTGCTCTATAGTTCATGCCATGAAGACCACAACTCTAGAGGCAGTCATTTTATTGCCATTAAAATGTGCAGCACCATAAACATCAGGAAATGCAGTCCATAGCAAGGAGTATATATTACATCTTTCCCAGCAATGTAATTTATTTTGCTATATGAACGTGGACAAATCACTAAGGGCCAGAGTTAGAAAGGTATTTAGGTGCAGAAAGACAGTGGGAGTTAGACACCTACGGTAACTCTCAAGTCCATGTAGCACTAGGCACCTATCTACTTCTTTAGGTGCTTAAATGCCTTTGTAAATCTGGCCCTAAATCCTAATGCCCAGATCCTCAACGGTATTTAGATGCTTTACTCCCCGGACCTGGACCTAAATTCCAGATTTCAATTAATCCATGTGTATTAGACATCTTACCTGATTTGGTGCTTTTGAAATCTCACTAGGTGCCTGCTTGCATCTTTAGGCTCCTAAATACCTTTGGAAATCTGACCCTAAATCACTTTTGAAAATAGGATTTAAGTCAGGTACGTGCTTCTGAAAATATTACCCCTAAGTAAGTGGTTTGATTTTTTTTTGCAGAGGTTCTGAACACCAGCAGCTCCTGGGGGCTTAAATAGAGCTGTAATTGTCTACACTTATGCAAATCAGCTCAGAGTTTTAAAAAAAGGAACAATTAACTATCATGCCTCTTTCGCCAATTCTTAAACTAAACCTCAACCTTTGTTGAAGTTTGATTTTTATTTGTATGTATATATATTTTTACTTATTTTATTGTCTGCACAAAGCTTCATGCCTTGGCTGCAGCTACACCACAAAGAAAGGCTGTTCTTCATTGTAGCCAGGGCTTGGAAAACCATAATTAGTACTGGAATGCTCACAATCATGTTTAATTTGTTTTTAAATATTCATCATTGAAGCTATTTTATTTAAGTGCTTTTCCAAACCGCTAGAGATTTGAGGAGCGGGCTGGTTCCTGGAAAAGGCTTTGCGTTCCCCCAGTGGGCAGTAGTTGGCTGAAAAGAAATACACACTCCTTATCTTCCAACGAAAAAGACTGCAGCTTTTGTTCATGGAGGGGATAGAGTGGGCCTGGCCCAAGCCACTTGGAATGCTGAAAGCATCCCCTCTGGCTTAGTTTTTCTCTGCTGAGTATACCGGTAATTAATAATAGTCCCAGGCAGTCAAATATACAGGCCATTTACTAGACAAATGAGACCAGTGGGTGAGCTTGATGCAGGAAGAGGATAGTCAAGGATAGATGGGGAGGGAGAAGAGGCATGAGGAAAGAAGCATATCCAGTGCAGTCTGTGCATGTAACATAGCCTCTGACCTATATGTATACACACAGAGATATTTTTTTTTCAAAGCTACATCCTTACGGACTAGCGGGGTCTTTTGAGATATAGAATGGCCATAATCTTATCAAAAAGTAGTGCACAGTTGGGAATTCATCACCAAGAAAAATGTAGCTTTACGCTATAAGTGGAAAGTGGTCATTCTTTGCAAAGTATTAAGGATAGGTCAGTGGGTCTCCTAGGGAACGGGAGAGAAGGTGTGAGAAAGAGTCCAAAGCACCTGAAAATTAAAATAAGAAAAAATTAAACTGCTAGAGAAGGATGTTTAGACTATAACCAAGTCACTAATATTTTAAATTCCTTAGTTCAGTATTTCCCAGACTTTTGAAATCTGAGCCCCTTTTCAGGAAATGCAACCAATCATGCTCCCCCCTGCAATCTGAGTTACTCAGAGTTCATGGTGCATATTTTAATGATATATGACACTTCCTTTCCCTTCTTACATGCTTTGATCAACAATGAACTAGTTAAAGTTGACATTTAAAGTAATATCATTGGCATCTGAATTAGCACCCTCTTGAGATGAATGGGGTAGGTCACACCTCCGAGTTATTGGTTCAGGCTTGCTGCAAATTCAGGCCTGTAATCTCTGTATTGATTACACTCGGGTCATATTTTGAAGGTTTTATTCACAGTCATAACAAAAAGAGACTAAGGGCTTGTAAAGATACAGTTTGAGCAAAATCTTTGTGTGGATATTCTTATTTTGGATAAAAAGTGACCTATTTGGGTTTAGCTTGTCAGTAAAAACATGACAAACTAAATCAAAACAAGGCCTTCTTAAGCTCAAGTAAGTTATCCGCACAAGGGTTTTGCACTAACCCAAGTAAATCAGTTTCTAAGCAATCAGATGGTCTGGCTCTGCCCCACTTTTTCTTGAGGCTAGTCCTTCATGTGGCTTAGATATCATTTTCTTATGTAGACTAGATGGAAATCTCAGAATCAATCCTTTATAAGTGGTCAAGAAGTATTTTTTGTTAAAAGTAGGTAACAACTTTTTCTAACAATTTGAACCTGCTGATTTTGAAAATGGTTGTTACCAAGCTGAATGTTGATGTTTAGACCCTCAAACTAGCAAAGAGTCCTGTGGCACCTTATAGACTAACAGACGTATTGGAGCATGAGCTTTCGTGGGTGAATACCCACTTCATCGGATGCATCACCAAAAATGTTTGATATACTAACAGCATATGCATGAACTTAAACAGATAGTGAAAGCAACAATAAGGCCTCCACTGGAGTATTGTGTCCAGTTCTGGGCACCATATTTCAGGAAAGATGTGGACAAATTGGAGAAAGTCCAGAAAAGAGCAACAAACATGATTAAACGTCTAGAAAATGACCTATGAGGGAAGATTGAAAAAAATGGGTTTGTTAGTCTGGAGAAGAGAAGTCTGAGGGGGGACATGGTAACAGTTTTCAAGTACAAGGAAGAGGGTAAAAACTGTTCTCGTTAACTTCAAGACAGATTAAGCAATGGGCTTAAATTGCAGAAAGGGTGGTTTAGGTTGGACATTAGGAAAAACTTACTAACTGTCAGGGTAGTTAAACACTGGAACAAATTGCCTAGGGAGATTGTGGAATCTCTGTCAGTGGAGGTTTTTAAGAACAGGTTAGACAAATCCCTGAGAGGAATGGTCTTATTACTTAGTCCTGCCTTGAGTTCAGAGGAATGGACTAGATGACTTATTGAGGGCCATTCCCATCAGGGATAGCTCAGTGGTTTGAGCATTGGCCTGCTTAACCCAGGGTTGAGAGTTCAATCCTTGAGAGGGCCATGTAGGGAACTGGGGTAAAAATTTGGGGATTGGTCCTGCTTTGAGCAGGGGGTTGGACTAGATGATCTCCTGAGGTCCCTTCCAACCTTGATATTCTATAATTCTGTGAGGTGGTGATTTATGACACTCATATTGGTTACTGTAGGTAAATCATGGAACTGGTAGTAAGTCTCAAGAGAGCCACTCCTAAGAAACAAGTAAAGAAGATGTGCGTGAAGCAGGTGAACAAGGATTGCAAAGAATAAGGGATGCAACAGCCATTAGAAAGAAATCGCAAGATGACAAATACTGGGCAGCCATTGGTAGAATTGAGACTATCTTTCATTCAGAACAGACAGTATCCACAGAAGTTGCTATGCCCAATATATTGACAAAGGCAAAATCAAGATGTTCGAGAAAGCAAGAGCATCTGCAACTGATGTCTCATGTGGTAAGCTGTAGTGATCCCAATAAAGACACCAGTGTCCATAATACAAGACAGTCCACCTTTGTGACTGGAGATGCTGCATGTTTTGTCAAGAAATGCACCCTAAACCCAGACTCATCTCTGTAATTACATTTCAAGATGACTGGATAGATAATGAAGGCAGCTGTATTTGATCACAAAATGAGTGTTCATTTAGCTGGAGTCAATGACCTTATAGCTGCTCAAGTCAAGTACCAACTGACATGTTACATCCTGTTTATGAGGTCTGTGATTGAAAAAAAGTGGGGTCACCAAAATTACTGACCCAGCAGTGCTTTGGCTTCAAAACGAGCTTCAGTATGCAGCCAATCAAGACCATGTTTTGACGTTATCTTGAGGTTTGGCATTGCTACTCCAATCTTTCAAAGGAAACTTGCACTGAAATTCCATATTCCTACATCAGATGTAGATCACCATTCAAGGAAAAACTCCAAGCTTTATTTCAGTTCATTTAATTGCCTGACCAGTCTCCTGCTGAGAGACAAATACTCTTAGTCCCAGCTAAGTATATATATGTAGCTGTCTCACAAATGATGGATTCTTGTCAAGATGGCCATCCTCATTTACCATTCCCAGGAATTCATATTTCTGGCACATGTTGCACTGAAAATCCAGGAATATACTTTGTCACACGCTGGCCACAAAGGTTTCAACATCAGTGAAGATTATGCAGCTTCTTGCATTCCAGATAGTCTGTACATATTCCTCCATGTGCTGTATGAAGGCCAATCTCTTGAGTGAATGAGTGAATTCAAGGTGCTTAGTGTAGTTCAAGACATATATGGGTATGAATGGTAGAAAGAAAGGAACACCAAAGCATATTGGTCTCGGCAGGGCACCCAAATTAGGAAACAAGGTCAAAACAACTTATTCAACTTTTCCATAAGGTTGGCCTCTGCATTTGTTATGAAGCAATCCTAAAGGTGAACACTGCCCGAGCAGAGAAAACCCTACAAAATATGGATGTTGAAAACAGTGCTGTTTTTCTTCCCAACCTTGTTCCCAGGAAGTTTGTTCACTATACAGCTGACAATATTGACATATATTATTATTCGCTGGATGGCAAAAACATATTCCGTGCAACCCAAGTCACTGTTTGGCAAAGAGAACCTGATCCGATGTTGACTGATTTAAAGTAATCAAACAGCAGCACATAGAGTGTTCCTGATGCAATCGCCACAATCATACCAGCCAATATAAGAAATAGTAAAGCTAAAATAGTATTCAAGGACCATGTCTGCAAAGAGTGGGTACTCTGAAGAAAACTGCAAAGCTGCTGTGCAGGCAGGAGCTGTTGATGTGGCCTTTATCACTAAATGTCAAAATGAGAATCCAAGATGTCAGTGGACATATTTCAACATGACAGCAGAACAAGTAATAACTACCATTGGATATTTGCAGTCATTCAAGCCCTTACCCATGAGCTAGACACCCTGAGTACTTTTTTGTACGGAGATGCAAACGTGTCATTAGTGCTTGGGCAGCAGTATGTGGTTCTAACTGTAGATGAAGCTCTGTACTTCAAACTGATGGAACTAAAATCGGCCACACAAAAATACAGAGCGTGGCTTATTCCATGATTAGAAGGCCTCCATATCTCAATGAACTTTCAGAAATGTATAGGCCAGCACATACCGGCTTTAGGGCTAGCAGGTGCCTGGATTGAAAGTGGAGTTCTTGGACCAAACTCAACAGAACAAGCTATGAATGGCAAATCAGATGACAGGGTGATGGGGGCCCACAAACTGACATTTCAAGCACTGTGGTGCTTTCTTCTTCCACAACTCTTGGACTTCAGGAAAGCACATGATCAAGAGCGCAAAGACGATATCAGCAGAGCCTATCAGTCACAGTCTTATGGTGAGAGCATGTCAGTTCAGACTTCACAAAGATTGCCAAATCTCACCTCTGCATTTGTGACCAACAAAAGAGAAGGTAGTGTGAACTTCAGGTGTTGGTGGCAATGCATGGTGCTCCGACTGCTCTTATTCAACTATTCCCAGAGAAAAGAAAATTGGGAGCTCCATCTCTTCACTTTCAAATGTATGCTACCATTCGTCATTAGATCTGACCACACAGACTATGCAAGATAGGGTTCTGCCATCTACACTGCAGAAATGCATTAATTACCAAATGAAGTGCTTAAGCAGTTCCAGCGAGGGAATTTTTTTTGCCAAGAGATGGTGTCAGAAGTTCAACCAAATAGACCCTGATCAGAGCCAAGAGTGGCTTAATTCCATGAGAAAGAAAGGAGGTGGAATTGTAGGTATCATCAAGGCTCACTCAGCCCTCAGCCTTGTTTTATAACCTGAGCCCTTATCACAGCAGATACCAGAGCCATGTTCCATGTCGGCTTGGATAACCCACTTGTTCATAATGAGTCAAGACAGGCAAGGAAGCAACATGGCAATGAAGATGAGGATGCACTCTTATGAACTCGTCAAAGATTCAAGGTTTTGCCTGGGCCAGAACCACCCACTTCATTGCAAAATATTGCACCAAAAGACCTGGCTACTGAAGCCATACAGAATGCACTGTTGAAAGCAAAGATACTAGGACAAGTGCAATTGGACAGCGTTGTTGAGAAATGGCTGACGACACAAGAGGGGGATCCTGGAAGTGTACATGTTCATGATCCACTGCCAAAAATAATGCTCCAACTTTTTCCACGCTATATGAGCTGAGGAAAGAAGTCAAAGGAAAGGCCTCAGCCATGAAGGCGGGCAGAAACATTCTTCAGTGACTAATCATAGCCTGTGCAGGACTGTGAATTTGCAACAGATTTTGAAACATGAGTTAATTTCTATCCCTTTGGCATCAGCACAGACAAATGGCAGTCTAAGAACTGGCACAAATGTAATACTGCGTGATATATTGACAGCTGATATCTACTGCCCATCAACAGTTCTCCCTGTGGAAGAAGCTGACTGATAGATGCACAGTCTTTGGTCAGGAGTGAAAGTAATTTACAGGACTTACCGGTACTGCTGGAGTCCTGAGGGGGCGTGGCCTCATCTGGAAGAGGCGTGGCCTCTCAAGATTTAAAGGCCTTGGGGCACCAGCTGTGGCTGGGAGACCCAGGGCCTTTAAATCAACCAGGGGCTCCCAGCTGAAGAGGTGGCTGTGAGCCCCCCGGGGCTCAGGGGCAAATTAAAGGGCCTGGGGCTCCGGCTGCCAGGGGGAACCCCGAGTTTTGCGGGGCTGGGGCAGGGATTTAAAGGGCCCAGAGCTCCTGCCGCTGAGGGAAGCCCGGAGCCCTTTAAATCCTGGCCCCAGCCCGGCCACCAGAGCCGCGTCCGGGATTCAAAGGGCTCTGGGCTGCTCGCTGCGGTGGGGAGCTCTGAGCCCTTTAAATCTCAGCCACGGCCGGGATTTAAAGGGCTCTGGGGAGTCCTTTCAATCCCGGCTGTGGAAGCTGGTGCGGTCCAGCACGGCGTACTGGCTCTTGCCACTACGCCGGACCGGACTGGCTTACTTTCACCTCTGTCTTTGGTACAAGACATAGTCTGCTTCAGTCCTAAGTTCTGTTTTTACAAATGTTTGGAGCCAAACATTTGGAGACCGTGCAGACACATTTGTAAAAACAGAATTTAGGACTGAAGCAGAATTCCACAGATTAGATGTGTGTTTTGACAGGTACTACAAGGAACCTAATTAGGGTGTACAAGGCAAAAATGCTCAAGAGGGTACAAGAACCATCCAAAGAGTGGTAGAAAGCAGATATGTGCTTTTAAGTAACTGGATGAATTTCACTGTGCTTCCGGAACATAAGAACCTTGCAATATTTGTATCTGATGAACTAATGCCATAAGTACCTCATGACAAAATCATCATTCTGATGATGGCTTTCATGATGAGGCTAAAGTATGGTGCAAGACAGCATCGGCTGTGTGCTGCTCAGGAAGAAGCAGACACACAAATGATTTTACACTGTGTTCACAGTGATGCCACAACTTCTTCACTGCTATTTTCAGCATGATAGCTCAAGCGAAGCTAGCATGAGCCTGTCTACCTGTACTGGAAGGCTTACTTTCAGCTGCAATGTAGACATACCCTCAAAAACCCATCACTTATTGCTGACAACCTGCTTAGCTATCATCCAGTAAGGCCTCCTTGTTCATGCAGGTGTCTGCATTTGTACAGTAAACCATTGAGGTGCTAATCATTATTTGAAGGGTTTAGCTTTGTGCTTCACCCTAGACCCAGCTTGTGTATGAATAGGCTACCGCTTCACCTACTGCGGGGCTTATTTAAAGAACCACACAGGTTACATAAAGAACTCTGTATACTCAGTCTGAGCTAACAAGCATGATGATGTTGCCGTAATATCTCTACAGTTAAGGTAATTTGTTTCAATTGAAAGCCCAGTTGTTACTACACTTAATCAAAAGAATTCCTCTCTGCCTGACATCTCTTATCGCCTGAGGCTGGAGACCACAGATATTCCCCCCCCTCACAAGGGTTGAGATTAAGCAGGCAAGGCATTTGGATGATATATGAGTCCACAAATTGAGTACTTAGCAGCTTTTTTAAACATCTGCATTGTCGCTTTGACGCATCCGATTAAATTATTCATTTGTCACTGGTGACTAGTGTTTTAAGCATTCTTTGGAAGGCTGTACAAAGCCAAGCCCGCCATATGCGTACTTAACAAGTAACAGCTCAGTATGAAAGAGCAACATGTTCAAACTTAGGTGCCTAAATAAGAGTCTGGCTATTCAAGAGCTGCTGAAAAGCAGCAGTTCCCTATGATTTCAGTGGGAGGTGTAGGGGTTCACCATCCTTGACAATCAGACCAACTACTTAGGTGCCTAAATTTAGGTACACAAATTTGAACATTTTGTCCAAAGAGTTTAGGCTAGTAATTACATTTTTCATCCTTTCCCTTTCATTACAAACACAGGAAAGATGTGAGTTAAGAGGGAGAAGAAAGGACAAAGCTGTTGGTGAGCCAGGTGCAGGTTTGGGGCAGGGGGAGCTGCAGAGTGATGGACAACACTCCAACTGACAGCAGCCCAGGCCCCTAGAAGCTACACCTTCTACCCCCATAGGCCCTGCATTACTGTGCTGCGCAGCACTTCCATTTGTGCTACGTTACAACAGAACCCACCTTCAAGGGGACAGTGTCCACCCCTCCTTTATTCACAACAGCAGGAGGAGCCATGGCTGTTTGCCCAGTAAACAATGTCATAATGACAATACTTACATTAAAAGCTTTGCAGCTACATGAGAATCAGGCAGCATCAACTAGGAAGGTGGCACAATGGTGAGAAATGGCAAGGAGCTGCTCCTGAGTTTGAAAAGCGCTGAATAGCCACAATGCAGCCAGGAGTCAATCGGAACTGAGTGTGCACAATACCTGTGACAATCAGGCCCTAAAGTTTAATCCTGCTCATACTTGCATCATGCAACTGTATATAGGATCCCAGTTAGCATCAAGCTGCAGGAAACAGGGCAATTGCTGTCTAAGGAACATGGCATCCTCTCTTCAGATGCCAGTACCAGCACTTTGTTTTTCAGCAGTAATGTTGTTTTGACTCTGGAAGTGGTTTGCTTTGACGCAAATTAGAAAGAAATGTTTTACACACTGTGGCTGAGTTGTCGTGCAAATGCATTAAGCAAAATCACATCCAGCTGCAGCGCCATTGAGCCTGCTGTTAATCATGACATGAGCTTACAGCCCACTGTTGCCTCCGCACACAACTGTCTTATGTTACAGCAATAAAATAAAACGCTGCCGGGAACATGAGGGAGGGAGGGCGAGCGGGTGAGCAATGGCGGGACATAGTCCCACTACAGAACTTCAGCATCATGATGCTCAGCTCCACTGAAAGACTGTTATGGCACTTTTTTGCCCATATAAACTAGATGGAAAAGGCAGTTGGTCTACCACAGCGACACAGCTCCAGATCCACCAGGGGACATCAGGCCTTACACTGCAGAGCATTGCAATGATTAACTTTTAGATGCCTGGAAAATCATTGATTCACAAAGCCTGAGTTAGGCACCTAGGGTCCCTATCAATGACTGGGGAAAGACAGATGCTCTAGCAGGCCAGCCACAAAAGCCAAGGTAGGTGAGAGAGTATATTTTATTGGCCCAACTTGCTAGGCCCGCATGCTTGGGGGTGGTGGTGGGGGACTGTCTAAGCTAGCCAATGGGTGATGCCAATGAAAGGGGTGTGGCTAAAGCCCTGCTTTGCTCACAGAAGTCAGTGCCTAAGTCCTGTATCTACCAGAACGAACACATGTGGCTTGTGTCTCTTACGTCTCTGAGTTAAGACAACTGACTCTTCCATCCACAGATTCAGCTATTCAACCTTTAATCCACAATCTGCTAATCAACTCCTCCCCGAGTCAATTCCTACTCCTGACTGACTTTACCAGTTCAGAATTGAATAGGATTGTGCACTTGCCATCTGCGTGGGCGAGGAGGAAGATACTCCATGGCTAAGCCAAACATGCCATAGAACCTTCTGGCGCTCACCACACAATGGGATATAGAATCTTTAAGCTTTCATAGTAAAACAATATCATCTCCTTATGTGCAAAGCATTCTGGGGTACATCCCTTTTCAATCCCAGAAGCACAGACTGCACAGACACAAACTATTTGAGGGGGGTTTACTTTAAAATCATTTGGGCATGGCAGCTCAACTACTGGATGTTGTGAGAGGTAGGAGAAAATGGGGCAGGGGAGGAGAGGAAGCAAAGTCAGTCCTTCCTCCTTCCCAATCCATTCATCTTTCCCCATCCTTGCTGAAGAAAACCTCCCATACATGTGCCCTGATTTCCCCCATTCCACTGCTAATCTCTACCAGGAAGGTCAGCATATGGTCATAGAGATTCTGAGCTACACCTTGGTGCATGCTGCATTCTGGAGCACCTCGAGCCTGGGGGAACCTTGCACCACAAAGTAGTGCCACGCAGCAGGCTCACAAGCAGATTCAGCAGCCCTAGCTACAGTTAGTGGCCCACAGAACCCGTGCCCAGAGGCCCCAGCCAGAGCTCCAAACCCTATGTAGAAATAGGGGAAATTAAGATTTCCTGGGGTCCTGTAGCCCTACCCCTGGCCAGGACAGAAATCAGAGCCAGGCTGTGGTAAGAGCCACCCAGGGAGCCCAAGCTGCTGTGGGGAGCCCTGGACCCTGGGCAGGGTGTTGGGGTGCCCAAGAGCAGCCCCCAGCCAGTGTCCCTGCCACACCCACACCCCAAGGTGCACCCAGGGAAGGTGGAGGGTCAGGTCTCCCAACCGTGGCCTGAGCTCCTTGGGCAGCTCTTACCATAGCCCAGCTCCAGCTTCCCGCCAGGCTAGGAGGTGGGTCCTTGGTGGACAAGGAGGCACCGGGGGGCAGGGCCTCATGGCGACAGGAGTGTGGGAGGCCCAAATGTTTAATAAATCTTAATCCACCTCTGGTCATGACTATAGCACAGAAGTGCTTTCAAAGGAGCAGCAGTGAGAAAGAGTGTTACCACCACCACTCAGGAAATTCAGATATTTCAGGTAGCCAGGGATCAAGCAGAGGTCACTGATGAAGAGCCAGCCTGTAAGAAATGGCAAGGGGAAGTTATTGGCACAGCAGGTAGACAGTACAGTAGAAATACAATGCATTCTTTTGCTTCTCTGATCACTAATGAGGATTGATAACTCAAAATTACCCCAGAGAAGTTAGAATGGCTGACGACTGACAAACCTTCAGGACCAGCTGATAATTCTTAAGTGGCACGAGGGAGAGAGTCTTTTAGTTAAAATTTGAAACTGCTTCTGATTGATTACATGGTACTATGGCAAAGCTAGTATCAGTAAGCAGGGAACCAGGAATGTTTGTGGTATGTAGAGTTATTTCACCTAAACTTCAGCAGAGATCAGGATATCATAGATTCCAAGGTCTGAAGGGACCACTGTGATCATCTACGTTGACCTCCAGGAATATAACATTTGGGCAAAATAGGGGAAGATCTAGAAAGCTGTTATACGAGTTAAAGGTTGAGTCTACATTAATTTACAACTGAAGGATCTTGCTTCACACAGATCTCTCAGGCCTCTTCTCAGATGGTGTAAAAGCAGATTACTAAACAAGATATGGACATAACGGATCTGAGTAGCTTAGTGTATGTTACCACCTCTTCATATTTTATTTTTATGTAGTGGTTATAGCAGAGGAGAGGAAACCATGTAAATGATAATGAACTTGTGCGGATATCAGATCTGGGAAGTATTTCTTATGAATGGAAATGACTTGGGGATGACATGAGCTCACTTGATGAGTGAGCAAGGCCTGATTGTGCTAATAATAATAATGGCTATTTCTTATATAGCACTTTTCAATAATAGATATCAAAGTGCTTCACACTCTAACTATATTTACCCTCCTAACACCTCTGGGATATAGGCCTTATTATTCCCATTCTACATAGTGACTTGCCTAAAGCCACACAGAGATGGGACTTGAAGCTCAGTCTCCCATCTCTTAAGCCAGTGCCCTAACCCCTGCAAAGTCCTTCCACTAAGGTCTTTAAAAAAAAAAAAAAAAAAAAGCACACAAGATCATCAATACAAACAGCTGGTGCCTAGCAGGTTCCCCCACTGTGTCAGAGGAGGCGGCAGAGAAAGAAAAAAGTGGGCTTGTATGAGCTTCCTAGTCTCCTTTCCTCCTACAAATTTCCTGTGTTTCCCTGTATTTTGAAGCAGACACACAGCCAGACTCAAGTGAGATTGGTAATTTAGGAAGTACTCTAGCTCCCGCCCTGCCTATGTTACGATCGCAGTATACATTGCTAGATGCAATGGGAGCGAGAGCAGGCGCACTGCTGGGGGCCAGGTTACAACAAGGACCATTTTCATTCTTTCATATCTATGAAAAAAGGCATTTTTGTGAAAAAGCCCCTGATTAACCCAGAAGGCCTAGAAACAGGCTTTTGGGGGTCACAGTGCAGCATGGGGGAATAAAGCTTGTATGAGTGTATGAAAAGGTAGATTTATATTGTGTATAAACAGGTGTTGCAGATTATTTAGGAAACATTGCAGCATTAGGACAAAAAGCCTAGTCTTTTTACAATAGAAGCACGAGGTTCTTTGCTCTACCGCCACATGACAGATTTAATTATAAACTGGCATCCTGGAACTAAACTCAAAGAAAATTTTTCTGTAAGGTGTCCAGAAAACCATGGGTCAAATTCTGCCCCCAAACCCATGGGAGGTGCTCCCACTGAAATCAACAGTTGCTTCATTTGCACAGGTAAGGGAAGCCGATGTATCGTCCCTGATCTTGCAATCAGATCTGCATGGGCAAAGCCCCAGCCCTCGCACAGAGACCCAGCATACTGGTCCATGCCTGCAGAGCTAATTGCAAAACCAGCAATTCTAGTAAACTAGGCGTGGCTAGAAAATGGCTTGGCTTGAATGTACTTGGATTGAGACGTACAATATAGTTGTGCCTGCTAATGGCACAATCCTTATTTTCAGGGATTTATAATAGTATGATACAAATTCCTTCACGGCTGACCATTGACACTGCGGGCCGCATTTTCAGAGGGGAAAAGTTTGGTTAAGCATGCCAAAAATGCACATGAAAACACACACGTGTGCAGCATTAGCACAACTGTACATACTAGCTGATCAACTAGTCACTTATACATGCATTTACCCAACCTTCACATGGCAACATGGATGAACAAGTACACGGACTTTTTTTTTTGCAGGACAGCCTTTATTCGCCCTTTTTAAAAAGTTGGCCCAGAAAGTTTCAGGCCAAAATTGTATTTTATTTCAAAGTTACAAGAAAAAGTTCAGCTCTTTTTGAGACAAAAAATTAAAGAACCCCAGAGTAAACAAACAGATAAGCCCAACCTGCAGAACTTGTATCTAGATCAAATTTACCAAGAGTACCCTCCGCGAGGTGTAAGTATGTTCAGATCCAAGGCTATTAAACTAGAAAACCAAACATATGTCACTTTCATGCCACCTTGAGTGCTGAGAGTTTGGAAGGCTAAGGGTACGTCTACACTACGGGATTATTCCGATTTTACAGAAACTGGTTTTGTAAAACAGATTGTATAAAGTCGAGTGCACGCGGCCACACAACGCACCTTAATTCGGTGGGGTGCGTCCATGGTCTGAGGCTAGCGTCGATTTCCGGAGCGTTGCACTATGGGTAGCTATCCTGTAGCTATCCCATAGTTCCTGCAGTCTCCCCCACCCCTTGGAATTCTGGGTTGAGGTACCAGTGCCTGATGGGGCAAAAATCATTGTTGCGGGTGGTTCTGGGTACAGCCTCACCCCTCCCTCCGTGAAAGCAGCAGACAACCGTTTCGCGCCTTTTTTCCTGGGTGAACTGTGCAGATGCCATAGCACAGCAAGCATGGACCCTGCTCAGCTCAATACCGCAATCGTGGACGTTTTAAACACCTCGCACATTCTCATGCAGTCTATGCTGAACCAGGACCTGCAAAGCCAGGCGAGGAGGAGGCGGCTACGGCAGCACGGCAATGAGAGTGATGAGGCCATGGACACAGAATTCTCTCAAATCGTGGCCCCCTGCGCTTTGGAGATCCTGATGGTAATGGGGCAGGTACTAACCCTTGAACACCAATTTTGGACCCGGGAAACAAGCACAGACTGGTGGGACCGCATAGTTTTGCAGGTTTGGGACGATCCCCAGTGGCTGTGAAACTTTTGCATGCGTAAGGGCACTTTCATGGAACTTTGTGACTTGCTTTCCCCTGCCCTGAAACACCAGAATACCAAGATGAGAGCAGCCCTCACAGTGGAGAAGCGAGTGGCAATAGCCCTCTGGAAGCTTGCAACGCCAGACAGCTACCGGTCAGTCGGGAATCAATTTGGAGTGGGCAAATCAACTGTGGGGGCTGCTGTGATGCAAGTAGCCAAAGCAATCACTAAGCTGCTGCTACGAAAGGTTGCGACTCTGGGAAACGTGCAGGCCATAGTGGATGGCTTTGCTGCAATGGGATTCCCTAACTGTGGGGGGGGTGGTAGATGGAACCCATATCCCTATCTTGGCACCGGAGCACCAGGGCACCCACTACATAAACCGCAAGGGGTACTTTTCAATGGTGCTGCAAGCACTGGTGGATCACAAGGGACGTTTCACCAAAATCCATGTGGGATGGCCGGGAAGGGTTCATGACGCTCGCGTCTTCAGAAGCACTACTCTGTTTAAACGGCTGCAGCAAGGGAATTACTTCCCAGACCAGAAAATAACAGTTGGAGATGTTGAAATGGCTGTAGTTATCCTGGGGGACCCAGCCTACCCCTTGATGCCATAGCTCATGAAGCCATACACCGGCAGCCTGGACAGTAGTCAGGAGCTGTTCAACTACAGGCTGAGCAAGTGCAGAATGGTGGTAGAATGTGCCTTTGGCCATTTAAAGGCACGCTGGCGCACATTACTGACTCGCTCAGACCTCAGCCAAACCAATGTCCCCTTTGTTATTGCTGCTTGCTGTGTGCTCCACAGTCTCTGTGAGAGTAAGGGGGAGACCTTTATGGCGGGGTGGGAGGCTGAGGCAAATCACCTGGCCGCTGATTACGCGCAGCCAGACACCAGGGAGATTAGAAGAGCACACCAGGAAGCGGTGCGCATCAGAGAAGCTTTGAAAACGAGCGTCATCACTGGTCAGGGTAGGGTGTGACTGCTGTGTTTGTTTCCCCTTGATGAACACCCCCCCCCTTGATTGACTCATTCCCTGTAAGCAACCCACCCTCCCCCTTCGATTACAGCTTGCTTAAGGAAATAAAGTCACTATCGTTTAAAAATCATGTATTCTTTATTAATTCATTATAAAAAGAGGGAGAGAACTGAGAAGGTAGCCCGGGTGTGGTTTGGGAGGAGGATAGGAGGGAAGGAAAAGGCCACTAAAAAAATTTCACA
This sequence comes from Mauremys mutica, assembly GCF_020497125.1. Classification (NCBI taxonomy): domain Eukaryota; kingdom Metazoa; phylum Chordata; order Testudines; family Geoemydidae; genus Mauremys; species Mauremys mutica. The sequence goes on from NC_059074.1 coordinate 126,815,096, forward strand.
ATAATGACAGCCTTTTGGTTGGGCTGTCCACGGGGGTGGAGTGGGCGGGTGCACGGAGCCTCCCCCCACGCGTTCTTACACGTCTGGGTGAGGAGGATGTGGAACATGGTGAGGGTGGTTATACAGGGGCTGCAGCGGCACTCTGTGATCCTGCTGCCATTCCTGAAGCTCCACCAGACGCCGGAGCATGTCAGTTTGATCACGCAGCAGCCCCAGCATTGCATCATGCCTCCTCTGATCTTCCTGCCGCCACCTCTCATCTCGAGCGTCCCTCCTGTCCTCACGTTCACTGGCATCTTTCCTGTAATTTGATACCACGTCCTTCCACTCATTCAGATGCGCTCTTTCATTGCGGGTCACTTCCATGATTTCGGAAAACATTTATTCTCGCGTCTTTTTTTTCCGCCGCCTTATCTGAGATAGCCTTCGGGACGGAGTAGGGAAGCTTGAAAAAATTGCAGCTGCATGAGGGAGGGAAAAAAGGGAGAGAAGTATTAAAAAAAGATACATTTTACAGAACAATGGTTATACTCTTTCACAGTGAACAGCACTATTCACCTTACATAGCACATGTGATTTCACTATAAGGTCGCATTTTGCATCTTAATATTGAGTGCCTGCGGCTCTGGTGTTACAGATCTCACAGACGCAGGTCTGGGCATCAGAATTCAGCGTGCATGCGGCCATGGTAAGCCACTGTCTTTCGGATTCTGCAGCCTTCATATATACAGTGCTTTACCCCTCCCCCCACCGCATGGCTGGTATCATGAAAGCTATGAAAGCTCACTGCTAATCACCCCCCAACCGCGTGGCTGGTAGCTGGAAAGATCCCTTCTAGCCAAACACGAAAAAGCTCATCGCTATTTCACTCCTCCCCTCCCCCATCTTGGCTACGTGCAAGGAAGGATTTTTTTTAAGCAGCAGGCCACGAACCCAGTAGGAAAATGGGCATCTCTGTCCCCTTAATTAAATTTCTGATTTTCAACCAGGTTACCCTGAACGATATCACTCTGCTGAGGATAACACAGCAAGATAAAGAACGGATGTTTCTTGAATGCCAGCAATCACCGGGACCATATGCAGCTATGCTTTGTCATGCAATGATACCCGATTACTTGCTACATGCATGGCGTGGTAAAGTGTCCTACCATGGTGGATGGAACAAGGCTGCCTTGCCCAGAAACCTTCTGCAAAGGCTTTTGGAGTACCTCCAGGAGCGCTTCATGGAGATGTCCCTGGAGGATTTTCGCTCAATCCCCAGACATGTTAACAAACTTTTCTAAGTAACTTTACTGGCCGCGAATGCATCCCAAGTCCTCAGGGCAAATCAATCATAAAAAAACCCTTGCTTTTAAACCATGTTTTATATTTACAAAGGTACACTCACCAGAGGTCCCTTCCATGGCTTCATTGTCTGGGATAGTGGCTTGGGAGGGCTGGTAGGGCTGGTCTGGGTCAGAAAAAGCTCCTGGCTGTTGGGGCTAACGGAGTGCTGTGTGCTCTCTGCAAGCTCGTCCTCCTCACCTTCTTCATCGTCATCTTCCCCATCCGCATAATCCTCAGACATGGCTGAGATTACAACCCCCACCTCGGAATCCACGGACAGGGGTGGGGTAGTTGTGGCGCAGCCCCCTAAAATTGCATGCAGCTCAGCGTAGAAGTGGCATGTTTTTGGCCCTGCACCGGACCTTCCGTTTGCTTCTTTGGTTTTCTGGTAGGCTTGTCTGAGCTCCTTAACTTTCACTCTGCACTGCAGTGAGTCCCTGCTGTGGCCTTTTTCCATCATAGCCTTGGAAATTCTTTCAAATACTTTTTCATTTAGTCTTTTGGAACGCAGTTCTGTTAGCACTGAATCCTCTCCCCATACAGCGATCAGATCCAGTACCTCCCGTGCGGTCCATGCTGAAGCTCTTTTTCAATTCTCAGGAGACTGCATTGTTACCTGTGCTGATGAGCTCTGCGTGGTCACCTGTGCTGATGAGCTCTCCACGCTGGGCAAGCAGGAAATTAAATTCAAAAGTTCGCGGGGCTTTTCCTGTGTACCTGGCCAGTGCATCCGAGTTCAGATTGCTGTCCAGAGCAGTCAGTGGTGCACTGTGGGATACCGCCCGGAGGCCAATACCGTCGATTTGCGGCCACACTAACCCTAATCCGATATGGTAATACCGATATTAGCGCTACTCCTCTCGTTGGAGAGGAGTACAGAAACTGGTTTAAAGAGGCCTTTATATCGATATAAAGGGCCTCGTAGTGTGGACGGGTGCGGCGTTAAATCGGTTTAACACTGCTAAAATCGGTTTAAACGCGTAATGTAGACCAGGCCTAAGATGATAGAAGATAACATGAGAGCTGGTGCCAGTTCTCTAATGACGACTAATCACTATCTTGTTCATCATTTTGTTGGTTTATTTTACTCACAAATGCAGTGGGTGCAATGCAAGGTTTTCAGAGCTCTGAGAACTGCACATACCCAGGGCAAAATGGTAAGAAGCTTTTCTGTCTTAAAAACCACTCCTACCTTAGACATAATTGAAAAGGCAATATTCACTGCCCTGGATAACTGCTGTAACCTTGGTTTCTCCCTGTACTTGCAGTTTGAGATACTGTGGTATCACAGTCTTTGCAGAGGGCAAATGTGGAGTTCCACTCTATAGGTAGATCCATGAATGAATGTATTTATCAGGTTACTAAAAAAGAAGGGATATATCATGGCCATAAACTCATTGCACCCTCCTCCACTGGGGCAAACTGCCACATGTTGTTTCTACTCGTTCGGACAAGGAAAATAACACAAAGTAAACTTATCTTTAATGTGAACCATTCCTGCTTGTGGCAGGGCAGCAGCCAAGTGGTGTGGATGCGGTTGGACCCAAAGTTCAGTGCTTATATTTAGTGGAGGCAGACGGACTGAGAGTTGACAGTGACCACTAACTGACCTGGAGTGAACCATGCATTCCAAAATGGATGATTCAGACTTTTCTTCCAGCTTCGGTCTGGCTTCTCTAGAGAGACACTGTCTGTCCAAGTCCATGTGTGTGGTGTGATACTATGAACTACTTTCAGGGCACATTGGACACCACTGAACTGATTTCACTTGAGAGCCTGAGACTGAACATGAATGGAAGTTTCAGGGAGCAGGAAGTGTAACAGATACTGCAAAGCAAGTGTTACCAAATACCCTTGAGTATCTGAAGCAATAGTGCTAAAATCTGTTCCACTGGCTCATGTCCTAGGCAAGGATAGATAGCCACAAAGCTTCTGATGAGGAAACTAGTTTGTATAAAAATTCAGAAGACTTCCTCACTCTCCCTACTCTAAGCCTTTGTCCAGAGCATAAATCAAATCCTTTTAACACAAAATCCCACTGATTTTTCCTGATGGCTACATTTAAAAGCTAACGTTATTCCTGAAAATGTCTATCAGTGTTACAAATGTCTTCCAGCAAAAGTGAACAACATTTAAGAATATATATTACTGTGACCTAATGCATCCTGACAACGTATTTATACCACACAGAGAGATGTGCATGGGGGGCAGGATAGCTCAGTGGTTTGAGCATTGGCCTGCTAAATCCAGAGTTGTGAGCTCAATCTTTGAGGGGGCCATTTGGGGATTGGTCCTGCTTTGAGCAGGGGGTTGGACTAGATGATTTCCTGAGGTCCCTTCCAACCCTGATATTCTATAAACAGATACAACTCTAATGAGAGTTCAGTAAGATGTCAGGGCACTTAGCATACCTGCCTTTGTGTACAAAAAAAAATAGGAAAGCCATCCAAGCCACTAACACTGGCTGCAAGATCCTTCCTAGTCAGAGCTCTGTCCATTTCAAACACAGTCTCTTACATCAGTGAAGTAACTTTGCAGAAGTGGCACAATAGTGGACCATGCCCTTTTGTTCTCTCTCTCTCAGCCCTCCTCTGTCAGGGCTGCACACTCCCTCCTCTCTAGGTTTAGACTGTGTTTTGTGCAACAAGTCTTTTCATTGCCATTAGAACAAAAGGGTCTTTTTCTCACCCATTGGCAATACTTGCATAGCTTGTCATGGCAATAAAAGTCTCACTGAAGTGACTAAACCACATGCTTTTGCCATGAGCTGTTTTTGTTTCTGATAGACACTAGTGCCCTCTTGTGCTTCAAATGGGCAATGCCAGTTGTGCCTATGTTAGGCTCCTAGGAGGAAAAACAGCTTGACTAGAGAATAAAATTTGCATTTCAAAGATCAGCATGGTAGATGGGTGGGCCTGCAGGACACAGTTTTGATAACACAGTGAGGAGGCAACAGATTAGTAGTCAGGACTATAGCCTCAGGATTTTCCCTTGTACCAGAGGCCATTAAAATCTTGCTGCTGTAGTTGAAGCTGGTCCAAAAATACCTTTTTAATTTAAAGGGCACTTGTGTCAAAATTTCTCAACTGAACTTTGGGTTTGTTTTATGAAAAATGTAACTAAACAATTCAATTTTTAAAAACTGAAAGTGTCTACTAAAAAGTTTGCAGTTCCCAGTTTGTCATTGAAAATGATTTTTTCCATAAGAGATTTTTTTCATTAAAACCATGGTTTTTTTGACACACATTAAAAATTGACTAGACGGCGCTTCAGTGATGTGTGGGTCTGCACTTATACCTCGGGGAATACTGACATGGTGTTTTCAACTGTATTGCTGATCACTAACTCCTGGCATCACAGCAGAATTTAGGGTGACCATATGTCCCGATTTTATAGGAACAGTCCTGATTTTTGGGTCTTTTTCTTATAGAGACTCCTATTACCCCCCACCCCCATCCTGATTTTTCACACTTTCTGTCTGGTCACCTTAGAGCACCAAAAGTCTCATGTTCCCCTGACTGTGACTTACTTTACGGAGGTGGATATTTCTTCACCTGTTGCTTCCTTGGAATTGAGGTGTGAAGGAATTGCTTCTGCACTCAAAGGCCTCTTGTGCAGTGCTGCTAAGCGCCCTCACCTTGAAAAGTCTCTAGATGGTGCAAAAAAAAAAGGTTTTGAGCTAAGTACTGGGAGTGATGGTGGGAGCCTGTGGAAGCATTATGGGTACTGCATGGCTGAGGGTTGGGCAAGAGGTTCTGTGTAGAAGACAGGATTATGGGTGCCAAGGGGGGTAGTGTCAAGAGCTCTATAAATGCCAGAAAAGTGGTGCTGAGTGCCTGGGAGAAGCAGGGTGCTAGGGATGAAGGGAGCTCTGGGGGCTGGGTGTCTAGAGGGAGGCAAGGGGCTGGTAGATGTTGGGTGTCCAGGGAGATGCAGGGGGCTGGATTGTGGGTGTCTGGAGGAGGCGGGTGCTCCTGGTTCACTCTCACCCCCTCCCAGTGCATGGCAAACTGGGATTGGCAAGGAAGCTGAATGCTGGGGAACTGCATACACAGCTGGCTGCAGCAGGAGCCAGGGAACTGCATGTGAAGAGGCTGTGACTGGTGGATGTCACAACCAGGTTCAGGTCTATGCAGGACGTGTGAGGAAGCAGCAGAGACTGGGCACAGAGCTGTCACAGAGGGGCCCCCAAGAAGACACATCACTTATCGATCCTGGCCTGGAAACCTGCACGCTCCCATTTGCTTTTAGAACTACACCTGAGGAGTCCCTACTCTCTATTGGACTATCCTCCTCCAGGATCCACATAGGCGCTACTATTGTATTACCTTAAATTGCTACTGTATCTCAGATATTTGCAACGTTCCCTTTTCTGCCAGCCATAATAAAATACCCCTTCACTTATCCACAGGTCTGAGTGGAACGCACTAAAGGTATGCCCTAGCCTCTGAAGCACTTCCTGTGTTTGCCTCAGTCATGGTACCCTTTGTGCGCTATTAGTATCTTAGGGTATGTCTACACTACCAGAGTAGTTCGATTCTACTTAAATCGAATTTGTGGAACCGATATTACAAAGTCGAACGTGTGTATCCACACTAAGGACAGTAATTCGACTTTGTGAGTCCACACTAACGGGGCGTAGACATTGGAAACGGTGCACTGTGGGCAGCTATCCCACAGTTCCCACAGTCCCCGCTGCCCATTGGAATTCTGGGTCGAGCCCCCAATGCCTGCTGGGGGAAAAAAATGTGTCGAGGGTGGTTTTGGGTAACTGTCGTCATTCACTCCCGCCCTCCCTCCCTGAAAGCACCAGCGGGCAATCAGTTCACGCACTTTTCTGGTGAGTGACAACGCGGACGCCACAGCACTGCGAGCATGGGTCCCGCTGCGATCATCGCTGCAGTTATGGCCGTTGTCAACTCCTCACACCTTATCGTCCACCTTTTTCACAGTCAGATGCTGAGAAATCAGGCGAGGTGGCTACGGCAGCGCGGTGAGGACATGAAGTCTGAGAGTGGCATAGACCTCTCACAAAGCACGGGACCCCGCGCCGTGGACATCATTGTGGCAATGGGTCATGTTCATGCTTTGGGACGGCGATTCTGGGCCCGGGAAACAAGCACGGACTGGTGGGACCGCATAGTGCTGCAGGTCTGGGATGAATCACAGTGGCTGTGAAACTTTAGGATGCGTAAGGGAACTTTCCTTGAACTGTGTGAGTTGCTGTCCCCTGCCCTGAAGCGCAAGGACACCCGGATGCGAGCAGCCCTGACTGTGCAGAAGCGAGTGGCCATAGCCCTCTGGAAACTTGCAACGCCAGACAGCTACCGGTCAGTAGCAAACCACTTCGGCGTGGGCAAATCTACCGTGGGGGTTGCTGTGATGCAAGTAGCCAACGCAATCGTTGAGCTACTGCTCTCAAAGGTAGTGACCCTGGGAAACGTTCAGGTCATCATAGATGGCTTCGCCGCGATGGGATTCCCAAACTGCGGTGGGGCTATAGATGGAACTCACATCCCTATCCTGGGACTGGACCACCAGGCCAGCCAGTATATTAACCGAAAGGGCTACTTTTCAATGGTGCTGCAAGCACTGGTGGACCATAGGGGACGTTTTACCAACATCAACGTCGGATGGCTGGGCAAGGTTCATGATGCGCGTGTTTTCAGGAACTCTGGTCTGTTTAGATGCCTGCAGGAAGGTATTTTCTTCCCGGACCACAAAATAACTGTTGGGGATGTGGAGATGCCTATAGTGATCCTCGGGGACCCAGCCTACCCACTAATGCCCTGGCTCATGAAGCCCTATACAGGCGCCATGGACAGTGACAAAGAACTCTTCAACTACTGGCTGAGCAAGTGCAGAATGGTGGTGGAGTGTGCTTTTGGACGTCTCAAGGGGAGATGGAGAAGCTTACTGACTCGCTCAGATCTCAGCGAAACCAATATCGCTGTGTGCTCCACAATCTCTGTGAGAGCAAGCGGGAGACCTTTATGGCGGGATGGGAGGTTGAGGCAAATAGCCTGGCTGCTGATTACGCCCTGCCAGACAGCCGTGTGATTAGAAGAGCCCAGCGGGAAGCGATGTGCATCCGGGGGGCTTTGAAAGCTAGGTTCCTCAGTGAGCAGGGTAACCTGTGACTATTAAGTTTGTTTACAGAGAAGCTGAACCTGCCCCCGTTTCTTTACCCAGTTAATGTTGACTATCCTCTGCAGTTACATACCCCGTTCACCCCCTTCCAACACACGTTTAAAAATAAAATACATGGAACTTTGTTAATTAACACCGTTTTCTTTATTACTGATTTCGCGGTGAAGGGTTGAAACTGGGACGCAGACTGTGGTGGGTAGGGTGTGTAGTGATGTAAAGACCGCTTCTAAACTCGAGGAATGACAGGCTCCTGCTCCTAGAGCGGTGCGCGGTGGCGGACTGGTTGTTTCAATGGAGCCTGCCACCCCTCCTTTTCGGGACTCTGTGTGTGGGGGCTATGTGACATTGTGGCGGGGGAGGACGGTTACAGATCCCCTGCTGTGTGGCTCTGTGATCCAGGATAAGGACCGCTGCATAAGATCTCTAACCGCCCTCCCACGGAACATGAAAACCACCTCCCAGACTGACCAGGGTGCCTAGTGACTGCACTGTGTGTGTGACCTGCTGCTGAACCTGCCCCTGTGTCTGTACCCTGGTAAAGGTGACTGTCCTGTCCAATTACCAACCCCCTTCCCCCTCTTCAAACACAGTCTCCTCTAAAAGAACATTTTTTATTATCAACTAGACAGTTAGGGGATGAAACTGGGACGGGGGCTTGGGTGTGGCGGGAAGGAAAGGACTTATCAAAATTTTAGGAATGAGAGCCTTCTTGTAATTGAGCACTCTGCAGTGGTGGAGTGACAGTTTTCACGGCCCCTGCCGCCCCTCCTTCTTGGTACTTTGGGTGAGGGGGGTATGGGACTTTGTGGCGGGGGAGGGCGGTTAGAGATAGACTCCAGTGGGGCTCTGTCCTCCTGCCTCCGGTCCTGCAGAACATCCACAAGGCACCAGAGTGTGTCCGTTTGCTCCCTCATTAGTCCAAGCAGCGTTTGAGTCGCCTGCTGGTCTTCCTGCCACCACCTGTCCTCCCGTTCACTGTGTGAGCGCTGGTACTGCAACATGTTCTCCCTCCACTGGGTCTGCTGGGCCGCCTTGGCTCAGGAGCAGCCCATAAGTTCTGAGAACATCTTGTCCCGTGTCCTTTTCTTTCGCCGCCTAATCTGCGCCAGCCTCTGTGAGGGGGTGTAGCGGGCTGGTGTGGTTCCCCTCCTCCCCGGGGAGGGTTGAGTCCTGGAAACCAGAAGGGGCGGGGCTACAAAGCAGTGAGCCCGCCTCTCAGAGGGTCAGGCGGCGACCCGGAAGTATAAAAGCCGGCCATTCCAGCTCAGTCAGAGCCCAGCCACCGCCGGGAGCAGACCTGCCCGAGGGAACTCGTGACTGGGAGGCTGCTGGGGCCCAGAGCAGTTGCCCAGACTGGCCGGGGCATCCCCTCGCTCGTTACTGGGAAGACCTGCTGGAGCTTCCCCGCGCCACATATGAGGAGGAGCCGCCAGAGACTTCCCCGCTTCCTTGTTGTTACCCCGAGGAACCCCCGGAGCAGAATTGGCCGGATTTCCCCGAGGAACTGCCGGATCTACCCCCCAGCCTGGGCTGTGAGGAGCCCATGCAGTGGGACTTCCCAGGAGCGGACGCTGCGGACCAGGTAGGCCCCGAGGGGGATATTGGAAGTGGCCTGGGGACAGCCGACCTCAGTCAGGCTGCTGACCAGACAATGCCCATGTCAGTGTGTTGTGGTCAGGACCCCAGTGACCGTCAGTGGTAATGACCGCTGTCTAGGGCCCTGGGCCGGGATACAGTGGAGTGGGTGGGCCTGTGTCCCCCCTGCCACCCCACTCGTGGGTGGCAGTTATCCCCCTCACCCCAGTGCTCAGCCCCTGCACCTACGGGCCTGAGCTCCAACTGTTGTTGCCCCGCCCTAAGCTAGGGCCTGGGCCTTCCTAGACTTTGAGCTGTTTACTGCTCAGCCCCTGAACCAAAGGGCCTGGGCCTTCCTGAACTGTTTGCTGCTCAGCCCCTGAACCAAAGGGCCTGGGCCTTCCTGAACTGTTTGCTGCTCAGCCCCTGAACCAAAGGGCCTGAGCCACTTTGTACTGTTTGTGTTGTTGCCCAGCCCCTGCATCAAAGGGCCTGGGCTTTCCTGAACTGTTATATTTTTCCTCAGCCTTGCAGCAGAAGGCCTGAGCCCTAATTGACTCTGACTCTATTGTTGCTCAGCCTTAAAGGAACAGGGCAGAGCCCACGTGAGATCAGCGGGCCGGTGTGGCTCCCCTCCTCCCCTCGGAGGGTTGAGCCCCGGACCCACACGTTTACAGGGGGATGCCGGGGTAGGTCGGGAGACAGTCGCAGCTGTGTGATGGGAAAAAGGGAGTGAATTCCTTACAAAGATACATTTTTGCGAACAATGAACATAGTCTAGTCAGTCTCTGTGAACAAGACCATGCACAGCACCTATCTCATGCGCACTCAGGACAAGGTTGAATTTTCGGCCTTCGCATTCAGTGCCTGGGGTCTTGCAGTGGAGATCAGACAAGCAGGGCAGGACAGCAGAATTCGTGTAGCAGGCAGACATGGTAAGCCGCAGACATTTGGCTGCTTAAAACTTAATTTATAGCAGTGCCCTCCTTTCACGGTCAAAGCAATGCTCCTAGCGTTGGCCAGTTCCTGCTGCCGGCAATCCGGAAAGCATGAACTCTGGCCCTGTCCCACCCCCTCGCGGCTGTCCCTGGGAAAGATCCCTGTATGCTGCCCCTGTCCCGCCTCCACCACGTGGCTGTAAACCGCCGGTTACAGTTATGTAAAGGAACAGGCAAGCAGTCCCAATACTAACATTCCCCTAATTCAAAGCAGGTCACCATGAGCGACATCACCCTGATGAGGATCAGTGACACAGCTAAATACCGCATGCTGCGTGAAAGCCAGCAAAAACCAGGGCCCTATGCCACCATGCTCTGCGAGGCAATGATACTAGAGTACCTGAGGATAGCCTGGCGCGGAAAAGTGTGCTACCACGGAGGACGCAATAAGGCTGCTCTCCCCAGGAACCTCATGCAGAGGCTTTCCAACTACCTCCAGGAGAGCTTCATGGAGATCTCCCATGAGGATTTCTGTTCTATCCCCGTACATATTGACCTTCTTTTCCCATTGTTAATATTCCTGTTCTGTTAAAAATAAATGTTTACATGTTTAAAGCACTTACCAACTGATCCTTCCCCTGATTCAGGGTCCGGGTTAACGGCTGGGGAGGGGATCTCCGTGAGGGTGAAGAAGAGATCCTGGCTGTCGGGGAAATCAGCATTGTAAGCGCTGTCGACTGCCTCATCCTCCTCATCTCCTTCCTCATCTTCCCCGTCTGCGAATATCTCAGAGGAACCGGCCGTGGACACTATCCCATCGTCAGAGTCCACGGTCACTGGTGGGGTAGTGGTGGCGGCCGCACCTAGAATGGAATGCAGTGCCTCGTAGAAACGGCATGTCTGGGGCTGGGATCCGGAGCATCCGTTTGCTGCTTTGGTTTTCTGGTAGCCTTGTCTCAGGTCCTTGATTTTCACGCGGCACTGCGTTGCATCCCGGCTGTATCCTCTCTCTGTCATGGCTTTGGAGACCTTCTCGTAGGTCTTCGCATTCCGTTTTTTGGAGCGCAGCTCCGAAAGCACAGACTCATCGCCCCACACAGCGATCAGATCCAAGACTTCCCGATCAGTCCATGCTGGGGCCCTCTTTCTATTCTGAGATTGCATGGACACCTCTGCTGGAGAGCTCTGCATCGTTGCCAGTGCTGCTGAGCTCACCACGATATCCAAACAGGAAATGAGATTCAAACTGGCCAGACAGGAAAAGGAATTCAAATTTTCACAGGGCTTTTCCTGTGTGGCTGGTCAGAGCATCCGAGCTCGGACTGCTGTCCAGAGCGTCAACAGAGTGGTGCACTGTGGGATTCCATCCACACCTACCCTAATTCGACATGGCCATGTCGAATTTAGCGCTACTCCCCTCGTCGGGGAGGAGTACAGAAATCAAACTAAAGAGACCTGTATGTCGAACTAAATAGCTTCGTTGTGTGGACGGGTGCAGGGTTAATTCGATTTAACGCTGCTAAATTCGACATAACCTCCTAGTGTAGACCAGGCCTTAGAGGTTCGGTGTATCTATATAAGAAGATTCCAGGATTGTCACTCTGAAGTCTAGAATGTCTGAGTCAGCATGAAGCAGAGGAAACTGCTCCAGGCATAGCTGAGAGCGCTTTGTTCAGAATATCATCAGGTTCAATCACCACTGGAATTCAGTGCGTTACCATCCAATTTTTAAGTTCTCAGCCTACACCTATGCGACAGCAGGCTACGTAGCTATGCCATGCGGAAAGTCTTAGACTACTGTGAGATCAGAAGTAACTCAATCAAATCACTGCCCTTACCTCTACAGCTAATTTGCATGGAAGTTTGTATGAGTGAGACTGCACAGATGGTGGATTACTTGGCCGAACTACCACAGTTCTTCAAAACCACCCACAACAATGTAACCAGCATCCTCATAATCCTAAATGCACATAGTCCCTCCCCACTGTGCACACAGCTCTCCCAGCACAAAACACAACCCACACACAAATCAATATAACAATAACCCAGAACATCTGAAGCCTAGAATAGCTGTTGTGTCACTGTGAAGCAATAGAAACAGATAAGCATAGTTGAAAGTTTTTAGTTGAGAGTATCACAGGGTTCAATAACCACGGGGATTCAGAGTCTGTTATAATGCAATTTCTCAGCCATTTCTGGCTTAAAAAACAAAACAAAACTAAAGCCACGACTATGAATTCTGTCCATGCAACATCATAGGCTTTCGGCAACTAGTAATTACAGTTCTTCCCTACTTCACAGGGAAGTACTGTACATGTTGTGAGGAAACATTTATTAAATGCTCAGATCCTACAGTGATAAATCCCATTGCAAAGTCTACCTCTTCAAAGAAGTGGACAAACATCAACTAATACTGACAACTTCACTGTGTGGAAGGTCAACAACACTTATTGGCCAATGCATCACAGCAGACAAATACAACACTATGGTCTGGCACATGGAAGAAAACTGGAGATGGCAAAGTCCTTTTGAGAAGTTTAATGTGGAATTAAGAGAATCCCAATATGGAAAAAAATCATTTTGGGAAAACTAAGTTTCGAACTAAGAAAAGAGAAAGGAAATAAAATATTTCTGGGGGTAAAGAGAAAAACCTGGGGAGGAAACAATAAAATAAGTACAGTATATATTACAGAAAGATTAGACTTTAAAAAAATCTCAGTCATAGAATCATAGATTATCAGGAGGTCATCTAATCCAACCCCCTGCTCAAAGCAGGACCAATCCCCAGACATATTTTTTGCCCCAAATCCCTAAATGGCCCCCTCAAGGATTGAACTGATAACCTGGGGTTTAGCAGGCCAAAGCTCAAACCACTGAGCTATCCCTCCCCCAGTCTCATTAGTTGCACCATTTCCCCTTGTGTGGGGTTTCATTTTTGAACCTAGTAGTACTTCTGGCTTTCACAAAATCCCCTGCCAAGGAGTTCCACGCATTGACTCTGAACTGTGTAAAGAAATACTCCTTAGGTTTGTTTTATTAAACCTAATTGGCTGCCTATTAATTCCATTGCATGACCCAATTCTTGTGTTACTGAAGTGATCAACACCACAAACATCCATTCTGACCCCCCCCCCCCCACAGGTCACAGAATTTATCCCACAAATTGGATTAACTCTTATCCTTTAGAATGATATCTAACATCATTATAAAGATCAAGTGAAGGTGAGTCCCACCACTAGCCTCTGGTAATTGCTAATTACTCTCACAGCTGCAAAACTCTTATTTCAAGGTTCAACTTCCAACCACTGAATCTTGTTATACCTTCGTCAGCAAGGTTGAACCCCCTTCCCACACTATCAGATATTTTTTCATTTATAAGTACCTATACCCAGTAACCATGTCACCTCTCAACTTTCTCTGCCTTTAGTTGAGTTCCTTAAGCCTCACATCGTAAGTGTTGTTTTGTTCCTTTGTGAGTCTGTCTACAAACTGAAATAATAAGTCATATTTGGAAAGCAGGACTGGTAATTAATCACCCTCATCTGGAGGCTAGCTGGCACATACACCTTAAAACTCAAGAGGTCCAATTTCTTTTGGGTCCTTCTTTCCGAGTAGATTTAAGTTTGGATCTCTCCTGACTAGCTGCTACTACAAGTGAACCTGGTCCCAGATGGGCGTAAATATATTCAAATCCCTTACAGGGACCTGATGCCTCCTGTCAACTCATTTTGATGCAGCCATTATAGATGCAGTAGTTCCTCATTTATGGGCATGGTGACCACCTTGGGGTAGAAGCATGAACCATGTTCAAGAGAGTTTGTTATTTCTCTTGAGCTACCTCTCCAATAGTATATCCAAGGTCTCCACCTTGGTTTCATGAGCTCCTTCAACACCTTGAATTCATCCACCAAGACAGCTATAGAAAGATTCACTGCCTAATCTGGGAAGAATGAGAGGACATAAGATTAGGGATGTTACTGTAGAACACGAAATGGCCAGAGGGAAACCAAAAATATAAAGAAATATAGCAGCTTAATAACCCATGGGGTGCGCAGAAGTTAGCAGGAAATTGAATTTGCCAGAGAACCTACAGCAAACCAGTCAAAAAGGGGGAAATTTGAGCAGCCACTAAGCTATTGGCACCTCTTCAAATGACTTATTTTTGTCCTCAAAAGAGAATGCAAATTTTGTAATAAAAAAAATTAAATGCAATTCATGCTTTGAGGAAAGAGACAGGTTCCTTACACATGTCAGATACTACACCAGCACCCAGATGCTACGGAAGAGAGGGTTCTTTAGAAATGCTCTGAGTTTGATTCTGGTGGGTGGCAGCTGATTTACCCAGAGGTGATCAGGATGGGGAGATGGTCCTCACACCACTGGGAATCTTCCACAAGCTCTGGTTCCTGGAGCAGCAACTATCATATCCACAATCATCTAGAACCAACACCTCGCTCTTGCAGAGTCTAATTTGTACATTTAGGCCCCGATTCAATTCCCATCCGTCTTTCTACTGATTTTAACCAGAGAGTTAGACTGGATCCTGAAAACAAGACAGACGGATTTGGAAACACTGCCATTGTAAAAAAGCTTACTCTCTTCCTGCCAGTCCCCACTGATAAAAAGTTACTGTAATGATTTGGCTAATGAGTTTTAACTTGTGTGGGCTCTGGTTTAATACATACAATGCGGAAATCCTCATCAGCAAGTCAAAAAAAACATTTCCTCAACCCAAATGCCTCGGGAAAGGACGTTATTTACATTTATACCGTGAATAGCACTGTGAATCCATTCAAATCTGTTTTTCTATCCATCCTTTATTACAAGTGTACATATATTTTTATATATATTTAAATTTTTAAAAACAAAGATTCCTTTCATGGAAAGGAGAAACTTTTGCCATTAAAATAGAGTGACTTATACCATGAGTATATTACAGCTGTACAAACATCGGCAGCTGGTTTCATAACATCATAGATAAAATGCTTATTTTTACCCCCTACCACAACTAATCCAAAAACAAATAATAAAGTAGAACTTCTAGACTCAAAGACAACAAAGTACATTACTAGTCAAAACAGTAGGGTCACATGAATACAAAAAGATTGCATAATAGATATTCACAGTGTTTGTAAGATATAGAGCGAGTCACTTCTCAATCTAGACAAAAAAACAGGTCTATTCTGCCTTTCATATGCATACATCAGTATCAATGAGCTGCATGTACCAACAGGATAAGACTGCCCAAAGTTTGGAGAGTTTTTTCTCTCCGCACCAACTACAAATAAATAAATATATACATATATTTACACACAACCAGCAATTGTATGCAATGGACACACATGCAAGAACTACTTTAACCTTTTAGGCATTGGTGTTCCACCTCGTTTGTAAATCAGACACACAAACTTAGCACTTTAAAATAGTGGCAGCAATAGTTTTAAAATTGTAGAGTGAGTTTTCACATCATTTTGCTGGAACTCTGGGTCTTTTTGTTTGTTTCTAATGTGCACAAAAATCGGTGATAAACTTAACTTCACTATTTGGTGACAGTGATCAGACTGGCACTTTAAAAAAAAGTAGTCAACACTTCAGATAGTCCACTAGAATATAGCAAATATCCAAATGTTAAAGGTAATGTATTTATAGAAAAAAGAGTAAGTGAGCATGCAGCATATAAAGTTCTCCTCACAAAGAACTTCCAGAAAAAAAAAAACCTTGCTAGATTTTTACCCTCCACCTTCCCAGAATGAAAATAATTGAAGGTGAGAGTCTTAACTATAGAAGATGTCCTGGAAGAATTGCATTAGAATTGGTGAGTGATTGAGTGAATTTAGCATTCGAGTAACAGCACTGTAGGCTGAAGTCCTCTTAGAATAGACCCACAGCATGGGCAGCAAAAATAGCCTCAGACCCCCCCACCAGCATTTCTCAACTCTGAGGTGGTCCCTCCAGTGAAAAGGTAAGTTCAGTCTCCATGAAATGAGGTCACCTGTCTGCATGATCCTGGACTGAATCCACTTTCCCCAACTCATTTTACATGCTGTTCAATAGGCCTTTAATGGTTGCAACTTTTGGTCACTACCAGACTGGGGCTGGATTTGACTGGTAATGTATGAGTTAAAAGCTCTATAGCTGTCTAGACTCAAAGTAAAAATAATGAAGTATGATGTAGAGGGGTTTTGCGCTTTGCTTTGGATAGTCAAAGGAAACCGATTAACTCAGCATAATACAAATCATTTTGAAGCATTACAAAGCAATAATAGCAATACCAGTGGAATAAAACATGGTTACAGGTGACAGGCTGAGACTGAGACACACTATCAAAAAATACATATTGGGGTCAGTATTGCATCTATTCGACTCAAAAAATGTATTCAGTGACATTACATTAGTGGGTGCAGAATCTGGCCCACGGACACAGTGCTGAGAATGGGGAAATCTCAAACGGTCAAGTTTTACAGTTCTTGAATTCAACAAGACTCCCAATGACTTCATAGGGAGTTTTGCTCCATCAAGGACTTACCCAAGATATGGAGTTCCAGAGTTACCAGTAAACAGTGAAGATTCTCATACGCATAGCAAGTACAACATACTTTTACTCATGCCCTCAAGCAGCCACCAGCTCAAATACGTTCTAAACATTTTCTGACCAAAAATACAGCAAAAAAAATAATTTTTTTTAAAAGTTTCTTGATAATGAAAATATGTTGAGTCAGAAAGAACGACATATTGAGAGCATGCTACATAGCTGCTTTTGTGCATCTTAAGTTTAAGACCACTTCCTTGTCAAGATAACAAAGGATAACCGAAAAAATGAAGACACCAACAACCCTTGCCTCATGTATAGTAAGTTATTCTGTTGCTTTAGATGACATTTAACTGACATTTTCAACAGAGCAATGTTGGATGCAGCTGCTGTTGTGAGATATACCTATCTGCATGGAAATCTTGTATCATAATTGATATCATGGGGTTTCTGGCTTGGTTATTTTAATAGTTCACTTGCAATGCAACTGTCCAACTGACAGCTGCCTAAGATGGTAATACAATGCAGTTTTCCATTTGTGCTGGGATCACAGTGAGTGAGTGAGTGATCTTCCTCTTAAAAGGCCCAGCAAACTGACTTTCAAAACTGCAATGACGATTTTAACTGTGGTCTGACTGCAGCTTACATGGATTTAACTATTTTCAACTCATTAGTGCAGCAAGATTGATACTGCAAGATGACATTTTGCATTCCTTGTGCTTTATTTTCTAAAATAATTATTCTTTGCTGAGGGGATGTATGGAACATTGATTTGTTACATCATTTCTCTCCATTCACCAGGAAGCAACCTGGCCATGGGGTTATAGGTGGTTGTGCCACTCCCTTTTCCCCCAAGTACTGAAGGTGGGGGAAAAAGGGGAAAACAACATAGCATCACTGTTGTGAACGAAGGCAGAAAGCATCTCATCTCCAGACCTAATAGGAGCACTTTTTATCATATAGTACCAGCGCATATATCCTTTCACAGACCACTGGCACAGTTCCATAGCACTCAAAAAAACCAAACCCACACATCACTACCTTTGACACAGAAACCACCACAAATCTATATCATCAGGTGCCTTTCAGCCTCATCCTTCACCAGTTGAATGCCCCAATCAAAACCAAAACTGGGCATCATCCCTAATAACTAGTCTAGCCATCACCTGAAATCTATTTTCTCCATGTTCAGCCTCCAAAACTCAGAGGGTGAATTCACATGGAATTGAGTTGTTTTTTAAAAAGTGCTCTGATTCAAGTAGAAGTGATCATACTTGGACAACTTCTCCAGTCACACTTCTTTCCTGAAAAGCCAATCAATTAGCACTTTCATCATGACTTCCTCAAAATCCAAACGGCTGGAAGGAGCTGGGTCATCCTTATTATTTTCCAAACAATAACAAGGATGAAGACTGTATCTAGGGATCAATAGTGGAGGTTTGTGGCAATAGTTAGTAGCCAGTGGTTCCCACTTCGTTGCTCTAAAACACAGTTTAAAAAACCAGCAGTACAATTGCTGGTATGTTTTTGGCTTGGTGGTGGATGGAACCTAGAAACAAACCCACAATGGGGCAGAGCCTGCTCCTACTGAAGCCAACAGCGAAGCTTCCATTGATTTCAAAGGGAGCAGGACAGGTATAGATATTACAGAGCTGCAGAAGGGCCATCCCCATTGCTGATAGGCTGAGATGTTCTAGGAGAAAACTGACAGTTGACAGCAGTGCCTCAGTAGAGTGAATTCAAGGGGACCAACACACTGGATTAGTGTAACATTATGGGCACAAAAGGTCAGGAAGTAGGTGGTTTAAAAAAAACAAAAACAAAACACCAATGTGGAATCTGTAGTTCCTTTCAGGTAAGTCAATTAAGATGTGCTCTCTGTGCTATTAGCTTATTAGGTGTTTTGGGCCAACTGCCCACTGGTATTTTAAACAAAAAAATTGTCTGTTCTATTGGGGCAGTCCACTTTAACGGTGCACTGGGTAAAGGACAGATATTCCAATGCCAGTATTTTTCTTTTTAATTAATTAAAGTGCTGCCCTGTAATAAACTTGCAGTTTTGTCAGGTTTGTTGGGTTGTGACACTACTTATACATCCCTTAATAAGGTACAAATGTCATTTACCAATCACCTCCGAGATCAAAAGCAATGTATCGGGCATTGATGAGGTATATATAGTAGCTTTTATTTCCCTAATGAGCCGTCTCCTTGGTTAGGACCTTGCCAACCTGGCTACACCACAAACTCCTCCGGCAGCTGGTCTTCTCCCAAGAGATCCAGAGACAGGCAGTTCATGGATCTCTTTCCATAGAGGGCGGACTTGGTTTTGCAGTCCGCTGTTGAATAAACACAGCCGTAGTTGGCCAGCTTATCCTCCAGTGCACAGCCAAACGTATAGCTGTGGGAGGTGTCCGAAGATAATGTGGAGCTTAGCGGTGGATGCCGATGCTTGTAAAGACGGATGTCATCCAAACTCTGGCTATGCTGGTCTGCGCAGCTCCTGTCTTTAGGCTGTCTCACCTGCCGGTTCAGTAAGAGACAGATGAGGAAATGACTATGAGCTGAAGCACAGCACTTACGTAGCCTAAGGATGCTGGCTCCTAATGCTCATCGGAATTTTCTTAAACTGTTTCTGTTACCTCAAACCACCCCCCATCAGCTTTCTGAAGGTCATTGTCTTAATGAAGAAGCTGAGAACCATGATGAAATTGTGAATTCACTTAACTGCTCTTCTATTTCATCCAGATTCTGATCTCTGTACACTGTGTCCCCAGTGTCAAGTACAATGAATGGAGCATTTGACAGGCGTAAAGTGTGGCCGAAGTGACACTTCCTGGCAGAGCTGGGGTGGTCAGCCTCTGGCTACATAATGAAGAACAAGCACTAGAAAAACATTGGGATGGGGTCCACTAACATCTTATGAGCTAGAGAGAAAGTTCAGAAAGCAACTGTGAAAACTGATGAGCTTTGTGCCTAATTTTAAACACAAATGTCAAGTACAACTAATCCACACATACCGCAGAAATGGAAAAAATCGGCACAGTGAACCAGTAGTAGATTTAAAAGGCAGAATTCATTTAGCAAAAGCAATAGTGACCTGGCCTTTACTAAGGAATTACTGACCAGCCCTGGTTCTTGACAGTTATTCTTTAAATTGGTTTTAAGATTAAATTCTAGAAATATAGCATTCAAACAAAAATACTTACCTTATCAATGCAGACATAAAACTTTGTCCACATATATCAATAGAAATGTTTATTATATACACACAGTGAAACCCCGCTATAACGCGACGTTTGGGGTCCAAAATCTTCTATCACACTAAATGCGGGGTCACGGTATAGCGGAGTTTCAAACCACTCAGTTTGTCAGTGGTCCCCAAAGCGGTGCATTGATGTGCGCCGCCTAGTGCCCAGCAGGGGAGAGAAGCTGCAGCCCCGCACCTGCTGGGGACAGAGAACTCGGGGGCTGCGGGCGCCAGTGCTCTCTGTCCCCAGCAGGTGCGGGGTCACGGCTTCTCTCCAGCTTCAAGAGGAGCCGCAGCCCTGCACCCGCCGGGGACAGAGAGCACTGGCGCCCGCAGCCCCAGAGTTCTCTGTCCCCGGCAGGTGGGGAGCCGCGGCTCCTCTTGAAGCTGGAGAGAAGCCGCGGCCCCGCACCCGCCGGGGACAGAGAGCGCAGGCGCCCGCAGCCCCAGAGTTCTCTGTCCCCGGCAGGTGGGGAGCCGCGGCTCCTCTTGAAGCTGGAGAGAAGCCGCGGCCCCGCACCCGCCGGGGACAGAGAGCGCAGGCGCCCGCAGCCTCAGAGTTCTCTATCCCCAGCAGGTGCGGGGCTGCAGCTTCTCTTCCCTGCAATGGTGTTGGGGACCACTGGTACTGTACAGTACTGTGAAAACATTATTTAAGTTGTATCTGCCTTAAAGGGGCCAACCCATGATCGTGTTATATGCAATTTCGTGTTATAGCGGGGTGCGTTATTGCGAGGTTTGACTGTATTTTTCCCCCCCACACACACTTTCAAAAGCACTCAGCATTGGCTCAACTTTTCTGCTATCCCAAGCTGACTACCCCAGCTCTGCCTTGAGAGAAGAGTTTGAACAGAGTGCTTTCAAAAAAATCCTACCAATAATACAGTTATTCAGTTACACAGCCTTGTATATAAGAAAAAAGACCCAAAGTCACAAATTGACTATTCAGTATATATGCTGCTAAAAGAGGCAGCCATCAGAAAGAAAAGATCTCTTGAACTGTGTTATCAAACCTATATTTAAATCAGAACTATTCTTATAAAAAAAAAAACTGTTAAGGTGTCTGAATCTGGGGCCAAAACAGACTGACTATTATCAGTGGAAAGCACTGTTTAAGTGTATGGTCAGAAACAGATTAATGTAAAAATAGCATCTCTTACTCAACATGTCTGCTCCCTGTGTGTGAGTCACCTCTGTTCAACTCGACAGCAGAAATAAGTTTTTACTATGGTTTGCCCTGCTGAACCAACAATTTTGGAAGAATAAGCTGGATTCTATTCTAGTCTCATGGATCAATAAAAGAGACTGGTAAACTCCAATTGGAGATTATTTATCACTGTTGACCATGTCCAGTAAGAGGCAGAAAGACCCCAGATTGATTTAAAAGAGAGATCGAGGAAGTGTTTCCAGCTGGAGGTTGGGGGGGGGGGGGGGGAGAAAAAAATAAATCATATTTTCTTAGCTGAGCAAGTTTGATTTGGACTCAGGGAATAACTGGGGATCCCCATGATAAGAGTCATATTAAAGTTTTTTCTATTACTATAGCCACATTTTGAAATGTAAAAAGGTTCAGAGAAGTTTTTAAATGCAAGAGGTTTTTCAGAGAGCAAGACAGTACTGCTTAAGACACAGTACATGCTTTTGTCATACATCGTTTCCTTTTCTCAGAGGCTTGGAGAAAAGAAAACAGACAGAAAAGTTCAGCAAACAAACAGCACAATGAAACAAAACAGCAATGATTACAGATGGAGCAAAACCAGTGCCTCAGCTTTGAACCTCTTTCAACTTTCGGAGTGGAGAGGAAATGGAGTTTGCCTCTCAAACCCAAAATCACCCGAACGGTCTTGGCTTATGGTTAGGACTCAAAACTCAAAGTGGCTTATTTTCCATTTCCTTTTTGGAAGCCTAAATCTAAGGAGGACAGTTTGCAAGATTTCAGTCTTGCTCACTCCAAACCATCTCATTATAATTTGGATCCAAATGCTGCCTCCTCATCCCATCCAGAGTAGCCCCTCTGACTTGATTTACAGCTGTATAAATGAGAGCAGAATTTGGCCCAATATCCACAGTCAGATCCACCAGTCTGTGGTTTCCTCTCACCTGATGAAGAGATTCCACACTTTGGCCTCTCATTTTTATCAGTGTGACTTGTACCACAGAGAGAGGCTTCTGCTTAAGGGCTGCAGAGGAAGAGATTGAAGTTCAGATTATAGATTTGCACTGAAACATTTACAGCAGTTCATGTGAAAAGGCAATTTACAATACATCTCCTCAGATGGTTACAATGTTCAGCTAGTCCCACACCATGCACCTCCCAAGCTCATTTGAAAGACACTCACAGATGTCTTTTCAGTCACTAATACTCATGTGTCTTTCAACCTCAGGGCTGAGGCCAAAAGGCTGAATTAGAAAAACAGCATTATCAGGGCTATTTCGCGCCCTAGTTTCATATTCACATCAGTCTCACCCTGCTTTAATGCTTGGAACAGAACATAGATTCATGGGTCAGAAGGGAACACTATGATCACTGGAGGCCTGCATAAAACAGGCCACAGAACCTCACCAAGCTCAACAACTTGTGATTGAACATGTTTGCCTTTCACAATGTACATCAGTTAATTCCTTTGCTGGAAAGGCTTACACACGTTTTCAAAATCACACAGAAGAGATGTTCATGAATCAATTAAAAAAAATGAGATGGATAAGGGAAAAACGGAGGCCATTACGGAGGACAGGGACGATGTTGCAGTATAATATAGCACACTTGCATTTCACTTCTAGAGGACCTGGCTTCCAATCTGGTCTTAAGCCACAGAGAGAGAGATAACTGAACTGTAACACAGAGAGCCAATTCCCAGCACGCCTGCCTTGGAATCCCTTCCGGATGATTCTGTACTTGCTCCGCACATCTCCATGAAACTACATGCAACCTTGAGAGGAGCATGGAATGACTGCAGAAAGCCGCCTCACCTTGACAGCAAAGTGCATCTAAAGCAAGAGAACTGACAGACTCTCCTTCAGCTGCCTCCTCTAACCGGTTTCTCTCTACAGGCTCATCCACAGGCACCTCCTCCGGCTCATCCACTGCCAGCTCAACCTCTGGAAGAGAAAGAAGAGCAGTTAACATGTCTCTGCCCTTCCAAGTCATTTGAGGTTTCATTACCTCCTCCTTTCCCTCACAACAGCATGAGACCAGGGTTACTAAACACCCCATCCCCCCCCCCCACACACACACACTTCCTTACCGTCATCCTGAGAGTCATCTTCAGCTCTCCCTTTGCCACCACTGTCAATGCCAGAGCTGCCATAGCTAACGGTCGAGCTGCATGATTTCTCCTTCCGATGAACCCGATCGATACCGAAGGGCTCATCCACTGACATTTCCACTGACATCCTGTGCCTCGAATCAGCCTCAATACCAGACGTGTGTGAGCTGCCATGGCTCCCAGTTGATTGACGAGATAGCCGATTGTTCCTCCGGCTGCCCCCACTGCTTCCACTGCCGTGGGAGTGCTTATCCGAGGGGTCAAGGTCCATCTCCAGAGTGTCACTGATGTAGGATTCCCGATAACGCTTCTTCTCTATAGGGGGAGCAAGGGGGGAAAAAGGAACCAATTGGAGATTAAAAAATTAAATCCAAACGGAGGTCCTAAAATTGATTGATTCTCTTCACCATGACTCCTGCTTCAGAGAAAACCATTGTAAGGAAGGGGGAGTAGAAGCCTCAAGAGAGGAGACTGTCTTGAGTTTAACGTGGGACTGTGGTCTGTTGTGGTCTCAGCATGCTGATCAGTGAAGGGTCTATAATCTGAAGGAAATGGGTGGGGTGGGTGCAATTGTAGGGGCACAAGGGAATTGTATAGTAGTAGGTGATGGATGGAGGTGTACGTGAGGCTATGTCCCCACTGAGAACATATCTTAATTGGGTCCCTCCCCACAAGTTTCTATAGCAGGTCCTGGGGTCATTCATTCAAACAAGAGCTAGCGAGATGCTTAGCTCTCTACTCCGAACAGACCATCCCCAGGGCCAGCATTAAGCACAAACAAGGACCAAAGTTTTCTTCTTTGCTTCAGCCCCTTTCCACCACTCTGGCAGAACACAGGGGCTGAAAAAGTTAACAGATCTCCTCAGCCAAAGATCCCCCCCCCCATGTGCATCACCTCCTACATCAATCCACAGATTAGATGGTGGGTCTGCAACACTACTGTGGTTCCTTGGCAAAGAGTCCCCTGATCTTCGCAAACAACTCTCACCTCAGACCTGACAAACTCATGGACACCAAACATGACTTGCAGGATAGTTATCCATAAAAAGAGTAACATCTCAGGTATCTACAGAAACTTGTTACCTGTCAAGATTCATATTCACTGCAAGATGTCTGTATGGGTAATACTGAAGGAATTATGTATTTATACTGCATGTCTACTTTATGGACTGGGAGTAAAAAGTTAGTCACCAGGGGATACGTCTCATGACGGCCCATTCAGGCAGGAGGGAGGTGTCACCCCACCCTGTTTAGCCAGTGATGCAATGCAAGGCTCAACTGACTGGCCTTGCTCCAAGACCTTCAACGGAAAGCCAGTGGAGACAATGGAGAACAACTGAAACAGACAGGAGATCACCCTTCCTATGAGTAAAGACAAAAACCTGTCTCTGTATAACAGAGAATTTGGAAAGGCACTGTGGATCCATGCACTGAAGAGACATCTTGAGGAATAGGGGTGTTCTCATTAAATACTGGATCCTGATTCTTGTGAAGCCAGCCAGCTCTGCAACTGACTGAAACTTTGGAGGAGGAAAACCTACTTTATTAGATAAGAAAGGTAACTATTAAGTGCAGACCCATGTTCACATTTAAGATTTTGTTTTGTATTGTAAGTTATCATTTGTTTCCCTCACACTCTTGTTTCTAGTAAAATCTCTATCCTTTCAGCAGTGTCAGGGGCTGGGTATCACCGGGGAACACTTCAAAGGGGTTCGGGGACTGGGGTGCATCTATTGTTAACTTGCAAGGCAAAGAGAGCTGGCATAGCCCAGAGGAGAGGGCTTGAGTGGCTGAGACACCAAGCACCCCTGTACTCACATCCTACACACTATCATAATAAGCTTTGTACAAAATATGCTGGGTGAGGTATCATTTGAGAACGAATAACTCACTGATCATTAATATTCTTCGTGATGCATGTGTGCAATGTAAGTGTTATGACATATGCTGGAATGATTACTAAAGAGTGTTTAAACCAGGTATGCCAGGTGGTTGGTAAACAAGTCTGTCTTAGACAAAGGAACTGTGTTTTCCCCACCTGGGAGTTGCTTCCAAAGTACAGTGAAAGGAGAATGTGCTCACATATTGTGTAAATAGACCTGTTAAGCTAACGGGGGGGGGGGGGGGGGCAAACCTCTCTCTAACAAGTGGGGGAGAAGGGAGCATGGCATCTGCACCCAGAAGGAGAGAGAGGCTAGTTCTGGGTTTTACTTTTCAAAGAGTTCATTTCAAAGGTTTACTATTTATAAAGACAGGGGCCTGAACCTCAAACGATAAGCAATTGAATCAACTGACTGTATACAATATTATTGTATTATAAAAGTGTATTGAGTGAGGTCTTTTCTGGAAGTTAAGGATATACATACATTGCACAACATTGTTCACCAGCAACAATACTATATGGGTAAACGTGGTTTCTTAATGATATTGTGGCCCCAGATTTTAAAACAAATAGGGAGAAACAGGTTCCCTTCCAGACAGGAGAGAAGGCAGTTATTTACCTGTCTCTTTCATAAATTAAGCATGGTGTGACCAGAAACAATGGGAACTCCATTTACAGACAAGTCAGCAGGGGGATGGGAAGCCCACAGGAACAAAACAAAACCAAAAAAACAAAAACAAAAACCATGCATGAGGTCATCCCGCCTCTTGAAACAAGTTCATTGAACTTTGTAAGTAAGGAGAGAAGCAATCTTTGGCATCCATCACAAGACAGACACAAGGGAACAGAACTCTTGTGAGCAGAAAAAGATGGGTCCTTCAACTAAGGGTGGTTGAAGTCTCTGGGAAATAAATACAGGTGAGAAAAAATATCTTGAACAAAGCTTGTACCTTGCTAAGTTAAGTTTTAGACTTTTAGATTCGTGTTTTTAAATTTTATTTGCTTGTGACCCTTTTTAACTTTATTGCTTTTACTATCTCTTAACCTATGTCCTCTTGTTAATAAATTTTTTATATTTCCAATAAACCAACTCAGTGCAGTATTTAAATGAAAGGGTGTGTTTACTCCAGTTAAGTCAACAAATTGTGATGTACTTCTGTGTCTCTAAAAGAACAATTTATTATTTCTCTGAAGTGTCCAGGAGAAGGCTGGACATTACAGAGCACAGGGTTTGGGGCTGGGAGTGAGTTGGAGTCACCTTACTGTCTGTAACCACAGCTGGGGTCAGAGCTGCCGGACCAGCGCTGTGCGAGACATGTATACTACTTGCTGACTGTAAGTATCCCAGGCTGGCTGCTACAGTAGCAAGGCACTGAAAGGCACCGAGCGGCAGGGCAAATGGTGACAACCCGACTGATCTGGACTGCCCCCACGACCAGACTGTCACAGTGCCTGCAAGGGTGGTGATGTTAGAGAGTGGACACCCAGCTAGGCCCAGGCAAGACTCTTTCATGCAGGAGGCAGGGGGCACAGCAAGGGACTCACACTGTGTTCCACCTATTCTGGAGGCAATGGTCAGCAGGCACATTTTAATGCAGCCTCCAGGCTGCTGTAAACTATAACAGAGCCACTATGCAATCAGTCCCAAGCCAGGGAGTCTCATCCATCTTTCTCTGTGCCTCCCATTCCTCTACCTATTGTACTTACATAGCCCCCCATCACCCTAGTATCTGTGCACTTCAGATAAACATCCTCACAACACCGACATATGAAGTGCAATCCTCCACGTTTTACAGGTGGGAAATGGGGGCACAGAGAGATTAAGTGACAGTGGATATTGGGTGCAGATGGGTAACCTGAGCCAAGCACTGATGGTGACTGCTCAACTTCCTGGCTTTTGGAGTCCCCGTGCAGATTTCATTTCCTGGGCCAGCATCATCTCTTTCTCTTCCCCCTTCCCCCACTCCTGGAAGCAAGATCAGACAGTGAAACAACTTATCTACCTGGCAGTGGGATGGGAAAGGGAGGCAGCATGTGGCCCATTTTCACCAACCCCAGTTTGGGGCTCAGCGAATGCTAAAGCCAGCTCCAGTCCACCTTCCTCCAAGGACTTGTGAAGTCTGAGGGGTTGGGGTGGGAGGAGGATGGGGATAATACACCACAGAGCTTTAGGTTTCTTTAGACAGTCCCTTCAGTGAGTCAGTGCTGAGACCTTTATGCACTCACACATACGTGAGCTACCATTACATTCCTTTTGCTGGTTTACCCCGCCCCCCCCCAGCTCTCATTCTTCTGCACACCCCCACACCCTTCAGGCATGCGGTCACCTCAAACCTGTCACTAGTGAGTAGTGCTGTGTTTAACTGCACCCATTGTGTAACTGAGCTTAGTGGAAGGAAGAGGAAAGCAAACTCAAGAGTAAGGGGGTAGCAGAAAAAGGAACAAGGAGGAAAAAGTGAACCTGAACCAGACAACCAAGTTGGTGCCTGGGTTGCTCGCCACATCCCATCTTTTACTGGTGGGTAACAGGCTACTTAAGTCCTTATTAACAACCTTTAGGAAGTGGGAAGAGAAGGGGGGCTATTGTATAAAATGAATTGATTTAGTTTATTTTGGGGTGTAATTTAACATCCAGATTCTTAAGGACTTCAGTCTTCCTTGCAAGCAACGCACAATGTCCCTGCTCCACCTATCATTAATTGACATGACCTCAGTCTCCTCCACATTACGTTGAGATCTGTATATCGCACGGCTTTCCTCCTCCCCCATTTTTATACCCTCATGCTCACTAGTTTGTATTAGGGAGTTCAACTGCCAAGATAAATAATGGGGATCATGAGCGTTCACAAAGTGCCCCCCATCCCAAGACAAATGGATTCTGTGGATTTTTCCCAGAATCACTTTTCAATACTGGATTTTACGTGAGGAGGAGGAGGAGGAGATCAGCAATATTTTAAAATACAAGCCTAGCTGGCTGATGGAGTCATTATGCTGTGGCTGTACATACTGTTAACCTTAGGCAACTGAAATTATTGCCATGGCTACTGCTTTAGGCACCAAACTGAAATAGACAGGGAAATCAGGAAGGAGTGTCCTTTTCCCTGCCGCTCTTCCACACACTCCTCACCTTTCCTTCTCAAACCAACATAGAAAAGGAAAAATTTGAAGAAAAGTCCCTGTCCCACCCCAGATCCCATCTGTCTCCTTAGAAACTCTCACCATCCTACTCCAATGCCACTGAGTCTGCTTCTCAACTGTGAGGTGTAACAGACCTCCCACTCCTTCAAACAATCCTGGTTTCCACATTTGAGAGGAACTTTAGTGGCTAAGTCCACTGAAGCAGAGATATTGGACTTTGAGCCACTACAGCTCTTTTTGAACATGGAGAGAGGAGCTGCTCATGACATCGGGAACATCTGGGAACTTAAAGGGTCTATCAGGCTTTGCTGGGAGAAGGAACTAATGAAGATGCACAAATACTGGCTAATACTTTAAAAAAAAAAAAAAAAAAGTGACCAGGAATTTTGGGTGCCCAATTTAAGTAACCTTGAAGGTAACTGATTTTCAGCATTCCCCACTCTGAAAATCAGGCCCCTGTAATGTGTCAAGTTGGGCAGCCAAAAAAAAAATCACTAGTTCTTTTGAAAGTCCCGGCTATTAACTTGGATTTAAATTTTTTGGCTCCACTGAGAGGGCTTGCAAAGTTAAGTCGAGGATTGTTTTTTAAATTAAAAAAAGTAAAGTTGTATAACAGTGACTGCATGTTTAACATTCTGAAGTGTCATCCCCTCCAGTTAGCAATGTGTTCAGCCATTCAGAATTAATAATTTTAAATGCATAAAACTTAGCAGTTACAAACCTAGGTGCTATGTAAGGGTGTGTTAGTATCATTTACAGACAGCAAATATTAATCCAAATGATTGTAAATCAGCAAAGCACCAAGAACATGAGGCAGGGAGGAAGAATCATACATTAGGTATTAAAAAACAACAGAAGCAAAAATAGTATCACTTTTTTATACACTGTGTATTCTGATGGAGTAGGGGACACTCAGCTGGCTATTAACACTTATTTCTGCGATGCATAATTTACATCTTAGCTAAGATCTGGTGAATTAGAGCAGCCAGACAGGGAGAGTTTCACCCCTGGTGTGGAGTAAAACAGACACATTTTGGTTGAGAGTTATATTACCTAGGCAACCTGCAATGATTATTCTCATAATTGGTTTTTGTTTTTCATTTTAAGAGTTCTGTGGAGCTGAAAAACCTCACTCTAAATTAGGACAATGTGTGAAGTATTTTGAGGATCAAGGTAGCTTGTGCGGCAGGCCGAGAAAGGGGGTTCTGTATGTCCGAGCACTTAGTAGCTCAGGGACTGATCCTGCTCCCATGCTATTAAAAGGCAAAACTCCCAATTACTTCCGCAATGGCAAGATTGAGCCCACCTGCACTAGGAAATTGACCCATCACTGAAAACAGTTGTCAGCAGGGTTCCTCCTGTATTGGTGTTCAAAGGTGTTTAAATGCTAGTATAGGAGATGGGATAAAGCTATTTTCAAAACACTAGTCCTGGGGGAACGTACTGCTCACAGTCATTGTCAGAAATGGGTCAATTTTCTTGTGTGAATAGGACTTGAAATCTGTAAAAGAAACAGAATTTTTAGGTATGCACTGAACTCCCATTAAAGTCAATGGGAATTGGTGCTCAGCACCACACAGGATTGAGTCCTAAATAAGCCACAAGGGAATGGGAAAGAACTATCAGAGGTGAGTGAGTGTGTCACACAGACAAGCAGGTCACAAGTAGAGCCCACTTTGACTCCTGACATTTATGTATTTCCAAACCTGCTGCATTTGGTTTTCACAAATATTATAAGATTTGCCAGACTGGGTTGAGACCAATGGTCCATCTTGCCAATAGCCTGTCTGGTACAGTGGCCAGCACCAGATGCCTCAGAGGAAGGCACAAAACCTCCATAATGGCAGTCGTAGAATACCCTGCCCAAATGCACTGTGTTAATGTGCTAACAGCATTCTTTAGCAGACGACGGTCACATGCCATTGATTGGAACCCATATTCCTCAGTGACCTTCTTTACACACTGTAATTGAGATTAACAGTTAACACAAAAAACAGAACACAGAAGGACCGTACTAGAAGTGACCAATGTATCCTGACTCAGGATAGCCAATGCTCACTGGTTCAGAGACTGATGTAAATTCCCCCATAATTAAGTCAAGTGGGCAATACTAGACCACAGGAAGAAGTTGCTTCCTAACCCCTTCTGGGAATCACCTTAAACCCTGAAGCCACAGGATTGACAGCTCGTATCATTTTAATCACAATTTATATATTCAGGGTATGTTTAAAGATAAATTATTAGATGTTATGCCCATGTTACAAACATGAGCAATGTGTTCCAGATGGTTATGAAGTAACCTCCTGAATGGCTGGACTCGATCAATCTATAGCAATTGATTAACCATTTAGCAACCCTTCATAAATGGTACCTTTAATACAGCAGCGTGACCATGATTTGTACCATACCTTGAGTAACTGCAGATCCTGTCACAATTCAAATCTTTTTCAGAACTTATTAAAGATCAAAAATATTTCAAGGTGACAAGTTTATGCGAGTTGAGCGGACAACGAGCGAGAATCACCACTCACTTCAGGAAAGGAGGAAATCTCCCTTTGTTTCCTGAACACAATCTCTAGTAAGAGAAAACCCAAGTCACACAGTAGGAGTCTCAACCATTTCATGCTAACCAACGGGAACAAACCTGATCCCTCTCCTTCCTCTCACCATCTTCATTTTTGTGACAGAAAGGCTCTCAGATAATAAGAAGCCACTATGAAGTAACAGTAACGAACCTACCTATCTACCTTCCTGGCTCTTTTCCCCTCCCTAAAGGAGTCTGCTCCCCATCACGTACCTTCAGCCTCCTCCAGCTTTCGGATCTGCTTCAGTACCGGCTGGATGTTCAGAAAGAGTCGGTGGCTGTTGCTCAGAAGCTGCAGCAAGTGTCGTGACCGGAAAGCGCAACCCGTATAGTACACCAACTTCCGGGCAGAAGGCAAACCGTCTGGCTGGATCTCAAATTTTTTCCCCTGGACAAACAGAAGGAGGGATCCCAGAACAATGAGGCGAGGCATGTTTTCAGTCAGTGGCAAAGATCAAAACATTTTTATTTACACTAGTAAAGTTGGGCACGGCAATGCAGGCAAGCCAACAGCTTTGCCAGGTTCCAGGCTGCCGTATTCTGCCACACTCACCAGAAACGCAAGTTTCCCGATGTGTGACCAGGGGAAGTCGTAAAGCAGCTGGCTGACGTGGTTCACCTCCTGCAACATATCAAACACAGGATGACACAAGGGCTGGCAGATATAAGGAGGAGGGGGAGATGTGCAAGGAATGCACACGCAATCAAGAATGTGAAATACAGAGTCTAGCGAACGTAAAGGAGACAGGGAGAAGGGAGTGCTGAGGGCTAGATGGAGTTAATGGTACATCCGTAGCTTTCATTTCATTCAGTTACCTGATAGATGTGAATTCCTTTAAGGGTGAGGCCCAGCACAACTGTTGGTCGATCTTCCTTCTTATCCTACAAGAACATAAAGGTCTGAGGTAAAAAAGGCAGCCCACACACACAGAGACCCACCCTGACTGATGGGTACCGTAACAGAGCCGCAGCAAGGTTACCCCAATTCAGCACAAGTGATTAGAATTTCATCTCTCTCCTTCCCCCCGTTTGGCTGGGGTTTTTTGAGAGTCCACTTCCTCACTGAAAAACACTGAATTAAATCTCTCACTTGTGTAGTTCTTTTCATGGTGGGGTCTGAACACACCTAAGACAACCTGCAGTCACTGACGTGGAATCCAATGGCTTTACTGAATTTAGAGCCCTGTCATTTATTTAACAAAGTGGTTATTCGTAGCCGACTGCCCCTTACTTCAATCTGCTTCCACTGCTATCCTCAGGAACACCCCCACCTGCACAGCACAGAAGTAGAGACTGAAACAAACTTATTAGGGCTGCTTGTCCCACCTCCTTGCCAGGGCAGAAATGTTCCCACTAGTGGCCCTGCTGGAACCTGGAGGTGCAGGTCAGAAGCAGGGGTTAATAAAGCCCCGCAGGTGGAATGACTTGGTGTTGGTTAATGCAGCTTTGGGTCTAGCTTTTTAGAATTTTCTCTGACCTCAGTATATACTGTAGCATAGTCTTATACTTCAGGCTTTTTAGGGATTATTAGGATCATTATCCTATTGCACCTGTGCTGCACCTTGATGGACCCATGTGCTGTGTCATTGACAGTTCTATTCTATTTGAGATTAGTTCGTGTAACCATGTTCTGGATTCTTTTTATTTCCTTAAGCAACATATACCTCCGAGGACATGCCAGTGATACAGAGTCACACACGCCTCCCCTATCAGAGGAGAAGTTGGAATTTCTTGGGAACTAACAAACAGAATAACTCCAAACCATGATATAAAGCTCAGACCTTGACATTAAGCCTTCCACTATTCCCACCCTGCTCTGGTTAAGATACAGGCCTCATGCAACTATACTTAAACTTTCCTTCTGCTGGGGATGGGGGGGGGGGGGGAAAAGAGAGGGAGGCAGAAGGTGGAAGTCTAATTAAAAATGGTTTGAAAGGTGTCAGCTTTATCTAATCCATAAATTTGCCTGGAGAGGGGAAGCAGGGTAGGAAACAGATGTGAGCCAGGCCAGCCCAGAGACCAGGAGACGTGAGACTGCTCTTAAACTCAGGTCTCCCATGAGTTGGCACAATGCGCTGGCACACAAGCTGCCAGCAGCTGGCTCCTCTGACATACTGTCCAAATGGGCTGGTGCGTCGTAATCCAACGATGGATGGATGGATAAACTTGCTCATGCCAGTATTCTTGCCTCTGTGGTGGAGGTGGCAGTGGGAAGGACAATGCGTTGTAGCCTTAGCAATGTATGCAACAGTTAACATATGCTACAATTCAAGACAGACAGGAATTCAGGTATTAAGGACAACCAATTTCATACCCGTCATGCCTCTGGACATGAATTGTATCATGTCCTGCCAGTGCGTTTCTTATAGCCTTCAAATGCAAGCCAGACTGTCTTATGATGATCATTAATGGCATTAGAGTCAAAGCAGGAAGAAGATGAGGGCGTAGATGTGGCTTATGAGAGGTTAAATCATCCTCATTAGAATCTGAGCCCAAATTGGAACGTATTTCCTGTAGAGAACCTGAAACTTTCTTCTTGATGTTTTCCCAGTAAGTGGAGCGTCTCCGAGATTTAATGGAACGAAACAGGCCTCTTGAGCTTTTGGTGCCTCCTGGACATAACCTTGCTTGAATGTGACCAGCACAGAAAGACAGACTGGACCAGGAAGCCTTCAAATTATTCAGTAAGCTCTGGCAAAGTGGACCGCGTGCATTCAGGAAAAGCCCTGCGCATCTCCTAGGACCTGGCTCACCTAAGTGGGAAAGGAAACTCACCCAGGGGTGAATATGTACTCTGACTCTGGATATTGCCCTTCCATTGCCTATAGTAGGTCACTTATCAAGTCAAAATGCAAGAGGCACCTTCTCACCTCCCCATCCTGTAACATCTGCCTGGGAGCAAACAGCAATTGGGGATACTGGAGGGGAGGGATTAGGTGGCAAAAAGGAAATAAAATAACTAACAAAAAAAAAATCAAACCAACTGAAAAATATGCACACCAAGAACAAAGAGGTACAAAAATTGCTATTTGGGCACACTCAGCACTAGACTATAAGCTCTTTGGGGGTTGGGACTGTTTTTTTGTCCTGTATTTGCAAAGCCCCTGGCATAAAGGGGTCCTGGGCCATGACTGGGGTCCCTCGGTGCTATGATAATACAAATAATCTCTTTCACTGTTTCACAGCACTTGAATGCCATGGGGCAGACCCTTAGATTATCCTTTCAACAATCCCCCTTCCCCCCCCCCCAAAATCAATCTCCCTCATCTGACAACATATGGCTTCTCAGTGTTTTCCCCTCCCACGACCCCACATTCAGCCAGTCCTCAGATGCACCCAAAAATACTCTGCAGCAGTTGCTGTGGTACCACACAGAGCAGGGTGCAATGGAATGGGAGCAGACGCCAAACTACTCCTAGAGAAGGGAGGCTGACCTACTTGTGGGGCTGTGAATCAAAGGGTGGGAACTTAAAAGGTGTTTCCTCTCTCTACCAAGCGAGTCTGCCATGGAACGGTATTTATGCACATCAGTGGAACCTCCCCAGATACAAATGGATTTACTCCCACATGTGGCAAAGCCTCTGCTTTTAACATTAGAGGCACAACATTTATTAAGTGAAAAGAAACCCAGCAGCACATTCATCTTTGACAAAAGGATGAAATAAGCAGCTGTTTGTTTAACCTTGTGTAATCTGTAATAATGGACAGGTACATCTTCCAGCAAACAGGACTCCTTAATGAACTTCAAGATTGCATCTTTAGCGGTCAGACCTTGCTGTTCTTGGTGCATCTCTGGAGCATGCTTCAAGATATAGTCACTCCCCCTCTTTGCAATTATCTGCCACAAAGGAAAGACAAGGTCAGCAGCTTTTCAATGATCCGAACAGGAGGCAGCTGGGTCAACAGCAAGGACCAAACAAGAGTGGAAACAGTAGCTCTATCCCGGTTAACCTGAACACCACACCAGGCAAAGTAAGTTCACTGAACTCTCTCTCTCTCTCCTTGAGCAGCCAGCATTTAAATTTGCCCAAAAGATATTAGAGAATAAGGTCTCTAACTAGGTTCCCCCTTAAGTATGTGGCAAAATCATAACATGCAACACCTGAGTGCAATGAGACCATAGTATTTGGTATTTAATATTCGTATTCTCTAGTCCTGGCAATTCTTCTCAGGTTTCACTTTTGCTAAACACTTACAGGCAGCTATTAATACTACCTAAAATACTGGAGTATTCTGCAGCCACAGCACAAAACACTGCAGAAATGCTAGTGTATGCATCAATAATAATTACACATAGTGCTTATTTAGCAGTGTTCATCTTCACAGTGCTTTATCAACAATAACTAAATACACCTCTCATTACCTCCATAGAGGTAGGCAAATATTACTATCCTCCCATTTTACAGATGGGAAAATTCGCACCAAAAGGTAAGTGATTTTTCCAGGGCCAATGAATGCCAGAGTTTACAGCTCAGGAGTTCCTGGCTCCCAGTCTTGTGCTCAGATCACTCAGCCATGTGCTTCTGTGGAATAATGCAGTATTCTTGGGTAATGTTAAAGCCTTCCCTCACATAGGAGAGGCTGGGTTGGGAACAGTTGCAACAGAGGTAGAAAGAAGTTTATGCTAAACTTGCATCTTCACAAAGCCCCATTACGCAGGACATTTAAAACTAGACTGTGCAAAGCACTTGAGAATATCCAATAGGGAGCAAACTGCCCAAGCAGGGATATGGACAGTGCTCAAACAGAGCCTCTTCCATAGTTATATTAAGTTCTTCTTTTGCCTTCTTATACAAACTCCCTGCTTCTCCCTGTGCACAGATCTCATGTGACTATAATCACTCTCCTACCAAGAAGGCTGAGCTCTGTCAATGTCACTCTTGATCTTATCAGCCAGCAGCTGTACAGCATCACGAGGCTATAGTTGGGAGCCAAGTCCAGAGTTCAAAGCCAGACTTCCCACTTGCTAGCCTGCAGCTCCACCCTTTGTATTAATTATTTGGGTTGCAGTAGCCTTCGGCCACTGATCTGAACCAGATGCTGTTAAAGAAGTAGATCATGCAGTGTCTCCCTGCTGTACCCTGGGGACAGGGAGAGAAGCATCCCCCTGGATGCCAGATTTTGATATCTGTAATAATAAATCATCTACACGCTCGCTTGGACCTGTGACTCAGTGCAGCAGGGCTGTGCTCAGCCTTGGCTTTTGCAATGTTTGCAAGATTAAAAAGATTGATAGCCGCCCTTTAACAGTCCCTGTCAGACCCACCTTCTTAAACCCTTTGGAAACTACGTAATGGCAGGTGATTGTCATCTGGGAACTGCAATTTCCAGGGTGTGGAAGAGAGTCCAGTGGGGAGAATTCTGCCAGGGAGAAGGGAGTATTTCTGCACTGCAGGAGGAGAAGTAGCTTGGGGCTCAGGAATATAAAAGTCCAGACTTGCCCTGTCTCCACCACACCTGCCTCCCGACGCCATTTGTCTCTTCTGCACTGAACTCTTCCCCTCGCCGATGCTTGGAAACAGCTGGGGTTGTAGGGGAATCAGAGGCAGAGCGGTAAGGAGACATGCCCAAGGATACACACAGCAGGTTGGAGGCAGAGCCAGTAGAACCGTGGCTTCTTGACTCCCAGTCTAGAGCATCATCCTCTCCCTCCTTGTCATTTACTTGCCTTCTCACTGACTGTGGTGGTTCACTTTGCAGCCGTGCATAACAGCAGAGTAGGAAACAGTGCAGGAAGCATTCTGCACGTTGCATGTTTGTGCGCTCCTTCCAAAGATGCTGAATGGCCTGAAGACAAGTGACTCAGTCGTTGCCCTCAGGCAGAGTTAGTCACCATAACAGGTTTAAAAAAAAAGGGGGGGGGGGCGGGGGAAACCATTTCAGCTCAAAATGATAGTCACAATTCAAATTAACCTATTAAGACTTTTTTGGGTGGGGGGGGGGTGAAAAGACACCAAACTGTCCCCAAACACCCGAAAATCCGTAAAAATGGAGTGTGGAAACTGAAATCTTTGAAGTACATGCTAGAAGCACTGGACAATAAGACACAAGTGACTGAAGACCAATTAGTGGCCAAGAGACCATACACAGAGGGATCACAATGAAATTCTCAGCTGAGTCTCGTCAGAGTGAGAAGTCCTCTTCTCTCTGGTTTGACCAACTGGTGTTGCCCCTCACGTACTGCCACCCTGCACCATGCTCAGTCCACCCCACAGGTAAATATGATGGGGTCAAGGTAATGAAGATAGTTTTACTCATCTTCAGCCCCTTGAGGTTTTCCAGAGAATCTTAGGATTCAAAAGCAAATGCATTTCAATGTAATTTATTTCTGAAAAATATCTGCCATTTAACTGTTGGATTCAGACTGGGAAGAACAGAAGCCTCAGTGGAGAAAAAGCCCTGCTGGATTCATCGCACATACAGCCACAGAGCCTGCGGAGTCCCTGCTGCAACTGCAGACGATTCTGCCTCATTCTCATGGTGAAAACTTACC
This sequence comes from Mauremys mutica, assembly GCF_020497125.1. Classification (NCBI taxonomy): domain Eukaryota; kingdom Metazoa; phylum Chordata; order Testudines; family Geoemydidae; genus Mauremys; species Mauremys mutica. Next base: position 126,852,224 of record NC_059074.1, read on the forward strand.
CACTGTGGGAAATAGGCTTGAGGTTCAAAATATTTCCCAACATGGACATTCTCTATATAGTTGCCCAAGTCAGCCTGTAAACCGTACGCAGCCAGCAGGAAGTAGATTTCTTCTTTGTGGAGGCACCGAGACTGCAACACCTGCTCCTTGAGATGACAGTAGTACAGGTGCCGTGCTGCCATGTCACTGCAGAATATAGAGAGAAGCTGTGTTTAAGCCAGAGCAAAGAGAGATCACATTAAGGTAAGGCCAGTCGCATGCAGCTTCACTGCTGAGACTGGACATACGTATGGAATCACTGATGTGTATAAGCTGCATTTTTAAATAGTCATTTACTCTGTATTATAGTAGCATCTACACTACAGTCCCAGTCAAGATCAGGGCTCCACTGCACTAGGCACAGTAGGTAATAGTCTCTGTCCTCAAATGTTTACAGTTTAAACAATCCAAATAGACAAAGGTTGAAGAAAGGCACTCATATCACCACTTTTTTGGGGAGACGTGGAACTAGGGCACAGAGTGATTAAGTGCCAAGAGTCACATGGGAAGTTGTGGCAGAGCCAGGAAAGGATCCCAGATCTCCTGAGTCCCAGTCCAGTGTCTCAACCAAAAGTCCATCCTTCCTCTCTAGAACTGGCACTGCTTTTGTATTGCACCTTCCAGCTGAGGCTCTCAAAGTGCTTTACTTGTGTCAAGCACTGAATCAGTGAATTACCTGGGAGGTAGATAATAGTGGCAGGAACCTTTGATTTGCTTTTGTTGTCTTGCAGGAGCACTAAATGGGGATATTATTAGGGAAAGGTGAGCATATGATAGATAGATGGTCACAGAACCAAGACCTCCCTTCTAGGACTCGGATTCAGTGTGTGTGTTTTGAAGAAGCCCCATGATGGCATGGGCATGCCTCTGTGCACCTCTCTCTGCTTTACTACTACTGCAGAGGAAGAAGCTTGTGATGCCAATGGAGAGATACAAAGGGTACGTCTACACTGCAATTAAAAACCTGCAGCTGGCCTGTGCCAGCCGACTTGCAGTGTATATGTTCTCGGGTTCGGGCTGCAGCCTGAACTCTGGAACCCTCCCACCTTGCAGGGTTCCAAAGCCCGGGCTCCAGCCTGAGCCTGGCTTTCTATGCCACAATTAAACAGGCCCTTAGCCCAAAGCCTGCGAGCCAGAGTCGGCTGGCATGTCCCAGTGGTAGGTTTTTAATTACAGTGTAGACATACCCAGAGGAAGATGAACAATACTGGGAAGTCTCCTTTTAGCAGTAAGAAAAACTTCCTCCTCTCAGAGGGAAAACTTTCTCCCCTCAGTCCAAAGAGGAAAATAAAAAAGCCTTACTCAGATGAGGACAGCAAAATGCCTAAATGGAGCAAAGATTATGCTGACATTAATCCACCTGAATGCTTCCAGCTCTTGGTTTGCCCTGAGGCCAGAACCACACCAGCAGTGCTGATGCAAAAACACTCTGTCAGTTGTTCATTTTTAACTGAATCATCCTTTGTTCTGCATGGGGAGGGAGGGGTAGTTGTGTGCATCCTATATTCCACATGAATGGAACCCACTCATATGCAAAATTCTGTAACTCACAAGTCATTCCTTTTGTCCACTTCCAAATTAGCTAGCATGCGCATGGCTCAGATACAGTAAAGATAAAAAATAAATTATCAAAGGAAAAATACTAGGCTGTATCCTAGAGTAACAATTTCTATGATCATTTTGCCAGTGTTGGCCTGATTTTCTTTTTAATCCTGTACGTGCAATCAGAGGTTTAATAACTATTACCTACATCCATATCTAGAGAGAGAAATAAAAAAGAATTAAGCCTTCCAAACTAGGAGGAGGAAGGGGGAAATTATTGTAGACTGAAGTTCAGGCTGTGGAAAGCATATGAAAACAAGGCTGTCATAGTTGTGCAAATGGATGGGGAGTTTGAAGAAGAGCAACAGCTAAATCACAGCAAGTGAGTGAGAGGATGGAGAGTAGATAGCAGAACAAACAAACATGAGGGTGCTCACTGTTAATTTTGTAATAACTTCTCTAACTTCAGCCTTACAGTTGTTTAGATGCTAAACAATTAAAAAACAGAAACATTAAATTATTGGAGCATGATGCTTTAAAAAGATAGCTGAAAAGCATCTCAGTTTGAATCCTACTAGGATGGACGTCGACTCCTTTGGATAAAAGGATGTACTCACAGATATCATTACTGATCTCCAGAGAATGCCTGTAGGACTACGGCACCCACAAAGAGAAGGAAAAAGCTCTTGAAAGGAAATATATTTTTGATTTTCCATCTAATACAGCTTTATTAAAAAATAAAGTTGTTACCCTGGACAGATTTACCTTATGGCCCTTCCATTTTCTATGTAGTACTGTACTCTGAAGAAGGCAACAAAAGGAGGGGTGAACTTCTCTGTCCCCTTTAGAGCAAAGAGAGAAAAGAAAAAAAAAGAAAGCGTTAGACAATTTTCCCTGTGAGCCCACAGGCTCATGATCTTCCTCACTATTCTGTGTTTTGCCCATTGTTCCCCATTCCAGACCTTCTCCCCACATTCTTTTTTTTAAATTCACCACACTTAGCTGTACAGCAATTGTCTTGGGAGCTCTTATCAATGAAACATTTGGCCAAGGCAAGACACAAATGAAGCATCCAAGCTCTCCTGTTTCCTTATACCCTCTGCCACCAGCCCTCAGCCCCTCTCAGGAAAAGACTAAACCTTTTACCTCTGCAATATGCTCAGCCCTTCCTGACCCAGGCTGAGGCATTCCAGACTGCTACTGATCTTTGGGCTGGCAGGGCAATCCTTTGCTTTGGTTATTCACACCATATAGCCACGAACTCGAGGGAGACACTATGTCAATTTCCCAGACTACAATTACAGATGTTTAAAAGAATACTGTCAAGATTTTTTGTTCAAACTGCGACCTCCCTTACAGGGGAAGTTCCCTGAGCACCAAATATCTATTTTTCAATAAAAATTAAAAGACAGGGTTAAAGTCTTGCATTCCTTCCCCTCTGCTTTGTCTGTTTTGAGGTCTGGTCAGTATGTAATTTCAGCACATGCATTGGCCTGCTTATGTGAGTGGGTTACAGATCCATCTGCTTACCTACATAATGTGTCAAGCACACCTATGGTACCAACAGTAACAACTCCATCGCCAAGGAATTCATTAAAAAAAAAAAATCCAGTCAACACTTAATCATTTTGCAGAGTGCGCAATGATACCATTTTGTTCTCAATGAAGGGATAAGGAGGAGGGAGCTGGCCAACACAGTACTGGACCAGGAGGCTCAGGAGACCAGGATTCAATTCCATATTCAGCCACAGACATCCTGTGTGACCTTGGGCAAGTCATTTAGCCTCTCTGGGTCTAATCCCCATTTTACAGATGGGAATCAAAACACTCTCCGACCTCAGAAGAGGTGTTGTGAGGATAAAGATCATGAATGTCTGCGAGGCGCTCAGTTACTACGGTGATGAGGGCCACACGAGTATCTACACAGGCATGTTGCCCTGACTGGTGCCACAGCAGCAAATTCCATTAGTCACATTTTGGAAGCTTATTCTCATTTGGAAAATGCTATACTGTGTTGAGAGAGAGATTTTCTGTACTTAAAATGGGGGACACTGCTGGAATCAGCAATCGCTCTCGAGGTGGAAGAAACCGCAAGTTCACTTGCTGAACAAAGTAGCTTCCTAGAGAGGTGTAACAGACAATAGTTATATACAAACATGTCTGGAGCCTCACAATGTAGTTTAATGAAAACATTTGTGTTACTTTCAGCTCTTAAGATTTTGCTTTGATGTAAAAAGATGACAACTGGGCATGGGACTTGATCTTTAAACTTCTAAATTAAAAAAAAAACAAACGACTTGACAATGTTATTTTAGAATAGTTGTTTAGTACAAGCCAGACATGCTGTATTCATTTCACATGATTTTTCTTGACATTTCAGCTAGTGTAGAGAAATCAAGACTCCTCTTAATAAAAATATGCTTCCTCCCTACAACTGATGTTCTTCCACACCTCTGTTGAATCGCAGCTCCAGCCCCCATAGTGTTTCATAGTCAAATGCACAGTGGTACACAGGTTATTACAAGTAGCCGTGCAAGGTCATTTTACCCAAAGGCTGCTCTGTTTTATACAGCAGGGGTTCTCAAACCTTTCCATGGAGCAACTACTCTCAAAAGAGAAAGTGGCTCATTGACCCCCGTCCCCTTCTATGGGCACCTGAACACCACCCCTGTGGCAGCTACAGCAATTGCTTATGTGGCAGCGTAAAGTACTTAATGCAGTTTTACCCTCTTTTAATCCAATTTAGTAGCTGGAAATTACAAGTTTCAGTTCCGTGTGACTAACCAGCTCACCAGAGACCACCAGCAAGTGCTCCACAGTCTTCAGTTTGAGGCCTCTATGTCATGGTGTAATCATAGCATCACAAAGTTAATAATCTCTGAAATGAAACCACATTTGACCTACTTTGCTCGTCTCTTTCTTCCATTCCTTCGAGAAGTATTTGCTAAGCTTCTGCTCCAGGTCCATAAATACATATTCATTGTCTGAAAGAGAGAGAGAGAAAGAAAGAGAGAGAAGTGGGTGGCTGTTTCAGAAATCGAAACTCCCATCTGACAATTACTTGGAGATAGTTTTCATAGTCTTCTAACAGTGCACGTGAATTATAGTAAATGTAACCCCAGAGCAGGAATAGATAGGCACCAGCGAGGGAGGTGGTGGGAAATTGGACTTTGCTCTCCAGCTGTACACTGCTGGGGACACGGGCTTGGAAGGAAGCTAATAAATAGGCCTGACCCCTACAGGTGCTGAGCAGTAGTGGAGGTCTCAGAATCTTGCACAATCAAGCCCAATACTCACTTCTTGAGGTGAACCCATTATGGAAGGGAGAAATGCCAGCTTGTTGAGCTAACCTTACCGTCAAATTAATAGAGCAACACTGTCTTTAAAGGAAACTTTCAGCAACCTCCCTTCTTATCAGAGCTGGTATGTTATATACCATCCCCTATTAATGAAATGGACTGAGAGTCTCCTCCCTCTAAGTATTTCTGACCAGATTGTGCCCCCTCACACAAAAACAAGAGAGACGACTCCTCCCCAATACAACATATCAACACACCCAAACTCCCTCTGTTGAAAACTTGGTTCATCTCCTCTCTAGCCCAAATTCTCTTACATGGTTAGAGCAACTGGATTGGAAATGGAGAAACCCAGCCTGCGGTGAATGGTTGGAACGTTCTCCAGCTAACAGAGTAGGTGGTGGGGGATGAAAGGAGGCCATCTGGACAACTGCTGTCTTGATTGCTGGGGGTGAGGGTAACAGGCAAGGAAACTAGCCTGTTAGTAAACTACCACTTGTTATTTATGTTCATATTAAATTCTATTTGTTGCATGCTGCCTCCAAACATTCAGCATGCCACAGGTTTTTGTGCTGAAAAGCATTTAGTAGCATTGCAGGTGTTGCCAGTGGTGTGGGGACCAGAGGTTTTGGGAAGACAGAATTAGGGAGTTTGGCACTCCATATGATATGGAAGTTTTGTTATTTTGACAACTAGGAGGCAGTTTCGGCCTTTGGCACTGGGGAGAGGCTGCATCTTATCTTTCCCTTTTTTGGGCAAGAGCAGTTGCAAAATTGATTTTAAATTTATGAAGGATGGGTGGTTTGAATTCCTCCTTCCCACACAAATGGCTGGCACCCCCCTCACAATATCTACTGCTGCATCTAACAGCAGTGGAAGAAGCACCTTAGCTGATGCTTGTGCTAAGATGACCAGGACAGGAGTGAAATAGTTAACAATGACATTTAAAGTATTCCAATTAGACTTCAGTGTTAACACCCCATTGAAATACATGAGGCAGTCCACCCCTCTTGGGGCTGTTTCAGGCTGTCACCACATAAGTAACAATAGTTCACTCTGAAGAGTCTCTTTGCAACCTTGGGCAAGAGACTTTACAAAATGTTTGTATTCTGGAGCACAATTATGTGACCAATTCAAGCAGGAACAAAGATGCAGCAATGTGTGTGGCTATGCAATCCTACCCTACATGGGGCCCACAATTTCAGATGACTCCTCTGTTATAGGCTACCGCTCCTCATTTTAGACTGCTCTGTTAGAAACATTTCTGATCACAGTATGTCACATCATATTAGATGTAGACCTAAGCAGCATCTGGAACTATTTCAGGTGTGGTTAAAGGCCCTGTCCACACTACAGGTTTTAACCAACCATGGTTTTGGAACCGGGTGGAGCACATTGACCTTCACATGTTCCATGGGTCAGTTTGGGCCAATGTGGCAGCTTTTCTGACATCACAATCGTTTTGGGTACATCTGACATGCTGCCTATTTACTTATTCCCATAATACAAGAACTAGGGGTCACCAAATGAAATTAATAGGCAGCAGGTTTAAAACAAATAAAAGGAAGTTCTTCTTCACGCAGCGCACAGTCAACTTGTGGAACTCCTTACCTGAGGAGGTTGTGAAGGCTAGAACTATAACAATGTTTAAAAGGGGACTGGATAAATTCATGGTGGCTAAGTCCATAAATGGCTATTAGCCAGGATGGGTAAGAATGGTGTCCCTAGCCTCTGTTCATCAGAGGATGGAGATGGATGGCAGGAGAGAGATCACTTGATCATTGCCTGTTAGGTTCACTCCCTCTGGGGCACCTGGCATTGGCCACTGTCGGTAGACAGATACTGGGCTAGATGGACCTTTGGTCTGACCTGGTACGGCCTTTCTTATGTTCTTATGTTCTATGTTCTAATCATATTTTTATCAGTGCATTCTGGGAAAAATCTGAGCAAGTATCCTACACTGCCTCAGAAGGGGAGGGGGAAAGTGTCTGAAGGACATGCATTCAGCTTAACACCAGGAGCACGTGAGGCTTTATATCTGTCACAGAGAGCTGGGGAAGAGGAGAAGCAGCCAAAGCAGTTAAGTTACACAAAGATTATTAGGATTGTCCCATCCACACTTAGTATCCCCATCCTGTCCCAAAGTGTGCTGAACAGATTACAGGGAGACAACCATGGAAGACCTAGGCCTCCGGCAGGGTTGAAACACTGTTAGCTGACCGAGGCTACTAAGAGTTTTAGCCACATTGCATCCATATACAAACCATGTTTGGAGTCACCCGTAATGGAAACAGGTTACAGACATTGTTAAGGCTTTTAGCCTGTACAGGGCATAAAACAGCAGCCGAGATAAACCCCACAAGAAGCCATAATTTCAGAGTACCTATAACCTGGGTCACAACTTAATCCTATTGGTCAGGTTAGGGCAATACAGAAAACTGTGTTCAGCTGATAATTAATATGTTTTTCTGAACACTGTATATGTAATATTTTAAGTACATGCGTCCAACTTCAAAATTTCATAAACAGCCTGAACAAGTGACCTCCCCCGCCTCCCATCCCTCCCCTTCTTGTTTATCCCCCTTCATTTCAGTGTTGTTTTTTTTGTAGCTGGAATCATGGCAGTCCTCCCCTCAGTCCAGGAATGCAGCATCACATTCCTGCTTAATTAAGTTAATACTGTCGGAATGCCAACCTGCAATGTAATCCTCAGTCTACAAAAACAAAGGCTCCCCCAACCCATACTTTTTTTTAAATGGATTAGTTGTGAAGTTTACAGATCTTTATCATGTTTAAATTGCCTCTGGTTTGGATGCATTCTCTGTTCAGCAGAGATGTGGGCACTGAACTCTACTCATTTAAGAACAGAATTGGAAAGAATTGCTTAGAAATTTCGTCTTACCATTTCAGGTGAAATCTAATATAATTCACTATACACACAGGCTAGATACACCAACTGAAAAAGCTGTCATAGCTCCGCTGACTTCAGTTGAGCGATGACAATTTACACAAATCAGGATTTGGCCGCCACAAGGATGCATGTGCATGCACGTATGACCCAGCTCCTCTTAGAATACGTCTACGCTATGACCTACAGGCAGGATTCCTCTGCTCATGTACACATACCTGTGGTAGCTCGATGAGTTTGTGCGAATATAAAGAGCAGCATAGCCACAATAGCATGGGTACTGGCATGGCTGAGCCATATCAAGAACAAACCGACCTTGAAGTTCCCACAGAGCTACCGCGAGTGTGTGTACACGAGCAGGGGAATCCAATCCCTAGCTTGTAGTGTAGGCATAGCATGAAGCACAAGTGAAGAATCGCTAATTAGTAGTTTGCACTTTGCCAGTGCAGTAATTCCAAGAAATCCATCTGTTGCCCCAGATAGTTTGTAGCAGTGCAGTTTGTTTAAACTTTCCTCCCACAACCAACTTTTAAAAACTGTATGAAATTAAGTAAGGAAAAAATTAATTGGAATGTAAAGATTTCACATCAATTTTTTTAAAAAAGAGAAACAGGAAATGCAAACATTAAGTTGTTGCTCTACAACATTAACTTGGCATATTGCACATCCTGTGTATTTAAAGATTTATCACCACAAAGATGGGCCAGATTCTCAGATGGTATAAACTGGTATAGCACCACAGAAGTCAATGGAGCTATGCCAAATTTACATCAGCTACACATCTGACCCAATATGTATTCAATTAGACATTTATCGAGGAAAACTGGAATAGAAAATACTGCATGTATTCAAATGCGATGGAGTTAGTACTATTGTAGGAGTCTTGACTTTTACATTTCCTGTCTCTATTTTAATTTTCCTTTTCCTTTTATTACTACCATCTCCTCACAGAGCAGCATGGTAATACAGTGGTCAGTGTTCATATTTTGCTATCTCTATAGGGACAATTCTTACACTGATGCCACTGAAGAATTCCACACGTCAGGAGAGCAAAATACCAGAGTGGTGCTAAAAGTGAGAACTTTGTTCGAACTGGCAACCATAAATGGCTCATTAATTAATTTGGTTGCATTAAGTGTATTTTAATATTAGGATGATACACAGACACAGACATTCTGGAGATTAAGATGGAGATAAATGTGAACTGATGGGAGCACAAAGTTCCATGCACAGCAAACAATTTAAAGTCCAGAGAAGAGCAACAAAAAGGATTAAAGGTCTAGAAAACATGACCTAGGAGGGAATGTATCTATTGGGTTTCCGGGAACCGGGCGGGCGGGATCCCCCCCAGCCTAAGGGAAGGATCTACAGGACCTCAGAAACCCACTGATTTCGGGGGACAACTAATAAAAAGAACAGGGACAGGAGTGCGGTCAAAGGGTCATAAGAAGGGAGCCTGACGGGGACACCAAGCAGAGAATCCCGGACAGCACCCACTGCTCCTCGAAGGCATCAAGGGAGCCAGTGGACGCCGCCCAGAGGAACTCTGCCCGGATACGTGAACAGACAGAGGATCGGAACCAAGCCCCACAGTTAAGCAGGGCGCAGTCCTTTCCCACATCATTTTTTAACTACTGTACTCCCAGTCTTGCTAGCCAGACCATCAGGTGGAGAAAAACCTCCCATTAGATGTACCCTTTTGGAGTCGCTGGGAAAACAGACCAAAACATGGAAAAAGAAGTCAGAGACAAGTTGGAACTGGGGGTTATTAAGCAGTCAAATGGTCCATGGACCTCGCCCATGGTGCTGGTACCCAAGGATAACAGGTGGATCAGCTTCTGTGTGGATTATAGAAAGGTGAATGATGCTCCATGCTTAGGGCCGATAAGATTCTAGACAAGCTGGGGGTGTGTGTGTGGGGAAAACACATATTACCTTTACCACAATGGGCCTCAGTTACTGGCAAGTGTCTTTGGACTAGGATTAAGGCTAAAATTAAGTCTGCTTTCACCACCTCAACAGGGCTTGGTTTTACCTTTGGGCCTAAAGGGTGCCCAGCCACCTTTCAGCATCTGGCAGATCAGCTAAGGAGGGGAATGGCAGGATTTGCCCTGGTATACATTGATGACATTTGTACTTTTTAAAGTAAGATCTGGCAGAACAGATACCCCAAGTCAGGACAATGCTCAACTGCATTCAATAGGTGGGACTGCCTGCAAAGGTGGAGAAGCATAAAGTGGGGGTGGCTGAGGTGGTTTATCTAGGACACAAGATGGGTAGCAGTCACACAAAGCCAGAATCTGCAAAGGTGGTGGCTCTTAAGGACTGGAGCACTTGTTCATAGGGATAGTGGGTATTACAGGAGATTTGTACCTCACTTTTAGCTCCCTAGTGGCTCCTATTCCTGCATTGTATAAGGGTAGCAAACCAGACAATCATCTGGACTGAACAGCATTTTTAAAAGGCTCTCTGTGCACTGAAGGAAGCCCTGAACTGGGATCCAGTTCTGGTAAGCCCAGTTTTAACAAATCCTTCACAGATTCCTCAGACACGGGACGGGGCTCTGTGTTGGTGCAGACCAATGCTAAGGGAGACACACACTCAACTGTATATCTGAGCAAAAAAACTGCTTCCCAGGAAAAGAGCTATGTGACTATTGAAAAGGAGCATCTTGCAAATGTGTGAGCATTCAGGAAGTTGCAACCATCTCTGTGGCAAGCACTTCACTGTGTAAACTGACACCTCACTCGGCTACATCCAAGTGAAAGGGTTCCTAAAAGGAAGTCCAGCCTTCCGACATGATGGTATGGAAATAATTCATGCAAATATAATAGCAGATGTATTGTCCTGTGAAGGAACTTTCCCGAATCATCAGCTGAGTGACTCCTTTTCAAAGGAGGGTGATGTGGAGAACTTGGGGGATTTCTACAGTACTTTTATTAATTTTCTTTGTGACTCAGTTTACCTACCTACTTTGTATTGTGGGCTACATGGACTCAAATGGTTAACTCTTACCCAAAGCTCTCCAACCAGCAGACCAGGAAGTGAAATAATTATGTGAATTGACTCAATTGCCCAATACTTCACCAATCATACAGGTGAAAAGTACTGTCTCATAGGCATACACCCTCCTCCAATCCCCAATAGGGACAGGGGAGCGGGGATTCTTGAGGGAAGAAAGCTGAAACAAAGAGGATTTGATTCAGTTAAAAAAGGAGCCCTGACAAACTGGAGACAGGACTCTGGGAGAGACACTGGCAGAGAGTGAGAAGTAGGAGCTACAGGCTCTCTCTGCCAAGGCTGAAGGCAGCCTGGGATTAGGAGGGACTGCTTAACAAAGCAAGGTGAAGCTAAAAGGATAGGTAAAAATTCATGCATATAGGCCCTCTGTTATTTGAGCCCATATCTTTGAGTATTGTGTTCCCACTAACAGTTAAATACTACTTAGTTTTTGAAAAGACTGCACTGTTTTCTGGTTACAAAGCTTCTAAGAGGAGAAGAATCCTGCAAGGTGTCAAGCCAAACTGGCCCTGCTGAAGGAGTTTCAGCATGACACAGGGGTGCTGAAGTCTAGGGACCCCATCTGAGAGCATCAGTCACGGGACTGAGCCGGGAGTGAAGTGGAGGCTCAGGGCCTGTCTCTTAGGAAGGATGTACTCAAGAGACTGAAGAGGGAATAAGGGCCAACACACTGTATGATCTGTGGCAGAAGAGCAATGTGTCCTGTTGGTCTGCACCGTCATTGTGCTTTGTTTTGGAGGAGGGTGAGGGGGGGAGATTAGTCTAACTGGCGCAAAGCTCATTTCTTCAAAGTGAATTGAATCACTTTCTATTTTAAAAGGACGCGAACCTAATAAAAAATATAGACCACACAAAACCGAAAGAGGTGAAAAATCCTATCCTTGTTAGGAAAAATCTTCCAAAGCCTGAACTCAGGATGAGGAGTTTCTCTTTCAGCAGTTGAGGACAGCAGTAAGGCTGAAAGTGGTGCAAGGAGCTGCATCCTTACAGTCCATTAGATAGCGAGACAGTTAAATCCAGAAAAAGAAACCTCAACATCCAGAACTCAGAAGTTTACAACGAAGCTGAAAACCATAAATGTTTAACAAACTTTTGTTATTTTAAGCTCTCCACACACTGGGATATGAAGCGTCTGTTTTTAAACTGAAACATTTTCAAAAACATTTCAGAACTCCTTATGGAGCTGCTGACCGACACCTCCCTTTTACTATAAGAACTAACATGTGTTCATATATCCACACAACACATATAGGTCAAGGGGATTTGTAATCCAACTAATCTGTGCAGTGTGCATTTTTCATACTTCTATAGAAGTCCCTTGGTTTCCTTCTCCTGTCTTTTTGATGTGCCCAAGAAAAAGCGCCTCAATTTAGCTAGATAACATCTTTTAATAGACTCCTTTCTACTATGAGAAAGGATGTCTCACACGGGCATGGAGCGTGACCACTCTAAGAATGATGCCCATCCAAATGCTAAGCCCTGAGGTGGAGCGGATGTGAATCAAGGTGCTCGATCATACCATTCCACTGGGTCAGGAGCTTGGCAAACCTTGGGAGGATGATTGGTAATCGGGAGGACAGGCATAGGAGGCTGGGAAACCAAGCTGCCTGGGCCAGAAGGGGGTGATCAGGATGACCCATGGTCTGTCCTGACATATTTTGTGCAGAACTCATGACAGGAGAGGTAGTGGAGGGAAGGCATAGCTGAACTGATTTGACCAAGGAAACAAAACAAAACAAAAAGTGTTTCCCTGGGAGTGGCGACCTGGGGCTCCTGTGGAGCAGTGTGTCGTGCACTTCTTGTTTGCTTGAGAGGCAAACAGATTCTTGGTTGGGATTCTGCACAGAGCTAAAATAAAATATTGCACAATACCAAGTCGTGGAGCTCCCACTCCATGAAGTGTCGCAAGCACATTTGCCATTCCTGGATGCCGATAGGGTGATGACTGCTGACGCACCAGTTTCACAAGCTGACCTCTTCTGCACACAGGGAGACTGATCTCATTCCTCCCCACTGGTTGATGTAGAAGATAGTTGTGATGTTGTCTGATATCATAAGGACATGGCAAGCGTGCATGAACAGAAGAAAGGCCTTCCAGGCAGCTCACAACTCCAGGATATTGATGTGCATCCTGGACTCTTGAGATGTCCAGGTACCTCATGCTGTATGGCTATTCATGTGGCTCCTCAACCCAATAGGGATGCAACAGTAATAATGGTCCTGTCCGGGATCTGTCCACTACAGCAGGGAAAACAGTACCTTGGCCAGAACTGTTACCATAAGGTTCATGGAGTGGCAGTCTGGAGAGTATCCCAACTGCAGCCACATTTGAAGGCAATGAAGATAAGAGTCTGAGAACCGGGGTGACGTAGGTGCATGAGGCCACATAACCTAAGACAGACATGTCTTGACTGGTATTTGAGGGCTGTTTGTGATCATGGTTTGCAACCTGTCCTTGGGCAGGTACGCTCTTGCAACCATAGAATTCAAGGTGGCTCCGATGAAGTCCGCAGATTGCACTGAGGTGAAAACAGATATTTTTCAGTGTTTACACTGACTCCCAGTGCAGCATCATAGAAGTTGATACATAGGCTACCTGGTGGGACCTGGCAATAAGGAGCCATTCATAGAGGTGGGGAAGATAATGAGACGACGTCTGACGTGAGCTGCTACTACCAAAACTATCTTGTAAAGACTCTGGGGGTGGTCGCTATTTGAGAGGGAGCGCTATGTAGAGAAAGTAGTCGGAGCCCGCCATGAATCTGAGGAAGTGTCTGAGAGTGGGATTCATCTTTCATGTCTAGAGCTGTAAACCACGTCTTTTTCTAAAGACGAGATTATAGATGCCAACATAACCATGCAAAATCTGAGTTTGCGAATGAAGCAGTTGAGATGGCAGAGGTTCAGGATTGGTCCCCATAAGCCCTTCTTTTTGAGTACCAGGAAGTAAAACCTGTTCCCTTGGTATTGAACGGGGACATGTTCTATCACTCCTTGCTGCAATAGGGCGCCCACTGATGGGTTTGAGGCTATTCTCCTGAGAGCAGTCCCCGAAGAGAAGGGAGGTCGTAGGGACACAAACTATCTTATAGTCAGAATAGAGGATGTTCAGCACCCACTTGTCCATTGTTACTGCACCCCCAGTGTTTGGGGGGGGGGGGGGAGGAAGAGTGCTAAACAACCCACAAATGGTGGGTGGGAGTCAGGAAGTGCTGGCCTTAGTATTTCGCAACTCTTGAGCGCCCATCAAAAATAATGTTGAGACGGGCACTTAAATTGAGATGCAGAGCCTGTTGCAGAGGGTGTGGGGAAGCGGCTTTTTTGAACACTGTCTCTTGCGTAGTGGTTCATAGGGTCTCCGATGGAAAAACTGCTGACCCATATGCCTAGGTCTGAATGATGGGCAGCGAAACTTCCTCTTTGGGGCAGATGTGTTCATATATATCCCCGGTGAGTGGAGGGTAGCCCTATAGTCCTTTAGGGCATGGAGAAACTGGTCTGTCTTCTGGATGAAGAGCTGCGATTTATCAAAGGGGAGGTCTTGGATGGTATTCTGGACCTCCCCAGGGAACTCTGACACATGGAGCCATGACTCCCTGCACAGGATGATGGTGGTAGCCATAGCTCTAGAGGACATATCAGTGGTATCGACGGCGGATCGGAGAGCAGTCTTAGCTATCACTTTGCCTTCATCTGTCAGAGCTTGGAAACAGGCTCTGTCCTGCTGGGAAAGGCTGTCAGTCAACTCTGCAAACATGGAGTCATTCAGGAAATCATATTTAGCCATTAGTGCCTGGTAACTGGCTATCCCGAACTAAAGGCTAGATGATAAGACGACCTCTCTCCCCAACAGATACAGGCATTTGACCTCTTTATCGGTAAGCGCAGACCTGGGATGTTGTTGTTTAGCCCTTTCAGAAACAGCCTCGACCACCCGTGAGTTGGGAGCGGGGTGAGAAAACAAAAATTCTGCTCTTCTGGCCAGCACATAATAAAGCTTCTCTGCCCTTTTGGGGGTGGGAGTGCAGGCGGCTGCGGTGTGCCAAACTGTCCTAGCTGACTCCAGTATGGCTTCATTAATGGGGAGAGCTGATCTGCTTGATCTGGATGAGTGGAGGGTGTCTAAGAATTTGCATGGGAGTCCTGGACCTCTTCAAGAGGAATCTGATGTTCTCTAGCAACTCTGCGAAGATGATCCTGGAACTGTCTGAAATCATTGTGGGAAGGAGGAGACGTAGGAACCACCCGCTTTCTTCAGAGATTAAGACAGTAGTCTTACTGGTTCTAGCAGACCCACTGGATCCAGTGTGTAATGATCCTCCACCACCGTAGGATGCCGGGACAGATCTGAGCATCCTCTTAGAGGGGAGGCAAAGGGTGACTCCCTTAGCTGATCGGATCAACTCTGCAGGGGGGTACTGGTCCCAAGGACCCTAGTAGGCGGGGTCAACAGATGGTCACAGGGACCCCATGGCATGGGGTACCAACAGCTCCACATTGGATGAGGTGGAGGTTGGTCCCAAAAAATAGTACAGGTCTTTTGGGTGGTGGAGGATACATAGGATAGGTGAAAAAGGGCTAATTCCGGTTGCAATAGTGGTACTGTCTGTGCTTCCACAGGGGAGCTGTATTCTGCATATGGGACAGGCAACAAACTCCCTTTCAGTGGTCAACTCCTTTAGTGGTGGTGGTGTTATCTCTCTGGAGATGGAGGGGATTCTGGATGCAGATGACTGAAAGTATTCTATAGAGCAGCAAGGGATTCAGATCTCCCCAGTGTGAGAGAGGTTCTACTTGTTTGAACCACTGGAGCCGTCGAGGAAGACCATGCCTGAAACTGACAATGATTGGAGTTCATCAGTGCCAATGAATCACAGGGTTTGGGAAGTGCCAAGGATGACAAAAGCAATGGATCATAGTCCGGTACCAATACAGCCCAATGCTTATGAGCTTTCTTGTTGTGCCTCTGGGACTTATGTCCTGACGCCTCATGGGCCGAGCTGATGGGCTTGCTTAGAGCTGAATCCTGCTCCTCTGAAGTCAATTTAGAGGAAGACTTAAGTCTCATGCTTATGAGTGTGCTTCTTAGATTCCCAATAAAATCCTGCCGGAGGGGTGGGGAGGGAGTTTCCTCCACTAGAGTTGGATTTTGCTGCAGGAGGCATGCTCCATGCTGAATCAGGCCAACATACAGGGGGTTCCCCAGCCTGTGTCCACTGGGGGCCTCCTGGCCTTCTCCACGTGAATTTAAAGTGTCAATTTGCAGAAATGAAGTTCCTCCCCATGTCAGGTACAGCTGGGGAGTGATCAGCAGATACCAAAACACGCCATGATGTAGTCTTCCCCAAGGCAGTGCCAGTGGTCATTGCTGACTGAGAAGGATCGCAGGCAGAAAGTGAGGGTATTCTCCTAAGAGACTAAACCTATAAGACATTATCCTGAAGACTTTGTTTTTTAAATAAACACGTTAAAACTATTTACAAAACTAAATCCAATTCTTATTTTGTAGGACGAAGCTGAAGTTACGGACACTGGAGGTTCTGATCCAGACCATCCAGCTGTGAGAAGGAACCGAAGAGGGGGGTGGTCCACTCCACCTTTTATGACCTTGGATGGAGTCATGAGGTGAGCCAACAGAGCTACTTCCAAATTCTCTGGCTCCAGGCACATGCCTAACCCACCCACTGTGGAATACAATTGGGACCATCACTCAAATCAAAACTAAGTGTTCGTGTGAACAACCCCTGAGTTGAGAGAACTGAGCACCTGGCAGATTCAGGTCTGCAATCTCCTGCAAAAAAAACAGCCACTAAGTCAAAAGGTCTCTGCAGATAAATCACTTCATCCAAGTGCAATTAGTGCTCACAAAACTCATTTCTCCCTCCACCCCCACCCCAAATCACTGAGTTTAATGAGAACCACATTCTTTAAAATTTATTATTTAGGAAGGTATGTAATACTTCTAGCCCCAAAGTCATTTAAAGTTTCATCTTCTGTGCAACAACTGACACTTTAAATTCAATCAGTGGCAAAAATGTCAGCAAACATAGCTATAGAAAAACAGAGAAGAACAAGGTTAAATATACCTGCCCCACCCCCCTCAAATATGTCTGCTCAGGGACTAAAGATCAAAGGACTCCGACAAGGCTTTGGATAATTTACATAGTTTCTGATCTTATTACAATGAAGTTCCCACTCAGGCATGGCCAGTGTGTGTATATATGTACTCACACTCTAGATACACAAATGTGTCTGTGGACATTTGCCAAGTCATTTGTCTCCATTCATGGAGCTCGCTTACTTTTAACAACACTGAGGCCAAAGAAGTGAGGGTCTTTAATCTTCACTAAGTCACAAACTTGCTGGAAGAGCTCCTGTCCGGTGGCTTTTACCTGAAAAAAAAAAAAACACAACCAACCCAGCATTACAGGCAGCCCAAACATACTGGCACTGTACAATTCTTCATGGTCATAGGTGATCAACAGGCACAAGTGCAGCCAGATCAGAATCACAGCACATAATTCAGAGGGCCAGGGTTTTGGGTTTTTTGGTTGCTGTAAGGCATTGTTGCAGTGTATTCTTGTCCTCCTTCCGCCCCTGGCCCTCTTTGTATATGCTCTTATCCCAGTACAATGGAACTTAGAGTTCCAGTCCCATTAAAAAGGATAGAAATAGACTGGCACCTGTCATCTAGACTATTCATGCTGTGCAAATGCGACCATGTAGTGAAACTCTTGCGGTATTGTACTTATTGCCAGCAAAACAGACATTGTTTAGAAGGAGAAAAATTAATTTTTGGTGGGTTTGAGGAATTACAGATTTAAACTTTCACCTAGGAAGGAAAAACAAAAACAAAACACACCACCCTCCATACTGCACACTTTGAGGGGTGGAGAAGATGGTTTTGACCACAAAGACTGAACACTTCATTTTCAAGGTGGTCTCATATGGACTGACCCGGGGTTCTTGCCCACTCCATGCCAGGCCATCAAGCTACTTCGCTAGTTCCCTTTACCATATCTTACGTCTGACTAACAGCAGAGTTCATGTCCCTTCCCCACCACACACAATGCCACCTCCAGAAATGTTGCTCTGTAAATAAGCTATCAGGGATCTGATTTTTTTTTAAATTTTATTTTAAGAGCTTCAAAGTTTACCAGACACCTACTAGCCACAGGTTGATATGAAAGGGAGATGGAGGATCATGGTCAATTAGTGCGAAGGGGAGGGTAATACCCCGCATCACGCATGGGGACTCTCCCAGCTGCTATTCCCACACTCTTACCACTCCTGCAGCTTTTCTTGGGGTACTCTTCCTCAAATAGTTCCAGCACCCATCTGCATGTGCTGTTGGTCAGAAATTTCCCAATCAGCAACTGCATGACAGGAAACTGACAAGAATCACATTTTATCACCCACCAAGATCTGAACAGCAACAGTAAAGTTATCGAGAATCTTTTTAATTCACTGTGCAGTGGCTGGGAAAACCTATGAGCAGCAGTAGAGACATTGGAGCTGCCTGTCTGCAAATAGTACTGAATCGGTTCACATGTGGAAGGTTATCTTCACAACCATAAAGGCGAGAAACTTAAAATTTGGCAGAAGTTGATTGCTAAGGCCAGCCATCTAATTAGCACTGCAAGTAGATTTTTTTCAAAACCTCTTATTGCAAATTTATCTATCACTGTTCCCCAGAGACCAGATGCAGCCCTCTAAGACAGTGGTAGTCAATAGGCAGAGTGCAGGCCAAATCCAGACTGCTAGATGCTTCTGAATGGACCATAAATGGGCTGAAACAGAGACGGGACTGCGTGTGTGGAGCTGTGCCCACTCCCCAGCGCAGGGCCGAGCGGCTTGTGCAGCTGCAGCCCCACCAGCTCTGTCCTCCACCGGCTGGCAGCAGTGCAGGGTGAATGAGCAGAAGCTCCCGTCTGGGGCAGTGGGAGCTTCTCTGGGTGGGGAGGGCAGGAGATCGGCGAGTTATATGCCTAGATGATTCAATCCTGCAATGGGGAACGTCTGAGGTTCACTATGACTCTGAGGAAAGAGCAGCTGCTTTTCTCGGTCATTTCAGTCACTCTCTGATCACTGACCTATTCCTCACCCCATTTCGGAGATCACTGTCCCCCACTCTGTTCTGTTCTTGTGGGGACACAGTGAGGAGTTTCAGTGTCTTGTCACTTTCAGGGAGTTTCTTTCAGTATCAGAGTCACACTGTGTCTGTTTTACCACCCAGCCCTATGAGAGAGAAGAACTGAAGCTCCAATCCATTGCCTTTCCCAGATGAGATAGGAGTCAGAGGCTCAACAGTTAAAACTGAAAGCTATTCAATTACCAGGTAGCACAGAAATCTGCCCTCACTGAGAGCTTCATCTTTCATCAGTGAAGTCCATGAGAGAGTTTTTCCATTGACTTTAAAGGGAGAAAGATCAGATTAGGGGGCTGTAGGGAGCTGTGAAACATTTTGTTTTGACAGGAATGTGACCACATCTGAATAAACTGTGGCATATCAGATTTGATGCAGTTAACTCAGATTATTTGACTCTTGATCCTGCAGGTGGGATCAGCATGGGATTGAATAGATGCATAGCAGATAATATAAATACAACAGGGAACAATAAAGGAAAAAATATAAAGGAAAATAACTGAACTAAAAATATTTGCAATATCCCCTGGGTATACTACACAGCATTGCATGTTTGTTGAACAGGGGCACTTACAGTATGAAAAATGTTTCTCTGGAGTCTGAACCTTGACCAAGAAATTTGGGAATTGACTACCTCTGCTCTCAGATATATTAAGTGTCTTCCAGCCTGGGCAGCAGGAGGGCAGGGGTCATTCCAGAAGCCAGTTCTACCTATAGAACACTGACACTGTACCACTAGCCAGCTAGTCATTATCACATTACCAGGAGGCAGAGGTGAAAGAGTGCTGGCATACTGGTAACTAGAATATAGTGCACAGACATATGCAGACTTTAGCATGCATTATATCAATAACAGACATTTTAAATAATTAGTGTATTTACATATGTGACGTTATTGATATAAATGGGAACCATATAGAACATGGGTTGCAACCAAGGTCCTGTGGTGGCACCAAATCCTAAGTGAAGGGGGTCACATAAGGTGTCTAAGACCAGGTTCTGGGTTGCTGGTTATGATTATGCTGTCTGTATGTCTGTGTATCATTTTGTAGTTTAAGTATAAGTATTGGCTCTATACTGTCTATATTTTGTATTATGCTCTGCCTCTGGGAAGTGTCCCAGACAAAGCTGATGTTAGCCCGGCATAGCTGGCTTGATGGCCCATTAAAGGGCCATCAGCTACACAATTGACCCATGGAGAGAAGGCAGACACGCCTTGTGACTCAGCAGAGTATGCAGGGACTGGCCCATGTGACTCCAGACTCCATATTTTTTGCTGTAAGTTTCCACCGTGAGGACAAAGGGATTCTTACACCTGGAAAAGTCTATATAAGGCTGATGCATCATCTCCATCTTGTCTTCAATCCTGCTTCTGACCTCTGGAGGGACTTTGCTACAAACTGAAGCTTTACACAAGGGACTGAACGACCCATCCCAGTGGGGGATGTATTCCAGAGACTCAATTTGAACCTGCAGTTTACTCCAGCACTGCTGCAAGCCTGAACTAAGAACTTTGCCATTACTGTATGTAATTGATTACATTTAACCAATTCTACCTCTCATTTCCACCTTTTTCCCTTTGTAAATAAACCTTTAGATTTTAGATTCTAAAGGATTGGCAACAGCGTGATTTGTGGGTAAGATCTGTTGTGTATATTGACCTGGGTCTGGGGCTTGGTCCTTTGGGATCGAGGGAACCTTTTTCTTTTATTGGGGTGTTGGTTTTCATAACCATTCATCCCCAGGACGAGTGCACTGGTGGTGATGCTGGGAGACTGGAGTGTCTAAGGAAATTGCTTGTGTGACTTGTGGTTAGCCAGTGGGGTGAGACCAAAGTCCTTTTTGTCTGGCTGGTTTGGTTTGCCTTAGAGGTGGAAAAACCCCAGCCTAGGGCTGTGACTGCCCAGTTTGAGCAATTGGTCCTGATTTGGCACTCTCAGTTGGGTCCCGCCAGAATCGCTCCGTCACAGTATCCTGCCGACTACGCCACTGTGACGGAGCGATTCTGGCGGGACCCAACTGAGAGTGCCAAATCAGGACCAATTGCTCAAACTGGGCAGTCACAGCCCTAGGCTGGGGTTTTTCCACCTCTAAGGCAAACCAAACCAGCCAGACAAAAAGGACTTTGGTCTCACCCCACTGGCTAACCACAAGTCACACAAGCAATTTCCTTAGACACTCCAGTCTCCCAGCATCACCACCAGTGCACTCGTCCTGGGGATGAATGGTTATGAAAACCAACACCCCAATAAAAGAAAAAGGTTCCCTCGATCCCAAAGGACCAAGCCCCAGACCCAGGTCAATATACACAACAGATCTTACCCACAAATCACGCTGTTGCCAATCCTTTAGAATCTAAAATCTAAAGGTTTATTTACAAAGGGAAAAAGGTGGAAATGAGAGGTAGAATTGGTTAAATGGAATCAATTACATACAGTAATGGCAAAGTTCTTAGTTCAGGCTTGCAGCAGTGCTGGAGTAAACTGCAGGTTCAAATTGAGTCTCTGGAATACATCCCCCACTGGGATGGGTCGTTCAGTCCCTTGTGTAAAGCTTCAGTTTGTAGCAAAGTCCCTCCAGAGGTCAGAAGCAGGATTGAAGACAAGATGGAGATGATGCATCAGCCTTATATAGACTTTTCCAGGTGTAAGAATCCCTTTGTCCTCACGGTGGAAACTTACAGCAAAAAATATGGAGTCTGGAGTCACATGGGCCAGTCCCTGCATACTCTGCTGAGTCACAAGGCGTGTCTGCCTTCTCTCCATGGGTCAATTGTGTAGCTGATGGCCCTTTAATGGGCCATCAAGCCAGCTATGCCGGGCTAACATCAGCTTTGTCTGGGACACTTCCCAGAGGCAGAGCATAATACAAAATATAGACAGTATAGAGCCAATACTTATACTTAAACTACAAAATGATACACAGACATACAGACAGCATAATCATAACCAGCAACCCAGAACCTGGTCTTAGACACCTTATGTGACCCCCTTCACTTAGGATTTGGTGCCACCACAGGACCTTGGTTGCAACCCATGTTCTATATGGTTCCCATTTATATCAATAACGTCACAACATATTTTCATATTCAACACACTACAGAGAAGCAGAAGTCTGTTAATGTACTGAGTTCTCTAAAACTGAACATGTGAAGGTAAGTAAGTGTTAGAACCCTTCTGAAGAGGCAACTTGATCAAATTGCCTACTTAAGTGAACATAGGCTGCCCCATCCATGTCACTCATCTCTTCAACTCTCTCAACTGACTCTCGCTTCTGTATCAAGTCCATCTTTCTCACCTTCAAGGCCATGCACTTATTTTTGGTAACACTTAAGTTTTTGTCTCTTCTCCTACACTCCCTCCCTTCACATGTCTTCTTGCGGACAACTCACTTTGCATTGTTCTTCCAAGCCATTCTTTATGTCTGGAGCTCACTTTCCTAGATCACTGTGGTATCCGAGCACCAAGAGTAGCATGCATTCTCCCTCTCCTCAAAAAGCACAGGATTCAATTCTCCACTGCTTTGCCTCTTGTTAGTCCTTTACAAGTCAGCAAAGTGGGTGTAAAATGCTGCCAAATGAGACCGGTGGTGATTTATATGCACTTTACAGGGGTCTGTATCTCCACAAGGGGGAATGCAATGGAGAAGTTAGGCCCCCACACTTCCCTGAAGCCTGTCGTCTTAGCTCAGCAGACTCAAGCTGGCAGATAATATCTTTTAATAAAGCCAATGACCGTGTTAAAACCTTCTTCTGTCACCTAGTGCATTTTAAGTTATACCGTTTTGTCTACAGTTTAAGTAAGCGCCTCAGGGCGCAGACTATGTCTTCCCATCTGTGCTCCTTCTCTGCCTCTGTGCCCAAACAACATTCCTCCCTCTCAGGAAAGATTACTCCCACTTTGCTTCAATTTACACAGAGTGCTTAACAAGTTCCCCTACATCCTTCCCTATGGTTTTGTTCCTTAAAGATTTCTTGGCAGCCTTTCGAGAGTTAGCATTTTGGAAATACTGCGTCCCTGCAACCTATCTTCTCAAATGTCAATCTTTTATATAATGAAGGAAGAGGAAGATGCTAACAACAATGTGAACTTGGAGACATTTGATATTGAGAGAGGGAAGGAATTTTCTTTTTTAAAGCCACATTCTTTTTTCCCTTAGCACTGCTATTTTTTTTTTTTAAAAGATCTGCAAAAATAGTTGTCAAAGTACAATCCCTACCCCATGGATTCAAATATGATCCCATAAAATGTACAGGTATAGCCTCATCTTGATGGACAGGATATATGTGGCATCTCTTAACAGGAGTAATGGGAATTATATGCATAAATCCCTTGCCTATCAAGTGGAGAATCTGCACTTCAATCTACTGAAAAGCTAATGACACTTACCTACCTCACTGGGCTTTTGTGAAGATTATTTTGTGTTTACACAATATATTGAAAATGTGAAGTGCTATGCAAGTGCTGAGCAGTAGCCTTATTATAGCAATGAAGGTGGAAGATGTTATCTGTTGTAGTACTAATTAAATTTGAAGTCTTAAGGTATGTGTTCGCTACCCATGTTAAAGCGCTGCCGCATGAGGGGAGTGGCTCCCAGCACTGGTGCACTGTCTACACTGCCACTTTACAGTGCTGAAACTTGCATCGCTCAGGGGGCTGTTTTTTCTCACCCCGAGCAAGAAAGTTTCAGTACTGTAAAGTGGCAGTGTAGACAAGGCCTTACTGAGGTTGCTAGAAAATTGTTCCCATGTTCCTTTAAGATTTTGCAAGAGGAAGGATCTTTTTAAGTCACATGTTTTTCAACATATTAAAAAAAAGGGGATTTTGTTACTAGCCCCTGATTTATCTAAAAGGTTGGGTTCCATCCTTTATGCAATCTGCACCCAACTGTATTTTCAAAGTTCATGTTTTGCTTCAGCCAGCTATTCTCTTTCATACACAGACACATCCAAGTACATTAAGGAAACAAAGTTTCCCATCCATTTAGCCAATAAAACAGGTATAAACAAAAAAGACTTATTAAAAGGCTATTGACAGATATAAAGTTACAGAACCCTTACACATCTCTAAAGGCAAATATGTAGAGCTAGACACTTTCAAGATAAAGTATCAAAGGGGCTGCACTCAGTTATCCCGCTCAGTTTTTCCAACAACATGGGCCTTCAAAGAGGCTTCAGGAAACGAGACATAAATGGCTGGAATGATACCTCCGACATTCTTTCCATTCTTGCCTACACTAAAAAGCCGAACTCTAAAGGCCCCATCTACGCTTATTAAAACTGTATTAGCCTGAAGCACTTCAGGCTACAGTTTTAAACATGGGAGCCAGACATCACAACCAATTTAAACACCATTGGTTATGTCTAACTTGTAATCATGAGGTGTGATTGCAGCTCGTATACACATACCCAAGCCACCTTCAATCTAACTAGCAGGGGCTTCACTGCTCTGGTATCCAAATTAGCTAGATTATAGCTAGTTCAGGCATGTCTACACAAACTAATCACACCCCGCAATTAGGGAGCGGAGATACCCATTGTCGGTTAATCCTGCACTAGGCAGGGTTACATGACAGGATGCTTAAAACACCAGCAGATCATCTATATTAAGGCTGCCGGTATTGATAAATGCTGGAGGGGCAACAATAGGAAATTTCTGAGACACACATCTAGTATAGTCAATGCCCAAAGGTGGGAGGGTAGTTCAATCTCCATTCCTGTTGGATCTCCACCCACCCTGCTAAAAGCTATCAACATGTGGGAAATTTGGGTCAACTGTGATAGAAATTTATACTGCTATGGCCACTTACCCACTAAGAGCTCAAATAAAAGCACCTTCTCTGGCCTGGTTTTGAAGTACTGAAAGTGACGAGCTCCAGAGTCTGTTACCAATCCTCTGATCTACCTAGGCCCTGTGGCTGTTTTCTTAGGGGATACTAGATTTAAGCATGGCAAGTATGAAAATTCCTGTATGGACTTTAAAGATTTTTGCATATTTCTGTGTTGATGTGCATGTTTTCTAAAGCCACATTTTGAATTAAAAATAACGACCTTTGGGGAGGAGGGAGAGTTTTTCTAGACTTTATTTTCTCTACATAGACAGACCCCCATTCCCAAAATGGACAGTTCACAATTTAGATGGCAAGCTAGACTAAGAAGCTTCAGGCATTGGTTCAGTTTCTCACATATGCCTGGTAAACAAAATATATTACAAAGGCAGCAGCATGATCTAATCATGGACAGCATTTCATCTTGGGAATCGTTCCAAGGAGCAAGACTTTGCTTAAGTCACTTCACTTCTCTTTGTGTTTCACATTTCCCCTACGGTAAAAATAGGGATGACAATACTTTGCAAAGTACTTGGAAATCTACAGATGCAATTCTCTCTCATTTAATGGAGTAAAGAAAGAACAACTAAAAAAAGAAAAAAATCTGTGAGAGAGACTCCCATTTACAGAACAGCTTCCAAAACAAAGATCAACTGAGCTAAACTGCAGGGTGAGTGGATGTCAATTAGCACTGCTCACTGAGGTCCAAAGGTCAAGGCATTTCAGGTTTCTGAGAAGCTGAATTTTCATTTCAGTTTGTTACAAAACAATTTGAGAGTGAAAGGGAATTAAAAATTAGGTCCTCATTATCAAATGCAATAAAGGAGATTAATCAGATCATCCTGTAAATTTTTGCTAGGCTAGCCAATTAGGAAGCAAAACACCAATTATGTTAAATCAGCTAATAGTCTTTTGATCTATGAACGAATATGCTACTCTCGTAAGTGCAATGAAAGTTAAGCTCAGCCTTATCACTGTCTGCTCTGGCAGTTACAACACAAAACATCCATGAAACTTGCACTAAGAGCTCAGAATGAAACTTTAAACAACTCACCCCAATGGTTACACTGAGTTGCTCTCTGTTGGGCAGAAGGACGCAAACATTCCGATACTCCTGCTGCATCCTGCTTTGCAATAGCTGTCTGCTCATTGCAGAGCCGCGACAAGCTTCTCAGACCCGCTCCTGCTGGCTATTGGGGTACTCTTCTCAGGACTGAAACCAGGCTCCCTTCATGCCTCACACCTGCCAAAAACATAAGGCTTTAGTGTTATGCTCATGGGGACAAGACTGGGAGCACCGAGCAACAGGCAGCCTGTATTTAAACAGAATGTTTTTTGCTTCGTTCTAATACACAAGGTAAACAGAAATATCTCAAAAAGGCAGCACTGACAGAGTGATCGTCATACATTATTCTGACATTAGTCAGCTCACTTATTGATTAGCAGTGCAATCACGTTACTCTGGAGGTGGGGATACAAACCTCAGGAAACGTATCTGCTACTGGCAGGTGGCACACATTCCTCTTTCCTGACTCATTCTTCTCCATTGCCCACTAAGAGAAGCCACAGTTCTAACACCAGCATAGCATATAACAGGGGCACTTAGCCTTCAAACAGCCAAAATCACTTGAGTCAGAGATTTATAGAGCCACAAAACAATTAAACATACTTAGAATATCAATGTGCCAGGGATGAGATTACGCAGCAATAGTTAGCAACAAATAACTACGCCACAGGCGACTTTCTGGAAGAGGAAACATCAGAGGAGGAACTTGCCCTTTCCCTAGCTGGTTTATGACCATCGGTGCAAGTGAAGATTTAACCCCACTTCTCAACATGAGTCTATCAATGTACAGGAGCCTGGAGCTAGTCTGTATTTTCATGTTTTCCTTGAAACGCTGTTGCAAGACCTTAAGTCCCAAAGGAGGAAAGCATCTAAAGCCAGTAAAGAGCCATAGGCCAAGCTCTCCCGCTGTACGACAGTTCTATTGAGACAACCACTGTCCACTCTCCATTTAATGGCCGAGCATAAGCGGCTTAGTTAAACGTTCTCAGATTTCCAGTGTATGTCTAAAAACAGAAATGAGACAAAAACAGTGCAACAGTGCAGAGTCTCACATATAGATATCACACAGCGCTTCAGAGCCAGTTATAGTCATAGATATATACACACACACACACTCACTCAATTCAGGCATATAGGTTTGGTGACAGCACAGGATGAGTTTACTCTATTTTAGTTCCTTGCAACTTGATTTTCTTTAGACTAAAGATTTTCTCCAACAGCTAACTATGGTTATTTATACTTCTGGATGGATTTCTCTTCAGTGCAAGGAAGCATCTCACAGGGCAACTGTTGATTTGACTCTATATACAGCAATCCTGTGACAGAGGTGATCAAGCAGCATGCAGGCAATCCCTGCTTTTGGGAATATCTGCCCAGTTCCCAGGAAGCATCCCTCCTCCCGAAATAGACTCTAGTTAGAAAGATTAAGCCAGAGAGCAAACTCTTTTGCTGTTTAATGCAAGGCAAACGGCCTCCCACTTTGTACAGTGCTAGTTCAACTCCCTTATAGAAGCACATACAATAGTAGAGTAGAGTAAACCAGGATTGCTGCCTCCTACACCTGCAAACTGCAGACCCACAATATGCAGATGACGCCCAGCTCTCTCTTTTGCCACAGATGCAATCA
Organism: Mauremys mutica; assembly: GCF_020497125.1. Lineage (NCBI taxonomy): Eukaryota > Metazoa > Chordata > Testudines > Geoemydidae > Mauremys > Mauremys mutica. The sequence continues at coordinate 126,879,695 of NC_059074.1, forward strand.
TCGCCATTACAAGGCTGTCAATGTGCCTAAGGAGTTTAGCTCCTGGATGAGGAGTAGCTGGGCCCAAACTGAGCCCAGGCAATACTGAAGAGATGCTGGTCATAAGAATATAACAGAGAATTAACTAGATCACAGTCTTCTGCTTTTAAATCGACTGCTCCCTGCCCTGTTCGCGAATGAATGATGGGAAGCCTGGCAGTCCTGTTTAACTCAGCAATTAGCCTAGAAGGCCACACAGAGTCAGTGACGAAAACAAACACCAAGCAACCAACCAGCTTTATTTCCCCTCCAACTTGTTCAGAAACTTTGTCCCTTTTCCCCCAGAAAGATAAGGACTTGGTCAGAACAACTCATTGCATTGTCACTTCTGTCATGCTGTCTGGAGTGGCTCAGGACCGTGAGTGCCTACCTCAGGGCCGACTGTCATAAAACAGGGAGACACCCCAAGCTGGGGGTGTGTTCCATAATTAGAGTTCACCAAGCCAGTAACAAATGTGAACTCCAGGATCATTATAACAGTCTTACCATGGAGTCAGAGAGAGCCCCCTGGGGCTCCCCAGTCTATCTTGCCACCCAGACACACTGAACTTAGTGATAATGGTCACTTAAGCTAAAAATCACACCACATCAGGTTGCTCCCAGTCCCAAGAGACTGTTTATGTATCCCAGATCAATTGGTACTCCAGATCTTACTCCAAAGACGAGGCTGGCAGCCAATTCTATAGTAAACTAACTACAGGTTTATTAGCTAAGAGCATGTCTTCACTGGCAATGTTAAAATGCTGCTGCAGCAGCGCTTTAATGTGAATTGTGTAGTCGTAGCATAGCACTGGCCCAGCGCTCTAAAAACAAAACAAAACAAAAAAAAAACACTACGCGCGCGCGCGCACACACACACACACACACACACACACACACCACCTCACCTCCATGAGGGGAATAGCTCCCAGCGCTACTGCACTGTCTATACTGGCACGTTACAGTGCTGAAAATCGCAGCGCTCAGGAGGGTGTTTTTTCACACCCCTGAGCGAGAAAGTTGCAGCGCTATAAAGTGCCAGTGTAGACAAGCCCTAAGAAAAGGAAATGAGAGTTACTGAGAGGTTAAAGCTGGTAAAATATTTTAAACAGGTGAGTCACACTTTAATTCTAAATAGATGTAATAAACTGCCTGTTGCCCAAAAGTCTTTCCAAGTGCCCAGATTGTTTCTGGGGATCTCCGCTTTGCATCTGGTACACTTCCCTGTAAGAGTCCAAACAGTCCAGAAATGAAGGATCTTTCCTAGAATCCATATATTTATAGTTGCTGTTGACAATGTCTCTACTCATGTGGGCTTTTCCTTTGATGTCCAGTGAGTGAGGAATGCACTTTGAGTCATTGACCTCCAGTCATCACACACACAACAGCCACTTCCTTTGAAAACAGCACTGTTAAAGATCTTCATTAGCATTTCACAAGTCTTCTTTGATGGGTTATTTAGACACAGGGGTGTTTAAATGTAAATGTTTGCTATTGCATTATAACAGGATACATACAAGTGAAAACAATGCAAGAAACGTCCCATTAGTTTTAATAAAAGTTTAAACACCAAATACACTTATACCTTTAAGAAAATCACTTTGATCTATACAGTACTAGTACACAAGCGAATTGGCCTGAATACACTCTGACATGACCTGGTATCTGGTCGGTCAACATTACAATCACCAACCTGGATTATGGCAATTCACTGTATGTTGGCTGAAGGTGGAAGCAATGCCAATGGCTCCAGACCGTGGCCTTCAGTAGAATGGGCGGCCAATGGCACATCACCCCTGTGCTCTGATCATTCCACCAGCTCCTAGTCTAAGGCACCTGCCATCAATAGGCCAGGACGCAATAACCACGTTGCTATTGATGACCCCAGCAAGACAAAAATGCTCCTCAGTGACAATGCTGCTCACAGAGCCCAGGTCAGTCCATGCAGAAGCCAGAGATAAAGCTTCTCATTTAGGAGGGGTTAATGTTGGCGAATAAGCTTCCAGAGGAGGTCAGATGCATCCAGAGCATGATGTACGGTCTTCCTATGTGGACAAAGCTCTTCTACCATCAGTAGGACAGGAAAGAAAAAAAGTTATCCAAGACGAGAGCTTCTTTTACCAGGGTATGTAGAAGAATTAAAAAAGTCCACCAAGGAGCTTAATTTACCTGGGAAGTATTTAGATACTAAAGCAGTCTGCACTATAGAAAATCCTAAAATAGACAGGGAAGCCCCACTTCTCCTAAGCTCCCATGGACTCTTCGTTTTGGCCCTGCAGGCTACCTTAATGAGTGTGACTGCAGTAACTTCAATGTAACATCAATCAGAGAAGGAGAAATGGAACTAAGAAAGGAGAAAAACCAAAGGCAAACATCTGGGAGTGGGGTAGTGGCAGACTCCTGTTCACCTCTCTTTGGCTTAAGACATTGCAACATGCCTCCTTTTCAGGGTCAGAAAAAGCAGTGAAAAGAATCTCTCTCTAACTCATTATGGCCCAAACCTACAGTGGGCCACATGCTATTTCCCAATGTGCCAGAAATAATCCCCCAAAGTCCTGGGCCCTGGGAACAGGGATCTAGAATGAAGCATTTGAAAGAGAGTTACAAAGAAATACAGTGACTTCCACTCTCAATGGTCTTATCAGTGCTTTCATGAGCTTGTTTAGAAGACGCCAAGTACGATGAGCTCCAGATTAGTGATTCCTGGCATCCCAAAAGAGAAAACCCAGGATGCTTTTAGAAATACAGATGCACACCATGGGAAAAGCACATTGTATATTCTTTAAAGATAAGAGTGGGAATTCTGCTCCAAAGTTCTCTTGAGCTCAAGACCCAAAAGTGAGAATCCTACAAGAGGACAGCCTCAAAGATGTAGAATTAAGTAAGCAATTTAATCCACTGTGATCTTATATCAGAAGTTTAAGACATTGTTCTAATGTGTTTGAGCTAAATACCACTAAAATCATCACTGCTAACCCGTTTTTGTTGAGTATTAAGTTTGTGCATTGTGAATCAGAAATGCAACAGTTCCCTGTTTTTACTGAAATGCAGAAGTTAAGTAGCTTAAATGTCACTTGTTCTGATGCTTATCGTCTTATTGCTTGAAAAGTAAGTTATTGCTCTGTTTCTTTGCAGAAAAAAAAAAAAGGTTATTCTTCCTGGTAGTAAATAAAAGATTTAAACATTAAAACTAGTGATTTTGAAATGACAATTTTTAAAAATTATTTAATTCTTTTTTTTTTTAATCAAAAGAATGATTTGAGGTTGCTTTGGTACTTTAAATCAATCCATCCAGATCTTGGGGGAAAGAAAGGAGTAGTGACATGGTGGAAACTAACTCCTCTTGCAGAAAGCACTAGGATATCTTTAATTCAATAGTTTAAAACAACTGTATGTCTCATCAAATGGATACTTTTAACTTCACAACTGAAAGGGCAAAAGAAACCCCAAAAGAAAAATGTAATTCAAAACTAGATTCTTCCCTTGGCCCCGCCCTTCAGTTCTGCATTCAGGTGTGCCATTTTCCATATTCAGGTTGCACAAACTGGATTCATTAACTTCATTTGGAAAATTCAGTAATTGTCACCCTCTTTCAAATAGTACACTTCCCGCCACTTAACGTAAACAGATTACATTAATTCTTGCTCTTTCTGAAATCTGTTTACGTTAGTAAAGTAGAAGGGGGCAGTTTAAGATCAGAATTTCAGCTCTGTAAAACATTTAGGATTAAAAAAATAAATCTAGAAGACAATACACGTGGAACAGATTTGATTCTGTAAAAGGTAGCAAGTAACTAGAATAGGTTTTCTTTGAAGTGATTCCTCATTTTTTTATATTATATGTGTGTGTGTATATGTGTAACTTTTTTTAGATATTCTTCTTCTCTCTACTTCCAAGCAATAATTGTAAACTGCATGCAAGATAATAGATGTCTGGAAAGTGACTCCAGACCTATAGGTCACATGTGTCATTACCTGCTGACATCATATGCTCCAGGAAGTTTGTGAATGGCATAAGGGACTCAGGGTACACTCAGGCTTTGTAGCATAGGGTTGCTGTTGGTAGTATCTTCTATTGGACTAACTTTTGTTAGTGAGAGAGACTTGAGTGTAAGCTCGTCTCTCAAAGGAAGCTGGTCCAATAAAGTATATTACCACCTCACTCACCTTGTCATTTTAACACTAATTTCTGTAAAATATTAGTCAGCAAAAGTAACTAGGAACAAGATGCCCTTGTTTGCTTTATCTACCTCAGCAGTTCTCAAACTGTGGGTCGTGACCTCATTTTAACGGGGTCACCGGGGCTGGCCTCAGACTTGCTGGGACCTTGGACTGAAGCCGAAGTCCAAACCCCTCCACCCAGGGCTGAAGCTAAGGGCTTAGGCTTCGGCTTCAGCGCTGGGAGGCAGGGCTTAGGTGACAGCCCCCTAATCCTCCCCAGGGCTGAAGCCCTCAAGCTTCAGCTTCTCCCCCTCTCCCTGCAGGAGGGCTCAGGTTTCGGCCCCCCCCCTCCTCCCCCAGGCTGCGAGGCTTGGGCTTCCGGGGTCGTGTAGTAATTTTTGTTGTCTGAAGGGGGTCACTCACAGTGCAATGAAGTTTTAGAAACCCTGATTTACCAGAATTTTAAGAGAATGGTTGGGAGGGGAGGGGGAAGGGACAGAGGTGGATTTTAAAATAAACTCGCACACATTACAGCAGCAGTGATGATGTTAAAAAAATCCAAACACCTACCTTCAGGTAAAACAGATAACACATGCCTGGGTGAGTCTTTTATGCTCAAGAGGTATATCAGAATGTGATAAAAGACCAAGCAATTATTAACCTACCAGTGTAGCAAGTTTACACCTTTATATTGTGAACCTGGAACAGTTCTCCAATGAAAACAAATGGCCAAAAGGAATGCTCTTGCTAAAATACACAGAATTTCAGCCTGTCCATATGCCATTCTTTTGTTTACCACAGATTCCAACCTCTTAACCTCAATTAAACCCTAAAAGCCCAGCAAATGCATTGAAGAAGAATTAATATAGCTTAAGTCAATCATCTGTCTTCTGAGGTACCTTGCTTTTTTTAAAATGACTTACGGTTTTAGCTCCCAGAGAAGTGAATTTCAAGCTGTAATTGCTTTGTCAAAGTCCAACTATAACAAACAAACAAACCACTAATTTGTAGGCTCCTTATTTCAGCCAGGAATCTTAGTGCTTAGAGTGGCAGAACAGGTTTTATTTGGCACATTTAAAAAAAAAATTTTTTTTTAAAAACTCACATCTCAAAACTTTGGAAAACAAACAAAACCTGATATTTGTGATTCTGTGATTTTTGGGCCTCTGCATTTTCCAGGTTTTTTTGATTAAATATCTTGAGCAGCATCATAAAACTATTCTCAATTGTGCTTTATTATGCTCCATCAAACAGCACTGGAACTGAACTGAGTAACAGCAATTCATGTTGGTAACTGCAACAATTACCAAGGCTCAGCCCAGGAACTGAAGTCAGAACAACAGTCTCCTCTCAGAAGTGACTAGATTCATCATGAGTTGCTGCTACTAAACTGCTTTGACAGTCTAAGGCCCCTGAATTGGGGGGTGATGAAAGTTATTTGCCATTTCTGCATTCACAAGACCTCCATCATAAATGACTCACTGGTCAGGCTGTCTGCACACTGGGGAGCAGTTAGCTGATAGTTTTCAAAGGGCTTGTCTACACAGTAAGTTACCGTGTGGCAAGCCAGGGTATGAATCTACAGCACACTAGTTTGCAGCGCAGCTATGTCCTGTGTGGACACTAACAGCTCACTCAAAGTCCCGAAGTAGAGCTTAGCACAGTTGTAGCAGTAGTGTGCTAAGCCACACTCTGAGACTTTCAGTGCACTGTAGCAGTGTCCAAATGGTGTGTTAGTGTGAAGTGAGCTGGTGCACTATAGATTCATACCCTGGCTTGCTGCACATTAATTTGCCATGTAGACAAGCCCCAGTATAGATTAGGCCACCTCATTTCCACAGGAAAAAGTCTACAGTATTCATTTTTCCCCCAGATGAATTCAGTGCCTAAAGGTCAGCCTTCCATTAGTCTACTGAATGGGTACAAACCATGGCAGTAGCCCCGTCAGATGCTTCAACCCTGGCCTAGAGGAATCAAATCACAGATGAATCTACACTAAACTGGTTCTGGTACAGATGCCTCAGTTGTCTAAACAGCCACACTAGGAATGCTGATTTGTGGCAAGAATCATTACCGGTTCACCTCTGCTTCCATGCTAAGCTCTGTTCTAAACCTGTTCAGGAGCAACTCCTTCCAAATACCTATTCCACAGTTCCCAGCAGTAGTGGACTCGGACAATTCTGAAAGGGCTTCAGCCAACTGTGGAACAGTAGTGGGAGGACTGGTTGAACCATTCAGACACCCTAAGTCCACACTGGCACTAAAATGGTTCAGAATGACAGAGTTTAGGACCACACAGCAATTAGCCTTGCTGAAAGTAAATAAGTCTAATCCAACAGCACTTGGCAGGCATGTGCACAATTCAGAGCACATATTGCACATGCAAGGGTATGTCTACTCTAGACTAAGGAGACTATGCTGGCACAGGTACATCATCATAGGTGTGCTGGCATAGCCCTAAGGTGTAGACACAGCCTTTGCTGACGGGGGTTTCTGCATTGCTGTAGGAACACCACCTCACTGGACAATCATAGCTATGTCAACAGAAGCATTCTTCCATCAACGCAGCTGCGTCTACACTGGGGATTAGGTCGGTATAGGTTCGTTGGCCAGAAAAGTGGATTTTTTGCAAACCTTGTGATGTTCTATACCTTGTGAGAACACCCTACACCCCCATGTTCATCCTTATAAAATGATTGTGTGGTATCCAATGCAAACTTTGTCATGTTGGGTGTCTTCGGAAGGCTCATGATGCACTGAGCATTGTTGTTATAGTAATTGTTGTTGCAGTAATGTTATGTTATAATTTCATGTATACAGTTATGAAGCTGAAAATGTATCCTCGTGGCTTAAAATAAGCCCAGGCAGTTCACACCTCATCAGGGCACGTATGGGACAAACCCAGCCCAGCCTCACAGGAACAAAGGACGCTGGCCTAGGCAGCAACAAAAGGATCTGTTGGACTCTCCAGTGAGTCACCCCCCTTCCTTTGATTAGTTGGGGGCTCTGAAGGGAGTGTGTGCGCAAAGCCAAGAGGGAAAAAAGAACATGATAAAAGGGAAACACTTTGCCATGATCTCTCTCTTTCTCCTCCCTACATCTACAGACACCACACCAAGTGACTGAAGCACTGATCAAAGGGGAGAGCCTGGCTGTGGTGGGAAACATCTAAGTTTGTAAGGGCATTTAAAGTGTTAAGATCAGCTTGGAATGTGTTTTGCTTTTATTTCATTTGACCAAATCTGACTTATGTTTTGACTTATAATCACTTAAAATTTATCTTTATAGTTAATAAATTTGTTTATTCTACCTGAAGCAGTGCCTTTGGTTTGAAGTGTGTCAGAGGCTCCCCTTGGGATAACAAGCCTGGTACATTTCAATTTCTTTGTTAAATTGACAAACTCATATAAGCTTGCAGCATCCAGCGGGCATAACTTGATACTGCAAGAAGGAGGTTCCTAGGGTTGTGTCTGGGACAGGAGATATTAGCTAGTGTCATTTGGTTGCACAATCCAAGGAGCAGCTTACATGTCAGAGGCTGTGCATGAACAGCCCAGGAGTGGGGGTTCTCACAGCAGAGCAGGGTAAGGCTGGCTCCCAGAGTCAAGGATTGGAGTGACCTAGCAGGTCCCCAGTCCACATAACACCAGAGGGGAACGTCATGCCCTGACCTATGTGGCTATGTCAACTTAACTTTTAAGTGTAGACTGGGCCCAAGGCTTGTTACAGGTATGCTAAAGGGAATGGACAGTTCTTAGCAGAGTATTTAATGTTTGTACAATATGTCACACAATATGGCCCTGTGATCCTGATTGGAGTCTCTGCGTACCAACTGCAATAATAAAAAGAGTGAGAGAGTAACACTTCACTGGCCAAAAAGAATGCAAGAAAACACTCAAATTGAGAAATAGGCAATTCTGTGTTTCTATCCTGAAGTGCATATTATCCCTATCCAGGAAGGGTGTTTTATTATCTATCAGTACAGATTATTTTTGGGAACACGTCTTTTATGATGACAGAAAGTGATTGTTCAGCACATTGCAGAGGAAAAGCACACAAAATCATTGGCCATTCAAAAAGCTCTTCCCATACTCTATTCAGAATCTCACCAACTGACCCTCAAATGGACTCTCAGGATACATTTCACCAAACAGCAAGCATCCTGCCCTGAAGTATCATAATCAATCCCCAAAATGATACACTTCATTCAACCCCAAAACAATTAACAGAGTGAGATGGCATGATTTTCTTTGTTGAGGGGAAAACACAACAAAACACAAAAAAACCCAGGGAATTATCACTTTATATTTAAAGAACCTAAACATTTCTGGATAAAATTGGGACCAATTTGATTTTTAAACTCTGCCTTCCCCAAACAAATAGGAACCTCCCTTATCTGAAGAATCAACACTTACCATAGTTATTCCCTGTAATTAGAATAAGAAATAGCAGATTTAAGGAGTGTAAGATCTGGTGAGATGTTATGGTGACACACTGGCCACTACTATCAACATGCTAGCATCTACATACTCCCTCCTTTCATTGTTTCCGCTGATCACCACAGTTCTCAGTTGAGATGCAATGAAATGGGGGTGGGGGAAAACTGGTGTGTCATTGCTGGGAAACAAGATTAGAGAGAGAGATCTTATACCATGGTTGTAGAAGAAGTAAAAAGATCCTTCTTTTCCTCCACCCAGCCATCAAAGCAGCTAAAACCTGTCCTGGAGAATATTTCCAGAGTGTAAGTTGATTTGTCAACCTTGGCTGCCTCCATGCCAAGCCAGAAACCATCTCTACATAACACAGAGGTACTGTTCAGCTTCTGTGAGATGTTAACTTTTCTGTACAGTGTGTTCCATACTTTGATGGAACACATACTTGTCACCAAAATCTGGCCTATTCACAGCACACTAGAATTTCTGGAAGAAATCCGAATCACCACTTGCACTTCAGATCCTTGCTCCGGAGCACGATGCACCCCTGCTCACAGAGACTGGCATCACCTCTTGAAGAGGGAAAATCCAGCCCAAAACATGCCATAGTTTGGACTATTCTGAAGAAATTATTTCTGAAAAGAGAAGACTTTGCAGACCACCTCCTGGTGTCAAACTTATTTTTGCACAAAATACGGTAGGTAGGAGGTAAGAAAAACCATCTCCAATCGCACATATTCGCTAATATACTGGATTCCCTCTCAGTTAGTGTTCAGGCTATTCATGGGTGGCCTCCTGTCCTCAGATGAGAGAGAAAACATCTGTAGTTGCCCTCCTGCATCAAAGTTTTGCATTTGATACCATTTATTACCGTTTCTCATAAGGTGTCACTTGGGTTGATGGGAAAGCTCTGAGGTGGCTCCAATCCTTTCTTTTGGGATGCTCAGTGGAAATGCTCAGTGAGCTCATCTGTGGAGTCCTCATCCTTTTTAGCATCTATATTACAGTCCTGGGAGGTGGAGGTAATGTGTGAAAATTGAGAGCCACTGGTCTCAACTGATGAACCGTACTCAAATGATATCCAGCTCCTTCTCCTCTAGTGCAAGTAGCACTATCTACCAACTCTAAGCCCCTGGTTGAAGCTGAACCTGAGGGTATGGCTACACTGGCGATTTGCAGCGCTGGAAAGCCTCCACCAGCGCTGCAATTAGTAAGTGGCCACACCTGCAAGGCACTTCCAGCGCTGCAACTCCCTGGCTGCAGCGCTGGCCGTACACCTCACTCGGCATGGGGAATAAGGATTCCAGCGCTGGTTCTGCAGCGCTGGTCATCAAGTGTGGCCACACACCAGCGCTGTGATTGGCCTCCAGGGTATAAGGATGTATCCCAGAATGCCTGTTCAGCCACTCTGCTCATCAGGTCAGACTCTACTTCCCTGGCCTCAGGTGACCCGCCCTTTAAATGCCCCGGGAATTTTCAAAATCCCCTTCCTGTTTGCTCAGCCAGGTATGGAATGCAATCAGTGAATCTTTACAGGTGACCATGCCTCCACGTGGCAAACGAGCCCCAGCATGGAGCAATGGCGAGCTGATGGACCTCATCAGTGTTTGGGGGGAGGAATCTGTGCAGGCACAGCTGCGCTCTAGCCGTAAGAATTATGATACCTTTGCCCAGGTATCGAGAGCCATGCTGGAAAGGGGCCATGAGCGTGACGCGCTGCAGTGCAGGGTAAAAGTAAAGGAGCTCTGGAGTGCCTATTGCAAAGCACGTGAGGGGAACCGCAGATCCGGCAGTGCCCCCACGACCTGCCAGTTTTACAAGGAGCTGGATGCGATTTATGGGGGTGACCCCTCTGTAAATCCAAGGACCACGATGGACAGTTCAGAGCCGGTAGAGGAGGGGGAGGGGGAGGCAGACAGTGAGGCTACTGTGGTGGGGGAAGACACCCCGGAGTCCCAGGAGGCATGCAGTCAGGAGCTCTTCTCAAGCCAGGAGGAAGCTAGCCAGTCGCAGCCCCTGGAACTTGGTGCAGAAGAATTACAGGAGCAGGTCCCAGGTAAGCAGCTTTTATTGCAATGCAAAGGTTTTGGGAGAGGAGGGGGGATGGTATGGCTGCATGCCTGCATGCCTAGACATGGAATATCCCATTGATGTGGTCTATCACGTCACAGTAATCTGCCTCTGTAATCTCTTCAAAAGTTTCTGCAAGAGCATAGGCAATTCGCGTGACCAAGTTTAAAGGGAGAGCCATTGTGGTCCCTGTCCCATTCAGGCTAACGCGTCCGCGCCACTGTTCCAGGAGGGGTGGGGGAACCATGCTTGCACAGAGGCAAGCTGCATAAGGGCCAGGGCGGAATCCGCATTGTTGTAGGAGACCCTCCCTTGCTTCTTTGGTAACCCGCAGAAGGGAGATATCTTCAAGTATTAACTCCTGTGGGAAATGGAGGGAGTGTTTCAGTGCTGGTTTCCCCAACTGCATACCACGGCAGGCAGGAACCCCAGGGTTAATTCCTGAGGGACATGGCAGTGCTGCCTTTAACAAAGCCCAAAAACAGGCAGTCTAGCCATGAAGCAAGAAGCACCCTGCTCGAGCAGACCGCGGCAGGCAGGAACCCCAGGGTTAATTACCATTACCATTTCTGGAAGGCTGTGAATTCTCTAGCAGTTGCTGAAATGTCTGAGGAATGCTTGTGAGAGACTTTTACTTCAGATTATACACAATGCAAGCTCTCTTAAAATGTATCATTTGCTGTATTTTTATAGTGACCTTGAGTAGTCCTGGGCCGGTCTTATCAGTGACTGAAAGAAAGCTTCAGAACCTGAGAAGGAAACCTAACAGAAGCAAAGAAGATTTGGTCAAGGCAGTTATGAACCAGTGTGCAGCAGAGAATAAAAATGCGCAGAAATGGAGAGAAAAGATGCAGCACTGGAGGGAAACAGAAAGCAGGAGAAAGGCGTTGACGCAGAAGAAAACCACGAGGCAGCTTATAAACCTCATTGCGCGCCAAACAGACTGTATGCAGTCACTGGTAGCAATGCAGGCAGAGCACTACCGTGCAAAACCCCCACCCTCCCAAACCTCTTTCCCCTATGCACCAATGTCAGCTCGAAGTCCCGTTCCCCAGCATCCAGGTTCTTACCTACACCATCACCAGCTGCCCCCGACACCTGTACCGTCACCTATGAGCCCAGAGAACTACGACCCTTACCCTCTGCACTCAACCCCCATCACCATGCAACAGTACAATCCTGAGGTGCACAGCACTCCTGGCAGTACATATGCAAAACTATGAATGTACAGTTCAACAACCAACCCCCCTGCCCGTGTACTTCCTTTTTTTAAATAAATGATTTCTTTGATTATGAAACAGTTTTTATTACTGCATAAAGTGAAAGATAACAAACCCCAATGAAAACACAGGTAACAAACATCAAGGAAAACACAGGCACTTAAAAGCACTGTAACCAGTGCACGTCACTCCTGGTCAAGGCAAAAAAACATTACTGTTGGCTTTCAGCCTCAAATTCCTCCCTCAAGGCATCCCTAATCCTTGTTGCCCTGTGGTGGGCGTCTCTAGTAGCCCTGCTGTCTGGCTGTGCAAATTCAGCCTCCAGGACTTGCACCTCGTTGTTCCATGCCTGGCTGAACGTTTCACCCTTCCCTTCACAAATATTATGGAGGGTACAGCACGCGGATACAACCGCAGGGATGCTGCTTTCCCCCAAGTCTAGCTTCCCATAAAGCGCCCGCCAGCGTCCCTTTAAACGGCCAAAAGCACACTCCACAGTCATTCGGCATCGGCTCAGCCTGTAGTTGAAACGGTCCTGGCTCCTGTCCAGCTTCCCTGTATAGGGTTTCATGAGCCAAGGCATTAATGGGTAAGCGGGGTCCCCAAGGATCACAATGGGCATTTCAACGTCCCCTACTGTGATCTTTCGGTCTGGGAAAAAATGTACCTTCCTGCATCTTCCTGAACAGGCCACTGTTCCGAAAGATGCGTGCATCATGCACTTTTCCAGGCCAGCCTGTGTAAATATCAATGAAACGCCCACGGTGATCCACAAGCGCCTGGAGAACCATAGAGAAATACCCCTTGCGATTAATGTACTCGTAGGCTAGGTGGGGTGGTGCCAGAATAGGAATATGCGTCCCATCTATTGCCCCTCCACAGTTAGGGAAACCCATTTCTGCAAAGCCATCCACAATGTCCTGCACGTTCCCCACAGTCACGGTTCTCCTTAGCAGGATGCGATTAATGGCCCTGCAAACTTGCATCAACACGATTCCAACGGTCGACTTTCCCACTCCAAACTGGTTCCTGACCGACCGGTAGCTGTCTGGAGTTGCCAGCTTCCAGATTGCAATAGCCACCCGCTTTTCCACCGTCAGGGCAGCTCTCAATCTTGTGTCCTTGCGCCGCAGGGTGGGGGCGAGCTCAGCACACAGTCCCATGAAAGTGGCTTTTCTCATACGAAAGTTCTGCAGCCACTGCTCGTCATCCCAGACTTCCATGACAATGTGATCCCACCACTCACTGCTTGTCTCACGAGCCCAAAAGCGGCGTTCCACGGTGCTGAGCATTTCCGTTACCGCCACAAGCAATTTTATGTCACCCGCTTTAGGCAAATCCATATCATCATCGGAATCCTCACTGTCACTTTGGAGCTGAAGGAATAGCTCAACTGCCAAACGTGATGTGCTGGCGACAGTCAGCAGCAAATTCCTCAGCAGCTCAGGCTCCATTTCACAGCGTGCTGCACTCACAATGGCAAGAAACGTGGACGGCGAAAGTGTGACTGCTGGGAAGTGAAGCGATGCACCACGGGGCGTTGGAACAGGAAGCGGAATGACCCACACACTTCCTTCCCCTTCCCACAATACTCAGCACCAAAACGGCGCCAAAACGGGATGAGGTGCTCTGTGGGATAGCTGCCCACAATGCACCTCTCAGTACAGCGCTGGAAATGCTGCCAATGTGGCCACACTGCAGCGCTGGTAGCTGTCAGTGTGGCCACACTGCAGCGCTGGCCCTGCACAGCTGGACGACCAGCGCTGCAAACTACCAGCGCTGCAACTCGCCAGTGTAGCCATACCCTGAGTGAGATAGAGGTAATGCTGGAGAGAAGGGGGAAAACACTTTGATATGCAGAGCTAGCCTGTGCTCTTACTTTGGTGTGGCCAATAACCCTCCTCTTGTCCCTCTTATCCGAGGTAAGTGGTGCTTTCAACCAAAGAAGTTAGTCGGCATAGCTGAGCGTAAGGGTTAGAGCCCAGTTTGTTTTCACTTGGGCTGATAACCCACCCACTTTTCAGTGAGGATGCAGCCTAAATGAGTAGAATGTCAATAGTCCTCTACTGCCTTTCCACAATTCCCCCCAGAATGGGTGCCCAGAAGGACAGACAAGCTCTCCCACAATCCACTGGGAAAGAATTAGAATGGCTTAGTTTACTGCAGCACTAAGAATGATGGGATATGCCTTCAGAAATCCTGGCGGCACACATGTGGAGTGCAGCACCAGTGAAGACACTAACTCACATAGTGCTTTGCAACATGGCTGCACACACCCAAGCAAGATAACCCGGTGCCGATCACGAGACTAAGCCCTGCAGTGAAGACACCCTTTGAGAGAGCGGTCCTATGCAAAGACTAGATGGTGATCATGTTATTAGACACTGTTATAATACTTATGCACAAGAGATTGAATTAACATTGCACAGGGATCCTTAACTATGGCACTTCCTCACTTCTGAGGGCTTGACTTTGTAACCTTAATAACGTTCTTTTAACATACTTTTATAGACAATTATATAAAAACACGCAAATTGTTTGCAAACCTTAGATATATGTAATATTTAACCTTAAATATAAATTTAAGAGCCCCTGAAAGAGTGAAGCCTAAAGAAACAGCACGCATTTCTTTCTCAGCACTTCTCTCCAGAATGCCTTGTCTATGCAAATCCCTTAAGGAGCAATGGATCACCCATCTCACCTTCCCCATTGACACAGTAGCTGCAAGTGCTCCTTCTGCATAACAAATTGAATTACTGACAAGAGGTTCTTCATTATAATGAATTTGTTTATTTCTACAAGGCTTGTGGCTCCAATTTCTGTGGTAAATATCGATTAACAAAACTTGTGTGATTTATAGAATGTGTACACGCTACATAAATCAAGCACATGAATATGAGTCTAAGATTTAGTAGCCATTAGAATTATTGATTAGCTCAGACGTGTACAGAGCACAGGATGGGACTATGGAAATATGTGATGGAGCATGTCATGCAGTAGAGAGCAGAATCTGGGCCAGGGGTCTCAAACACGCAACCCGCAGCTCCCTGCAACCTCCCCTCGAGTTATTTCCTGCGGCTGCCAAGCTCCCTTACCCGTCGCCCCACCTCCCCCCAGTGCGCCGCATCCCTGCTCCTCTGCCTACCTCCAGGCACTTCCCACCCCCAGCATTTTCCAGGAGGGAGGGGGGAGGAGCGAGGAGCAGGGAGCCACGTGCTCAGGGGAGGAGGCGGAGAAGAGGCAGGGCAGGGATTTGGGGAAGGAGTTGGAATAGGTGCAGGGAGGGGGCGGAGTTGGGGTGGGGACTTTGGGGAAGGGGTAGGAAAGGGGATGGGGAAGGGTCGGGCCTCATGCAAGAGGTGGAGTGAGGGGAGGGCCGGAGGCAGCGGGGGGGGGGGGGGAGTCTGTATTTTTAGACATACTTGCTGACCGATATTTTGAAATAAATTACCATAATAATTGAAACTGGTGTGATTATATTGTGACAAATAAAATATGAAGAATTTTAAAATATTGTGTGCAGAATTTTAAACTTTTGGGCGCAGAATTCCCCTCGGAATACAGAGTGGCACACATTGCCTGATACACTAATATGAAGCAGAGCAGAGACCACTCCTAGGTTTGGTGCTCCCTTCCTCTACTCATGTGTTTCAGTCAGAGAAATGAGTGTTTTGGCAGTGCAAAGTGGGGCAGTTAGAAAAACAAAAACAAAACAAAAAAACCCCAACCACCTTGATCTTCATAATAAGACAGAAGGAAAAGGGTTAGTGGCACTGCCCCTTGCTACTAGAAACACGATACTGAGCAGAGAATGGAATTCTTCCCATCTGAGCCACCATGACAAGGCAGAAGGAATGAAAAAGTGGCTCTCCTCCTTCCCAGAATCTTAGGGCATGTCTACATTACGTGCTGGATTGACACGCAGGGGTGGATCCAGTGGGGATCAACTTATCGCATCTACTCTAGACTCAATAAATTGACCACCAAGCACTCTCCCGTCAACTCTGATACTCCACCAGAGTGAGAAGCGTAGGCAGAGTTGATGGGGGAGCCGCAGCCATCGACTTACCACAGTGAAGACACAGTGGTAAGTAGATCTAAGTACATCGACTTCAGCTACATTATTCAAGTTGCTGAAGTTGCGTAACTTTACTTAGATCGATCCCCCCCCAGAGTGTAGACCAGGCCTTAGGGCTGAGAGATCCTTTCTAAGGGCTTGGCTACACTTACAAATTTGCAGCGCTGCAGCAGGGTGTGAAAACACACCCTCTCCAGCGCTGCAAATTGCGGCGCTGCAAAGCACCAGTGTGGTCAAAGCCCCAGCGCTGGGAGCGCGGCTCCCAGCGCTGTCCGTTATTCCCCACAGGGAGGTGGAGTACGGACAGCGCTGGGAGAGCTTTCTCCCAGCGCTGGCGCTTTGACTACACTTAGCGCTTCAAAGCGCTGCCGCGGCAGCGCTTTGAAGTGTAAGTGTAGCCAAAGCCTTAGTGGTTCAGGGAAGTAAGGAATGGGATCTACTATTGGTATCACTCCAGGACAAGTTCTCTAAGTACTTGCTACATTTTTCAAGCCTGCTGGGATTATACTGAGGTTTTTCAGAAGGGTAAATGTAACATTTGCGCCACAGCTGGTCAGGAATATTTTTGCCAATGTAGTTTTGTAATTTGTTTTTATAGAAAATGCAGTTTCTGGAAATTTTCAATTAACATGGGAAAATTTTGATTTTGCTGAAATGTTTTGATGTTTAGTGGTGGTGGGGGAAAGCCTAGATGAAATATTTTGATTCACATGCTGTCAACCTGAATTGAAACATTTATTTGTAAAACCAAATAAAAACATTTCTAATGATTTTCTAAACACTTTTCCCTAGCGAAGACACAGTCTTAAAGTGGTCCTAAAAGCAGCATCTACATCTCTCTGCAAATCTAATTCTGCTCCTGCTTCCCCGGCACTACCACCAATGGGAGTGCTAATGTAGACAGACATGTTTTTACCACCATGACCTCTAGATCTGCTCGGAGCAGGATTAGAAGACATAGTGATAGAACCATGTAGACAAAGGGTAGGCAACACACGGCACCGAAGGCGGCATGCGAGCTGATTTTCAGTGGCACTCACACTGCCCGGGTCCTGGCCACCGGTCCAGGGGCTCTGCATTTTAATTTAATTTTAAATGAAGCTTCTTAAACATTTTAAAAAACCTTATTTACTTTACATACAACAATACTTTAGTTATATATTATAGACTTATAGAAAGAGACCTTCTAAAAACATTAAAATGTATGACTGGCACACAAAACAAATTAGAGTGAATAAATGAAGACTCGGCACACCACTTCCGAAAGGTTGCCAACCCCTGATGTAGACTATCTATATGCATTTCTATTACTACATTGTCTAGACCTCAAAGCAAGTCTAGACAACATAGTGGTAAGAAGGTATGATCATCAGCAGCCAGCCTGCTCTAGTGCTCCCAAAATGTTACAGTAACAGCAGGAGAATTGCAGGAGAATTTCAGAAAGAAATGTAGACATGGCCAAAGAGTGTCAGTCTGATTGCACTGAGTGGTGCACAAAATATTGGGGAGTTAGGTGGTTAATAAACAAACTCTTTGTAAAAGGTCTAAGAATCTCCTCTCTAAGGAAGGTTTTTTATAATTACATGCTAATTGGTGTAATCTGATACATTTCTAAAAACAAAAAATATATAAATTAAAAAAAAAAAACAACAACAACAACTGCTCTTCAAAAGCCATCCCAGGCAAGAATAGTTATGCTAATACCAATCTCAAAAAATGGGATGAAATCCACCTGAAGCAAAATTTAACCTTTTCCCCCACCCAATTCAAATGCTACCCAATAGTTAATTTAATCACAATATCCAAATATTCAGAGTCTACACCAGGGGTGTCCAAACTACGGCCCGCGGGCCAACTGCGGCCCGCGGGTCAGTT
Organism: Mauremys mutica; assembly: GCF_020497125.1. Taxonomy (NCBI): domain Eukaryota; kingdom Metazoa; phylum Chordata; order Testudines; family Geoemydidae; genus Mauremys; species Mauremys mutica. The sequence goes on from NC_059074.1 coordinate 126,897,549, forward strand.
TTTATTGGCCCGCAGCAAATTCTGAAAATATAATTGAATATGGCCCGCACATGGCGCTTGAGCTCAACTCTGTTGCACTTCTCAGTTTCAACACTAGATGGAGCAAGGCTCTGCTGTGAGCTCCTTGGGCAGTGCAGCTGCAGAGCCCGGCCTGACCCAGTGCTCTGAGCTGCGCGGTGGCGGTGGTGGCATGTCCCGGCTCCAGCCGGGTGGCGCGGCTGTAACACTGCCAGCCACTGGTGCTCCGGGCAGCACGGTAAGGAGGCAGGGAGCAGGGTGGGTTGGATAGAGGGCAGGAGAGTCCGGGGTGGTGGTCAGGGGGCGGGGGTGTGGATAGGGGTTGGGGGGAACAGGGGGTTGAATGGGGGCAGGGGTCCCGGGGGATAGTCAGGAAGGAGGGGGGTTGGGTGGGGTGGCAGGGGGCAGTGAGGGGCAGGGGTTCTGGGGGCAGTCGGGGACAGGGAGAAGGGGTGGGTGGATGGGGCAGGGGTCCCGGGGGGTAGTCAGGAAGGAGGGGGGTTGGGTGGGGTGGCAGGGGGCAATGAGGGGCAGGGGTTCTGGGGGCAGTCGGGGACAGGGAGAAGGGGTGTGGATGGGGCAGGGGTCCCGGGAGGGCCGTCAGGAATGAGAGGAGGGGTTGGATGGGGCGGCAGGGGCCCAGGGGCAGTCAGGGGACAGGGAGCAGGTGTGTGTGGATGGGGCAGGGGTCCCAGAGGGACCATCAGGGAATGGGGCAGTTGGATGGGGCAGGAGTCCTGGCCGGGGGGGGGGGGGTGGTAGATAGGAGGTGGGGGCTGGGCCATGACCCCCTCCCCTAACCGGCCCTCCATACAATTTACGAAACCCGATGCGGCCCTCAGGCCAAAAAGTTTGCCCGCCCCTGGTCTACACCATTCTGGATAGAGATTTGCTTTCTAAAGAAAGCTATTTCTGCAGTCAATCAGTCCCAGTCAGTGCACAGACTAATATCACGTCATCTATGTAAAATGTGTTGACTTTCAGATATCTTGTGTCCATTATTTCTGGAACACAGCTTGCTGTTCAGTACAATAGAAAAGTGAAAATTCCAGTCTGCCAAAACCCCAACAAAATTAACACAAACAGCAGTGCTTTTAAGATTAAATACAGCTTCAAGGGCCACACAAGGTACTGCTAGGAATCAAATTTAAAAGGAATGGGGAAATTTAAAAAGGAACCCAAACTACTCTACAGAAACAATCCCTGATTATGGTGAAGTTAAACCTTGCAGGGAAAGGAAAGAGGAAGCCAAGAATTTTAAACAAATATGAAAAACAATTTTTTTCCAAAGAAGAAGAATGGCAAAATAAAATGCTGAAGAGCGACTCACACTTTAGAGGATTATTTGGCTAGGCTGTGCCCCTCAATCTGCCCTGTTAAAATTGCTGGCTGACCACAACCACAGAAAGAATTAAGGTACTGCAGTTAAACAATGCTAAGATAATCAAGGAGCAGTGTAGTTAAAAGGAATTTCTGTAGGAACTGAAGAATTGTAACCTTGGAGTAGATCAGGCATGCAAGTCATTTACATTATTCTGAATCAATCTAACAGTGGGAATACTACTTTGTTGTGCACTGAACAGATATAAAGTTTGCCACCAGTTCATGTCCCTTATACCTGAGGTGCTAGTGAATCAAATTAGTAACAGTAAATTAAGAGCGGTATCCAATACATCTTTGTTTCTTAAGATGTTCAGAATCCTCTAAAAAGACTGTTTACAGACTCTTTGTGTTGGGGATAATGTATGCATTCCAGGAATATAAAGAAAATAAATAAAATAAAGAGACAGCATCCCTGCCTTACCACCAAGCTTCCTATGGTAGCTGAACATACTCAAACTAATCAGAGGAACACACATGCAAAAAAAATAGCTGATCCTTTCACTTTTAAAATAGAAAAGCTTTATTAATGAGTTTTTAAACTCAGCTTACCACTTTTATACAAGACTCATTTGCCACAAAATTCCCCAAACCAGGCTATCAAAAGGATGCAGGCACTATTTTGCGATAATAGAACAGAAAGGCTATCACAAATTGAGTTCGATAAAACTTTTGAATCTGCTTATGCATATATAATCATGTATTTTCTGTTTCTTTCTGAATTTAAGCAGCGATATTTGCAAGTTATTTGCTCTTTAAGAATCCGTTTGTTCTGGTTTCTTAGTCCTCACCTGAAGCCATAATGGCATTGTGACATTATGAATATTTCTATAGTAACCAATGGAGATGTCTGGAAATTATAACTTAAAGCAATACACTGCAAGGTGCGGATGAGGTGTCGTGTTGTCATTCCAGATTTCTGGTAATAAAAACAGGACATTGAAAAACATTTTAGTTGGACAATATAAAGCTTTCCAGGAGCTAAGCGGCTCTTTATAATTCTATGTGATCGATGCTCGAAATACATAATTTGTTTTGGCAAAAGTCTTACATGCTAAAACACCCTCGCCCTTTTGACAGGTATTTTGTAGAGACCCTTGCACCATCAGAGGCCACTGGAGGGGAGAAAAGTGTACAGGCGATGTACTGCCTGAGGGTGAGGAACCCTGCAGAGAGGTAGTTACCTCTCATCATTAGGAGAGCGCAAAGGGAAAGGTTCAGAGAAGGAAGAGAATAGCATGGCTGAGGGGCAAGAGAAGTGGTTACCAATGCTGATGCAAACACTTCCCAAAAGGATAGTGGGGGAAGTCCGGCTATCTGTGGGGGGAAGTCTGACTCTGTGACATATGATACCCCAGAGGTGTACAAAGAACCCCCCCCCCAAAAAAAACCTCAGAAAGAAAAGAGTCTCTTCACTACATAGACTTGGCACTCCCTTTCTCCACCCTCCCTCCTTTCTGGGCTTGGCTACACTTACAAGTTGCAGCGCTGGTGGAGGCTTTCCAGCGCTGCAACAACACCCCGTCCACACTTGCAGGGCACAACCAGCGCTGCAACTCCCTGGTTGCAGCGCTGGCTGAAAACCCATCCCGGCAGGGGTATAAGGAGTGCAGCGCTGGTGATCCAGCGCTGCTCAGCAGGTGTGGACACTCACCAGCGCTTTAATTGTCCTCCAGGGAATAAGGAGTTATCCCAGAATTCCTGTGCAGCCACTCTGCACATCAGTTTGCACTCTACTGCTCTTGCCTCAGGTGACCCGCTCTTTAAATGCCCCGGGAAATTTAAAAATCTCCTTCCTGTTTGCTGCAGCCAGGTGTGGAGTGCAATCAGTTAATCAGTTACAGGTGACCATGCCTCCACGCGGCAAACGAGCCCCAGCATGGAGCACTGGTGAATTGCAGGACCTCATCAGTGTTTGGGGTGAGGAATCTGTTCAGGCACAGCGGCGCTCTGGCCGTAGGAATTACGATATCTTTGAGCAGATATCAAGGGCCATGCTGGATAGGGGCCATGATCGGGACGCACTACAATGCAGGGTGAAAGTTAAAGAGCTGCGGAGTGCCTATTACAAAGCCCGAGAGGGGAATCGACGATCCGGAACTGCCCCCACGACCTGCCGTTTTTACAGGGAGATGGACGAGATACTTGGGGGTGACCCCACTGCCAATCCCAGGATAACGATGGACACTTCTGAGCAGGCTGGGGGACAGGCGGAGGAGGCGGCGGGGGGGGGGGGGGAGAGGAAACCGTGAGTGAAGCTACTGGGATGGGGGAAGACACCCCAGAGTCCCTTGAGGCATGCAGCCAGGAGCTCTTCTCAAGCCAGGAGGAAAGTACCCAATCGCAGCAGCCAGCAGTTGCAGAAGGACAAGCAGAGGAGCGGGTTACCGGTAAGCGGCTTTTATTTTCTGGGTGGAAATGTTTCTGGAGAGGAAGGGGGGTTATGGCTGCATGCATGCCAGCCTCTAGATGTGGAATAGCCCGTTGATGTGGTCTATCACGTCGCGGTAATCTGCTTCAGTTATCTCAGCAAAAGCTTCATCCAGAGCGTGGGCAATATGCCTGCGCAGGTTTATAGGCAGAGCCACTGTGTCCCTTGTCCCAGTGACGGTGACGCGTCCGCGCCACTCTGCTGCCAGTGGTGGGGGGACCATTTCTGAACACAGGCACGCCGCATAGGGTCCCGGGCGGAATCCACATTGCTCTAAAAGAGCCTCCCGCTGTTCCCTAGTGACTCGCAGTAGGGAAACATCTTCCAGGATTAAGTCCTGTGAAAAATGTTGGGAGACTCTTTAGTGAAGAGATAGGGAGATAAGATCACCCCTGCATCTGCATCTTCACTCAACCCCTCTAGCACTCCAGATTACCCGAAGCAACCAGCTCCCCTCTATCACTCAAGCCCCACTTCTATAAGCACCCCTCACTCACCATTTCGTGGCTTCTGTTGTGTTATGCGTGTGGGGAAAAGAATGCTAAAGTCAGTGTAACAATTCATGTCTGGAGATAGTGGATACAATGCTGCCCGTGTTAAATGTTGTCATTTCTGTGTTTCTACAGTGACCTTGAGTACTGGACTGCCCAGATGTTCAACATCACAGAGGCTTCAAAATTTGAGAAAAAATCCCCGCAAGAGCAAAGAGGACATGCTGAAAACTGTTCTTCATCACTCTGCTACAGAGAGAAAAGAATTGAAGGACTGGAGAGAGGAGAGCAGGATCCGCAAGAGAAATGCAGTGGCCAAGAGGAAAAGCACGGAGCGGCTGCTAAGCATCCTGGAGCGCCAAGCGGACTCTATAGAGTCACTCGTTGCCATGCAAGCAGAGCACTACCGTGCTACTCCCCCACCCGCCCCGTCCTTTTTGCCTTGTGCCCCAATGTCAGCTCAAACCACCTTTCCCCAGCATCCAGGTTCTTACCACCACCAGCTGCCTCCAACACCTGTACGTTCACCAACCAGCCCTGATACCTACCACCCTTACCCTCTGCATTCAACCCCCATCACCATGCAGTATATGCACCCTGAAGTGCAGGATTCATTAAACAGCAATCCAGACAGGACATATGCAAACTTGTGACTGTACAGTTCACCAACCCACACCCCTGCCCTCTTGTGTTCATGAAATGTTGTGTGTCTGTCTGTCTGTCTGTCAAGGAAGTTTTTTTCTTTTCAATAAAACAATTCTTGGCTTTGAAAACAGTCTTTATTATAGCAGATAGTGAAAGATACCTTAGCCCAGTAAAGAAAGAGGCACTGCAAATCATTTTAGGGATAATAGAATAACAGTGTAAACAGTGCAATTCACTCCCATGCAAGGCAGCAAACATTACTGTCGGCTTTCAGCCTCAAATTCTTCCCTCAAGGCATCCCTAATCCTTGTAGCCCTGTGCTGGGCCTCTCTATTAGCCCTGCTCTCTGGCTGTGCATATTCAGCCTCCAGGACTTGAACCTCGGTGGTCCATGCCTCACTGAATGTTTCACCCTTCCCTTCACAAATATTATGGAGGGTACAGCAAGCGCATATAACCGCGGGGATGCTGCTTTCCCCCAAGTCTAGCTTCCCATACAGACATCTCCAGCGGGCTTTTAAACGCCCAAAAGCACACTCCACAGTCATTCTGCACCGGCTCAGCCTGTAGTTGAACCGGTCCTTGCTCCTGTCAAGCTTCCCTGTATAGGGTTTCATGAGCCAAGGCAGTAACGGGTACGCGGGGTCTCCAAGGATCACAGTGGGCATTTCGACATCCCCTACTGTGATCTTCCTGTCTGGGAAAAAAGTCCCTGCCTGCATCTTCCTGAACAGGCCACTGTTCCGAAAGATGCGTGCATCGTGCACCTTTCCAGGCCAGCCTGTGTAAATGTCAATGAAACGCCCGCGGTGATCCACAAGCGCCTGGAGAACCATGGAGAAATACCCCTTACGATTAACGTACTCTGATGCCAGGTGGGGGGGGGCCAGAATAGGAATATGCGTCCTATCTATCGCCCCTCCACAGTTAGGGAAACCCATTTGTGCAAAGCCATCCACAATGTCCTGCACGCTCCCCAGAGTCACGGTCTTTCTTAGCGGGATGCGATTAATTGCCTTGCAAACTTGCATCAAAACGATTCCCACGGTCGACTTTCCCACACCAAACTGGTTCCCGACCGACCGGTAGCTGTCTGGAGTTGCCAGCTTCCAGATTGCAATAGCCACCCGCTTTTCCACCGTCAGGGCAGCTCTCAATCTTGTGTCCTTGCGCCGCAGAGTGGGGGCGAGCTCAGCACACAGTCCCATGAAAGTGGCTTTTCTCATACGAAAGTTCTGCAGCCACTGCTCGTCATCCCAGACTTCCATGACGATGTGATCCCACCACTCAGTGCTTGTTTCCCGAGCCCAAAAGCGGCGTTCAACGGTGCTGAGCATTTCTGTGAATGCCACAAGCACTTTGGTGTCACACGCGGCAGGAGAATCGATATCGATATCATCGTCAGACTCCTCACTGTCACTTTGGAGCTGAAGGAATAGCTCGACTGCCAAACGTGTTGTGCTAGCGACAGTCATCAGCACAGTCCTCAGCAGCTCGGGCTCCATTTCCCACAGAAATCGCGATTCACACACAGAGCAGAAATACACTCACAATGGCGCCAAACGTTGCCAGAAAGACAGAATGCTGGGATGTGAAGCGATGCACCACGGGGCGTTGGAACAGGAAGCGGAATGACCCACACACTTCCTTCCCCTTCCCACAATACTCAGCGCCAAAACGGCGCCAAAACGGGACGAGGTGCTCTGTGGGATAGCTGCCCACAATGCACCTCTCAATACAGCGCTGGAAAGTGCTGCAAGTGTGGCCACACTGCAGCGCTGGTAGCTGTCAGTGTGGCCACACTGCAGCGCTGGCCCTACACAGCTGCATGACCAGCGCTGTAACTCCCAGCGCTGCAACTTGTAAGTGTAGCCAAGCCCTCTGAGGAGAAAGACACCATGGTTCTCTGGGGCTACCATAATTCCCCAGTCCTCTATTAGTAGGTACAAAACTGCTGGCAGATGCCACAAACCCTCCAAATGGCCCTCACAATCATCTCCCTTTCAATGCCCTTCATTCCAGCACACCTCACTAACACTGCTTTCTTTAACAGCAACAACAAAACAATAAGATACTGACCGTCAAAAACGTTAGCACAGAGTTGGGTTACCTACCACTGCTTTGTACCCCTCCAGAATGTGTAGAGTGGCTACACCTAAACCTCTGAAATACAGAGCTAAGATAATGCCTGCTACACTACACTTCCATAGCTTAACTCTGCCTTTGAGGGGATGACAAAGGATACTTATACATGAGTTTTCTGTGCTCACCACAACCCCACTTCATTACTCTTAATTAGAGACACTCCCCGCCCCCATTACCTCTCACTAGGCTAGATCTTCCAATATTGATTCAGGGAGTACTTGCAGCTGGTTAGCATAGCACTTACTGTCATCTCCACTGGTCACAACATCCACTAGCCATGTCAAAAGGAACAAGCAACATAATAATGGGGTGAACTATTCTAATCATCTCTTGTACAGTCTCTGTGCCCGCTAGAATGCCTTATCTGCACTGGCATTCACATACTGCCATACATCCTCCCTATCTTCTGTTCTCCACCATTGCTCCTAGGAATACTGGAGATGTTGGCACACACCTCTCTGCACCACAAAGTTTACTGAGGTAAGACGATGGCCCTGAGGCATTCCTTAAGGCAAGGATGAATGAGTTTTAACAATTTATGCACTCTGAAGAGTTTTCCCCATTGATCTTCACATCCTTGATAAGGGTACTGTCCTGGGATCTTTCATAGAGACTCCCTGACATTGTTCAAAGGAGCCAGAGTTGAGGTTGCCTGTGAAGCATTACCTTATCTCTGTATTTCTTGACTTTCAGAGGCTTAAGTTTAGTACCCTTCGCACTCTGGAAGGGCACAAGGCAACCCCAGAAGCAACCTTAACTTTGCATTAAGTTTTTTTTGTCAGAGGAGTTTAATTGATCTACAGTTTTGTTGACTATACTCTGCTTACAACTGAAAGATATCAGTTAGCTTTTATTCATCATAGAGAGTCCATATCCAAGATTATTTTAGTTGTAGATGTAAACCATTCATAAGAATTAATTATTGCAAAATGTGTGTGGATTAACACAAAAATATACCCCATGCTCATAAAAGAAGCTTATATAGTGAAAATATGCAGACTGGCATCAATATGCAAGAATCTCATCTTGTACTACTTCCAAGAGATTTATTTCCAAGTCTTGCCATTTTTGTGGCAATAAACTTGTTTTAATTTCAGTCATGTACCAGAACAATTACATGTTCAGGCTAATAATTTTAACTAGAGGATTAATACCCCAAAATGCAGAGAGTGATCTACTACGGAGGAACCAAAATGAGAATCTATGAATTATACTAATGTTAAGAACTTGATGAAAATAAATTTGTATAAGTGATGGGAAACTACTGGCAAAGTAGGCAGCATTGAAGATTTTTCAAGAGACTAAAAATAAAATTTCAACACACAAAGTGAGCACTCCTTCTCATGACAGGACTGATCACTGTCAGCATTGCCTGCCTGCAAGCCACATCATTTCCACAGAAAATACAACCTTAAATCAGAGAGGCACAATAGTACTCCAAGGTATCTTAGCAATGACAATGTGTCATTATCAATCTGTATTTGTGCAGAATTATAGCTTCTCAGAAGAAATACTTAATACATTTATATACACAAACATATCTTAGATTTGATACCCTTGCATCTGATTTGTAGCCAGACACTCAACAAAAATTTTTAAGTATCATTTACTTTGAAATTCTATTTTGTTAAAACTCTCACCTGATCAACTTCCAACCCCCAATATTCCTTTACTGCTTGTGATTTAAGAAAACTATTATGTGAAAACAACTTTCACAGTAGCTACTAACTGCCCCTTCTAAAATTCCCAAGCTCTTTTTGTTGACCGCACACTGTCTCTGAAGTATTTTCAGGGAGAAAAGCAACAGAGTGCATGGGCCAAGAACATTGAAGTAGCTTGGACTCCTGTTTTATATTATACAGTACAAAACAATCACAGGCTCCCAAACAGGGGAAAAGGAAGGAGGTGTGTGTGTGTATTTTCTTGGTTTTTAGTAGGTGACAGGTGTAATAGTAACAAACCCTAAGTTTACTACCAGTCAATAAATGATCCAAACCCTTACTTCAGCTGGGCTTTGTTTTAATCAGAGGTGATGCTCTTTTTGTTGAACAGGCCAGTTAGCAAAACTGCTGGAGGAATTGGCATAGAAATGTTCCCACCACTAGAGAAGGATCAACATCTAATTCTCTGAGACCTTGCCTTTACTAGCAAACTTCATAGCTGGAATTCACCAGTGGTTCAGCTCCATCAATGGTAATAATGGTAGAAGCTGTAGTGCAGACAGGAATCAGGCAGCTGACTATTTAGGGTACTGAATGAAGACAGATTAAAGATTCTAGTCTAAACATTGAAAAGATTTTACTCCATAAAGCAAGCCTATAAAAAAACCCAACAACTCAACGAAGTGAAATTCCCAGAAGAATGATTTAAAAAACCCTAAATGAGGATAATGGAAAATGTCACTAAATATCTTAATCCTGGCATTTAAGACAAGATGGAGTATTGCACTAACACAAACAATGAGAACAGTAATGAACTACCCCATTCCCATGACAAAGTAGTCTACATCTAAGTGATTCAAGATTCATATTCGGGACAGGGTGGGGAAGAAGGGGACTTGTTCCAAGGAGCTTTGGAAACGTCAACCACCATTACGTTAATAACATCATAGCCTGAAATTAGAACCAAAAAGCAGGATGGATGGACTGGCTTTGATCAGTGATCCTCATTTCTGTATTTAAGCACCTGTTGCAGTAGGATAATTCTGTTGCTAAAAGACTCTGGAAACTAGCAATAGCTTAAACATTTAAGTAGGTAAAGCAAAAAAGACTAAATAGAGTGGATAAATCTGCCACATCGGGGCTTAGTAAATTTCATCCCTAATAATAGGGAAAGTTTTTAGGTCTATACAAGCCTATTGCATAAAAACAGCGGCTTTGGAAACTTCATTTCAGATAGAACAGAAGGTCTGCGAAAGCTCTCCGTACACCTCAGTACTTACCGCAGGAGCCAATAATAACCAACCGAGTCCCCCCTTATTTTTAAGAGGATACGGGAGGCTGGATTTTGCCAAGCGCAGGAGGAACCTGAGCTCCTTCTCTCGGACGCCGCATCCAATGCTCTGCCTCAGCGCAACGCCTGGGTCCCACCCTGCGGCCAGGTACCCTTCACCACCCCCGAGAGCCGGGAGAGGCACTGAAACGCGGATACAGTCACTGGCTTCCCCCAGACACGCCCCAGCGGGTGCAGGACGGGGGCGCACGCGGCGGCACGGGCGGCTGCTTGCCCGGGCTGCACAGTGAGGGGCCAGGCAGCCCCAGGCGCTACCCCTCGGACCCGGCTGGCGGCTGTAAACACGCCGCGGGAGCCGCTTTGTTGCCTTCTCAAGGCAGCGCACGTGGGGAGGCGGCGCCCGCAGCGCGTGCTGCCCCGGGGTGAACGCGGCAGCCGCGCCCACCCCGGCCGCTACCCGAGGATTGGCCAGCGCGGGTGGGGAGTGGGCGGTGCCCGCTCCCGGTTGGCGGCGGGGTGTGTCCGTCCGGTGCAGGCGCGCTGGGGGTTAGCGGCGCCGAGAGCGGGTGCGGGCAGCTGCGGGGGTTCCTGTCCCGCTGCGCTCGCTGAGGCGGGGCCCCGGGGACGCTGTAGCCCTCGGCTCGCCTGGGCCGTGCACAGCACCCCCGCATCCCTCGCAGCAGCCCTTCTGCACGGGCTCTGCCCCAGCAGCACCCTGCCTGCGTCCTCCTGCCAAGCCCTTAGCAGAGTCACCCCCGCCCCGCCCCTCCTCTCCTGGCAGCCCGTTAAACCTGCCCCCCCCCTTCCCAGCCTCAGCAGCTCCCTCTTTCTTCAGGGTGTGAGGCATTAGGCTGACCGGACACACTGATCAGGGGCGGCTCCAGGCCCCAGGATGCCAAGCGCGTGCTTGGAGCGGCAAGCCACAGGCAGGGGCGCTCTGCCGGCTCCACGAGGGCGGGAGGCGGCAGGACCAGCGGACCCTCCGTAGGCAAGCCACGGAAGGCAGCCTGCCTGCCGTGTTTGGGGCGGCAAAATGTCTAGCGCTGCCCCTGACACTGATGTTATTGGGACTGCCTGATATTAGGGGATTTGTCTTATAGATGCACATATATATACGGGGGGAGTTTCCTGTTTTTTTACACTTATGTGGCACACACAGTCAGATGGACTGTCTATGGGTTAGGGTTGACTTTCAGCACAGTGCAAACTGGAATGGGGGTACAGATGGAGGTGGTGTAGAGAAGGCCCAGTGACTATAGAGGAGTGAGTCTCCCGAAAGGGATGTGGGCCAAAGATAAGACACAGTTGTGGAGGGATGGGGAATATTTGTCTAACTTCTAGATTTGGGAGAATTTCTGAAGATTGTCTCAAAAATCTCCAGCATTTTAGCAGCGGGTGGAAAGGCTGCAAAGCTCAAAGAAGAACAGGTTCAAACCTGAGAAATCCTGTGTAGATCTGGTATTCACACTAAGGACCATCATAATGTATAGAATAACAAGCATGGGCAGCAAGTCTCATAGGCTGGGAGAGGCTGTGCCTCCCCAAACAGGCCAGGCTTGGCCCCACCCCCTGCTTACCACGGCTCCAGTCCTCCAGCTGGGGCTGGAGATATACCAATCTCCTAGAACTGGAAGGGACCTTGAAAGGTCATTGAGTCCAGCCCCCTGCCTTCACTAGCAGGACCAATTTTTGCCCCAGATCCCTAAGTGGCTCCCTCAAGGATTGAGCTCACAACCCTGGGTTTAGGAGGCCAATGCTCAAACCACTGAGCTATCCCTCCCCCGGAGGCTGGGACCACATGCCTCCTGGTGCTGCGGGGGCTGAGGCCGTGGGCTGCCCACCCTCTCGGTGCTCCAGGAGGCTGTGGCCGCCCATGCTCCGGAGCTAGGGCTGTACGTGGGGTGGTTGCGGCTGCATACTGCCCACCCTCTCGGCACTCTGGACGGAGGAGGCTGGGACCGTGCGCTTCCCGCCCTACCGGTGCTCCTTTGGGGCTGGGGGGGTTAGCCTGGGGCTGGACTGGGCCATTGGCCACAGCTGGGGGAGGGGGCTCTGGGCTCCGATAGGGGGGGCAGAAGGGGCAGAAGGGGCAGTGCTGGGGGCTAGCCTCCCCCAGCCAGCAGTTCACACGCTGCCCATGATGGCAAGCTCCTCTTATCATCAAGTACACTGATTTTCAAAATGGATTCGAGATCCTGCACAGACATACATAGTGGAATATTCTTCAGTCCTATAGACTCTCAGGTAGAGTTGTTAACATCATTAAAGCCATGACAGAGATGTGAATGAAGCACTCTGTAAGGGAAACAACCAGAGTGATTCTATGTGAACACCGGCATGAAACAAGGCTGCATTTTATCTCCACTGTTGTTTGGCATTGCCATAGACGGGATAATAAAAAAGTGTATTAGCAACACAAATACTGATGTAGCAAGGGTAAGAGGCAAATGCCTAGAAGACCTAGACTTTGCTGATGATATTGTGCTACTGAGTAACACTCCAAAAAATCGCTAAGACAGACAACCTAGTGAAAACAGCAGGCCAAGCAGGACTCAGAATTAGTTCTGCTAAAACATACATCCATGAAACCCAGACATAAAGCAGTAACATAACTTTAAAGGCAAAAATATCAAGAAAATAGAACAGTTCATCCACCTGGGCAGCACCATATTGACCAATGGACACCTCAAGAAGGATGAGACGTCAAGAACAGGAAAAGCATCCACAGCATTTAGTAAACAATATACGGAAATCAAAGATATATGGCACCAGCACAAAACTGAGAATTTTCAATTCAAATGTAATCTTGGTGCTAATATACAGATGTAAGGGAAGGAAATCTACCAATAAGTTAGAAAACTACACAGCTTCAGAAATAAATGCCTATGAAAGATTCTGGGCATTGGTTGGAAAAACTTAGTCACCAGTGAAAAGATCTGAGAAATCACCAACTAACAGCTCATTTCCACCAGAATCAGAAGGAAGCACTAGACATGTTTGGGGCTTGTACTCTGGATGCTAGCACACAGACTCCTGCATGAAGCTGTCTAGTGGCCACCAGCTGGTGTGAGGAAATGAGGGTGACCAATAGAAACCTTAAGAAGATTCCGAAGCAGGGAGGGTAGAACAGCTGATCTCAACACTATAGAGCAGATGGGAGCAGCAGCAAATGACAGAGAGGAATGGAAGAGACCAGCTTCCATCCTGTGTGCCGACATTGGCATGGGAAGGATGTACTAAAATAAATAAATAGAGAGGGCAGAAACAATGAAGGAGGAAATGTGTGCGTGTCCAGGTTTTAACTACGGGTTCCAAAATGGTGTTGAATACAGCTTGTCTTTGGTCTTGTCTGTGCCAGGGATGCTGGAACAATTTGTATGGTGGAGGTGCTGAGAGCCATTGAACCAAACTGTAAACCTTGAATAAAATGGAATCGACTTCAAATCAGGGGGTGCGGCAGCACCGCCAGCATCCCTAGTTCCAGCACCTATGGTCTGCACTGGGGATTTTCCCCAATTCCAGCCAAAATTACAGTTTTCTTATTTATACTTGGGGTGTGCACTATCACAGCGACACTGCTGGCTGGAATCGAGGTAAATCCCAATGTGGACAAGACCTTTCTGTACTTTTGCAGCTAAACCATATACTGCAGCAGGTCAGCTATACCCATGGCCAACAAGGGGTTATTTTTCTACTGCAGACCAAAGTAATCACTCCAGATTTTCAGTTTACAAGTAAAAGATTTTTTTTTTAAACTATCAGCCTAGCAAACTAAGCCTGACCTCAGAGTCATTCTGGGTTTTCTTTCTTTATTGCTAGTACAAAAGTTTATGTAGATGATATGTAACACAGAACAGAATCTAGGCTACTCTCCTGTAGCAAGGTTGGTCCTGCAATAGTGATAGGAATAAAAAATATTTTAGTCTGCAAAATAAATAGATATTATTTATACAGTGCCAAATATGTGTGGCCCTTTATTGACACTAAAAGACGTGGTCACTGCCATGAAGATCTTACAACTTGTGAATCAGATTATCCACAAAACAGTATGTTGAAAAAGAAGGATGCTATTTTTAGAGCCATTTTATAGTTCCCCCTCCCTCTTTTTTTAAATATTTTGCTGCGGTTTGCATTTTAATTGGGTAAATAATTACAATATACTATTTACATTATTTCAAATTTTGATATTTGATGTGACTTCCTCTCTCTCTGCCTTGGAATTTCACAAGTAAATCACTGGTTAATCATACCAGATACTCATACATCTTGAAAAAGGAGTGTAGTTTAGTGGGTTGATCACAGAATGGAGTCGGCAGAACCTCCAGAATTCTAACCTCTGGTTCTGATACAGACTCTCTTTGGGCAAATTACTTAAACATTGTTCCTCTGAGAAATTGGGGCTGACAATACCTCTGAGGGGTGTAGTAAGGCATAATTACTTAATATATGTACAGTGTTTTATAAGTGCTAAGCATTAGATCTGGAGAAGGTCAGCGTCTGTTCAGGAAGGCAGGTTGACATCTTCCTTGATGGAAACACAGACCTCCCCTCAAAAAAGACATCTTTTGACATGCATGGTCTCCCTAAGTATCAACTGGTCTGGGATGTCCCCTTTTCTGGGAAGGGTGGCCAAGAGGTTGTGAGACAATTCTGCAATCCTCAAATTTCCTTGACTCTAGCCAATCTTGTTCATGCCCAGTTTGCATTAACTGATAATCTGCTCCTGGTGGTGGATGGAAGTTAGGTACCCCCATGCTGATTTTTTTAGGTTTATCAGTTTTCATTGCTCTTGTTAATCACATGACTTTGATAACATTTTTGCAGTCATTAGAAGAGGTTTGTGGAGCTGCCTTGATGTGCTGATTCAGACCTTTTTGTCTAAAATATCCCAAAGGGGGGTGATGGACGGTGTTTCAGGTGTCCTGAGAGCTTTCTCATGCACAGTACTGCAGAATTCCATCTTGTCACCCCTTCTGTTCAACACATCTATGAGGCTGTTAGGAGAGTCACTGAAGAAGTATGAGCCATGGTATCCTCCATATGTAGATGATATCCAGCTTTATGTCCCCATCTTGTCCAATCCAGCTGGTGCAGTAGAGTACCTTACCTGGTGCCTGAATGAGATTGGGTTCTGGCTGAAATCTAGGTGAATGAGCATCAACCAGGGGAAAACTGAAATAATATTCATAAGTCAGTGGAAAGAACCGGAAGAACTGGAAGTGACTATATCAGCCCCTTTATATATATGCATGCCTGCCTTTTAATACTCCAATTTGTAACCTAGGGGTTTTGGTAGAGCCATATGCTCCTAGATGCTCATGTAGCATTTGTTGCTAAGGCCATTTTTCATTATCTGTACTTAGCAAGAAAGGTACAACCATTTCTTTTGAATGTGGACTTCATGACCATTTTCTGTGTCTTTGTCATCTTGAATATTAGCATAATGCAATGCACTATACAACCAGGCCATTTTGGGAAATTTTGGCTGGGGCAGAATGCAGCAGTCTATTTGTGTTCCAACATCTTAATTGATTACTACTAGTTTTCAAGTGAAATGTATGGCATTGGTTTTGATTTATAATCTCATAAATGATTTGAGCTCTGGCTACCTGAGAGACCACCTTATTTTTTACATAATCCTGCAGCTGGAGACTCCTTGGCATACAAGAGAAGGGGCTGCTGGCAGAGTGTTCTCAACTCTAAAATTGCTTTATAATTAATAATGATTATTAAAATAACATCTAGAGGACCCAAGTTAGTTTGAGGCCCCATTGCGCTAGGCATTATACAAACATAATGAGAGACAGTACCTGCCCTGAAGAGCTTACAGTCTAAATTGACAAGCCAGACAAAATGAGGGAGAAAGGAAATATTATCTCCATTTTATAGATGGAAAACTGAGGTGTAGACAGATTAAGTGATTTACCCAAGTTCACACATGAAATCTGTGGAAAGAGTCATGGATCTCTTGAGTCCCAGTTCATTGCCTTAATCACAAGGCCACCCTTTGTCCTTGTTAGATGGCAGCTAGTTTAGACATCTGAAATATAAGCAAACAGCTCAGTATAGTTCCAGCACTATTTCATTCTTGATTGCTTGGAAATACATATTATATCCGTTTGCATCCTGTGACACTGTATACTTTTGCAAAATGAAAACAAGCATTGTGGTGGCATATACAGTGACTCATGTGCATTGTAACCAATATCTTATTGTCATTAGAAATATAATGGTAATGGTTCTGGGTTACAGCACTTATGTCTTTCATTATACAGAAACTTTATGTGTCAATCCTGGAAAAAACACCACCACCTTGAGAAATATCAAACTGGGCAAAAACTGAGATCACCTCAGCTTAGTTTTTATTGAAGGAGACATTGAAATACTTCAGATAGCTAAGCTTTGAGGAACCACAGCTTAAAATCTTGAAAGGATTGACTCAGCCCTTCATGTTATTAAGGTAGATAAACAGTTTAATTGAGCTTACTCTTGGGGATGGAAGGGGGAATTTCTGGAAAGGTTGTTAAAAGCCAGTGGCCTGATCCAGCAAATAGATCATTATTCTTGTAACTTTAACTCTCATGCAAAATCTCACTGAAGTCAGTGTGACTTTGTGCGAGAGTAAAGGTTTGCATGTGCAGATCTCTTTTCAGGACTGCGCCTCAAGGTCCTATTATTTATACTGTGTATATATAAAAAGATTCCACAACACTGAAGGGAGAGTTGAGGTTTGCCCCATCCTGCAGTGGAGGTAATTTGAAAAATGTAGTGGCTGGCACCCACTGTATAAATGTGAAATATTTGTTATTACTATTTATTTCTTATGTATTTTATTGATAGCCCCTATTGTAAGGAAGAAAAGGTCCATTTGTTGTGTCTAGAAACAAAAGGAGTTTTCACTAAGGATCTCCAAGAGCTGAAGCTGGCTTCAAGCTGTTCAAGTCATGAGAGGATGACTCAGAAGTCAGAAATCTGAGGCATTCTTACTTCTAACTTTTAGTCAACAGGCAGAGCATTGGGAGGTAAGGAAAAGGAATCAATGGCAAATCAAAGAAGAATAGGTCAGCCATTCATTCAAGAAAGGGCTGATCTCTGGGATATTAACAGACTAACAGAGAAGAGGGCATGGAATGAATCTTAAATAAAGTGCTGAATTGGCTGCTGGTGTAGTGAGCTGACACTTGTGGACTTTTTCTAAAAATCCTGACTTTCTAACATGAAAGATTATGTACAGCATTATTAGGCATTCTCTATGCAAATAATTCAGACTCTGAGCAACACAGAGTGATCTGATGCTAAAAAGATCATTATTGAGGTCTTTCAACCATAAGTTAACAATGACAGCAGTAGTGATTGTACATTTATATGTATTGTATATATACGTATTGTATGTATTATATGTGAAACAGTAATGATCTGCTCTTTGCACAAATCCTACCATAGACTTAGACAAAGTCTTATTGTTTTGCAGTGGTCTCAGTGTAAGTTAGGTCTTGATCCTGCAAACCTTTATTCATGTAAAATAGTCCTTGGCTTCAGTGGGCCTTCTCATGTTAGTACAATAGGGTCCTGGTCCATGACGGGGGCTCATAGATGCTTTAATAATACAAATAATAAATAACAACAGCTATTCAGATGTTTTAGGGTTTGCAGAATTAGTCTCTTAGATTTTAAGCTTCTTGGGATAGAGAATGTGTTTTGTTATAATCTCTTATTTAAGAATTACATTCTTATTCTGATTATACATGCACCTAGAGAAATCAGTCCATGAGCACGTCTGAAATGGTATATTACAACAAGTGATTTTTGGTTTTAGTGGATTGCAGACCAACTCCTAGAAATAATATATCCTCCCCATCCATCAGCTTTTAATCGCATTGGGCCCTGAATCTGTAAATTAAATATTACTGGATAGACTGAGTTTATTTGTCCCATCTACATTTATTAGAACTTTAAATCTAAACCCCTTTGAATCTGTATGTGTGTGGGTAATGTGCTTGAGTTCTGCACTAGATAAAATTTTCATTTTGGGTTGAAGTCTCAATGAGAACAGCTTGCCTCAAACAGATTTCAGCCCCTTCATATCTGCACCCAACCCATATCCCAGGCTTGCTTTGGCCATGAACTAATAACCACTGTCGTAGCCTCAACCTAATTCTGCATTGAAGACTGGTTCCTTATCCTCTCTCTAATTTTTAAAAATATGTTCTGGGCAGAAACTTGACACACAAACTACATGTGGGTTATGATGTCTTTTGGACAGGAGGGGGAAGCAGATAGAGGTAAAAAAGCTTCTGTTCTTCAGATAGTAAAAATTCACAGTATGTCAAAGCTCTGCCCTATTTTCAGATAGGAAGAACAGAGAATGATGTTGGTATTTGGATTTTGTCATCTGACCATCATTTTTCACTGACACAATATCTTGTATTTATAAAAATGCCTTTAATCCCAAAGTATCAGAGGGGTAGCCATGTTAGTCTGGATCTGTAAAAGCAGCAAAGAATCCTGTGGCACCTTATAGACTAACAGACGTTTTTCATCATGAGCTTTCGTGGGTGAATACCCACTTCGTCGGTTGCATCCGACAAAGTGGGTATTCACCCACGAAAGCTCATGCTGCAAAACGTCTGTTAGTCTATAAGGTGCCACAGGATTCTTTGCTGCTTTTAATCCCAAAGGTTCCAAAAGTGCTTCACAAGTGGAAATCATTTTACTCCTCACTGAAATGCAGCCACCTCTGGGCGGCAATGCAACAACTGTTTAACAATATGTAGCAATGCCACACAACGGTGAAGAAAGATACCACATACACTTGAAAGTAAATGGAGAATTTATGTGGGAAGATTAAAATGTTACTAAAAAATACAATTTAGTCAAGACATGAGAGCTAACACCCTTAATCTTGACATGTGATCAGACTTCAGGTTTGCATCTAAACCAAAAAATGGTTCAGTAGCAGTGTCAGTGTCTCCTAACCTAATCCCTTTCTGGGGCAATGGCTCAGTAATGGCTCCTACTGAATTTCCAGCACCATTTTTTGCTGAATCCTGGGTTGTCCTTTTGAGATTTCCTAACTAAGCATTAACCAAGCCCAAACCTGTCTTCCTTATGCAACCTGATAAGATCACAGCTGAGTATGGCTACAGGCCACAAGGATTTTCATTACACTGTTTCTACTAGCATGCATACAATATATATTTGCCTACAAAGGTGGGCTGGCACATAAACATCCATGAACAAAACATTTTCTAGATACAGAAGCCTTTGATAACATTCTCTCTTGGAACAGCAATGACACCACCTCCCACTGATCTAATATCTATATTTATATTGCATAACTTAATGGCTCTAAAATAGCTATTATAGCCTTGAGGTCATGAACTCATGAGTGATCAATGCAATAATGACATAGCCAACATATGAGTATCCCTGTCTACACTGCCACTGTAGTTTTAATTGTGCAGCATGGGTTGCTTCCACAGAACACAATTTTGAAACCATGCTACAACTATTAATTGGTTACACAGAGGTAAAAGGTGCCCATTATTATAGTTCAGTGTCAGGGTTCTAACTATTCACATAACTAAAATATTAATTTCCCCCCTAAATATGGGATGTATACTTTACATTACCCCACACTATCCAATAAAACTCTTCCTCCTTATGATTCCTGTCCCTCCTTTCCCTCTCATCCCCTCCTTCAAAACAAAAAAATAACCCATCAAGGCAATGCCAGCTAAGAGAGCATCATGGTCAACAGTCTATCAGTGCCTACAGAAATCATGGCCGGGGTGTCAATCTTAGCTTTGACTTGTTTAGTACAAATTAGTTGGGTTTTTGTTGTGATTAAGAGTCTTAGCTGCTGTCTTGTTTTCCTAATTAAATCAATTTTTTCTCTGCTTTACCATAGTATTTTTACACCAAAAGTATACAGTATACTACAGTACCATATACAGTAGACTACACTACCATATACAGTTCAATAACTTTTATGAAAAAACACAATGGGCGATGGTAACGGGACAGCTTTGGACTACTGAAATCTGACCAGTTGTGAAGTATTTGGAATGATCATCAATGATCAAGCCCTTACTTCTGGAGTTTCACCTGTTTTTTTATGTCAAGCACAAGACTGATTATTCATCTATATTTCTGTCTGTTAGTTTCTAATGACTGGGATTCCAGAAGTTAAAAAGTCTAAGACTTTTTATTAACAAGGCATTAGAACCTGTAAACATTCTTTTACAACATTTTAAGTGTTAAAAGTACTGCGTTTTTCATTCCTCCCCTTCGGGAAAACATTTATTTTTATCTCTTGTCCTTGATTCTTCAAAGTGTTCTCTCTGATTTACACCCCAGGGAATGTGAAGGGAGAGAGAATACAATCTTGGCTGATGCAGCCTTGCCTACGGTCTCTTGCCTACAGAAAAACCTTGCATGTTAACACAAAGGAAGAGAACTGGTGTTTGGGGTGGGGGTGGGGAGTGGAATCAGAGTACATCAGGAGGTAAACGTGACTGAGAGCAGCTCCACAAGCTCCAAAACTCTGATACAAAAGCAACTGACAGGAAACAATTGTCTCACAGAAGCCACCATTTACAAATGCCCCTTAATTTCTCTGCCTCCTTCGGTTACCAGGAAGAGGTAGAATCAGACCTTCAGGTCCCCACCTTTGAGAATGTTGCCCTAGAGGAGAAAGCATTCTTAAAACTACCAGGGATAGGAAAAGATATTTTGCTAAAACGTGAGGAGGACAAACTGTGCAATTTTGGGAGAGAGGGAAGAGACTAAATAAACAGCCTTGCAAGATGTGGCATCCTGCCCACCAAATCAGAAAGGGGCATGTGATCGAAAAAAGGGCACATTTAGGCCAAATTCATCCCCCGACTAACTCCATTAAAAAAAATTGAATTACACAAGTGATGAATTTAGCTCATTGTATGAAACTCACTTATCCCATTACCAGTGTTAAACCTGTGCTTATACATAGATACTGATGGCTCAGTCCTGTACCCATGTTATCCCACTGATTGCGTTGGGTACATGATAGGTGCATTAACTTTGGCAACACTTGTATACCTTATTAAAATAATAATGTTTTTGGAAATGAACTGAGAACAGAATATTACAATAAACAGAATTTTGTAAATAAGAATTGTATATATAAAATAAAGTTCTGGCTTATTAAGATCGGAATGTGGAGAATTCTTTGCAGGCTATGGGACAGACAAAGAGTTTGAAGTGGTTGGTGTGTAAACAGTCTCAAGGTACTCCGTTTGAGTAGTACAAAACTTTCATTACAGAAAGTGAAACTCACCTAGCTGGGATTCTGTTACAAATCTGAAACAACACACATTGGTTGGAAAAATCACTAAGGCTAGCTTGATTCGGCACAAATTTGGTCTGTTTTGAGTAAACGAGCCTGAAGTAAGAGCACGAGACCCAAATCCCCTCAATCTTTGGGGAAATTCAGATCTTGATTGAAATTTGCAGCTTGATCTCATCTCTAATTTTGAGTGATTGTGGGCCGGGTTATAGCTTCATACTGAAATCATATTGAACTTAACAGCTTCACAGTTTCAATGCAAAAGAGGGTGAAATATGGCAGTTTTGAGCTTTGTTTTGAGTTTCTCATTCAAATCCACTTTACTCCAAAGCTAAGGAAAGGTTTTGCACGGACCTGTGTGATGTAAAAAGGAGTTTCACAGAGATCTACTTTCTGTGGCACAATGTATCTTTAGTGTGCAGACATATTCCATCGCCAATTTTTATGACTCTCAGTGTATATAGAGGTCCTGCTCCATCCAGGCATGGAAGACCCACACAAGGCTCTCCACATCACATAAACCATTGTATTACTCACAAAGGGCACAAGGGGAAATTGTGACTCTGCAGCTCCTGTGCAATGCAAAGGAGATCCTGTGGCACAGGTAAGGGCTACTGGATCTGAAATTATATAGATCCAGTGACGTAAAATCCCCACACTGTGGGTGCATTGGCAGCTTTGCAGCCTGCTCTCAGGTTGGGAGGGGTGAAACCATTCATCCAAGCCCCCACATAAAGTCTGGCTATTCTGGCTTTGTGTGTGTATGTAGGTGGAGTTGAGTTTCATCCACAGAGCGTATTTTGAAATGACTGAGAAAAGGAGGCCATTAAGCCCAGCCTCATTTCTGAAGAATCCCTGTTCAAAGGTGGCCAGCACTCTTAAGTATGGAAGGCAGTTCTCACCCGCTCCTTCAGCAGTTTTCATTGTAGAGATTCCAGATTTCACAGGAGAGAATTCTATTGCATCTTGCTTCCTCATACCCATAGCCATCAACTAACATCAGCTTTCAGGTCAGACCCTATTTTGCCTGTATTGACTGTTCCTCATCCGCATGTGTTTTTTTCACTTTGGCTCTGAGGGGGACTATGGGCCTTTAGGGTACATCTACACTGTAATAAAAAAAATAAACTTGTGTCACTAACTCTCAGAGCTCAGGTCAACTGACTTAGGCTCATGGGACTTGAGCTGCAGGTCTAAAAATTGCAGTGTAGACATTCAGGCTTGGGTTGGAGCCTGGGCTCTGAAGGTACAGTATGTCTACAATGGAATAATATACCAACTACATGGCCATGGCTGGCCCAAGTCAGCCGACTCAGGCGCATGGTGCTTGGATTGCGAGGCTAAAAATTGCAGTGTAGATATTTGGGCTTGGGCTGGAGCCTGGGCTCCTGGACCCTCCCCTTCTTGCGGGATTCCAGAGCTTGGAATGTCTTCACCACAATTTTACATCCCCACCGCCTGAGCCCCGTGAGCCAGAGTCATCTGACATGGGCCAGCTGTGGGTGTTTAATTGCTGTGTAGACATATCCTGAAGCCCACCCTTTTCGTTGGGTTTCAGGGCCTAAGCACTAGCCTGAGCCTGAACAGCTACGCTGCATTTTTTAGCCCTAAAGCCCAAGCCCTACAAGCCCGAGTCAGCTGACTCAGGCCAGCTGTGGGTCTATTGCAGTGTAGATGTACCCTTGGAGCCTTAAGAAAGCAGTTTCCTTGGAATTGAATATTTCAGCCTATCACTCTGAAAGAGAAATTGCCCTATTTATAAAGACAATCAGAGCTGAATTGGGAACTTATATCAAGACATGTGGCCACATTTCTCCAAAACTGCAATAGATGTGTTGGGATTTCTATATAACAAAATAAGAATGGCCATACTGGATCAGACCAATGGTCCATCTAGCCCAATATAATGTCTTCCAACAGTGGCCAATACCAGATGCTTCAAAGGGAATGAACAGAACAGGATAATCATCAAGTGATCCACCCCATTGTTTAGTCCCAGCATCTGGCAATCAGAGGCCTAGGGATACCCAGAGCATGGAGTTACATCACTGACCATCTTTCTAATTTCTGCTATTGTTACATTCCTCCTTGAAGCATTTCTGATCTTAGATCCATTTCATCAACTTATAAACATCTATGCCTGGTTGTAAAAAGAAACAGACGAGATGTCTTATAAATACAAAAGGACTGGAGCATCAAAACCTTGTAAATAAGATGCATAGCTATGAAATAGAAACTGATACTATGTAGAGTTTAGATCCTTTCAGCAGAGAAGGGACATCACCCCTTCAAGTGGGTGGGAGGAAAGGCTTTAGGCAATAAAAATAGAACACACATGGCTAACTAATCTGCAGTGGCTGAGAATGTTTCTCACTTTCTTCAGTTTTGAATAAATCACACTATCAACATGAATAGAACGGTTATCCTTCTTTTGTCATCATATATCACGTTGACCTGACATCCATGATTCAGTCCGATTCAGTTACACTTTTTAAGCAACTTTATCTAAAAGGACTCCTTTAAACTGTTGAATAAGTGCTGTTTAATCTTTTTTATCCTTCCAGATGCAAAGTCAAAAAGTTGAAACATTGCACATTTACAGATGTTTAGAACTTCCCATGATTGGGAATTGATCCACTAAAGTAGTAAGTATTTTCTATTTATGTCCTCAAAGATGATGGGGAAGATATTGTCAGAAGACAATGAACAGTTTTCAGTGTCAACACCTCCAACCTCTTGGGACCAACACAGCAGCGGCTCCAGGCATCAGCGCTCCAAGCGTGTGCCTGGGGTGGCAAGCCGCAGGGGGGGGCGCCCTGCCGGTCCCTGCAAGGGCGGCAGTCAGGCAGCCTTCGGAGGCTTGCCTGCAGGAGGTCCCCAGTCCCGCAGATTCGGTGGCAATTCGGCGGCGGGTACGCTGAAGCTGCGGGACCGGTGGACCTCCCACAGGCATGCTGCCGAATCCGTGGGACCGGGGACCTCCCGCAGGCACGCCGCCAAAGGCAGCCTGCCTGCCGTGCTTGGGGCGGCAAAAAAGCTAGAGCCGCCCCTGGACCAATGTGGGGGCTACAGAAGGGGGGCCCTACAGTGGTGGCTCACAAAAACCACTAGGGGCCTGATCTCATTCCTCTCCACTTCAAGGGGCTTTTGAAGGCACCTGGGGCAGGGGCTCCTCCCATGCTGATAGTAGCAAGTAGGGCAGCTGCTGAAAGCGCCTGTCAAATGTTGGCGCTCAACTGGCCAGGCCCCATATCCTGCAAGCCTTCCCCTCATTGGCACTGGCAAAATGATCATGTAGGAGAAGAGGGGTTGACCACAAGGTCTGATACAAACAGGGCCGGTGCAAGGATGTTTCACGCCCTAGGCGAAACTTCCACCTTGCCCCCTCCCCCTCCCGTGCCCCCACCCTGAGGCACCCCCCCACGGCAGCTCCCCCCTCCACCCTGAGGTGCCCCCCCTGCGGCAGCTCCCCACCCCCCACTCTCCGCCCTGAGGCACCCCCCGCCACCCCAGCTCACCCCTGCTCTGCGCACGAGCACCCCATCGCTGTTTCACTTCTCCCACCTCCCAGGCCTGCAGCGCCAATCAGCTTAGGCGCCGCAAGCCTGGGAGGCGGGAGAAGTGAAGCAGCGACGGCGTGCTTGGGGAGGAGGTGGGGCAGGGAGATCCCCTGCGTGCTGCCCCCCCCTTACTTGCTGCAGGCAGCCCTCCCTGCGCCCCCCTGCCCCAGCCCCCTCCGCCTAAATGCTGGAGGCAACCGGGGTGGCTGAAGATCCGGACGCCACAGTCGCTGCCAAAGAAAATGGTGCCCCCTAAATCCTAGCGCCCTAGGCGACCACCTAGGTCACCTAAAAGGTTGCACTGGCCCTGGATACATAACACTTTAAACACCAGAACTCTGGCATGGAACATTTGATTGTTTTGTCTTAAATAATATTTTCTCCATCAGTTTTTGTGTTGTAAATAGAAACAGTTATGAGGAATGCAGGAATAAATATATTATTCTTTTGGATTAATTTCCAAATTAGAATATGTATGAGAGGTTGTAAACATCTATAAACGTGCAAAGCTTCAGCTTCCTGATTTTTTGCATTCGGAAGCTAGAACGATAAAAACATTTTTTTATTTAAAGCCACCTTTGCCACCCACCAGCCACTGTGCCAGACCAGAGATTCACAGAACAGCCAGACCAGAGATTCACAGTCATAATAAGCATGTACAACATACAAATATAGTCCATATCTAAAAGTATTATTTGAACTTCTGTGTTCAGTATATAAAGACTAGGCCACAAGGACGGACCATGGTTTGCTATTTACTCCTCCAAACTAACTCCTAGGTGACAGGTTTCCTGAAGTAATCTGCAGCTTGAACCCATGTATTTTAAATTAAGCACTAGATCTCAGAGAAAGGAAACTCCACTCCACTGATGCAACATGCTGTGGATCTCATAGTGTACATCACTCTCCACCAGGGGCAACAGAAGCTCCCTAAAGGTGGGGGGCCCACCAGTGCCTGAACCATGACCCTGCCCCCCATGCTGCCCCTTCTCCTGAGGTCCTGCCCTCACGGTGCCCCTTCTCCCCGAGGCCCAGCCCTCACGCTGCCTTTTCCCTTGAGGTTCCTCCCGCACTTGCTCCTCCCTGCCCCCTCTCCCTGTCGCTTGCCCTTACAGCCAGTAAAAAGTGATGGTGCCATGGCCCCCTTGTTCCCAGCACTCCTACTCTCCACGGAAGCACATGCATCATCTGGAGGCAGCATCATGAAGGCCCATTAATGTAATCACACAGCATTGCTCACTACAGCCCCAAGCACAGCCATTAACTGCAGGGTCACCACGGGACACTTAGGTAATTGGTCATGGTCTATACTAGTTCTTGTAATAAAAAAATTGAGTTCATTGTTTTGGATGGGAACAAGAATTAGTGATGTAATGTCCTGGGAATAACCCTTACAGATTTTTGGTTAGGTATGGGACAACTAAAGAGCAGACTGCCCCTAGGGAATGCATCCCAGGTGTACAGTGAGCCAAGTGCATGTTGGGACAGAACTCTGGGGTTTAGTCAAAGCACGGGAATGATCGTGATCAATAAAACTCATAGTTTAAAGGACCTCACTAGCAAGTCCAAATGCCTTGATTTAAAGAGCTCCTATTAATATGGGACAAATCCTCATCTGGACAGGAGGATCACTTAGCTGAACTTCTATGTCAGCAACTCTTATCAGTATTAATTTACAAAAGACAACCTTGGTATTGTATTGTTAGTATGCATTCAGGCAAATTGATACATATTCTTTCTTTGTCAGGACTCAATATACAGCATAGTTTGCACTGTATCAAACTACCTCAAGGATAAGAACAGACCAACTAATGAGTGGAGCTGAAAGCACAGCGAAGCAATGAAAGGCGATTTCAAGATTTGTCAGCTGCATGACTCAGTGGCCAGGAATGGCAGCAGTGCTGCCTGTGGCGAAGACTTCAAGGAATGTCATTCTTATTTAAGGTTCTTCACGGTGTCACACATTCTTGTATTTCAGAGTCATATCTAAAAGGTATTAGCCTAGGGGGAAATAGGAGTTTAATGCAGGTGGTAGTCACTATATTCTGGTGGTTGGTCATTCAGTCTTTGTGCGATATATAAAGAGGCCAGCCAAAGATAAGAGAGTTTATTGTCTCCAGATGGAGAGTTATGAAAGCAGAGAGGTGTAGGATAGGAATGACAACGAAATTTAACTCTCTTTTGAAAATGTTAACCGTATTGTTCACGCTTAGCGCTAAGGGGGCCTGTGACCACTGTGTGATTAACCCTGTGACCCCGACAAGAGTTTAGACCAGCCTGTCAAAAACATTATGCTTTAAGGCAGCAATCGTTTTTCTTTATTAAAGGTAAGTCACATTGCCTTGCTTTCTGTTGCCTACATTCAGATTGCAGTTTGGCTGCAGCACCACCTGTAGGAAATCACGTGTAGTTTAATTAACAGCACAAATCCAGAGGGCTGTCAAAGTGATAACATACAAGGTGGGACTGACACGGCTATAACTACACTGCATACAACAGACTCCTTGGTAGGTTTAATTCATTTTAGGAAGCAAGTGTGCAACACATAAGTGTGTCCATCTAAAATATATGAACATTTCAAATAGATCCATTAAGGGAAGGGGAGTAATTTCTAAATTATTTAAAAGCATGGAAACAAAAAATAAGTTTTCTAAAAAAGGCTTTTTGGAATTTTTCTGATCTTTGTATTTGTCACATAAGTTCAGGACCTGAATCTTTAAAATGGGAGTCTTTCCATAAATGACAAAGGACTATGGATTAGGCCTTTAATACTTATGAAAGAGGCTAGTTTAAATAAAGTCATCTATTTAGTATCAAGGGATCAGTCCCCCTTAGCCCTTTCAATATTTGGCCTTTTTGTTGAGCCTACCATCAAAAGCACCATTTGTGATTTCCCCCCTGATCTTGAGGGTTTTTTCCCCTTACTATTTATTCTTAAAAACAACATTTAAATTAAGTAGCTTATCATATCATGCAATAGACTGATTCAATACATTATTATTATTTTGGATGGTATCAAGGAGCTTGCAATAAATATAAATTAAACACTTGAAATCGACAACAAAATAAATAAAATTGGTATGAAATATATATTTTGTGATGTAAATGTGGGTTTTAAACTGGATGAATAGCATTTTTTTTAAAAACGAATCCTTATTTAATAATCACATTTCATAGGAACTGCTATAGAAAGCTTACAGTTGGATCAAAGTATTTAGAACCCTATAAAGGCTACAGGCACATGATGGTTATGTGATCACTACGGCTTCCAGTCATCTTACCATCCCACACTGCTTGATTGCTGGGTATGACAACTGGGACAGACTGAGATACTTATGGTGGTAATTCCAGCTGTTTCTTATTGTTGTGTAGCTTGAGGCCTCAGCAGAAAGAGTCAGAATTTGAAAACAAGACTGGAAGCAGAAACCAGGCACTCCTGAGTTCAAATCCTGCCTTTGACACTTGCACTGTGGATTTGAGCAAACCTCTCCACCTCTGTTTTCCCATCTGTAAAAAGAAAATGAAAACAACTCTCGCTGGAGTATTAATGTTTGTAAAGCACAAAGGAATTACAGAACTTTTCCTATCCAGAGTGCTGTTACCATAAGAGAGGTAGAACAGCTGTATCTCTTAAAAAAAACAAACAAACCAATATTTTATATCCATACTCACCAGTGCCCAGCATTTTAGAAGTGCATAATTTTTATTTTTTTATGGGGCGGTGTCTGTCATCTGCTTTTTTACAAGTGACAGATTTTACAAGCAGAATCACATCAGGCACTTTCAGCAGCAATCTGCCCCCCAGATTGGTTGGTACCTCCGCGTCTATCCTTTTAGGACAAAAAGCTGCAGTAAAGCCATGCAACTCCACCAACTGGCTTTAGGTTGTCGATACCTTTTTCAATGAGACTAATAGTCTCTGCATAATTTTTGGACAATGCTGCAATAATGATGCTTGGTTGCTGTGCAGGATTAGCATGTTCAGCAATGGGGAGGAGAAAAAGAGAAGGCATCTAGCATGCAAGTGATGGGTCTGCTAAAAGTGGCATGCATTGAATGATACATGCAGATTTAACCTTGGAATCATTTTTATAGCTAATCAATGAATGTACATGACACTTATTGACATTATAGTGCCTCCATTCACGAAGGTTTAAGCTGTTCCCATTGAAGTTAATCGGAGCTCTGCATGACTGCAGTGAGAACAGGATCAGGCCCTAAGAGCATGTCAGGGAGTTTCTGGTGTCATTTTTAGGGGACTGTGTAATCCTGCTGTGAAAGTCTTATGCTAAGATGGGGATATGACTAACTTTCTAGTGCCATACTTAAAAACAAACAAACAAACAAAAAAAACACAAGTGTAGCTTTAACTTCAATTTAACTGAATTTTCTGGCTTCCAAACACTTGTTTTTTATGTTTTTTTTTTAAACATTAAAGTTTTCTTCCCCTCTCAGTGGTATGCCATCAACTTGAAAATCATATTTGCATCATGGTATGTGATTCAGAAGACCTGCAGTGAACTCTTGGCTCCACGTAAGTCAATGTGAGTTTTGCCATTGGCATTAGTGGAGTTGAGATTTCCCCTCGGATTTTAATTCCAGTTTTGCCACTGACTCACTTGTGACCTGGGGCAAGTCACAGAACTTTTTGAACGTCAATTTTCCATTCTTTAAAATGGGACAATTATACTTGTCTGCTTCACAAAGGGGCTATGGTTCATAAGTAATATTTGAGATCACTGAATGAAAGGTCACATAGGGGCTAGATTTTCAAAAGGATTTAGGTGCCTAAAGACGTAGATTGGCACCTAGTGGAATTTTGAAAAGTGCCTATCTGCATCTTTACGCACCTAAATAACTTTGAAAATCTGTTCCATAATGTATAAGTGCAAAATGTTATTATTTTGGTCACACACTATTTCAAAAATGGGAATAGAATTTGGGAGTGCTTGGCTCTCAGTCCTGACTTCTAGTTCTGTGCTTCTATCAAGTAAGCTAGGGAGAAAAACTGTTTTTATTGCCCCAACAAGCTATTCCAGTGATTGTTAAGACAACCCATATTTCCTTCAAAATCACCTCCCCTTTCCATGCCATCCAAACAAACAAAGAAGACTAAGATTACAAACTAGACAATTTCTCAGTGATGCTGGACATTTAGCATGTGGGGATTGTATTTGCTATTTTTATTTTATAGTGCTGGGTCTAAATATTCACATCTGCAGTAATCCCAAGTATTGTTAAGGAATTGACTACTCTGTTTAATATCCAGACAGGTTTTATATAACAAAGGTTGGAAACCAAAGTTTTATTTTATACACCCCCCCCCCCCGTGAGTTGGATTCTTCTCCCTTTGAAATTGATAGCAACACTCCAATACTCCTTGCGGGAATCATCATCTATACATCTTTGCAAAAAGATCAAGGAAGAGTGAAAAATATTTAAAATATGAATGCAGCACCCAAATCTGCATCATGGCTTGGCTTTCTGAAACCAACACCTCTAATCAATATGAAGAAGCCCCCTGTCACAGAGTGTAGGGGGAATACAAGGCCCTACACCCCCAGCTTCCTGCGATTCATCATGACTCTCAGCCAGCCATTAAAGCAGGTTTATTTACACAACAGGAACACAGTCCAAGACAGGTCTTGCAGGCACAGACAACAGGATCCCCCCCCCAGTTAGGTCCATCTTGGGGCCCCAGGGGCACCACAGCCCCATTGAGGGGTCACAGCCCTGTCTGGACTCCCCTCCATTCCTTAGCCAGCTCCTGAAACACTCTCTCTCCCCCCAGCATTTCCTCCCCCAAGCCTTTGTTCAGCTTCCCCGGGCAGAGGTGTCACCTGGCCTTTAACCCCTTCCTGGGTTCTCATGTTACATGCTCAGGTATCCTCCCTCAAGGCCAGTCTCCCATCCCCTAGTGCAGACCGTCCTCCCAGGCCAACACCCCCCACTCAGCATTCAAAGACCACATTAAGAACAGTCCCAGTTCATTACACCCCCCTTAGGATGCAGAATTGCAGTTAGGTGATTTATGGAAGGAGGTGGTTAAGCCTTTGGCTTGAAGCATTCACCATTGCTAGGATATTGGTCTAAATGGACCACTGCTCTCTTCCAGTATGGCTGTTCCTACATTCCTATGTAGGAACACAAAAAAGAAGTATTCAGAAAAAAATCTACCAAAACGCAATTGCACTCTGAAGGCCACGTTATGGATACTGCTCTGAGAAGGGTTAGATGACATGGTGGTAAAGACACCTGAGTCCTATCTACACTAGTGCTCCTGCTATTTCTTCTCCAAGTAGAGCTGCACTGGTGGGAAAGCTCTTGGCATATGATGGTAAAGATACAGCCTTACCATACTAGGCAGCACTGCTGCGAGTCATACAGCCCTTCCCTTGGAGTCAGTGAACAGATTCCAAGTGCCATTTGAGCCCCTCACTTAGTTTGCATACCTCACATTACATCATCCAACAAAGCACCTTTCAGTCAAACCCCATACAATGGAAAGAGGTTGGCTGTGCTCAATGGGGGGTTAATAGTTGCCAAGGAAACGCCACATTCCAAAATCAGCTGCTAATGCGCAAA
The DNA here is from genome assembly GCF_020497125.1 of Mauremys mutica. Taxonomy (NCBI): domain Eukaryota; kingdom Metazoa; phylum Chordata; order Testudines; family Geoemydidae; genus Mauremys; species Mauremys mutica. The sequence continues at coordinate 126,929,082 of NC_059074.1, forward strand.
GCATGCTGTTAGAAGCTGGCCAGGAACAGACCATGGGAAAATTCTTACATACTTTATGAGACAGAAACAAACCTACTTTCTACAAAACAACACACAATGCGTAATCCCCACTCTGAAGCTGAAATGCTCCGGACCTTTAAGTGAGGAAAGGGAAATTAAGATTTTGGGGTGTTGTTGCCAATAAAAGCAGCAAAGAATCCTGTGGCACCTTATAGACTAACAGACGTTTTGCAGCATGAGCTTTCGTGGGTGAAAGCTCATGCTGCAAAACGTCTGTTAGTCTATAAGGTGCCACAGGATTCTTTGCTGCTTTTACAGAACCAGACTAACACGGCTACCCCTCTGATACTTGTTGCCAATAAACACAAACAAAAAAAGTAATTTTCTGATTTGAGATTTAATTTCAGGAAATGAGTTGGCTAAGTGTCAGACATCTCACAGGTAATTTTAATACAGTTTTTCAGAACAATATGTTCAGCCTTAGCCAGACTGGCAGGTTAGAAGGTTAGCACCTGGGACGAGTGGGGGCACCAACTGACTTAACATCGTGGAACAATGGCCTGTTTCTTTTCCCCTCCCTTTATTGGCAGCTCACCACCCCAAACAACACCACAACATCACACTCCTGCCCACAAAGCCCCTATTCACTGTAGGGCAGTCTGCTTACTGCCACAAGATGGTATTTCTGGATACAACCACAAGCCCTTTTAGGGGGGCGGGGGAGGAAAGGGAAAAGACAAAGATAAAATGGCAATGCAGACAGCATCCAATTACAACATATAATTGTGTCTGTGTGTGTTTGTTCTTCTGCTGGGTGATTTTTGCTTCAAGAGCAAGCAAAAATGGTACATCTCTGATTATTAAAAAAAATTAAGGAAATACTTTACCAAAAAAAAAAAAAATTCAAGATCTCTGTAGTACATGTTTGATCAATGAAAAAGATTAGCAACATGCCCCCCCGCATTTATTGGATGTGTTAGCAGCACCAGTTTTAGTATTGTTCATGCTAATACCGTTTAAGTACACTGTGCCAGCATGGATCAAGTTTAGCGGTTGAGGGGGAATGCAGGAACCAAGAGGAACCAGGGCCGCCCAGAGGATTCCAGGGGCCCGGGGTCTTCGGCGGCGGGGGGCCCTTCCGTTCCGGGACCCGCCGCCAAAGTGCCCCGAAGACCCGCGGCGGGCCCCCCGCCGCCGAATTACCGCCGAAGCGGGACCCGCCGCCGAAGCGCAGCCCGGTCTTCGGCGGTAATTCGGTGGCGGGGGGGGGTCCCTGCCGCGGGTCTTCGGGGCACTTCGGCGGCGGGTCCCAGAACAGAAGGGGCCCCCCGCCGCCGAAGACCGGGCTGCGCGGTGGCGGCGGCGGGTCCCGCTCCCGCTTCCCCCCCCCCCCAGCCTCTTACCCGAGCGCGTCTCCGGCGGGGCCTGAGCTCCGTCCCGCTCAGAGCCGTGTGGTGAGGGGGCGGAGCTGTGAGCTCCACGCCGAGCGGAGGCAGCTGCCCCGCCCCCTCCCCACACCGCTCTGAGCGGGGCGGGACTCAGGCCCCGTTGGAGCTCCCAGCCCCGCCCCCTCACCACGCGGCTCTGAGCGGGGCGGGGCTCAGGCCCCGTTGGAGCTCCCAGCCCCGCCCCCTCACCACGCGGCTCTGAGCGGGGCGGGGCTCAGGGGCTCGGCCGGAGACTCGGCGCTTGATGCGCTGAGGCTCCAGGAGAGGGGCGGAGGCGGGAGCCTCCGCTCTTCTCTTGGGGGCCCCTGAGGAGCCCGGGGCAAATTGCCCCCTTTGCCCCCCCCTCTGGGCGGCCCTGAGAGGAACAGCTTGCATTTCCCCTATTCAGAAGCTGCTGGTCATGGCGGTGGAGCATTGAGGTGATGCAGAATGACCAGGTCATAGGAGTGCCTCCCAATGTGCTGTCACCAGTGTCCAGCCACCCACCCTGGAAAGCCCCTGCAGCGGGCACCTGCTGCAGGGGAGGAAGGCACACAGAGCTGCCACAGATGGCTATGTGCTATGCTACAGAGAGTCCCTTTCATAAGGGGAATTCACTGGGAGGGGCCAAAAAGCTGGTGTGGGGCTGTGTGACCCTAAGAGCCTCTCAATGGTAAATGGCAGAGGGCTCATTGTTCTGGAAATACAACTGTTACCAGACCTGAAAAACTCTACACCTGACACTCAGTCATCATAATATTTATCCAACAAGTTTCTTGTAAGGTATCAAATGAAAACTGGTGACCTTCTAGTTATTAATATTATTATGTGATGTATGTACTGTTAGGAATGTATTTCCAGACTACATGCTAAAATATGTTCAGACCAAGCAATCTGAGTAGATACACAGGTTTATCTTAGGCAAAGAAATTTGGATTTGCCATTCTGCTTGTGTCAAACTTTGTAAACCAGAGACAATGAAAATAAAATTGCATTTAAGGTAAACAAAATAATCAAACCAAGAGAAAGAACTAATTAACGAGACGGAAAAGGAGACATGGCACCTGTACTCTGAGGAACAAGCAGCAGGTGAGAAGAATTTTGTCCAGGGTTACTTTTCAAAGGTTTTCTGAACTATGAGAAGGGGCGGGAGGGAGGTAAAAGACATTGTTGTTATGCATCATTTAAGGGACAAAGGGTATGTCTACACTGGAATAAGAGACCCACGGCTGGCCCAGCTCAGCTGACTTGGGCTTGGGCTTCAAATTGCAGTGTAGACAGTCAGGCTCAGGCTGGAACCCATGCTCTGGGGTCCTCCTGCTCATGGGGTTCCAGCTATGTGGGCTGAACACACTGAGAATGGCTGCAAGTGAGAAATTGCCTGAGACCAGGTCTGTAATCTGTTAAGTTTTAGAGACTAGAAAGCATGTTTTATTTTTGTTTTTTTCGGAACCATTTTTTGTTTCTATTATCCTTACTTATCATCCCTTAAATTTCTGTTCTTTATTAATAAACCTATTTTTGGTATTTTTAACACCTATTTTTTAAACTGACTTGGTTTCAAGCTGACGGGTTGATGGCTGTTTTGGGGCCCTATAAACTTTGTTAGCCAGAGTAATTTTAAAATCATGTTTAAAATCTGCTTTGCCAAAAGTGTTTAATCCACATGGACAGAGCCTTACTTAGGGAGAATAAGGCTCTTCTTGGGGCACTGAATGACTTTTGAGATTGATAAGAAGATGTGGCACCTTTCATCTCTAGTTCCTTGTTTTGAAACCAGCCCAAATTGGTGGTGATTGAGAACAGTTAGTGTTGCCTCTTCCTCTGACATCAGTGTCCTGCTCTCACATCAATGTTGCCTCTCTACTGAGCAGTAGCAGATGTTCAGGGCCATGCAGGTTGGCTTCCCAGTAGAGGAGAAATCAGTGATCCCAAGTGTAACTTGCTTTATTCCTACATATACACCAGTCCAGAAGTGATATGGTCAAACAGCATGCAGGGCAAACCCTTCTTCCAGGAATCTCATCCCACTACTAGTGTCCATTACCCAGTATGCAACTGTGCCTCAAGAATGAATGGCCTTGGGCTTTGATTAGAGTCAGAAAGCAAACTCCCGTACTGCTTGCTCAGCTTCCTTTATCCTAAAGCTGCCTCTACACACGCACTTGCATAATACAAAGCAACCCCACAGCATCTTTCCAAGAGTCAAAACTCGCTTGCACTTAGGGGGAAAAAACAAAACCTTGAACTCAGTATAACAGCACTACTTGTTGATACCTGCCATAAGATTATCATTGAATGGCTGTTTGATAGCCTACCATTCGACACCAAAAATTATTGACATCCTTGTTAGAAGTTTCAGGAGAAAGGCTAAGAATTAAATGGGCCTGACTGAATTATCCTTCCTACAGGTACTTTTTTTTTTTTTTAAGTTAGGGCTGGCAGGATAAAACTTGCATTGTTTGTTGCTTATGCTGCACCTATTTTGTGGACAAAGTGAGGGCTTACTCCTCTGAGGCTGTCTATCAATATGTAGTATCTTCCAGCAGCACTAAATTAACTGCTAGATTTTGAGGTTAACCCAGGCTCAGAAACGGAGCCAGATTCTCAGGTGTGGGCTGAGAAGCTCTTGGCCTAGCAGACATCAGCACCTGGATGAAGAGCAGCTGGCTAAAGCTGATTCTGGGCAAGACAAAGATGAACTATAGGAATAGGGAAATGCTTTGAATAACTTGAACACCTCTTCCCTGTAATAACCCTTTCTGTTGAGGGCACCTCCCTAGTGATTGTTAAATCAGTTTGCAGCCTTGAGGACTTTCTGGACACCACAATGCTTTCGGATACCCAGGTAGCCCCTGCTGAAAAAAGCACCATCCCCACTTGCAACTGGACAGGAACAAAGCTGACCTCAGTGAGCCATGCATTTGTGACATCTGGGCTCAATTAATGCAATTCGTATTTCGAAATGAAGCCACACACCCTGAAAAAGCTTCCGCTCACACAAAATGCCTGTAAGCTTAGCAACACTGGACTCATCGTGAACACATCACTCCTGTGCTGCACTCTTTGCTCTGGCTGTCCACTGAACGGAGAGTCCAGTTCAAGCTATCACAAAGCAATTATGCATTTGCCTTTACTGACAGGACATCTTTAGTGCTCTGTGCAGTGGGCTCACGGCCTGCACAGGTCTGTATAACCAAGAGAATCCCAGGATTTCCAGGAGAAATAATATTCAATCAATTATAATAAATCTACTGTTCCTGGGAGCATTCCACAGCCAGTCACCCACACCCCATTGTCATGGTCTCTGGAGTTCTGTAATAGTTAAGCCCCAAATTACTAGAGCAAGGGTTCTGAAATTGTGTGGTGTTGATTAAACTAAACACAGAACAGATTTTGTTTGGCTTTCCCATGCCTCAGTAGTCCCCAAAGATGCTTTTATTGTTTTAAGTATTAGGCATGTGCATGGGAAAGGGTTTTGTTAGTTCAAGTCAGTCACTCCCCATGAGTTTTATTGGTGCAGCCTGTCCCTCTCCAGTCTCTCCACCCTCAGGCTACTCATACCTTTCAGAAGATCTCACTGATGGACTCAACAGGTCTCCTCATCTCTCTCTGCACGTCCCTAATTAGAGAATGCACTTTGGTGCCAATTCTCTTTGATTGAAGTAAATGGGAATTGAGGACATGCAGCATCTCACAAGAGGAGCTCTACACTTTGCAGGAACAGATGCTTTATGGATTAAATTCAGCCCTGTGCAGAAGGTCAGTACAAAGTGTATGCACTACTGAAATCCCAGAGAAGCCCTCAAAATAGGGCTTGCCAGGGATGTAATCAGTGCTCAGGACTTGTGTTGGCCCTCAGCACAGGAGTGAATTTTATCACCTGCCTTTCATTCAGATACACACTAGCACGATGGTCTTGTGTTCCTAGGTGACTAATATGAGAACACTGGGTTGCAGAGTGGAGTTTTCCCGGGGGAGGGGGGCGGGGAAGAGCAGCATGGTGCATTGTGCACTAGCATTTGAATTTTTCTCTGCATAATAGTGAGCAGTTGCTGAGACACCATGCTCTTGGAAGTTGAAGGTAGGCAAATTCAGACTGGAAATAAAATGCACATTAACACTTAGGGCAATTATCCACTGGAACAACTTGGCAAAGGGGAGTAGTGTATTCACCATTACTTGAAATCCTCAGCTTGAGACAAGATCTCTCTCTCTCAAATATATGCTCTACTTCAACCACAAGTTATTGGACTGGATGCAAGAACCACTAGGTAAAATCCTATAGCCTGTGATAAGCAGTTGGTCAACTAAATGATCACAATGGTCCATTCTGGATTGAAAAGTCTGAGTCTATGAGCTTTTATTTTGGTGTGTGCAGGGAACTTTCACAGTTTTATTTGCTCATTATTCAACATGTGACAGTTGGTGACATCTGGTAGTGGTTGTGTCTCATGTGTCTGACCTTGTCATGCAGAACTGTTACATCAGCAATATTTTGTCCTTATCTCATGGAAATGGGATTTTGGGTAGGGAGCCTTCATTTTAGACTTTGACTCTATGTCACACAGATAGTAACGAGAAAATGTGATAAACATCCACAATGTAACAAGGTAATTATTACGCTGCATAGTATGATTCCACCTTGAAGACACAGCCATTGAGTTTTGATGACAGAATTTCCTGGGAAGGTTTTGCTGATCACAGCTATTAATAGTTCATGTTAAAGTCCTGCTAGAAATTGGTGAGGCTTAAGGTATATGTGAATTACTTAAAAATAAGGCTAAAAACAAACAAAATAATGAAAGGACTCTTTCTAGAAAGACCAAACAGCGCTGTTAAATAGGCTCTTGAGATCTGCTACAGCCCTAGACACCACAATTGAATCTGGATAATCATGAAAAATTTCTTTAGACAGACAAAATGCCAGAAAGCAGTTTCTCCCTATTTAGATTTAATGGTATCCTTGTCCTTTGAATGGGAATCTCAGATTTGCCAAAGCTACTTTATTGGGACTTCTTTTGGCCTCCATTAACTTGTCAGTCCCAACTGAGAAGCTGTTGTACCAATATAATAAAAACCAGCAGGATCTTATTAAGAGGGATAAGGCAAAGATGCCACATTTATTGTAAATACCATAACAAAACAAAAGACAATGTTTTCCTACTTATTTCTATTACTACTTATTCCTTATACACACACACACACATATTCATTCACACAATCATTCATTCAGGTTCTGTATAGATGTTATAGTTACCAGCCTAGATGTTGCTCATGCCAAGTTACTGGCCAGGTATCTTGGTCATGAGGATGGAGGCGAGTCTCTGTCAGATGCATCTGATGCTCCTGGAGGCTGGCGGCAGAACCATAGACTCAAAGTCCTTATTCTTTAGAGTCCAGTTTTATAGGGATTTTTCCCTATGTTAGTTCATAGGAGTTGCTTCATTTTGCTGTTGCTAAATCAATCAGCAGGTGGCTGGCTCCATGTTATTAGATGTTTTGTTTTTCCTTCCTTTGAGGTGTGGTGGGTGGATTCCAGTTTGCCCTCCGGGGGTCATCTGGTTGATCCCACTTGACACCTTCTTCAGCCGACACTGAATTCTTCAGGCTGGTGACTCCCTAACCATTCAGTCACATACATTCTCTATCTTAATCACATCTATTTCACTGTTTCTTTACTTTTTGGGGTGTTACCAATTTATGTGAGACTCCCTGTCTTTTAACAATCAAAGATAAAGTGAGATCAAAACTTACAGAGGGTGGGGGTCTCTATTTATACACTATAACAGCTACTGTTTTGGCTTACTTAGAGTTAATTAATGTTTAACAAGTTCTATACAAAGTATTTCTTTGAGCAGGCTTCACACAGACACAGCTGGTGGCTTGCAGGTTAGAATCACAAATTTACTTTTAACATAAACCTTTAGTTATAAGGCATCAATTAACAATAAGTCATTTTTCATATAAACCATGTCTAATATAAACCTTCTTTAATATCCCTACAAAGCTACAAATTGCTCTCAGTTGCTGCCCTATGTTTTTGCTTGGCTGGATGGGTTCACAAAATGGCGGCTAGGATGAAGCATGGCAAGCAGAGCCGTAACGAGGGCATTTTTGTGCTTGGGGCATGTAAGTATATTTGCACCACCTACCGTTTCCCCCCAGCACGGCTTTGCGCCCTGGGTGGTTGCCCTGGTCACAGCCCTGATGTCAAGGTGCTTGCTGCTCTTGAGGCTCTTGCTGTGATCTGATCTGGTTGTTTCCAAGCAGTAAGTGGTCTGAAACAGCTAAGCTGGTGAGATCAGCCAGAATAAAAGGTGAGTGGAATGGTGAATGAATGCTAATTCTAAATGGAAAAAGGTGAGGGAAAGATAGTGAATTTCAGGATTCCCCATCTCTGTGGCTTCACAAAAGTACCATCTAAAGAGTTATTTGGTGGTGGTGGGCAGGGGGGGGGGGGGGTTTGAGAATGGTTGGAGGCATGGAAACATTTCCACATCAAATGAGACTGAAAAGACAGGCTGATGTTCCAGAGAGGTGGCAGTCAGAGGGGACACAATAAAGGTGCAGAAGATAATGAATGGTATAGAGAAGGTTGGTAGGGCACTTCTCACCCTCTCACATAATACAAGGAATGGGTGGCAGGGGAGAGAGTGAGAGTTAGTGAACTTGAAAGGTATCATATCTAGAAGGGATTAAAAAATCTCCCAATAAAAAGTAAACAGCCTCTGTGTAAACGCCAGGACCCAGTGGGAGATAAGGGACAGGAAGGATTACTCTATCCTTCTGATGCTGCTCTAGCCCTCTCATGCTGCATATTTTTATTTTGCTTGCCCGCCTGCATTACATTAAGCTCGTGTGGAGACAGTAGCCTAGATGGCATCTGTTGCTCACAGGCTTCAGTTTAGCTTGATACTATGTTTAAGTTTTGCCTTTCCCTGGAGCTGAGTGTGATGATGAGGGGCACAGGAGAGATTAGCACTGTTCACTCAACCACCATCTGGTTTCCTACCCAGTGGCTCCTTCCCTGGTATCAATCAATGCTGCTTTTGAATAATTACTATTTTAGATTAAAATATGCAAGTTAGAAATATGCAGTTGCAGATCACTGTGGGCAGGAAAGCTTGGCAGGAAAGCTCTGTGGCTGCTTTTGGGGTTGTGGGTGAAGAAAGTTTAAGGATCCACCCTGGGGGCCTGATCCTGCAACCACACAAACAAGTGAGTGGGTTTACTATTGTGAGTGGTCCTATTGAGCAAAAGAGTTTACTCTCTCATCTCAGGGCCAAGCTGCAAGTAAAGAGGAGAAAAGGGGTACGCTTTACCAGGGCCTGGTCCAACGGGCCCGGCAAAGGACCACAAGCCTATCACCATGAGAAATAAATTCAAGCTACATTGCGACATTTGAATTTAACTAAATGTTATTTATTTAATCTCGGTGAGTATGTTTGTGCCTATGGATCTATGCAGCGTTCTGATCTAGCGAGATTTACCTGAGCCAGTCAGAAGCAGTGTTAAAACAGAAGTAACATTCCAAACAGTGAACTGGTTCTCTGAGTCCAGGATGCTTCGAAGGGCTGAGTGTTAAGACCAGATTCCAGGGACAGGGAATGATACCTCCAGGGGGCCTAGAGGGCATTTGTGTGTGCCATACTGCTATGTCTGGCTATAAATACAAATCAGGCTGCCAAAAACATCAGGAGCTTAAAGCAAGGGAAAGAAAAGAAGCTAATGGACGCCAGTCAGTCCTCCAATTTTTCTAGACAGAAAAGTCCTCTGTCTCAAGCAAAGGCACTAATTGGGGAATTGGACGAACAAAACCAGCAAGGTGAAGGTGAAATCAATATAGAGACGGTGCAAATTGACAGAAATGCAGCCAGATGAATCATGTAATTCCAATCTAGTGATAGTTAAGTCATAGCACCACCAGAGACTCAGGGCATGTCTATATTTACCTCCGGAGCGATCGATCTAGCAGGGGTCGATTTATTGCCTCTAGTGAAGATGCAATATATCGTCCGCCAAGAGCTCTCCCGTCGACTCCAATACTCCAACAGAGCAAGAAGCATAGGCGGAATTGACGGGGAAGCATCAGCAGTCGACCTACCGCAGTAAAGACACCACAGTAAGTAGATCTAAGTACCTCGACTTCAGCTAAGTTATTCACATAGCTGAAGTTGCGCAACTTACATCGATCCCCCCCGTGTAGATCAGGCCTCAGAGGAAGATTTGCCAGAAGCAGGAGAGAGTAGTGCTGCACTTCTTACAGATTTGGGTTTTTTAAAAAGATCCTGGATTGTGACCTAAACACATTACAGGTTACAGTTTGTCAAAAAAAAATTCTCTCTGGGGTACTGGATTTTGAAGAAATGCAGAAGCTAGTGAAGTCAATGCCTAAAGATGTAGATGGCTGTAGTTTTCCTGAATTTCTTCTGAAATGTAAGATTCCAAGAGACTGGCTGCAAGTCTGCTTTTGGGGAAAAAAAGAGCTTGAACTGCCACTATTTATCTTACTTAATGACATTAAAAACCAAAACAAAACTACAACTAATTTTCAGTGAAGTGTGAATTTTTTGCACATTGCCAGTGACTGGCAGAAACCGAAAGACGTTCGGCACTCATCAAAAACTGCAGCCGATCTACTATGGCATAGGAATGCTTAAGTCATCTTGTTGTTTTGTCTATTGAGTGTGAACTTGCAAGAAAAATGGACTTTAGTGAAATCATTCATGACAGTCATACCTATGCAATTTCAGAAATAAAATATTTATTTTTTTTCATTAGTGCATATGGAGGCTAATTTTATGAGTTTGCCCAGGGCCCAATGAAATGTTGCTTGAGGCCTGGATAAGAGGAACAATTGCAAAGTAGGCCCAAGATGTTTTTGTAGCAAACTTCCTACTTGAATGGAATTAAGGACTCACCTGCAAAGAGCTAAATGCTACTGTCAGATGCTAGGCATGCTCAACTCCCAGTGAAGCCAGTGGGAGTTGACGGTATTCAGCACCTTATGAGGTACACATCATCTTCCAGGATTGAGCCCTAAATAAGAAATCAGGGAGGCATTAAAAGCCCACCCCATCATCAACAACAAATGCTTGGAATGATGTCTTGTGAGAGACTCTGGGAAAACTGAATTTGGGTATTCTAATTCATGAGAGGCACCATAGAGTGGAGAGGGGCCACCATATGGGGGCAGGGAGTGGGTAAGAAGTGCTATTGCTAAAGTAAAAGACCCTTTTTCTATATCATTCAGGGGAGTATGCAGGTCTGCAATACATGCAGAAAGCTTTCATAAGGCACTGCAGCTGGGTGACTTTTTTGGGCTAACAGTAAATTCACTGAAAATGCATTTTCCAGGGCACTGAAACAATTTGCAAATTTGGATGGAATTTGGCAAATAGCTTTGACCAAACAAAAACATTTTTTTTTCAGAAATGTCAAAATGTTTTGAATCAACATTTGAAATGTTTCATTGACCAAACAATTGCTTTGGTGAGAAAAAAAACAAAAACATCAATTTAGGTTTTAAACTAACAGATTTCAGTTTTTTTTATTGATTTTTTTTAGTTTGGTCACTCATCTCTAACTGGCACCATGACACTAATAATAAGGGTTGGAGTAGGGAGTTATGGCACTTAACCAGACTCATTAAAGTTGTTGTGGAAAGTGCCCAGCATGTTACAACCTCATTTTTAACCAGATGGAACATTCCCACTGCCAAAACCAGAATATGAAAACAGTGAAGTAAATAAATACCAGTAACTGCATTAATCCTGACAGATATTTGAGTGTCATTGTAATAAACCTTTCACCTGCCATTCTGATGTCATCTTGTAATAAGTAATCTAGCCAAGCATTCATGCCAATATAAATGCAATCGAAGCCTTTCCTACGTCACAATTATTTTCCCATTTTTTAAAATAATGTACACCTTGGGCTATACAGTTCATAAAAATAATGGAGAGAGAGAGATGTTTTTACCTCAGCAGTAAATCAGTCTAGGGATTCAGCTGTAATTACCAAGCTTTCAAACTCTCCTGCCTGGGGTTCTGATATTATTGGAGTGATGGAATTAATTCCCAGCATGGCACAACTTAGCTACACCTCTTTGTTATTCTAGTGGCTAAACCACCAGTTTATCACAGAACAGAGCTGCACATCACACCCAGGCAGTCCTTCAGCTACACTCTGCAATGGAAACAAAGCATGTACGGCATCAAAAGCCTTTGGAATATTTTAGGGCTGGATTTTCAAACGTGCTCAGCTCCCATTTAGGCACCTATATCAGGATGTTCAGGAGTTAGGTGCCCAACTCCTTTTGAAAGTCACACTGCAAGCTGAGCTCCTACAAAATCTGGCCCTTAGGCTGTATGAGGCACTTTCAGAGATTTCTTAATTCTCAGCAGGGGTGGGAAGGGCACTTTGGAGGTTTATTTTTTTTTGATTGCTCATTTTCGTCTCCATTCACTGGTCTGTCAATGCTGCTAGGCCAAAGCCAGGCTTTGGCATGAGTACTTGCCTGAAATGGGTAGATGAAGGGACAAGATGTATTGGCACATGCAACCTGCAATTTTGGAATGGAGCTAGTCTTTTCTAAACTAGAACCACAATGCTGAAAAGAGCCCTCTCCTATCAGACAGATCTGGACATAATGATCCACACATTTGAGACAGTCAGGCTCAATTTCTTAAACTCACATCTATGAATGAAGACATGGGCTCTACAGTAGAACCTCAGAGTTATGAACACCAGAGTTATGAAATGGTCAGACATGCACCTCATTTGGAACTGGACATATGCAATCAGGCAGCAGCAGAGACCAAAAACACTCTCAAAACCAAATACAGTACAGTGTTAAATGTAAACTACTAAAAAAAAATAAAGGGAAAGCAGCATTTTTCTTCTGCATAGTAAAGTTTCAAAGCTGTATTAAGTCAATGTTCAGTTGTAAACTTTTGAAAGAACAACCATAACATTTTGTATAGAATTACGAACAACTTCCATTCCTGAGGTGTGCGTAACTGAGGTTCTATTGTAGAATACAGCCATCTGTTTGCTAAGCAACTGTGAGTGTGTCAGTCTGGTGCTCCACTCTGTATTCAGTATAGGTCAGTGCAGAGTCCAATTTAAGCTCTGTGCCTTGATACTCCAAACTCTTCATGGGACTGGCCCAAGCTACTTGAGAGATTGTGTTTCCATCCCACAATAACTAAACTCCACTGGAACATGGAAACTGTTGACCAACAGAGGGAGCCTTGAGAGTGCAAGAGACAGTTTGCACTGGCGTTGGATCTAGAATGAGTGTGTGTGTGTGTGTGTGTGTGTTGGGGGGAGAAGGGGAGAGGCTTAAGAAAGCTCTAATGAATTGAGAGAAATAGCTGTGGTTTGGACCTTTGAAACTTGCTGAATGTCTACAACACATCCCCCGCTTCCCCACAAACATTCTTCACATTCACCTTACAAGAAAGTCAAACTTATCTGGCTTTGTACCAATGGATAAATACCCAGCTAAGAATTCTACTTAACCAAGGAGCCTTCAAGTCTTTTTTTCCTATTTCCATCTTTGAAGGACAAACAAAAGCCTGAGATGAAAGCCTTCAGTACATCTTCCCCACTGTGAACAGCACTGATACCTGTCTGGTGACATCATGGTTGCCTGCAGCAGGAAACAACTCTGTTTCCATTGATGTCCTTCCAGCAGAGAACAATGGAACCTGAAATGAACTAGGAATGAAGTTGTCAATGGCAAAACTCTCATTGACTTCAATGAGGTCAGGATTTCACCCCAGGTCTAGGGTTCCTAATAAAGAATGTGACTGAATATTAGCATTTTTAAGGTTAAAAAGGAAGCAGAAAAAAATAAATGTAATAAACACATCAACAACGTTCAGACCTTCTTTATATGTTTAGAGCTGGCCAAATAATGGGAAGGGGGGTTAGGGAATGACTGATATTTTGGAAGTACTAAGACTGACTGTTTGTCCATACTTGATCCCTTTTAGTATTTACGAAGCTTCAAAACTAGTATGCACAATTTAATCAAGTACATGCATTGGAGGTCTTAGAGTATTGAATAATAAATACATGGCTCCTACACTGAATTCATGTATTTGTGAAAAGATTGGTGATCCATTTCAAAGCTCAGATACCAACATGGGATGCTTTGTGTACAGGCCAGGTTTTCCTGTGAGTATTTTTCAAATACTAATAGCATCCCCCAGGGGTCTGTACTGGGACCAGTGCTGTTCAACATATTCATAAGTGATCTGGAAAAAGGGGCAAACAGTGAGGTGGTCAAATTTGCAAGTGATACAAAACTACTCAAGGTAGTTAGGTCCAAAGCAGACTGCAAAGAGTTACAAAGGGACCTCACAAAATTGGTGACTGGGCAACAAAATGGCAGATGAAATTCAATGTTGATAAATGCAAAGTAATGCATACTGGAAAACAATCTCACTACACATATAAAATGATGGGGTATAAATTAGCTGTTGCCACAGAATAAAGATCTTGGAGTCATTGTGGATAGTTCTCTGAAAACATCCGCTCAATGTGCGGTGGCAGTCAAAAAAGCTAACAATGTTGGGAATCATTAGGAAAAGGATAGATAATACAGAAAATACCATATTGCCTCTGTATAAATCCATGGTATAACCACCTCTTGAATACTGAATAAAGATCTGATCACCCTATCTCAAAAGATATATTGGAACTGGAAAAGGTACAGAAAAGGGCAACAAAAATGATTAGGGGTATGGAACAGCTTCCATATGAGGAGAGATTAATAATATTTCCAAGGTGAAACGTACCAAAGAGAGGACTAAGGGGGGATATGACAGAGGTCTATAAAATCATGACTGGTGTGGAGAAAGCAAATAAGGAAGTGTTATTTACTCCTCTTAACTCAAGAATTAGGGGTCAGCAAATGAAATAATCAGCAAGTTTAAAATTAAAAAGGAAGTATTTCTTCATACAATGCACAGTCTTTGCCAAAGGATAGTGAAGGCCAAGACTATAACAGGGTTAAAAAAAGAAGTAGATACATTCATGGAGGATAGATCCATCAATGGCTATTAGCCAGGATGGGCAGGGATGGTGTCCCTATCCTCTATTTGCCAAAAGCTGGGAATGGGTGACAGGGGATGGATCACTTGATGATTACCTGTTCTGTTCATTCCCTCTGGGGCACCTGGCATTGGCCACTGTTGGAAGACAGTATACTGGGCTAGATGGACCTTTGGTCAGACCCACTATGGCTGCTCTTATGTTCTTATAGATGGGATGCAGTGATTTCCTTATTTCTGATGGAGTCCCTCCCTCTCTGACCACTGCTAGAGAATTTATCTCTGGGTCTTATGAGAATAACTCAAGAGCAATGCTATTTGCATTTGGGCTGCAACAGATTACACTACATATCAGGTATCCAAATATAAAAATTCCCCAAGTCAGACATTCTCAGACCCCCTCCCGAAGTCTTCAAGCACACACCTAACCTTGACTATATGGTGTCCATTCCCAGGCTAATTGAGCAAATCCATACTAGAAACCTTTTAAAATGTTTTATTTATAAATATTAGAAAAGCCACAAAGTGTATGTCTACACTGCAATGAAAAAACTTCAGTTTGCACAAGTGAACTAATGAGGGTTTGGGCCGTGGGGCTATTTCATTGTTGTGTAGACTTCCGGGCTTGGGTTGGAGCCTGGGATCTGGGACCCTTCCACCTCGCAGTGTCCTAGGGTCCAGTCTTCAGCCCAAGCCCGGAACGCTGCATCGCAATGAATCAGCCCCACAGCTTGAGTCTACAGGCACGGGACAGCTGCAGGGGTTTAGTTGCAGTGTAGACATACTCAAGGAAATAGTCAGATACTGTGTTGGAACTGGGTTTAAACATAGGTCCTTAACTTGATTTGATGTTCATTGCAGACTGGGTCTTACTGATTCTCAGAGAGGCTAACTAGTCTGATAATGGGCCCTATTTTCCTTAGAATCCACATAAAAGGCCCAACTGTCCTCACAACTGTTTTACACCAATATATTTCCCACTGACTTCAGTGGAGTGACTGCAGAGGAAAGTCAGACCTGAAGTCGTTTGTAGTTATGCTTTCCAGTTCCCTATGGCACAGGTGTTAAAACTAATAGTTTATAAGTGCTAAGGGCTCTTTAAATAAATAGTTCTCCTTGTCCCTCTGTGTAGTACTCATAGTAGAGAACTGACGCTTGATACGCCCCACAGTACTTGCAGAAGTTAAAAAGAAAGGAAAGAAAGATTCTTGACGGTTTGTAATCTGTACGTGAATGTAGTAATGGATTTGTAGTTATCGCACGTGCAAACCCTCCCATATATATCTACACACTAGTGCAGTAAACACAAATACACAAGCACATTGTGACATGGACATACATGCTGCCAGTCACCCAGGAGCGCACACTCACCTGCACAAGGGCACACATTTTCATTCATACATGTGCACTCAATTACACAAATACCTGTATATACATACACACACACACACACACACACACACACACACTCTGTTTTTTCCCACAGCTAATATTCCCCTTCCTCCTCTTCTCTCCCCCCCCCCATCCCCAGGCACCCTCAGGCCAGATCTACACTTGGAAGGCTTTTGGTATAGGAGTACTGGTATGCTATACTGCCAAAGCACGCCACTCCTAGTGTGGTTGCAGGCAAAGCTGTGCTTTTCAGGGCATAGCTTATTCCACTCCCCCCTCCTCCTCCCATGTGAAACAACCAGTATTGGTAAAAAGACAGTTTTCCCAGTGTAATTGTTTCTATACTAGGACTTCTGCTGGCACAGCTATGTTGGTCAGAGATGACACCTCATTACACCCCCAACCCACATAGCTATGCTGGCAGAAGTCTGTAGTGCAGGCCTGGCCTCAGTCCCTTTCTCTCTGGTTCAGAATGTACCTTGAGGATTACAGGTGCTTTTCACATAAGATAAGAAGGTGTAGAAGGGGTTCGGAACAATGGCTAATTGTTTTCAAATCACAAAGTTATTGTTCAGCTGGTTTAGCTTATCTATACTTTTATCACATCACCTCTCAAATGTATCAGTCTCTCCTGTGATCTCCCCTGGGTGGGGGAACAGAGAAGGGGTGGGAGGAAAAGACTTAACTTATTCATGGGAAGAAAGTCCATTTATTGAGGCAAGAGCCCTGGCCACACTGGGCAGGTTTATAACAGTGTTTGAAACATTTTCAAGGACAGTTGCGGATTAACATTGTTGCGGTCTTGAGACAGTTGCAGCAGACTATGTTACCACCATATTCAGACACTGTTCTATAGGCTTGATAAAGAGGCAGGGGAGTATGGTTTCTGCGGGAATGACTGCTTTTAAAACAATTCCTCTCCAGAGCGAGCAATGACACTTTGCTAAA
Source organism: Mauremys mutica (assembly GCF_020497125.1). Lineage (NCBI taxonomy): Eukaryota > Metazoa > Chordata > Testudines > Geoemydidae > Mauremys > Mauremys mutica. The sequence continues at coordinate 126,945,916 of NC_059074.1, forward strand.
ACCATCACACCACTCAGGCTGTTTAAATGAGTTGCTGTGCTACAACAGAGGATTGAAATCCCCATTATAATACATTGCTCTGCTGCCTCTACTGTCACAAGGAACTTATTTCAGCAGCTTGAGCTATAGGGAAGGATGTAGAAGTCAAGAAGAAAGAAGAGTAATAAACCCCTCAACAAACATGCACACTGGAAAGAGGGCTGGGAGAACACTGGATTTACAGTACGTGAAATGATGTCTTTAGATATATTGTGCTTTGCCATGGTGACAGATGCCTTAGAAAAAAACCCTAAGATAGAGACTATAGCTAGATAGTGGGTAGCTAAAATTCTAGTTTGAAAACTTACCAAGCATGGATCTAAGACCCTGCATAAACTACAGGTCTAACTGGACATATCCTAGGCTGCAACAAGATTCCCAACATGGTTTTGTAACTATATTGGTTCATAGAGTATCAGGGTTGGAAGGGACCTCAGGAGGTCATCTAGTCCAACCCCCTGCTCAAAGCAGGACCAATCCCCAACTAAATCATCCCAGCCAGGGCTTTGTCAAGCCTGGCCTTAACCTCTAAGGAAGGAGATTCCACCACCTCCCTAGGTAATCCATTCCAGTGCTTCACCACAATCCTAGTAAAAAGCTTTTCCTAATATCCAACCTAAACCTCCCCCCCTGCAACTTGAGACCATTACTCCTTGTTCTGTCATCAGGTACCACTGAGAACCGTCTAGATCCATCTCTTTGGAACCCCCTTTCAGGTAGTTGAAAGCAGCTATCAAATCCCCCCTCATCCTTCTCTTCTGCAGACTACACAAACCCAGTTCCCTCAGCTTCTCCTCATAAGTCAAGTGCTCCAGCCCCCTAATTGTTTTTGTTGCCCTCCGCTGGACTCTTTCCAATTTTTCCACATCCTTTTTGTAGTGTGGGGCCCAAAACTGGACACAGTACTCCAGATGAGGCCTCACCAACATTGAATAGAGGGGAATGATCACGTCCCTCGATCTGCTGGCAATGGCCCTATTTATACAGCCCAAAATGCCATTAGCCTTCTTGGCAACAAGGGTGTTAACTCTCATCCAGCTTCTTGCCCACTGTAACCCCTAGGTCATCAATATGATAAGCAACAAAAAGGTAGAAGAGCATGCATATCCCTAGCCATGGCAATGTGGTGGAGCTAGAGTTGCTGGGTATCTGAAGCTTAACAGCATCATGCTTGGTAGCCACTAACATGAAAATATTTATTTTTGAAAGACTAAAAAGAGAAAAGTATTTAATAGGTAACATTCCAAGTGTCATTGAGAAGCATGCTGATATAAAATATATTTTGTAGTGTATATTCGCTGATAACATTCAGATAATATATAAGTGCGATTATAATAGTGAGTTACCATACCAATTTCAAATGAAAATTAAAGGAAACAATTATAAAAACAAAACTGAACCCCAAAAAACATGTGAAATTAATTTCTGCTACCATCACATCACTTGACTGTTCCAAAAGACTTCTTGAAGAAAATCTTAAAAAGAAAACCACATGAGCTCAACAGCTATAATTTTATTCTGGAAATGAGAAAGTTTTTGTAAGGGAACCACATGGACAGCATTCATCCAGTATTGGCATATGTGGGAGCTTTGGTTGGTTTCCAGATCAAAGTGATCCACTTTTTCACTAATAATAAAGCAAGGCTGGTAAATTTATGATTGGGATAATCCGGGATTATTGCCACAATTTGGGGTTCAGTGGAGTCAGTGTGTTGGTAACTTTTCTATCATTGCTCCTACAGAGCTGCACGTTAAGAATGGTCCCTTCCTAAGGTTTGTAATGAGGCCAATCTGGAAAATCCTCAGTCAATTCTGGTTGGTTTGTAGTTTATGGAACCAGGGCAGCATATGGTCCATTAGGCCTAGTATTTAGAAAAGTTAAGCACACAATATCATGCTCAAAAGAAGTCTGCACTTATATGCTGAATTCACATACATGATTACCACAAATGCACATGCAGATTAGGTAACCACTTGTGCAAATTGAGAGTTTTGATCACTTGTGCATACAATTGTCCAATTTGCATATACAGTTGTAACAACTGGGCATGTATATTAGGCAAATTCCATGCCTGAATTGTTGAAAAATTAGCCCCTTTATATTTCAGTCCATTAGTGCTCAGAGACACCTGTGGTTGATTAAGAAGCAGTATCGACAAGGATCCAAAGTGAATTTCATCCACCCCTCCTTGGCTAGAATGATGCAGGGTGCAAGGTGAAAGTGAAGATTTAAAATGGAGTCAAATGTCTACCTACGTTGAGCTAGAGAGAGAGAGAGAGAGAGAGAGATCCTGCAGGATGTGTGAGGGACAGAGAGAAATGCAGAAGGTAAAATAAAATAAAACCTAGTTCCTCTGCGTTGTGTCGAATAGTGAGCGGCTCTGCTGATAATGGCTATCATGCTGTGTGCTCCACAGCTCTTCCATCTTACCACTGGTCCCTACTCAAATGACTTGTTTGTGGATTCTATTAACCTAGCATGAAAGCAGCTAGCCCATAATTCAGAGAAAGCTAGCTTGTTCTAGTAATACAAGTTCACACTTGGGTCTATGCTAGCATTTCCTCGGTTTACGTGCTCCAAAAGAGAATCATAACCTGAAAGTATAAAAGACGAATGGCAACAGGGTCCAAATGAGTTTGATCTGAGGTGCCCCTCCTTAGGCAGGATGAACTATTTCAATAACGAACAACGGTATCATTACAAGTCAGTGGCCGAGTGCTTTAAGGATATTATCGGTTAAATAAATGTAAATAAATGCCTCCCTGATTCACCACACCAAGCTCTGAATAATTACAGGCTTGTTGCCAGGCAGACTAGCTTTTTTCCCCTTTTCTTTGGCAAGCCAAGGACTTATTCATAAGTCATAAATAACTGGCTTCAGTGCAAAAGATAAATTCCCACAGAAATAATAAACATTTGTTCTGAGCATGGATTTTCTTAACCTCAGGATCTCTGCAGTTGTAAATGGTGGTTGTGTTTAGTCATTGCCAGTGATCACCAAGTGCTAGAACTCTGAGGAAGAATCCTCTAATTCAGTGGTGGGCAACCTGCAGTCCATCAGGGTAACCCGCTGGCGGGCCACGAGACAGTTTGTTTACAGTGACTGTCCACAGGCACGGCCCCCACAGCTCCCAGTGGTTGCGGTTTGCTGTTCCCGGCCAATGGGAGCTGTGGGAAGTGGCAGCCAGCATGTCCCTGTGGCCCGCCCCACTTCCCGCAGCTCCCATTGGCTGGGAATGGTGAACTGTGGCTACTGGGAGCTGCGGGGGCCGTGCCTGCGGCCAGTCAATGTAAACAAACTGCCTTGTGGCCCGCCAGCAGATTACCCTGATGGGCCACATGTGGCCTGCAGGCTGCCCACCACTGGTCTAACTTACATAGCAGGGGATGAAGCTGAACATGCTCCAGAGTTGGATCCAAACAGGAGTACCATCCCCAAACTCTGTCAAACTTGGTGAAAGTTAGGCTCAAAATTTTTGCTTGCACCCAGCTCTAGAAAATACAAGGAAGGAAAGGTAGAGGTTGCCAACGTTCAGCTCTGGTCCAGATGCTTAAATGTAGAACCATGCAGGAAAGTATTCTTGTGCTCTGCAAATTCTGTGGTTAAACAGAAGACTCTGGAGACTGAAGGCTTCTATCTGTCATCTGGCCTAAATTCACATAAACTTCTAAAAGGAAGGGAGAGGTGCTTATTGTAAATACAATTCATGATTTTTTGAGTCAAGTCTCTGTGGCTTTTGAATAGTTTGGGCTGCCAGCACTGAAATTGTCCAAAGATGTAGGCATCCTCCAGCGTGAGCGTGGACTATATTCAGTGCACCATGCATCATATGGTTATCCTGTCATGCAACTAGCTACATCACTACCTTTTTGTCCAAAAAGCTTATTTGTGTGTGTTGCATATATCCAGGTCCCTGCCCAATAGCCATCTTCCTGATGCTTAACTTGTCTGCCTGCCATTTTTAAGAGCTCTGTGGCAGGGATACTCTGTGGTAAGCAGAGTGGGAGAGGAGGAGACTGAGACATGCACTGGCTTGAAGGCCAGAAAAGGCTTAAACACTAATTGGGAGGGAGCAGTGAAAGGCATGCAGGAGCAGGCAGTGGCCTTCCCAGGGCTCCTAAATTCTGGAAGGGTGGAGCTCTTCTCTTTTCTGGTTTAGGATCCCCAGATCCAGATGGCAGCTACATCTTTCTGCAATCCTCCCCTGCTCCCTCCATGCACCTCTTCAGACCTTACTTCTCCAGTTTAGAAGGCTTCAGCTTAATGAATGATTTGGCAACCAACTAACATTGCCACCTATTTCTGTGCAGCTCTGCCACATACATTGGAGGTGGGAGTGAGGGAGCTTTGCCACAGATTCTAGTTTGAAGGTGCTGCAAAGTGTAAAGGGCCTTCTGGATTATAGAGAAAGGCCTTGAGAGATCTAGTACTGTAGGGAAATCTAGAGCAGCTAAAAGATAGAGCTGGTCAGAGTTTTTCCTTCAAAACTTCTTTCCCCATGAAAAATGGGATCCCCCCCGAAAATGTGTTTTTTTTCAGAATTTTCCAGCGAAAAAGTGAGATTTGTTTTCAGTTGTCATTTCTCTTCCTTCCCACTTTGTGTTTCTCTTTCCTTTCTTTTTCCATGTTGCCACTGAAAATGGCAGGGAGGAGGCAAAGAAGGGAATAAAAGTAAAGAAACTCCCCAAACTGCAAATGTTGTAGGTTTTATTTTTAATTTAAAAAATTGAGAATCTGTCAGACATTTTAAAAAAAATTAGTATTTTTTGACCACCTCTATGGAGGAGCTAAGCTGAAATTTACAAGAATATAAACCTACTGTGTCTAGATTTTTTTTTAAAGTATTAAGGACTATCTGATTGGGATTTATTCTCACTATAGTTTTACTAGTGTAATAAAAACCTCAGGTTACCGTAAGAGCACAAAGGAAAAGGCTATTTTTTAAAAAAAAATAACTGACTTACTTAAATCTCTAAAAATTTAGGCAATAAGGAACAGTTGTAAAAATACACTTCTGTGAAACAATGGTATCCTCAGATAGAAAGAAGCCAGTGCTCAGTCAGGTGGCTTGGAGGTAAGCCACACACTAGATTAGTGTTGCAATGCCGGGGGGGGGAGAAGGGTGAAGAAATCTTTTTCAAAACCTGTAATGTGTGGCATGTTTGTAGATTTTCCCCTTGTGGAGCTGGGACTGTTAATCCTCTTCTAAATGGTGTTTTAACACCAATATCCTTAGGGGTCCACATGTCTTCCCCTTTCAATTAACACCTGGGTGTAGCAGATGGTATGTATCCTGGGCTTAATCCTGTCAGGACTGATAAGGAAAATAACTGCTGTGATATAATACCTAGTGGCCCTAGAATGGCTGGTGAAGTTGATTAACACTGGTAAAAGAATAATTTAGGTTGACTAATTAGTATAACTGCATATCTGCCAACATCTGAGAGCTATGAATAGGAGCTTGTGGGAAGAAAATAGGGATTCCTTTAACTCCATTGAGGTACACTGGACTAGAAGAGCTCTTTAGAGGGAACTGAATGGAAAAATAGAAAATGTTTTGCTTGGCATGGTACCACCTTATCAGATCTCACAGGTTAATCAGGCCTTTCTTCCTCAGCAGGTGGATGGGAGATCTGGTGGTAATTCAATAGGTGATGCCCTTCCATCTGAGATGATGGACAGGTAAACTCTCAAGGATCATTATGTTAAAGGAGGTGCAATCTTTTAGAAGCAAGAAGGGATCAAATCCTCATTGGTATAAACAGGGATAACTCCATTTAAGTCAATGGAGCTAAATTGATTTACAGACACTGAGGATCTGTCCTAAGGTTTTGATTATAAATCCCATAGCATAGGACTCTGGGGTAATTACCCTCTGTTGATCTATCACCACCCTGGAGCTTTTGAACTGAATATGGTGTTCCACTTCATTTTCTGTTTCAAACGGTTGTGTTGGTGTGTACTGTGTGGCAAAGCACCTCCTTCATCTCACCAGACTTAGCGCTTCCCCCTCTGGTGATGGCGGGCCTAGGGTAAATCAGCCCCACCCTGGGCAGTGTTTGCCTTCCCCCTTCTGTGCTCCTTTGGCCATGTTTCCAGGGTAAGCCCCAGGTGCAATCCTTCACCAAACAAAAAGGAAACAGTCTTGTAAACACCAAAACAAAGGGGGATACCTTTCTCCACCTCCTCGCTGGGGTGGGGTGTCATCCTGTTGCTGGCCATGGGGTGTCAATCCTTCCCCTAGCAGGTGCTTGAGTTTGGCTGTTCCCCTATGGGAAGGAGCACAGCCTCACACCCTGAAGAAGCTTATTTCCCTTCTACTATAGGCCTAGCAGTAGTTTCTCTTCCGGCCCAGAGGCAGTGCTTCTATATCATGATGCTAACTTTTCCCTACCTAGTGCTACACATTTCCCAAATCTGGTGAAAAATTCCCAGATAGTTTTTTTTTTTTTTTTACAGTGCTTCTATATCCTGGGAATTTGTGAGTAAAATGTTTCAACTTGGGAAACTGGGAATTTTCATTCAAAACATTTTACTCACAAATTCCCAGATTGTGGGAAATTTCCCAGGATATAGAAGCACTGCCCAGATGAGGGGTTTTTAAAGGCCTCAGGCAGCCCTTAATTGGATTCAGGTGTCCCTAATTGACCTGAGGTAACCTCTTCTCAGCTTGTAGGAAAAAGGGCCTTTAACATTCTAGGGTTTACACCACCCTCCTGCAGCCATCTGGCCTGACTGTGTCACAACTGTTGACCAGTCTCAAGGTTGGGTTGGGGAGCTGCAGTTCACTTTTGGATCGTGAAGGGTGCTATATAAATATAAGAGATTGCTAACAAAACAGGCACTTTCCATCCTGAAGACAGAGACAGCTGTTACATAAACAATTTATAATCCAGTTAGTCCACTTAAATTTGTGTTTTTTCTAGGTAACTACCAGTAGTGATTATTAAATGGAAAAGATAATGGGTGAAAAATCTGCTAATGCTAGGAAAGAACTACAGCATCATGAAAGTAACATCATAAGAAACCTGTTTGATTTTGGATAAGAAGCACAGGAATTTAGTTTAAATGAGAAGAGCAAATGTTCCTCAAGATAGGGAATGGGCATGCACAGAGACTGAAGGAGTGGTCTGATTGTAGACCACAATTCTCAGCTGTAAAGATCAGGATAAGGACTTCCTGTTCTGTTTTTATAGCGGCTCTCAACACAGTGAGAGCAAGCAAGCAAAGACAAACAGAGCAGAGTGCATTCATTTCATCTACAAACAATGTGGCGTAAAGTCAAGTCAATAAAACTAAAGCATTCTGATAATCAGGTGGACCCCAGCTTTAGCCATGGCAGGGAAAGCCCATGCTTCAGACCAGAGACACATTGACTGGATAAATCAGACACATCTTTGGGAGTTTGGGATTAGAGCTCTAGTCCTTCATAAGAAAAAAAATATGGTTCCTCAGAAGTATGGGCTTCGTCCATATGAACTGAAGGGGCCCTCACCTACTGCTTTTAAAGGTGCACTTTAATTGTATTTAAATGCAAAGTACAGTATCAAACTGCTGAGAAAACATTGATCCCTGTTCTGTCATTTTAATCAGCTAATTTTGGCCCCACAGAAGACAGCTTTACAGTGAAACAAACCCTGACTGCAGCTGTACAGATCCCCTGGTCATCTGTGTAGATCAAACCAGCACCTTCAACCCCCAAACAGGCCTCTGCCTCTTCAGCTACAGGGAAGCACTGTGAGGTATAAGAAAGTAGCAGACTGTTACAGACACTGAAATGAGATATCAGAGAGAGCCATAATCACCCTCGCACACCCTCCAGTTCAGGCCAGTGTAGAGAGGAGACACTATTAGTAAGAAGAAAGACAGCATTAAGTCCTGTTGTGGTATGCTTATGTTCTGATTTCTATCAGGAATACCTAGGTAAGATTCTCTGGGATCACTCATGTTTCAGTTAGGGTGACCAGATAGCAAAAGTGAAAATTTGGGACGGGATGGGGGATAATAGGCACGTATATAAAATAAAGTCCTGAATATTGAGACTGTCCCTATAAACTTGGGACATCTGGTCACTCTAGTTTCAGTGCTTCAAAAATCTGCCATTGCTAACACCATGGTGCTAGCACTGTACTGCTGGCCAATGCCACAGTAATAAAAACTGCTGCCATTATGTTGCGATTGCTTAATTGTCAACCAGGGACCCATTCCAGAAAAACCCATATCACGCAGCAGGGGAATCGGTGATTTTGCTGTGCCCTCTCTGAGAGGCTGAAGATATTTTTGGGGGTGGGGGAGATTAATTTTCATAAAGAAATAAAAATATAAAAAGTTAAATGACTCAGAGCTTGTATGTGTCACCAAATACTGCACATTTCATAGAATCAATAATATTATGCAATTATGCAACCTGTCAAATCTGCAAGACTAGACAGCACAAAATCAGACAATATTACACAGACATAACATGTTAGGATTGGGGCAACAATCACAACAAAAAGACATATCCTGGGAAAAAAAAAAAGTGTATTTCAGACAAAATGGTTCAGCCTGTTCCTAAAAGGCGGCTAAGGAAAAATATGTTCTGCCCCTGTTAAACTGTTGGGGACATTTTCTTTGAAAAGCTCTAGTGCCTCTACACACCCATGCTTTGGAGGTGGGACTTGAAGTTAGCAGTGGATGGCCTTTGCATCAGGGATGTCTCCTTGCTATCCTCATTTGGACAAGTTATAAGCCCCTTGAAAAAACAACAACAACAACACAGTTTGCACATGCTCAGTAGAGATTTTAGCAGCTAAATTCTACAAATATTTCATCCACAGTGGGTATGCGCCAGTCCCGGGCTAGGTAGATTTTCCCTTTAATTGCAGCTCTGGGCTGCTGCAGGCTGTGATGGGTCCAGACACCTGTACTGAGAACAGGGAGCTTGTCTCTCCTGTGCTCTCAATGACTGCCCCCTGCTGGGCCCAGGCAGTGTGGGGACTGAGCTGGACCCTGGATGGGTGCTGGCAGAGGGGGAGGAGAAGATTGGAAAAGGGCCTGCAGGTGGAAACTGGGACTGGCAGGGAGAGTGAAAGGAAAACTGACTGAGTTGGGATGAAGGAGAGACAGGGACAGGGAGTGGAGGGAAGGGACATGGACATTGGATGAGGTGACCAGTGCAGGAGATTGGGACTGGGAATCTGAGGGGGATGAGGAATGTGGAAAGGAGGAAGTGACTGGAGGCCTGGGTGGGGGAAGAGACAGATCATCTGAGGAGCTAAAGTGGGGAGGGGGACTGGCATTGGCTAGGAAAGGACACTAGGGACAAGGAGCTGGGGAGGAGATTGGGGCGGGAAGTCCAGATGGTCAACCCTGGGATGTGCTGGGCAAGGAAACTGGGACTGGTATGAGAAGCCTGAGGAGTAGAGACTGGGAAGGGTTGGTGAGGAGGACTGGGATGAGGAGCAGACAGAACTGGGACAGACTGGAGGAGATAGGGCAGAAGGGGGTCACACTTGGGGGAGTGGGCGGAGAGCCTGTACCCACTAGAGCACTCTCCAGGGCGTGGAATGGAATCCAAGATTCCCGAGTCTCACCATTCCTCCTCTGCTATCAGCAACTATCTGTGAAACCTGTTGGCAAAGTGTCCCAACCCCTCTAACGCAGGTCTAGATAGAGGATGACAACCTACTACTGAGATCAGTTACTCCAATCGCTCAAGTGCAGGAAGACTGTGCGGTTGATGTAAAGGTTCCAACACTGCTGATGATCCATGTGGGTGTCAATATAATGCCACCTGATGAAATCTCTTTTTTCAGTTTGCTTTTTTAACAAAAGACACCACCACCCACACCTATGACATCCCCACCTACAGTCATAAGAAAAAAGAATAATCCAATTGGACACCCCCCAGCAGACAAAACCACAGACTGGATCATTACATCAATTGCTTCAGGAAAAAAATAGACTGAAATCCTCCAAAAAAGATTACTTCCATCACAATCTCTCTACCATCGAGAGGATAGTCCCTGAAATCTAACCACCAGATAGTGACCAAATCTGCAGACAAAGGGGACACTATTGTAGTCCTTAATCATGATGACCATGTTAATAAGGCCAATGGACAACTCTCTGACACCGTCATACAGAACCTAAAGAAGACCCCATACCACAATTCACACAGGCATTAAGGATACCATCAAATCCTCCCTATAACCCCAAGAAACATACTACAAACTCATGCCCCATGAACCCTCCCAAAAGGACCTTCTATATTTTTCCCCAAGATACAAAAAAAAAAACCAAGGGAGCTTAGGCCTACCCATCATATCTGGCCACAGCACTCATACTGATGAAATATCAGGACTCATAGACACAATTCACTATAGAAAGGGCCAGTTTCCTCCAAGACACTACCGACTTCCTCCAGAAATTCCACAACATTAACAACTTCCACCAGAACACCATCCTTGCCACCATGGGTCTCACCTCCCTATACACCAACAACCCTTACCATGATGGCATCATTGCCTACTCAAATACCTACAAGATAACGTACAATGCTCAGAAGTCCATCCTAAACACATTGCCAAACTTATCTGCGTCATCCTCACCCACAGCAACTTCACATTTAACAACAAACACTTGATCCAAACCATGGGAACAGCCAAGGGTTTTAGGATGGCTCCACAAAATGCCAGTCTCTTCATGGGCCACCTCGAGAAAAAAAATTATGGAAAAATGCACCATGACACTAATACTATACCAGACATACAATGATATTTTCATCCTCTGGACAGATGACCTAAATTCTCTCATAAATTTCCATCACAGCTTCAACCACCACCATCCATCTCTCAAATTCTCTCTATAACACTCCCACACCAGCATCAACTTCCTGGACACCAGGATCAGCTTCAATAATGGAACTCTACAAATGACTATCTACAAGAAACCCATAGATCTCCACACTTATTCCCACGGATCCAGCAACCAACCCAGGTAGACCCCCAAAAATATGGTATCTACAGCCAGGCATTCAAATACCACAGAATTTGCTCTGAAGAGAAAGGCCAGGATACACACCTAAACACACTTAAAACTGCCTTCACTAAAAAAGGCATTCCCCAGAGAATTAGAGTACATCATGGAAAGTGCCACACCAATACCCAGAGAGAACCTGCTTCAATACAGAAAAAAAAAAAGCCACTGACCACACACTCCTATTTTTCAACTACCACCCCACCCATCAAACAATTCCACCCATATTTGTTGGAAACCTCATCCTGAAAGAACTCTTGAATCCCCTCTTTTGACCTTCAAACAACCCTGCAGCCTCACTCAGCTCATCATCAGAAGCAAGCTCCCCACAGACCAAGAGATACCAACTCAAAGTGGCACCAGAACAGATGCAAAACCTGTACACATATCTCCTCTGGTATGATGATCAATACCCTCCACAGCACACCTTTCAAGATTCATGGGACGTACATGTGCCTATCACAATATATGGTGTACCTCATCCATTGCAACAAGTGCCTCAACAACAACTATAAAAGCAGCAAAGAGTCCTGTGGCACCTTATAGACTAACAGACGTATTGGAGCATGAGCTTTTGTGGGTGAATACCCACTTTGTCGGATGCATCCCACGAAAGCTCATGCTCCAATACGTCCGTTAGTCTATAAGGTGCCACAGGACTCTTTGCTGCTTTTACAGATCCAGACTAACATGGCTACCCCTCGGATACTTAACAACTATGTTGGTGAAACCAGACAATCACTACACTCTCAAATGAACTCACACAGAAAAATGATAAGACAAAAACATCCTATCATCTGTGGGTGGACACTTTTCACAAAGTGATCATTCCATATACGACTTCTCATTCCTTGTCCTCAAAGGAAACCTGCACAACACGGTCAAAAGGCGAGCCTGGGAGCTTAAATTCATAACTCTGCTGGACACTAAAAGCCATGGACTCAACAGAGACACTGGTTTTATGGCTCATTAGAACAGTTTGTAATATACCCCACTGCCTGCTAACTCTTAACTGCCCACTCATTTTTAGTGGTCTCCCACAACGTGCAAACCCCTTAACAATCTGTCTCAACTTGTATTTAGCTTAGACAGTCTTGTTACCTCCCCCAGTCCTGAAGAAGAGCTGTGTGAAGCTCAAAAGCTTATATTTTCTACCAACAGAATTTGATCCAGTAAGAGACATTACCTCATCTTCCTTGTCTCTGTCATATTCTGGGACCAACACGGCTACAACACTGCAAACAGAGAAAATTACACACCATAGATGTGTGGACTCACCCCTGCAGCGCCTCCTGCTGGCGACTCCTGGGAATTAGCTCTTTTCCAGCCAGGAGCACCCTCTGCAGGCCAGTGATCCGCCTGTTCTCTTGGCCTCCGCATCCCTCCCTGGACCCCAATGCCCTTTTAACTGGGGTGCTGCCCCCAGCAGCACCCCACCAATCTGGGTCTCCCCTCCCTGGGGAACCCCCAACCCACTGTCCCCACTTTGCCTCAGTTTTGGCTACTGCCCAGTCTCCATCTAGCCCTCACGCCCTGGGGCAGACTGCAGTATCAGCCACTCATCATAGCAAAGGGGTTTGGACCTGCTGCCTTTGCCTACCCCTGGGCTGCCCTCTGCAACCCCCAGTACCTCTGGGCCTTATGCTAGGCCACAGCCTGGGGCTTTCCAGGCAGGAACTCCCCAGCTCCTCTGCCTTTCCCCAGCCCTGCTCCACTCAGGTACCCTGGATCTAACTCTCTGCAGCCAGGCCCTTTTCCCTCTACAGGCAGAGGAAAACTGTCTAGGCCCCTGGCTCACTGCCTCTTATAGGGGCCAGCTGGGCCTGTCTGGGGCATGGCCACAGCTGAGCCTACTTTCTCCCAATCAGCCCAGGCTTCTTGCCCCAGCCACAGCCCTCTCCTGGGCTGTTTTAAGCCCCGAAGGGCAGGAGCGGGTAATCCACTCCGCTACACACACACACACACAAACCTATACGTTAAAAGAACATTATTAGGTTCAAAGTCAAGCACTCAAAAGTTACGAAATGCCAGAATTAAGATTGCCTGTGCAAACTTAATTTGGCCTCCTTGTTCATCTGCATTATGAAACAGTTTTTAATTACATGATCATATTGTTTTTCACAGGATCCCTGCCTCATTCAGTGCACAGAATGGACCATGCTCCGAGTCTGAGGAAAGAATCAGGGTTGTACAGTGAAGACGACTTGTCTGTAGGATCCTTGCTTCATTTGTTGCAGTAGTGGGAAGGTGTATAATGAATGAGGCAGCAGATTGCAGGAAGAGAAAGGATGGTCTCATGGTTAAAGGCCATGGTATGCTTCCCTGGAGAATAGAAGTTGAGCCCTGCCTCTGCCACAGAATTCCCATGTGATTCTGGGAAAGTCACTTAACCCACACTTTTCACAGAACTGAAGTCAGTGGGAGCTGTGCTTTGGACATGTAAAGTGCTATATAATGGCAAGTACTCTGAAAAAAGAAGGCCCTAAGCATCTCAAATTGGGCATTCAAAATTAGTGGATAGCTTTGACTTTAACATCTCTGTGCTGGTTCCCCATCTTAAAACGGGGATAATAATACCCCTCACTTCACAAGAGAGTTGTGAAAATAAATTAATTCATTTTTATGACGCACTCACATACTGTAGTAATGAGCGCCATAGAAAAGCCCACCAAGAAATTACTAATTCTCTCTTTGGAGCAGGGTTTGAACAATGTGCAGTAAATAAGGCCTGTGGCCACACATTGAACAATGAGGAGAAAAGAAAATATTGAATAGCTGCTCATTAAGTGAGCATCTCTATTCTGTACACTGACTAAAGCAGGAGTCCTGTGGAAAAAATAGTAAGTGATCATGTAATTAAAGACTGTATTATGATGCATAAGCACATGAGGTCCAAATTAGATTGCACAACAACCTTAGTCCTGGCATTTCCCAACATCGGAATGATTGGACTTTGCAACTTAATATTTTTTCTAGCATAGTTTTTGTGTGTGTAATAGATGTATAGATTAGTTCTAGGATAGAACTGCAAGGGCCTGATTTGTGGGAGCAATCGGGGAGTTAGATACCAGTTACTAACAGCTATAATGTGGCCCAGAAATTCACTATGCCTGAGAAAAACTGCTCCTGCACTTATCTGTGGACATGAAATGGAAGGCTAGTTTTAAAAACACAGCCCTAAGAATTATGCATGTATCCAACTTATAATAATGCTGAGAAGAAATGTGCTGAGACACTTAAGGCATATTTAATTTGCTGACTGGCTGAATCTCAGTTGGCACCATAACAGTGAACCAATGAGATAGTGAGTGCTATATTCCTCAGGCTATCAAGTAGGAGATGTTTTTATTGCACGGTAGACCAAATTCTCCTCTAAGTTATACTGTATATATACTGACTTCATTAGTATCACCAGATTTCCATTGGTGTAACTAAGAGCAGAATTTTCCCCAGTGAGTATAATGGAGTGTGTTTTCTTTTTGTCAAGGGGCAGAGTTTTGGAATTAAACTCTCTCCTATAGTTTTGTCTAAAGTAAAACTGATAAGTTTTGTGCTGGCAGATTATTAAGGGAAAACAATTTGTTTTAACTGGAAATCCTGTACAATGAAAAGGGCTGAAACAAAAAGGAGAGAAAGCCTGAGTTCAGGAATACTCCTCCATCAAATAAGTTGTGACTGAGAGTTTGCTTTTAATTAAACTAGTAAGAGCCCTGTAAAAAGCAGTTCACAAAGGGGTTAAGGCTCTGCCAGATGGAAAAGGAAAGGGAAAAGTTGAGTTAAATATATTGGGCCAGCTTGTGTTTATTAATTTATTTATTATTTTTTTAAATTATAATTTATAGACAGGAAATGTGGACTGACTTAGGCCACTACCATGAGTCCATTATACCCACTAAGGGGAGGCAATGTGGTCTAGTGGCTAGAGTACCAGACTCGGCCTCTGAAGATCTGGGTGCGTTGCCCAGCTCTGCCTCTGGGCAAGTCATTTGCCTCTATGTGTTTCTGTTCCCCACCCCTGCTCCTATTTAGATTGCAAGCTCTTCGGGACAGGGACTGTGCAATGCCTAACACCATGGGATCTCAATCATGTTTGGGGCCTCAAGGTGCTACTGAAATATGAATAATAATTTCCTGAGGACTAAGCACCTTATTTCTGCTGCCACTGAAATCAATGGCAAAACTCTCTGGAAGAGGCTCCAACGACAGGAACAGGAGACCTTCAAAGAATCCAGAGGACTAACAGGTGAATGAAGATGAGTACCTACTAGCAATCTTAGCAAAAGTGCTGTACACAGTCCCACATAGTTTACTTTCATGATTCAGAGCTGAGATCTAATCCATGCTGGGTTTTTATTTGCACAAAGCTAAAGGGTCTCAGTTTATGGGGCAACTCAGGCACTGTAACTTTTATGAAATTTGGTATGAAGCTGTAATGTAATTTAGAAGTGCAGGTGGTGGTGCTCTGCATGTGCTGCTAACTCAGAAGGCGAGAATAAGCAAAAGAAACAAAAACTGAATATTAATAGATAGGGCTATTTATTTTAAAAGAGATTATTTGTTAAATGATAACTAAATATAACGTTTGCTCAGGTTGGTTAGGTAGTTTTGGGAAGTCTCCAGGCAAATAAATCAGTGCAGCTGTGAAATGTGGAGGGAGGTTATGTAGCCATTCTCCTGCCCCACACATAGGAGCAAATCCAGCCATCCCATTCAGTCCTTATTCATCCCCTCTCCATCTGTGATGAGCTCCTTGGAAGTGAAACCACTTTCAGTTCCTGTTTGGGGGAGTGCAGGATGTGTACACCCCTAGCACATTGGAGAACTCTGCTCTGTACAAATTCCCTGTATGGTCACACCCAGTACATGGGGCATGGATGAATCTTATCTCACCCCCTCAGTGGGTAAGGCTCATTGGCTCAAGTGTGGCAATGAATGGGGATGGGGATAAGATGGTTATTTTCCCAGCACATTTAGTCATCTCCTGTAGTAACCTACATCATGTAATTTGGACGTAGGTGCACATGTTGCAGGAGGGAAGAGTCTGAAGGAGTCACCTACAAGTTAGTCTGTGTGCACATGGCTTGAATGCTAGAAGCAGTTGCAGCATCTCTGTAAATAGTTCTCTTAATAAACAGCGAATTTGATTTTACAAGCATGGAGTTCTTTCATGTTATTCTCCAACACCTGGAATCAGCACCCACCCCAGCTATTCAAACTCTGGATTTGGACCCAGTTTACCTCATACTACTGGCATCTGTGCAGTTGACACTGGGAGAAGAGTGCTTCTCACCCTATCAAAGTTCATCTTTTAAGACAGTTACCTTTATTATTTATGCCTAATGCCAACCCCATCTCTGCTAGGAACTAACCAGAAAGTAGCCTACAACTTTTACCTTTTTATAATAGGGCTCATTTTTAAAGTTGGAAGTCAGGAGAAATAGAACTGGCCTTGCACTAAAATTTCTTAGAAGTAATTTTCTTAGGCTATGCCATAATTATATCATGTTTGGAGGGATCTTCATATTTCGTTTGGGGCAGATGTTTTGGCTGATGTGTTCTTCTGCTGTGGAAAGATTTAACACGTCCATTGGCTTAGCTGCAGATCAACAGTGCCATCTGGTGGTTGTTCAGATTTGTCTCTATTTTTGTTTTCTTCAAAGCTCTCCAATTTTTTTTCCCTCAAACCACTAACCGCAATAGCTAAAGTGACACTAAAAAAAATGGAATGCATTCTTGTAAATTTACACTGACAATAAAAACGCAATGAATTACTTTTTCTTGAACCGATATTGTACTATTAAGTGTGGCAGATCTTTGAAAAATATTTTAATTTCACTAATGGAGCATTCACAGAGAGCTAGAATAATGTCTGTGGTGAATTATTCTAAGCCACACTTTTTATTTTATTGGATTCCACTCTGTTGAGGCAATTTCATAGTAAAAATGGGATTAGACATACAATTGTCCATGTTTAACGGGCCCAATGAAGCCTCACCGTGATGGTAGAAGGTTCCATATTCATGCTTTATGTACTCTTGACTCTTAGTGATCCCCAAGTGCTTTATGAACTATATGTGCATTAGAGTTGGAAGAACACTTGAAAAAGAAAAGCCTTTAAATAATTAGCTCAATAATGTCATTATTCAACAAGTAACATTCAGATAGCTTGCAACAGAGTTCAGGGCCACTACGAGGTCCTTAGGACATGAGGAGTTATTAATTCCACCCTAATTTTCCATTACCCAGGTGTTTGGGGAAGGTCTATAGAAAGGTACTAAAGGAATATCTATGGGAAAGCAGGTACTAAAGTAATACCTACGTACTGAGTGAACCACAAACTGGGGAATCTTTATATCAAGTTTGTTTTGCTTATGGTAATGTGGTTTTGATTTATGGTGATAAAGATTTGCCCCTACTGAGCACTACTGTTGGATTTGTGCAGAGTCATTCCCACAGCTATGGAATGTGTCAAATACTGAAAACAAAAAAAAAAAGTTTTTCAAATATATTATTTGATGTCTCATTTATCTACAGGACATTGCTTACTCTTAACAGCCCAGATATTGCCCTACTATGGAGAGTTGTACTGTAAACTGCTGATACATTCGCTCCTCTCTTGTGTCATAGATATACAAAAAATACTGGCATCCTGAGCATTAGTACTGGCACCTGGGTGTTCCACATCAGTGTGTCATCCCGTGCAGCACAGTCCCTGCAAGGCAATATTTTTGGAAATAATGCTGTAACTGCTCCCCATACACCCTGGCACTGTGAAAGGTCATACACAGAAATAGTATGTTTTTTATGTTGAGTTCTTCACTCAAGCAAGCCCCAGAAGTCAAAGCAAAAATTTAAATAAATCCTCTTTTTTCCTGCTTTCTGGTCAAAATAATATTCATCCATTTCATTTTACATGGCTTCAACCCAAGCCATAACTGTTCTAATCTAAAAAAGCTTTCTATCTTATTTGTTGGGCTTTTTTGGGAACCTCACCACAGTCTCTGAGCATCAGTTTGAAAGTTGCAGATTTATACATACGTCTTCAGCGAGAGAAAAAGTGGGATACTCTTTTTGGGCTAAGTTGGCAAAGGAGCTGTGTCTCTGACTCAGAGTTTTGGGTCCATAAAGGGATGGGGAAAGGGTAAAGTCGGGGCGGGGCCAGGGTGTGGGGGGGCACGAGCACCCACTGGCGCCGGAGAAACTTGGTGCCTATGGGGTCACCCTGATTACACTGGCCTCATTACCATTATAAAAGTGATTTTTTTCCTCCCTTGGTATTCTACTGTTGAGAATAGCCCACTTCCACTTTAATTGAATTGTCTCATTAGCACTGACCCCCCACTTGGTAAGGCAACTCCCATCTTTTCATGTACTGTGTATATATATACCTGCCTACTGTATTTTCCACTCCATGCATCTGATGAAGTGGGTTCTAGCCCATGAAAGCTTATGCCCAAATAAATGTGTTAGTCTCTAAGGTGCCACAAGTACTCCTCCTCTTTTTCAGTTTCCCTCTAATTCCCTTTAAAATGATGAAGTAAGTTACCCATCTTCAGCCTTTTGCCTCTGTGCACTGGATTGTAACCATAGAATCAGTTTGAAAAATGTATCCTATTAAAAATTCTTGTCCACCCAGCAGAGGTGCAGTTAGGTGGGGGGCATGTTGTAGTTAAGACAGTTGACTAGACCTGGGTTCAGTTCCCATCTCTGTTACAGACTTCCTCTGAGACTGGGAAAGTCAATCTGTGCCTCAGTTTCCCATCTGTAAAATGAAGATAAAAATCCCTCTGTCTATTTAGAGTGCAAGCTCTTGGGGGCAGAGACAATGGGGCACCCGTTTTAGGTGAGGCCCTCTGGCCTGTAATGGAGCAATACCATTAAGAGTGAGGTTTGGGGTAGTACAACGTTTTCCAAACTGTGGACTGCTACCGTAAGTGGAGTCGCTTCATCCACAGATAGGGTTGCAGTAATCCCGTGTGTGTGTAGGATGCCATTTTACAAAATGGCATCCTCCACACAGCATGACCTCACACCCTGTACATGTGAGATCATGCTGCATGGAGGATGCTATTTTGCTCTACAAAATGACTCCTATATGGCATGACCTCGCACACACCGTACGTGTGTGAGGTCATGCCAGTGCAGAGGACTCCATTTTTAAAGCAAAATGGCATCCTTCATGGAATCTGACCTTGCATGTACAGTGTGCGTGAAGTCACGCTGCAGGGAACAGGCCATTTTTAAATGGCGTCCTTTAGATTGTCTGGGGGTGCGGGAAGCAAGACAGCTGAAAATGGGGTCATGCAGGGAAAATGTTTGGAAACCGCTGGGAAGAGAAAGCTGAAGGATTCTTTAGCATAGCAAATTCCATTTTTCAAGATCATCAGGTTGTGAAGGAGTTTTCCATAGTGATGGATGGGCTGCAAAAAACAGCAGAATCTATAGGACTTAAGATCAATAGTGATAAACCCAAAGTTATACATGACTCCTGTAAAATGAAAATGAATGACCTGCTGATGCTGCATGTAGATGGAAATGACATTGAATGGTTGAATAGTTTCATCTGTCTGGGTAGTTGGCTGTCAGCAGAAGGTTCTATTTCTGAAGAAGTCACACATTGGATCGGTCTTGTGTCAATGACATTTCAACATTGTCAAATGTCTCTGTTTGGGCAGTGGGCTGTCTGTGTGACACTTAAGATATAAGTGTTCAGCATGGCAATGATGACAACCCGATTGTACGGAGCAGAAATATGGCTGTTAAAAACGGCTGAGGAAAGGAAACTAAATAGTTTTCAGTGTCAAAAGTTACAGCGTATTCTTAACATCCATTAGTTTGATTTTGTCACAAAAGAGGAGATACTTAGACAACCTTGGCAATTTGAGAACAAATTGACTGTAATATGGGTCATGTCCAGAGTGCAGAAGAAAGTGTGCAAATATTGCCCCCCTTCCCCCAAGTGTGTTTTTACAGAAGGTCGATAGATCTGAGGCTGAAGGAAGTTGGAAAGAGGTTGGAAGATGCAGTTTTGACAAATTTAAGAAGCCTAAATCCTCCCATACTGGCTCTTGCCGAAGGAAGAAGACTTGCAAGGGACCCGTTCAAGATGGAAGTGCATTCTACATGCCACCACAGCTACAACTTGGGCCTGTGAATATGCTGCTATTGCTGCTTCCCTGATTGATGCTGCAGCTTGCTGCTAATGACAGTTTTCCCAGACAATGGAGACAGGGCTGTGCAAGCCTTCAGTGAGGCATCAGCAGGTGCCTGTATGGTTGCAGGACCATGTATTAGTATATGCCCCTAATACGTGTAGAAATAGCTCCAAAGAACAGTTGCTCCTTCACACTTCCATAGGAGAACACTTTGAAGAACATTTTAACATGTCATAGACCATGGAATAAGATGTCCTTAAGCCTATAGTATCCTGCTACAGCAACCCCACCCCTATTGACTTTCTATCCTCTCCTGACTGCTTAGTTCTGAGTTTTGTTGTAATCATTGGCTCCTCTCATTCTTATCCTTTGCCTGTCTCCTAATGCTCCTGCTTGCAACCACACAAACCCAGTACTTTTGTATATTTATGGAGGGAGTGGCAGCACTTTTGGAGCCAATTCCCATAATGGTGTGCAAATACATGTAATCACAAAGACACAGGAATACTCATTTGCCTGACTAAAATCCTTCTTCCCAAACTAGAGCTGAGCAAGCAGTAGAAAAATGTTCTATGACAATTTGTATTTGACCATGTTCGTTACCTTCTCCTTTCTACTTGCTATGAAAGAGTTGAGCTTTGTTAACACAAATCCTTCCAAAAAGAGATTTCATCTCCCATTCTTGATAATTCAAAAATAAATTTTACATTTTGAAAAAGGAATTTTGCATATTTAACTGTAATATTCAAAAGCTAACATTCCAGCTGTATTGACTAATGATCCAATAAAGGAATAGAAACAATATAATGTGACTTCTATTACTAATCAACATGCCACAAACTTAAAGGGTGAATATTTACAATTAATTTTATGACAGCTTTTCATACAGGAGAAAACACTTTGCAAAGGTTTGGAGAGAATTTTAAACAATGAATATATCTGAGAATTTCACAGCATGCTACACACATGGAGAGATGATAGCCATGTGATAAATTGCATATCCACATAATAAATCCCATTTATCATGCACATCTCATGACTTGCTTTCTGCTCAGTAATCTCTTCTGCATTTTGGAGCAGCTTCCAACAGTTGCCATTAAAAAAGATAATATCAAAACTGCCATCAAAGCATTTTCTTCCTCCCCCTCCTCCCCCAAAACAGAATTTCTTCCTAAAATTACCCCTGGCCTGAGGCCCACGATGATTCACAGTCCTGGACTAGTGACAAGTTTAAGATCTCATGAGCCAACAGGATTTTATACCACTGAAAGGTGTGATTCCCAGCTTTCCATGGGGCGATACAACACTTGATTCTACCTCTGGAAGATCGTGGGATGTTGGATCCTCACAATGGACTATTGGACCTTAACAATGGGAAAGCTATTTTAGATAATTTTTAGAGGTTTCTAAAATGCAGTAGTTGTAATCTGTCTATTTATAATATTATGTTATTATATATTTTATGGTTTTAATTTTCAACATCTGGCCCAGGCCTCTACAAATGGACTCCTGGGGCCTGCTCCTGCCCCATTGAAGTGTATGGGAAATTTGTCAGCAGATGGTGATGAAGGCTCTTAGTTTACAGGAAGAGAGATATGACACTAATACTTTTTAAAACTCTAAAATATTTGTATTTAATATAGTTTCTGTAGCATGCACAGGACACATAATGGTGAGGGATAAAGGTTTTTTTATCAGTCATCCCAAGCTAATGTTGATAAAGCCTTCACACAACACCATACCATCATATAGTCTTTGAATACAAATCGAGCCCTTGGAAGAAGAGATTAAGGGGTGGGAGAATGCAAGGGAATGGTTCAGAGTGCATAGAGGAGGAGATCCTGAGCAGCTAAGAAACCAAAGGAAGGGGCAATGTAACAAATGGGGGTAGAGGGGCAATATTTGCATTGCGGTAGAACAGTAAAATTGACTTAGAAAACCTTTAGTTATGGAGCGCTGTTGTCGATTTAATCCAGTGTGATTTATTGGTCTATATCTTCATGTATAATTGTGATGAAGTCATTTCTTAGAACATGCCAGACGATGTACTCTAGGTAGTTAACTGCACTATCTTATGACTGATTTAGCCAATCACAGTGAAGGTCTCTTAAAACCCATTTTATAATGTTAATTAACTGCCTAAACAGAGAAGTTCCAAACTGTGACTAATCAGCACGGTTCACGACTCAGAACCTATACAACTCAGGGAGGTGAACTGTACTGCTTAGAGTCATGGCTTGGAATTACCATTACTCATCCGAATCTCTCAGCTGCTCCAGCTCATTTGCTTTAGACACATGCATATCGTATGGCATCCACGTTCATGCTCAGGGGCCAGATGCATCCAGGCTGCAGCAGGGAAATGTAGCTTACATCTTCCTGCACCCCTTTTAGTCAGAGTGAATGTCACGCCACCTAATAAAGCCTGAGTGTTCAGGCTCTACATGGGTGAAGTACAGAGAGGTTGGGGCAGTCAAGCCCATCTCTCAGTTCAGGGCCAGAGTGCAGGCCTCCTCTCTCACCAGGGTCTGCTACGCCAATCTACGGACTGGAATGGAGGCCACAGCACCTCCAGGCTAGTGGAGAACTGCAGTCTCTGGATGTGCGTAAACATAGATCTTCAGCTCCTTCCCGTAGCCTGCTCCTTTGCCATCTCTAGCCCATCCCAAAGTGGCCTTCTGTGTTGCCCTGGCAAACACGTGTGTGGAGATCAGTTCCATGGCACATGAGATATGTTGACACCACTCCTTACATACCCAGCCAGCTGGCCAATCTCCCACACCGCCCCTACATTGGAGCTTGAATGGTGTAAAGGGCTTTTTATTGGCCCTCTGCACCAAGGATGAATCTCACCTAAAGTGTACAGGCCGGACAGAGGGCAGTGCATACAGTAGGAATGTGCTCACTGAACAGCAAGGACAAGAGTCACTCATTAAAATAGATAACGAAGAAAATATTATTTTGATTGCTTTCAAATATTTAATTTGATGATTTAGTTTCCATAGAGAAATTAGGTTTGGTTGACAGTTGCTGTTGCAGTGTGTGCCCTGTGCCCCCACACTTTTGTTCCAATAAGTTATTGTGCAATGTGTACAAGGGGGCAAAGTTAAACTGCACAGATAATCTTCCTGTTGACATTTCCTGACTTTCTGATTGCTCTATTTTGCAACCTGAATGCACTTTTAATATATGTTGGGATTTTAAAAGGGGCCAAAAAGAGTTAGGCAGTCGCATAGTTTTACAAATTCTTTTTCTTAGTGTGCAAGCACTTTTCGGTCTTTGAAAAAAATGCGGTACTGCTGTTTTTGTGATGGGCATTCTTTTTTGGGAGAGCTCTTGCAAGCAGACTGCCTCACTTTCCCACAAGAATTGACTCTAGTTAGAGGGAGTTGCTTTCTTAGAACCAGGCGTTGGTGTTTTGGTTGATTTCAAAAAGAGGATTTTCCTGCATGTTGTTTGACCACTCCTGTTTGAGGACTGGTGTATATGCAGCTAACCTGAGTTCTCTAGGTCCCCAAGCTTCTGCCTCTAGGCATGCACACTGCTGCCTCATCCTAGGTACCTATCTCCCACCTAAGCCCCAGCGTGACCTATGAACAAGGGGAACATAGGTGTGTTCAGTCTAACAAATCAGATCCCATTCAAAATGCACCCATCTTTCTGCTGCCCTGGCCCAGGGGCTCTGCTCCACCAGGCTAGGACTGCAGCCTCTCCTGCACCTTGTGCCTGGGTGTCTTTGCCCTCGATCACACAAGGAGGTCAGAACTGCCCTAACCCAACCCCCTCCCCCCCATTAATTTCCCACAACTGTAGGTTAGGGTTAGGACAGTGCTGACCCTTGGTCTGGTGGAGAAGAGACCCCCTGGCCAGGGACACAAGGAGGAGGATGAGCTACTGGCCACTGAAGAGGGTTCCCCTACTGCTTAATATCTCATGCTTGGGGATGGCCCCTGGCTGGTGAGTGAGTGTGTGGGACCATGCCACAGGGGTTGCAGAGGCCTTCTGAAGAGCCATGGGGCCAGCGACACTGAATCCCTGCATGTGCCAGGTGCAGTGGAGGAGTTACACTTGCTGACTGATCAAGGGATATTTTTCGTCAATCTGTGTGTGTCCAGTGAAATCAAAGTTAAATCTAATCCTGCCAAGCCTCTAGTGGAGGCAACATGGTCCACCATACAATGTGAATATTTCCTGGGTCAAACAGCATTTGATCCATAAACTGGGTCTTTATTCTTTTGTTCTTGTTTGCTTTAACTTTGCACACTATAAAACTAAACATCTTGGGTAAAATTTTAAAGACTTCTAGGTCCCATTTTCAAAAGTGACTTAGGTTCCTAAGTGCCAAAGAGCCATATTTTCAAAGGTATTTAGTAGGGATGTCAATTAATCGCAGTTAACTCACATGATTAACTAAAAAAAAAAATCACAATAAAAAAAATCGCACTTATAACAATAGAATACCAGTTGAAATTTATTAAATATTTTTGGATGTTTTTCTACATTTTCAATATTGATTTCAATTAAAACACAGAATACAAAGTGCACAGTGCTTACTTAATATTATTATTTTTTATTACAAATATATGCACTGTAAAAATGATAAACAAAAGAAATAGTATTTTTCAATTCACCTCAGACAAGTAGTGAAGTGCAATCTCTCTATCGTGCAAATTTAACTTAAAAATGCAGATTTTTTTTGGTTACATAACTGCACTCAAAAACAAAACAGTGTGAAACTCTAGAGCCTACAAGTCCACTCAGTCCTACTTCTTATTCTGCCAATCGCTAAGACAAACAAATTTGTTTACATTGGTGGGAGATACTTCTGCCTGCTTCCTATTTACAATGTCACCTGAAAGTGCGTACAGGCATTCGCATGGCACTTTTGTAGCTGGCATTGCAAGGTATTTACATGCCAGAGATGCTAAACATTTGTATGCCCCATCTATGCTTTGGCCACCAATCCAGAGGACATGCTTCCATGCTGATGATGCTCATTAAAAAAAATAATGCGTCAATTAAATTTGTGACTGAACTTTTTGGGGGATAATTGTATGTCTCCTGCTCTGTTTTACCCGCATTCTGCATATATTTCATGTTATTGCAGTCTTGGATAATGACCCAGCATATGTTCATTTTAAGAACACTTTCACAGCAGATTTGACAAAATGCAAAGAAAGTACTGCATTGAGACGTCTAGAAATAGCTACAGCTCTCGACCCACAGTATAAGAACCTGAAGTGCTGTCCAAAATTTGAGAGGGACGAGGTGTGGCACATGCTTTTAGAAGTCTTAAAAGAACAATACCAGGCCAAGTTTAAAACATACACCAGCTGAGAATCAGGACTTGTACAGCAGTGTAGCTTTGACTTCAGTATTGCCTAGCAGTTAGCCCACTGGACTTGGACTCAAAAGTTTTGGGTTCTAACCCTGGTTCTACCATGGGCCTGTTGTGTGTGATGTGCAAAATGGGGGGCTAATGATGCTGTCATCCTTCATATACGCCTTGAGTTCTATGAGTGACAAGTACTAAATAAGATCTAGGTTTTAGTATTATTATTTATTACACAGTTCCTGTTATTGTGGACAAACTTTTTGAAAAAGTTGGGGGTTTGCATTGGGCTCTGAAGGTGTGACAGTAGAACATATTCTTACCTCTTCTGCAAGGTGTTCCACTGCCATGGTCCCAAGGTACTAACAATACCTTTCCTTCAGTGGGTGTGGCAGATGCTCAGCCCCTCATATGAGGTGCTCAGGACCTTGTACCTCAATACTTCTAATACTACTTTTCCAAACACAGCAGCCATAAGGTATATAATGCGAAGACCTCTGCTAGCCAGTGTTATAGAAAGAAAGACCACTGGATAGCTGTTAGTGCCATCTCACCCTACCAGTGAAACTACTTCTGGCCTTCAAACAACTCCCCAACCTCCCCAAGCTCATCATCAGAAGCAAGCTCCCCACAGATCAGGACACATTAACTCAAAGCAGCACCAGACCCTGCCAGAACCCCAATAACCACTATGTGGGTAAAACCAAACAATCACAACACTCTCAAATAAACTCACACAGAAAAGTGATAAAAGACAAAAACACTGTATCACCTGTGGGCAATTTTCACAAAGCAATCACTCCATATTTGACATCTCAGTCCATGTCATCATAGGAAACCTGCACAACACTATCAAAAGGTGAGCCCGGGAAGATAAATTCATAGCTCTGCTAGACACTAAAAACCATGGGCTCAACAGAAACACCATTTTTTTGGGCACATTACCACAATTTGTAACACACCCCACTGCCTCCTAGACCTTAACTGCCCACTTCATTTTACTAGTCTCCTACAGCATGTGTAACCCCTTATGCTTAACGGTCTAGACTTGAATTGCCTACTTCATTTTAAGTGGTCCCCCACAATGTATTAAACCCTTATGCTTAAGAAAGTGTTTCAACTTGTATTTAGCTCAGACACTCTGGTTTCCTTCCCCAGAAGTGCAAAAGCTTGTAGCTTCCACCAACAGAAGTTTGTCCAATAAAAGATTATTGTCTCTCTCATACCATGGGACCAATATGGCTATAAGAACACTAAAAACTTAGCAGCTTTGAGAAATGCATATCATTCTGATGGTTCTGAAGGGACAAAAAAGGAGCCCTGTCAAAATTTAGCAGCTGATAACTTATTGACTAACATGAAGTATGAAACATTCTAAACGCTTACCAAGGTCAGCAGAGCTTTTACAAGGCCTGTCTGTGCAACTCACAGATGGACATTTGTATCAAAACAGAGGCTGTGATCAGACAGAGTGGCCAATTTGCTTTGGGCTAGGGATTTAAGATGAGACTTGGTCTTTGTTGAAAACACTCTTCAAGCTTCAGCTCTGCTAGAAGCATTTGCAAGTGATGTTAAAATTCCAGTTAGGCCTAACTGGAACCAAATGAACTGATGATTTCCCAACTTCAAACAGTTAGTTAGTTCCTTGAGGGAAAAACTGGGAGGAGACAGGAACAGGGGCCAAAAAAGGTCACAGTTGAACCTCTGTCAGTAAGAGAAAATAAGGGCATCTTGATACGGAGAGAATGTCTCCATTTATACGCCTCAGACCAGTCCTGTTAAAAGAGGATCCTAGTATAAAGCATGTCTTTGAACCAAAAGCATGTCTCAATGCAACAAAGTGTAATAGTAATTGATACCTAATCTTGTAACGGCTCCTTAGATTACATGCCCATTAACTACAGGGTATTTCACTGGCTATCAGATTCCTGCTTGTGCTTTGGTCAAGCTCCAATGCACAAGACTTATATGTCCAGGCAATGGCAAACTCACTTATTTTATGAGACCGTGTCAGACTTGGCTGCTTCTCTGAAATGTTCAGTCAGTTTAATACCCTGAAGGGTCAATTAAATATATATCTGGCAATATCATTAGTTTAAAAAAAAAAACCACTACCTAAAAACCGTTAGGACACAAATGCATGAAAGTGCAGAGCTATAATTGCTGGAATAAAAGGCTGCTGGATGTTTTCCAGAAGACTTATTGAAATGAAAATGTTTGCTCTTCTGCTAACATGGAATGCTCTTTTATACTTTTAAGAGCTTTTCTTTTGTTTGTTGAATTCTATTTTCCTGCTCTGAGCAACTGTTATAGTGAAATCTAGGACGTTGGAGAGAGCTCTTGGGGTTAACTCTCAGAGACTATTTCAGCAGCAAACAGAGTTCAGTATCAAGTCTCAATACCTTCTTCCTTCACCTCTTGTTGGTCTGAAAGACCAGCTCTGTCCAGACTTTGGCCTTATAACAGCAGCAGGTTCTGCACTTCAGCTTTGCCATAGGCACCAAGGGTCCATCTATGTAGCTTTCTCTCTTCTTCTTTAGAGCTTGTGAAAGGGGCCAAATAACAGTGGCAGCAGGTGAAGTTCTATTATATATCCAAAGCCCAGGACAGTGGGAATGCAAGTTCCCCACTCTGCCCTACTATTGTGCCTCTGCACTGACCTGGTGGGATCATCTCTAGGGCTGAAGGCAGTTCACTCTCCATCAATGTTCCCTCTAATTTTTTACGTCCATGTGCGGAATTAACTTTGTTATGTGCACCGATATGGAGGTGATGCGTAGCGAGGGTGGGGCCGAGGGGTTCAGAGTGTGGGAGAAGGCTCAGGGCTGGGGCAGAGGGTTGGGGAGTGAGGGGGGGGATGAGGGCTCTGGTTGGGGGTGTAGGCTCTGGGGTGGGGCCAGGTATGAGGGGTTTGGGCTGCAAGCTGCGGTGGGGAGAGAGGACTCTCCCCAGCTCTCTCTCACTGCAGCAGCCTGGGGCTGGGCATCTTTTCCAGGCCACAGCAGCTCCGCGGCCAGGGCCGGGAGAGAGGCACCTCTCCCTGCTTGCATGGCCCTTGATAAGCTGCTGCATGGCCGCGCAGCTTATAGGGAACTTAGCTCTCCATGCCTGTCTTCATTTTCTCTATGATGGTGGTTTTCTAATGTGAACAACTGTTCACATTAGAAACCTAGGAAATGGGCTGGGACCACCAAATCATTTGACATAGCCCAATGAATAGCCATCATGCAGGAGTTACAACAGTGAGAATGCACTTATAAAGGTAGGGGCTTGTGTGGTTAGAAGATGAATACATTGTTGCCCCTTTGTCAGGTTGTTGCAGATGTCAGAGCCTTGCAGATTGATTTCCTGTTGGAGGGAAAATCAGTGATGCAAAGTCTGGGTATTTTCTTAGTCTATCTTCTTAGTGTAACTTGTTTTGTAAATCTGCAGTTAGGCACTTAAATCCCTTTGTGAATCCAGCCCATTACTAACACCAGGGGCAAATACACCTATTATTTTGGACCCAAGCACTCTGTTTTGCTTGCCTACAAGGAGCATGGAAAGTCACCTCTACCTCCTGGAAGAGGCTTTAAATGGAGCAATTTAATGCAGGTTGGAGCTTGCACATTGCAGGCATACTGTAAATCTCAGCTTCCTGCAGCAGTGGGTATTGAGATGCTCTTCACTGAAAATGCATACACCAACATAAACAAGCTTGGCAGCTGCCTTCTGCCTCATATCTGGGATCTCTTTAGAGCTTTTTAGCCTTATTGGAATCAAGTGAGAGGCCAAACTGGTGCTTTTCAGAGCTCTGCCCCCAGTTCATTGCTATGGAATTTTCCTCATGAGGCTGCTCCCATTACAACAGGATGTTTGCCTAATTGAAGAGTGCAGCTTGTAGCAGTCATCATAAGCCACCTTACACATTTAACTTAAATTGTGTTGATTAAAAACAACATCATGGAGTGGGAGCAGTGGCTGCATCAATCATGTTGCAAATGCCCAGACAATTCAAGATAAATTAAACATTGAAAAATTCATCTTAAATCAGAAAGGAAAGCCAACTTAATATTTGCTGTGTGTTATTGGCTTGGTGCAAACACAGGCTGATTACTACCAGGAACTTTAGGAATCAGTTCAAAAGCAAAAAAGCTCCTCTTCAAAAAAGGTGAGTAAATTAGAATGAAAGAAACCTCTCTTAAAAAAATCCTCTTCCACTTATTTGTGGTCCAAGTGGAGAAGGATCTACAAAAGGGCAGCTTGTATTCAGTATAACAGTTAATAGCCTAATTTTCATTTGAGTCTAGTCACAATAAGAGCAAGATTCTGCTTGGAAGTTGGCCTTTCTGTTTGTGCACAGTCAGGGGGAAGAGAGAGTAAAGAGCCACCAGACCAGAGGCTTCATTTCAGAAGAATTCTGGGGGGAGGGGGAAAGTTATGTCAGCATGTAGAACATGATATGTGATTATATTCTATCCTTCAAAGTCTGGGCAAATGTGGCAAATAATGGAGCATATAGACCTATGAAAAGTCTGGGGATGCAACTGTCCCCATTGTCCCATAGCAAATGATGCCCCTGCTGGGGCTCCCACCCACGTACAGAGTAGGCAAGGGCTGGCCAAAACCACTTTCCTTGTGCTCAGGGGATCATAGGATCATTCTCTAATTACTTCCTTGGGGGACCCATAGGGGAAGATGTTCAAAGGCATTTGTGCATCTAAACTTCCAGGTAGCAACTAATGGGATTTTCCAAAGCACCTAAGTACTAGTCAAAGTTAGGCACTTAACCTACTTACATTGGATTGGGAGTTAGGCATCTAACCGATTTCAGCACTTTTGAAAAACCTGGTAGGGCCCAGATCTTCCAAGGTACCTAACGTAATACCTTGAGGCTCTGGGCCTAGATGCCTATCTGCATAGTTAGGCACCTAAATACCTTTGAGAATTTGACCCTGGGCTCCTTAAATGGCTGAGAATAGATGGAAACATGGCTCTGCTTCCCTCCCCTGCACTGTTCTCTCCCACTGGCCAGCAGAGTTGTGGGCTGACTCTTGTAAAGAAGGGTAGTAATTGGTGTCCTCCCTTGCACACCTCTTGGAGGCAGAATGGGGCAGTGCAGCTCCACACCATCTCCTACACCTGGCACAATCTAGCACTAGACACTGATAGTGTTATTTGTATCAGACCAACTCTTGAAGTCCTCCCTCAAGGGCCAGCTCTGCCAACCACACTCCCATTGTGCAGTAAATTCCTCCACAGCAACACTTTTGAAATTCATGGCACTACTTGAGGAGTGAGCATGTACTTCATGTAAGAAAGGGGGGGGGTAGACTTGGGCCCCGGTTTTGTTCAGTCCTTAGGCCAAACTTTCATTGAAAAATTGATGGAAATCTGGTTGAGGGAGGAGTGAGTAAGCATTTCAGGTTTCAGTCTATTTTAGGGTTACCATATGTGTGGGTTTTCCTGGACATTTCCTCTTTTTTGATTCTCTGCCCTCTGTCTGGGTGGATTTTTCAAATAAGAGGACATGTCTGGGATTTTTGCAGAGCACAAGTTGCAGCTCAGAAAGAGCCATCTCTGTGCCCCGATTGGTCCCTCCCATGCATCTGCATCTGCCGGATCCTGCCCACCGAGGCCCGAAACGCTGATGGATGGGTTGGTGCTGTGTCCTGGGCCTGCACCAGCCACCATGACAGGGAGTGACACTGCCCCTCACCTCGAGAGTATCTCCTCCAGCACCCCCCAAATACTCCTCCCAGCACAGACACTCCTCCAGCCCCCCACAAATACTCCTTCCCCTCCCCTCCTGGCAGTGTCCTCTTTTGGGAACCTGAAAGATGGTAACCCTATGATTAATCCTGTTCTTGATCATTCTGGCTCAAATAATACTTCACACAATAGTTGGTAGAAAAACACTGTAGTTTAGTCTATTGTGTTTCTCTCTCTCTCTCTCTCTATCTCTGGAAAGCACTCAGATCCTACAGTGATGAATGGCAGTATAAACCCCTAACAGCCATATAGTCATCTATATTTTACTCATTTTTCTATCAAGCTCTTTTTTCCAATTGCATGGATAGCCCATAACTTAGCATACCATTCCGGGCTAACTGGGCATTTCTAGTGAATAGCTATTGTGTTTGTTGCTGGGACTGTGAAGCATCCTGATGCTGTTGGCCAATCACAGCTTGTAATTAACAGGCTAAAATTTCAGGGTGAAGGATCCATGCACGCTTTACAGTGCACATCCCAAGAAAAAGCTCTGAAGTATCTGCTGGAGCAGGATTTCATTAACTTATCAGGTAGCCATAGCAGAGGGCTCATGGGCATTTCCAAAAGTAATTAATGAGCACACGTGCAGTTAAGGTGAGTTACAATGCCCCAGTTACAATTTTGAGATACTGCTAAACGAACCTTGGTGTGTGTGTGTGTGCGCGCACACACTTGGGGTGAAATCCTGGCCCCACTGAAGTCAAAAGGAAGTTTTGTCATTGACTTCATTGGCCCAGGATTTCACCAAGGCAGCAGATCTGCTGGTGCCACATCTACACAGTCAATTTCCACTGTAGAAATGCAATTTAAATATGTATATTTAGCATATAGTATGTGAAGGTAGGCAAATGAATCACATATGATTCATATTGTTGGGGTCTGATATTAAATGATTTGAAATTCAGGAATTTTTAAATTTTATTCGGTGAATTTTAAGAACTCTAAAACATAATTTATTCATTCATTGGATCAGCGCCCACCTCCTGTTAAACAAATAGCTCAGAAACGTCCCAGCTGAACTGCACACTGCTGACAGGCATGGCAGATGGTGAATAATCTGTTCCCATATGAATATTTTTCAATGGCTACTTGACAGGCACCTCCTCTTTGTGCTAGAGCTAAATTTCTGTTTGTAATGGCCTCCTCATTCCCTACTCTGATGCCATTTCCCTCTCACAATCTGGAAAACCCAAAAGAGCAAAATGACAAGCAAGAAAAGAATAAAAAAGGACTGTTAGTTTTAAGAGACACAAGGTAGGTGACGTAATATCTTTTATTGGACCAACTTCTCTTGGTAAAAGAGACAAGCTTTTGAGTCACACACAGAGCTCTTCTTCAGGTCTGGGCATCACCATCTATTACTTTTAATGCTGTTTCGGGCAAAGACTGTTTTAGAACAGCACCTGCTATTATAGGGTCCTGGTCTACGACTGGGGCTTCTAGGTCCACCACAAACACAAATAACTACTACTACTAAAAGTATTGATGACCCTGTAGTCGTTTTCAGATTTACTTGAACTAAAGCTGTCACCTCATCATATGCACCAGTAGGTGGCAGGATAGTGCTGCCAATGCAGCTGCTGTGGCTATGACTGGTAGGTGTCTATCCTATGCCGTTTAAGGACCAGATTTTTAAAGTTCTCCCAGGAATTACTGTAGCACGTTCAGAAGACATGTGCCTATGGCAGGCATTCATGAAAAAGATCCAATATGTGCTCTCTCAATTTATTTAAGGAACCATCTCTTTTGACTAGAGATTGACCTGAACCAAAACCCCCAATTGCAAATACCCTTAAGCACTGGGAAAGTTCATATTCAGGTCATGATTTTCAGCTCAGGCTACATCTATTCTCCTGACTGTGCAGTTGCTAGCTCCTTAAGAAGCTAGGATATTCTTGTGCAGTCCCCATACACGATGCCAACCTACCTACTCCCTGACCCTTGTTTTATCAACGCTGCTGTGCCAAAGAAGGTTGTTAGGATCCCTTTGTTAAAATTCTGCCACTGAATTTCAGAGAAGAGTGGGAAAAATTTGTGTCCTTTTGGACAAAATCATCTCTAGTGGAGAAAACAAATCCCCCGTAGCTCAAAATATTTTAAAGTACAAATGTTTTGCCTTTGGAATGCACCAGATTGCATCACACAGGAAGCATTTAAAAAAAAAATCCCAGAAGAGGATACTACAGATTCTTAAGATCTACACCTCCTGCCTCCCCCCCACATGGTAGTGAGACAAGCTGAATACTGTTAGACTATCAACATTCTTAGTTTTCAGAAACAAAGCATAAACATTTCCCGCTGAGAGCACTTTAATATGTGTTTGCCACATGGTGTTGTTTCTCTCCTTAGTTATGGTTACCAGAGAACATACTTTGTTTAAATGGAGAAACAATTAGATGGTTTTCCTATTCCCTAGCCCCCTTTTCTCCTTTAGTCACTCTTGTTATATGAGGCTCATCACCTTACCGGGATTCCCTCCCGCACCCCAGAAAGCCCTTGTTAAAATATTGGCAGAACATCATTGCTGAGCAATGTCTAGTATATGTAGTTATTTTCCATCTTCTATTAAAGTTCTTCATTATATCAATTCAGTCATAGAACTCTTACATTGTCTTGTTTTCCATCCCATCATGTAAGGTAAATCTTTTCCAGGTGAATATAGAAAGTTCTGGTTCTATTCTTTCTTTCTTTAAAAATATGGTTCGATTGACTTTACAGTTTATGAAGGGGAAAAATGTGACTCACTGTTTGGCACAAGGCACAGTGTGGCAGGCACTCTGTGAGCCCCCTCCTCACAGGTAAGTCATGACACTACATCCAGACCCACAACACCTTCTGATACTTCAGATTTCTTCAGCACAGACTGCCAGTCCTTTTGAACTTTGCCAGATCGTTGGGTCTGTGGACAAACAGCACTAGAATTCATAGATTCCAGGTCCAGAAGGGACCATTGTGATAATCTAATCTGACCTTCTGACTAACACTGGCCATAGAACTTCCCCAAAATAATTCCTAGGCATATCTTTTAGAAAAACATCCAGTCCTCAGACTAATATAATTCTGCAGTTTATAAAGAGGTGTGTTGCATGCAAGACATGGGGGCTACTTATTGCCCTGTACTCCAGCCCTCAGCTGGAGTACTGTGTCCAATTCTGGGCAGCACCACACTTTAGGAAAGGTGTGGACAAACTGGAGAGTCCAAAGGAGAGTAACAAAAATGGTATAAGTTTTAAAAAACCTGAACTATGAAGAAAGGTTAAAAAATGGGTATGTTCAGTTTTGAGAAAAGAAGGTGTGTGTGTGTGTGTGTGTGTGTGTGTGTGTTTTTTTTTAACCCAGTAACAATCTTCAAATATATTAATGTGATAAAGAAAATGATCATCAATTGTTCTTAATGTCCAGTGAAGGTAGGACAAGTAGTAATGGGCTTAATCTGCAATATGGGAGATTTAGATTAGATGTTCTAACTATAAGGATAGGTTGGAATAGGCTTCCAAGGGAGGTTGTGACATCCTCTCATTGGAAGTTTTTAAGAACAGGTTGGACAAGCACCTGTCAGAGATGGCTAAGGTTTACTTAGTCCTGCCTCAGCACAGGGGGCTGGACTTGATAATCTCTAAAGGTCTCTTCCAGTCTTACATTTCTATGGTTCTGTGCTTGATTTAAAATTGCTGGTGATGGAGAATCCACCATGATGCCAGTAAATTGTTCCTATGGTTAGTTACTCTCATGGATAAAATTTGTATCTTATTTCCAGTCTGAATCTGTATAGGTTCAACTTCCAATCATTGGATTGTATTATGCCTATCTCTGCTAGATTCAAGAGCCCATTAGCAAATATTTGTTTCCCATGTAGGTACTTACAGAGTCACTGTAATCAGTTCATCCCTTACGCTTCTCTTTGCTAGACTTGAGGAGCTCAGTATATTTAGTTTATCACTGTAAGGCTGGTTTTCTAATCTTTTAATCATTCTCATGACTTTTCTCTGAACCCTGTCCAGTTTATCAGTATCCATCTTGAACCGTGGACACCAGAACTGCACACAGCATTCCAGCAGCAGTCACACTAGTCTCAAGCTCCTACTTGAGATTCTCCTGTTTACCCATCCCAGGATAGCATTAGCCCTTTTGGGGTCATTTTTCAGCTGATTATCCACCACGATCCCCAATGACACCCATCAAATTCACTTCTACCTATGATCCAAGTAAGGCTATGGTAACCTCAAGTCTCTGGAAGTCAAAGGGAAATGCAGTAGCCCACTACTCCCCAGTACTGCTTCTTTTTATTTGCTGCAAAATTTCCTGTTCAGTTAGCATAGACTTGCAAGCTGAAATGTTTCATCTGAGTGTTATGGATTTTTGTGCTCATCTGAGATACATTCTGGGTGTGCAACACTTCCTCTTTTATCTGCTGAAACTCACATCTCAAGCGGGTTCGGTCTTCGGTGAATAGGCTGTCCAGTGTCCCACCCGGGGGAAGAAGGGTTAATTCACCTACTTTTTAAACTGGCTCTTGTAGAGCAGGCTTTTTCTAATTGCAGATGCAGTGGGATGTCTTGCTTTCTCTCTTATGCTCCAGATGTTCAAACCTCTTACTCTTCTTTGGCTCTTTGTTTTTTAAATGGCTCTAGAGCTCATGAAAGACTGACAGGGCAGGGATAGCACAAGCATCTCCCCATCATTCCACTGATCTGCTTTAGAAATGATCTTTGGAGGCACAAGGATAAGACTGCAAAGTATAATGTAGACTAGGATGTATCCACTGGCTGGGCAATTGCTGGGTTATGTACAAAACAGCAGATGATTCCTCTCAAGAAGAAAGGAGGTCTATGGGTTAGGATGTTTAGCCTGGGCCACCAAAGCCCTGGGTTCAAATCTTTTATTGGTGTAAGAGGAGGAGGTGCTGACTCAGGGGCACTGCTCCCCCTTCACACTATGGAAGGCCCTCTCTGGGACTCCATTGGGTTTAGTGGATAAGGAGGTGGAGACTGAACTCCATGGCATTCTTCCTTGCAAAGCCCCTTCATTTCTATGCAGAAATCCATATTGGAGCTAGTGCAGCTTCACTGAACCATCTTTCTTTGGGTCCTCTCTGTGGCTGCTAATGGGGCAGCTGGACGGGGACCCAGCCAGTGACAGGATGATTTGATTGGGGGTGGGGGGTGGGAGAAGAAGAGGACCAGTGGAGGGACATGTTGACAGGGGCTTTTATAGCAGATCAAGGAGCTCCTTCCCTGGCCCAGCATCTGTGGAGTTGGGGGACTTCCCATTAGAAATTCTCCTTTTTTGCAAGGAGATTTTACAGGAAATCCAATGCAGGGAGGCTGATGGAGTTTCCCTGCTGGTCCACAGTTTTATCTGGATGTAAAGCAGCTATTTGGATGACTTTATGTCACCAGGACAATAACAATGACTATATGACAAAGAAGGATTTATTGTCTAAAGCACTTGCTGGTATTATAGTACACACTCTGACACTTGCAAGAGTTATGCTAAGACACAAGCTGTACATTTAGTTCCCAAGCACTGCACATGTTTATAGCTGCCACTTTATATTACCCTCCTGCCAGAGGAGTCAGCACACAAAACTGCTCCTAAGCTCAGCATTAAGGCACTGACAATCATATTCAACTGAGTGGCGAGCACAGCTAAACTGCTCTGCTGAAGGACAGGCACCAATAAAAGGAAATAGAGTCGCCAGCATGTCAACTTGCTTTAAATAGCTCAATTTACCAAATAGCCGTAGTCTGGCAGTAACAAAGGTAACCCCAAGGTGAGGAATACATAGATTGGAACATAGGTAGAAACAGTATTTCCTGTCCCCAAATAAAAGAGATCCCTGAAAAGACGCTCACATAAAATGGTTCTTCGGTTACACAAGTCAGCTGAAGTTAAATTGCCAGTAGTTATTGGAAAGACTTGTTTGGTCCCTTAATTGCTGGGGTCCAGTGGTGTTTACACTATACTAGGGACCCAAACTTAATTGTATTCCTATTTTGCTCTTGCACACAG
The DNA here is from genome assembly GCF_020497125.1 of Mauremys mutica. Taxonomy (NCBI): domain Eukaryota; kingdom Metazoa; phylum Chordata; order Testudines; family Geoemydidae; genus Mauremys; species Mauremys mutica. Next base: position 126,983,226 of record NC_059074.1, read on the forward strand.
ACAGATTCAGGAAAAGGAGAGGCTGTAAGAGTCAATTAGGAAAGCTCCTTCTGCCAGCACATAATGAAGGGGGCTGTATTCCACACGGGCCCTGGAAATCAGTTCATTAGCATGATCTCTGAGTTTTGTCTCAGCAGCAGTTTCTTTTGTTCCACTGCAGTTCTCTTTTGGTAAGCTTGCTCTTACTTTATTCAGAGGAATAGCTGTGTGCCTCTAAAAAGCGTGCAACGTTACTTGAGAGTAATTGCCCAAAGCATGCTAGCATACAAGTGATATTGCTCTGTTTTGGGCAATGAGTGGATCGAATACTAGAATTTGTTTTATAAAGGATAAACTTGGGGAATTTCAGGAAATCTGTCAGTTGGGGAGCCAGCTCACAAAAGTCATAAAAATTTGACTTACTGGCAGGGCCGGCTCCAGGCACCAGCGCAGCAAGCAGGTGCTTGGGGTGCCCAACGGAAAGGGGTGGCAAGTCCGGTTCTTCGGCAACAATTCAGCGGCGGGTCCCTCAGTCCCTCTCGGAAGGAAGGACCTGCTGCCGAAGAATGAAGTGGCACGGTGGTAGAGCTGCCGCCGATCGCAGCTTTAAAAAATAAATAAATTGGGGGGCTTGGTGCGGCAAAAACGTTGGAGTTGGCCGTACTTACTGGTCATTTTTAAAGTACCAGAAAGTCAAGTCAGTCAGTGGGTAGGGGAAGGAAGCACTTAAATGTGGGGTTTTGAATAGATCAAAGTAACTAACCCAAGAATTGCACCTCTCATTAACATTCACCCATATCTTATGGCTAGATTCAGTACTGCCAACCGTAAGCATTCAGAAATCATGAGTCTAACATCCAAAATCCTGAGATTGACTTAAAAAACACAAGATTCTTTTCAATTAAAAATAACTTTTGGGGTATTTTTATTTGGTGTCATAGCCTTTAGAAGTTATATTTTCAAGCTTTTCTCTGCAACAGTGTGGGCTAGAAATCTGCGTTCTTATGTAATCACATGAATCCTGGATTGTGAGCTTTAAGAAAAGTACAATATATCACAAACGACGGAAAAACTGTGTATTAGAATACAGAGGAACTCATTACTAGGGCCTATGCCTAATCCACTAGATGAAAACAGTCCCACCCAAGGCAGGTAATTTTTTCTTTCAGCCTGTTTTCCCAGCTGTAAACAGGGACCAGGGGCGGCTCTAGGAATTTCGCCGCCCCAAGCAGGGCGGCACGCCGCGAGGGGCGCTCTGGCGGTCGCCAGTCCCGCGGCTCTGGTGGACCTCCTGCAGACATGCCTGCGGAGGGTCCGCTGGTCCCGCGGCTCTAGTGGAGCATCCGCAGGCATGCCTGCGGGAGGTCCACCCGAGCCGCGGGACCAGCGGACCCTCCGCAGGCATGCCTGTGGCAGGTCCACCGGAGGCGCCGGACGACCGGACCCTCCGCAGGCATGCCTGCGGGAGGTCCACCGGAGCCGCGTGCCGCCCTCCGGGCGGCATGCCGCCCCAAGTGCGCGCTTGGCACACTGGGGTCTATAGCCGGCCCTGACAGGGACAATAATATTTACCACTGGTAAATTCTTGAATGCACACAGTATTTAGCTACCTAATAATGACAGAAGATCAATGTGGCTGCCATGAAAGACCCCAGCAAACAAGCAAAGTTTGTAAAGACATTGGAGACCGAATTATCTGATATCCCAGAGAACTCCACAGATATTGAGGCAACCTGGCAGAAGTTCAGAGATGTGACATATAACACAGCATCCAAGGTTTGTGACTTTGTAAGGTGGAAACACCAAGATGGTTTAGATGAGAATGATCCTGAGACAGACCAGCTACAGGAGACCATACACGCCACACACAAGTTCTACTCCTTGGACAAGAAATCAGCAATGAAGAAGGCCAGGTACCATTGGCCAAACATACACTACAAACCTTATTAAGGCTAATGAAGAATCAATGGTGGGAGCAGAAGGCTGCAGGAAGCCATTGACAAGTATGACATGAAAGCCTTCTACGAATGTCTCTGTGCTGCGTATGACCCCAAGACAAGTGGTACAGCCTCTGTCCTCACCGCAGATGGTAACCAGCTGCTCACAGACAAAAGTGATATTCTCTCTCGCTGGGCAGAGCACTTTGAAAGTCTCTTGGACTGTCAGTCCACTATATATGATGAAGCCATGACTGCATCATCCTATCCTAGAGGAGCTGTCCATCCTTCTTTAGATGAGGTTATTAAGGCCACCAAGCCCCTGTCCACGGACATGTCTCCAGGCCCTGATGGCATTCCATCTGAAGTGTACAATGTGGAGGTATCCACCTGGTCAGGAAACTCACCAGCCTTTTCAAGACTATATGGGAACTTGATATCATGCCCCAGGAGTATAAGGATGCCTTCCTAATCCTGCTATACAAAAGGAAGGGAAGCATATCTAGCTGTTACAACCATCGCAGAATCTCACTGCTGCCTATAGCGGGGAAGATTCATGCATGGGTTGTCCTCCAGAGGCTTGTCTCTCACCTAGTGGACTTGGTGTATCCAGAGTCACAGTATGGCTTTCATGCTGGCCATGGCATCACAGACATGATTATTGCAGCCTGACAAATACAACAGAAGGCTCGTAAACAGAACAAGGATCTGTACATGGTGTTTGTTGACCTGTCCAAGGCCTTCGACATGATGAATCACAAGGGCCTATGGAAATTCCATAAATTAGGTTGCCCAGAGAAGACAATTGCTGTCATCCCCTCATTTCACAATAGCATGATGGAGTGTGGTGACTCATCAGAAATCTTCCCTGTCACCAACAGCGCCAAACTAGAATGGCTAATGGCTCCGGTCCTCTTTGCCATTGTCTTTTCAGCCATGCTCTTGTTCTCATTCCAAGACTTTGATCGAGGTACACCCATCCAGTTTAGATTAGATGGGGGGCCTATTCAATCTACAGCAACTCAGGGCCCATATCAAGGTAACGGAACAGCTATTAAGAGAACTTCTGTTTACTGATGACTGTGCCCTCATTGCGCACACACACTCAAGGACATTCAGCTTTCATGGACTGCTTTACCTATGCCTCACAATGCTTTATTTTCACAATCAGCCTGAAAAATATGGAGGTCATGTACCGGCCAGTAACAGAGCACCAGCATAACTAGCATCATGATCCCATTGTGACAATTGACAATACACCCCTCAACTGAGCCATGGAATTTTGCTACTCGGGTAGCATACTTTCCAGCAACACCATATTGGATGATGAGCTCATTCAGCGCCTGGCAATGGCCAATTTAGCATTTGGCAGGCTCACCTACAGGCTCTGGAGGGAGCATGGAATTTGCCTCAGAACCAAGATAAAAATCTACCATATTGTTGTTCTCACCTTACTCCTCTATGCCTGTGAGACATGGATGCTCTACCAATGTCACATCAAACAGCTGGAGAACTTCCACCTTTGCTGCCTAAGATCCACCTACAACATCAAGTGGCAGGACAGGATTCCCAACACTGAAGTCCTTGAGGGGTGCCAAATTCCTGGTATTGAAAGCATGATGATCAGGACTCAACTTCACTGACCCTTCACCAGGTCAGACACAGTCTGCATGGAGGCTTCACATATACCAAAAGTGGTGCTTTACAGCCAGCTGAGCATGGGAAGCTGCTCTAAAGGCTGACAAATCCTCATATACAAAGATACCCTGAAGGTCAAGCTCAAAGCATGCACGATATTTGTTAAAACCTGGGAACTCATTTTACTGGACAGACCCAGATGGAGAGGTATGTGCCATGAGGCTGTGTCCGCTTTTGAGGAGTGGCATGTGAGGTCTTTGCAGGAGAAGAGAGCACACTGTAAGGCCAACACCTTAAACCCACCCTTCAACAATGACTACACTTGCAAGACATGCAACTGCATTTGCAAATCCAGGGTTGGACTCGCTTCCCAGGTGAGAATCATAAAAACAAATAAACCAACAACTTAAGTCAATACTATCTGAACACCCATCCATCAAAGTGACGGGAGAATACATCATCTTCAATGCCAGCCTCAAGTGCCCACTTCTTTGACAAGCACTTTCACACTTTCTCCCGGGCCACCCATTATAATTGGGGGGGAAAAAAAATCCCAGTTCAAGTCCACTAAGCCACCAAACTTATACTCCTTCAAGTCCTTCTTCAAAAATGCATGCAATAAACTACAACTTGATAACAGCTAGGCAGATGGCAAATTGTGATTATTGCTGTTGATTGGCTAAGAATTGTACACGGTTTATTATTTGTTACTCTGTCTGTCCGTCGTGCCCCAACCCCTTCATCTCATCCACTTGTTATGTCTAGTCTTTTAGACTGTACCATATATAGGGCTTGGAGTGTAACATAAGAACATAGCAATTGTCAGACTGGATCAAACCCAAGGTGCATCTACCCAGTAGCCTGTCTCTGACAGTGGGCAGCACTAAGTGTATTAGAGGAAGATTTTCATAGATTCCAAGGCTAGAAAGGACCATGGTGATCATGTAGTCTGACTTCCTGTATAACGCAGGCCATAGAACTTCCCCACAATAATTTCTAGAGCAAATCTTTTAGAAACATATCCAATCTTATTTTAAAAATTGCCTATGATGGAGAATACATTATGACCGTGGGTAAATTGTTCCAATGGTTAATTAACCTCACCATTAAAAATTTAATCCTTATTTCCGGTCTGAATTTGTCTAGCTTCAGCTGCCAGCCACTGGCTCTTGTTCTACTGTCCTCTGCCAGATTAAAGAGCCCATTATCAAATATTTATCCCCCATGTAGGCACTTACAGACTCTAATCAAGCCAATATATTAACATTCTTTTTGAATCAGTGACACCAGAACTGAACACAGTATTTCAGCAGCGGTCGCACCAGTGCCAAATGAAATAATCTATATATGCCTACGCAAGATTCCCTGGATTACAAATCCAAGGATCTCATTAGCTCTCTTGGCCACCGCGTCTCTCCAGGAATTTATTACCACCTGATTATCCACCACAACCTCCAAATCTTTTTCCGAGGATGGACTCCCCCTTTCACTAGAAACACATCTACCCAGTGATGATTCCCCATTTCAATTATATGTTGAGACCTATCAGTTAGCCATCTTTTAATCCATTTAATGTGTGCTAGGTTATTTTTATACTGCTCTAGATTTAAAAAAAAATCAAAACGTCACATGGTTGCAAGTCAAATACCTTACAGAAGTCTAAGTGTATTACATCAACACTCTTACCTTTATCAACCAAACTTGTAATCTCACATACACAAAATCCCATATCAAGAAACCCTACTGCAGGCAGATGTTGTTTAATCTGCCCCCCTGTGAAGGTCTCTTCCTAATTTCTAATAGCTAGAGATTGGTTTAAAGCCTGAAGCAGGGGGTTTTAGATTCCTTCTAAAAATTGTGACTGGGTTGGAAGCCTTGTGGAGAGGGGTGTGTGTGTGGTTTTTTTTGTTTGTTTTTGTTTTTAAGGCACGGAACAGCTATTGCATAAGCATTGGGCTTTTCCTCACACAGCATTTCTTTAGAGGTGGTCACGCCTGATACTGCCAACAAGCAGTTTAGTTGGTTCCATTTGTGAGGGTAGTTTTTTGCTGTGTGTATACCTGTGCCTCGTAGTCCAGTTTCCAATGGAATCATCTAATTTCACACAGGATATAAAACAATGCAAGATTAGATGATTTTTGGTTTCTACTGACCTGTGCTGGATGTGAACAGGATACGTAGAAATAAAATACTATTCTCTTACTGACCTCAACACATTCTGTAATAATTTCAACTGTTTTGTTCACTGAAACTGTAATGCATGTCCATGCAGTAAATGTTTTCCTAGGCTGTTGATCGGTTATTGCTGAAAATGCTTTGCATGAAGACCTCCATTCTACTCCCATATCAGGGCTGCTGCTGCCTGTGTAACTTTTATTGGCCACCCAGCTGCTCTCAAAATACATAACATTCTGCTGGGTATAAAAGACAAGCTTAGCAGATGTGAAAGAATATTACAAGCCATATTCACTGTAGCCTTTACAGAGGTTTCCCCCCTTCACACACTATTTTTTTCATCCCTGTTTACAAACAACTCATCTTCCTTAGAATCATTTAACAAAATGTTAGCATTGTGTTAAACTCATCAGTGCCAACTACCAGATTTTAAAAGCTGCTCCCGCTAAATCTTTTTCCCCCTCTATCTGAAAAGAGTCAGTTCAACAGTGCAAAATCCCCTGCCTTCCCAAGAAGCTTAGAAATCAATATAAACACAGAGATGCCAACAGTGCAGCCCACAGGCAGAGTGTATCCTGCAGGGTTCCAAAATTTGGACTGCAGTTGTCCTTTACAAGTGACTGAAGACAAATCTGATGAAACTGCATATTTTATTACTAGGGAACTCAAACAAGAACATCTCTTCATTTTGTAGATGAAGATAGAAATACCAGGAAAATATGGCTGCCTATATTTAATTTTGATTAAAAATGTTAAAGTTAGATACAAAGTTGTTTCAGCGCTTGGGTACCTGGCAAATTGGTTGCTCCACATGTATTACAGTAGAGTGGGAAAAGCACCAGAGGTAAGGTTGCACCAGACTCAATTTTTTTCATCCAAAATACTTATTTTCACTGATGTCTCCCTCCTTATTTTTTCAATAAAAAGCCTTTCCTATTGTTTTAATTTAATCAGATTTCCTTAAGAATGCAATTTAGAAATGATATTTTGGTTTGTTGTGTTGCCAACTGCAAGCAGTCAGAAATCATAAGTCAGGCCTCAAAAACCATAAGACTTTAAAAGATAATAATAAAATGTGGGTTCTTTTTATTTGCCTTCTGGTTTTTGAGCTATTAGGTGATGAGTATGGTATAAAAACCTATATAGAATAGATATTCAGGTTACATTTTCAAGTTTTTCTCCATAAGCAGGTGGGCACAAAATATAGTTTAAAAGAAAATGAAAGCTAATATCTTCAAATGATCACCCAGCTCCAGGAGCAGGGACTTTAAGAAAAAACATCTAGTTTCATGAACTGGCAACACTGCGTTGTTTGATATTATTAGCTATCTTGCCACCTCGCCAACAGGTACAATTTCATAAGGTCCTTGACATTTAGTCTTAAAATTTAGAGGATGTTTCAAAATGTTGGGATTTCCCTGATTAGTCAAGGCTATAAGGCTCCAAACTTGCAAATATTTACATACATTTGTACACCTCTGTGCTGTCTGACCAGGATCAATGCCAACCCAGAGTCTATTTCAGGCCTTTGCCTCAGGGAACAATTTATTAAACAGAAACTTGGGCAAAATACCAACAAGGGCAACAGTTCCCAGAGGCTTCCCCCTCACTGCTCTTAGTCAGTGTCCTGACCCACAGATTCCTACTAATTCTCACTCCCCGGGAGCCTCACAACAGAACACACACATCTACCCCTCTCTTCCAGGCTTCTATAAGCACAGGTGCTCTTCAGGGTTTCACCTGACCCCTAAGCCAACAGCCTCAGCTCGGAGGCAGATGATCATCGGTGGTGGTAATGGAGCTTTGGGGAGCTAATGTTCTCTGCCATGGCCCTGGGGCCAGGCTGTAGTGGGGCTCAGGCCTCCTCTGGGTTGCTGGGGCTCAAGGCAGTGCAGATGGGTGGGCCGGAGCTCGGGGTGACTCAGGCGGGCAGACTGGGGGCAGCTCATGTCGGTGGGCTGGGGCTCTGGGCAGCTTGGCCAGGCCAGCTGGGGCTCCTCTGTCCATGGTGGGGGGCTCACGGCTCCTCTGGCCCTGGTGGATGGAGGGGTGGGAGAAAGGAGGGCAGAAGGGCAGAAGTGAGAGCAGAGCCTTGGGTGAAAGGGGTGAGGAAGGTAGCTAGCCTCCCTGAATGGGGGTTCATGTGCCGCCCATGCAGCAGATAACTCACAAGGTGAAATGAGCCCATTTCCCTTTAAAGGGGCCAGTCACCCTGTGAACAGTACTTAACGTTAAAACAAGAGAAGCCAATGGGGCTATTCAGTCACATGCAAAATTAAGCACGTGTGTAAATGTTTGCAGGGCCTAAGAATACTGAGGGCGTGCACAAGTATATTCCACCCCACTATAGGGAACATAAAAGACGAGATTTAAAAAATAAGTTAGAGCTCATTTGATAAGGTTGGGACTTCCAGCTGCTCTCTGGGTTTTAGTTGCCATGCTGACACTGAAGTCCGGTGAGTCTGATGCCTAATTCCCTAAAGTGTCTTTGAAAATCCCACCAACAAAATTTACTGAAAGACACAAACACACAGAAAAAAGTGGGGAGGAAGGGGGCAAATCACCCAGAACACCGAGCAACAGACAAATGTATTTTCATTGTCATTCTTTATGCTTAACTTATTGTTGCAGTTTGATACAAGTTCTTGTTCATTTCGCACAATTCTGCAGTCTTTGATCCCACCCTCACCCCAAACTCCCACTGACTAGTGTAGGAGTTTTGGATGCATAAGGACTATGATCAGGCCTATTGTAGCAATTGTTTGATTCTTTTAATGAAAGGATCATTGTTTCTCATTACTATTATATGGGCCTCAATTCAGAAAAACACCCCCATTCATGAAAGTACTTCAGCACAGGCACAAGATTATCAAAAGCATCTAAGTGATTTAGGAACATATATCCTTGTGCTCCTAAATCACTTATGTGCTTCTGAAAATCATACACGTGCTTAAAATGAAGCATACGCTGAAGTCCCTTTGAAGTCAATAAGAATTAAGTGCTTTCCTGAACTAGGGCTGTGCTATCTTACTTAATATTACTATCATGTGTCTATTAGCGAGTTAACAAGATCAAGTTTACTTTGCAAGCATTACACAGTGTTTGAATTACTTAGTTATTGTACATTAGAACAACTGTTCATATATTTTATAATTTGCATATTGAAACTGTACCTGTCTTTTCTGGGAGAAGATTCAGATCGAATAACAGGTGGTGACTGAGAAAATTGGGATAAATACTCCAACCCATTGTTGGTGAAGATAATTTCTGCAAAAGAAAGAGTGTATTAAATGTATTACAAAAAGCAAAACAAACAAATGTGGAACATTAAACTAAACATCACGTGTTTTATGGCCTGAAAGGTACTCCTCATCACTAAGTGATGCCTAGGGCTCTGTTTGCACTGGAAGTTACACATTTAATTGTGTGGTTCTACACCCGGATAACCCATTTGGCTGAAAGTTGGCAGCATCAAATGCTTGTTCCGGCCCATTTAGTTCTACTGAGACCCAAAGGGATGGGAGCGTGACTAATCCAGAATGCTTTGGCCAGTCTCTTCACCACTAGAGTCATAAAGCTGGATCCCTTTGTTGCTTGTTGGTTTTTGTGTTGATTTTAAGAAGTTAACCTAGCCTAGAGCACATCCTTCTTAAACAAAGAAAAGTCCAGTTTATATACCAGGGTTCTGAACATCCTTGTCTTGGAGGTTAACAGCAGGTGGGTCGAAGGAGGGTTTATCACCTGGAGCAGTTATTTATTAATGAGAACCTGAAGACAATCAGTTGCAAAAACACAAATCTTATAAATAGAGCTAGGTGGGAAACAGTTTCCCATCCTGCAAAAATGTAGGGTTTTTGTTGTTGTTTCACAGCTGGATAAAACCAAGACCTTTTGCAGTTCTTCACAAAAACCTAGAGCAGGGGCCTGACCCCCATGCAGAACATCCCATGGGCTAATGCACTCATTTGGAGTGTGGGAGAACTAGATTACACTCCCTGCTCTGCCTGATTCAGAGGAGGAGCTTGAAGCTGGGTCTCCCACATCTCAGGTGAGTGCTCTTACCACCAGGTGGGTATCGTCTCTCTCTTTGGCTTTGACCAATAATTTCGTCCTGCACATGAAAAACCTTCCCAATGAAAGTTGTTTAGAAACTGATACGTTTCCACACAAAAAAAAAATTTAGATGAAAAACCATTTTGTTGGAAAATTCCTAGCCGGCTCCGGTCATAAACAGTTTTAAATACTTTCAGTTGAGGCCATTTGAATCTATTAACAGTGGTTAGCTCTGATGTCAAGAACCACCTTCTCTTCTGGAGATTAAATTAAAGGCTCTGAGGACTAATCTCAGTCACATTAAAGAAAATAAAGAGATTCAAATACTCTTGTGAATAAAAGCACCACATCCAATTCATTAGGATTCTAATAATCAAGTTAATTCATTTTTGAGTATTCAGCCAAGTGCTGAATAGTTGTGAAAATGTTTGTGAATCCTAAACATTCACAGATTTTAGCAGGAACAATAATTCTTCTGATTGTTTGTGCTGAGAGTGCATTATTAAGCAAGCCACCCATTGTAGGCTCTGATCACTTGTATTAGGGAAATCTGTTACCAGTGTAACATCTGGTGCCTGACTCAATTTAAGTCAATTGTGTGTTTCTTGTAATAGTTTTAAGTAGGTGACCAGACTCATAGATTTAATAGAGAGCACTCATATCTCCCCTCAGCCTTCTTTTGATTAAGCTAAACAAGTCAAGCTCTTTGAGGGCTTGGCTACACTTACAAATTTGCAGCGCTGCAGCAGGGTGTGAAAACACACCCTCTGCAGCGCTGCAAATTGCGGCGCTACAAAGCGCCAGTGTAGTCAAAGCCCCAGCGCTGGGAGCCGCGCTCCCAGCGCTGTCCGTTATTCCCCACAGGGAAGTGGAGTACGGACAGCGCTGGGAGAGTTTTCTCCCAGCGCTGGCGCTTTGATTACACTTAGCGCTTCAAAGCGCTGCCGCGGCAGCGCTTTGAAATGCAAGTGTAGCCAAAGCCTGAGTCTCCTCTCAGAAGGTAGGTTTTCCATTCTTAGGATCATCCTAGTAGCCCTTCTCTGCACCTTTTCCAGTTTGAATTGATCTTTCTTAAACATGGGAGACCAGAACTGCACACAGTATTCCAGATGAGGTCTCACCCATACCTTGTATAATGATACTAACACTTCCCTGTCTCCACTGGAAATAGCTTGCCTGATGCATTATAGGACTGCATTAGCCTTTTTAACAGCCCCATCACATTGAAGGCTCATAGTTGTCTTGTGATCAACCAAAACACCCAGGTCTTTCTCCTCCTCTGTCCCTTCCAACTGATAAATCCCCAGCTTATAGCAACATTTTTTGTTGTTAGTCCCTAAATGCATGAGCTTGCACTTTGCACTGTTAAATTTCATCCCATTTCTATTACTCCAGTTTACAAGGTCATCCAGATCTTCTTGTAGGATATTTCAGTTCTCCTCTATATTGGTAATACCTCCCAACTCTGTGCCATCCTCTGCAAATTTTATTAGGGCACTGTGATGATGCGGTTCTGGCTGGACCCAACTGAGAGTGCCAATTCAGGACCAATTCCTTAAACAGGGCAGTAACAGCCCAAGGCTGGAGTTTCCCCACCTCTGAGGCAAACCAAACCAGCTAGACAAAGAGGACTTTGGTCTCACCCTACTGGCTAACCACAAGTCACACAAGCAATTCCCTTAGATACTCCAGTTTCCCAGTATCACCACCAGTCCCACTCGTCCTGGGGATGAATGGTTATGAAAACCAATACCCCAGTAAAAGAAAAAGGTTCTCTCAATCCCAAAGAATCAAGCCCCAGACCCAGGTCAATATACAAATCAGATCTTACCCACCAATCACGCTGTTGCCAATCCTTTAGAATCTAAAATCTAAAGGTTTATTCATAAAAGGAAAAAGATAGAGATGAGAGCTAGAATTGGTTCAATGGAATCAATTACATACAGTAATTGCAAAGTTCTTGGTTCAGGCTTGTAGCAGTGATAGAATAACTGCAGGTTCAAATCAAGTCTCTGGAGTACATCTACAGCTGGGATGGGTCATTCAGTCCTTTGTTCAGAGCTTCAGTTTGTAGCAAAGTCCCTCCAGAGGTATGAAGCAGGATTGAAGACAAGATGGAGATGAGGCATCAGCCTTTTATAGTCTTTTCCAGGTGTAAGAACACCTCTTTGTTCTTACTGTGGAAAATTACAGCAAAATGGAGTCTGGAGTCACATGGGCAAGTCCCTGCATACTTTGCTGAGTCACAAGGCGTATCTGCTTTCTCTCAATGGGTCAATTGTATAGCTGATGGTCCTTAATGGGCCATCAAGCAGGCTAGGCAGAGCTAACACCAACTTGTCTGGGATGTCACCCAGAAGCATAGCATTAATCTGAAGTACAGACAGTATACAGCCAATATTCATAACTTCAACTAAAAAATGAGACGTGCATACAGACAGCATAATCATAACCAGCAACCCATAACCTGGTCTAAGACACCTTATACGACCCCCTTTACATAAGATTTTGTGCCACTACAGGACCTTGGTTGCAACCATGTTCTATATGGTCCCAGATTATATCAATAACATCACAGGCACACTCACTTTTTGTGCCAAGGTCAGTAATAAAAATGTTAAATAAGATTGGTCCCAAGACTGATCCCTGAGGAACTCCACTAGTAACCTCCCTCCAGCCTGACAGTTCACTTATTAGTATGACCTGTTGTAGTCTCTTCTTTAACTAGTTCTCTACCCACCTTTTAATTCCCATATTAACCCCCATCTTCTCCAATTAATTAATAATTTCCCATGTGGAACTGTATCAAATGCCTTACTGAAACCCAGGTAGATTAGATCTACTGTATTTCCTTTGTTTAAAAAAATCAGTTATTTTCTGAAAGAAGGAGATCAGGTTGGTCTGGCACGATCTATCTTTTGTATAACCATGTTGTATTTTATCCCAGTTACCATTTACCACTCTGTCCTTAACTACTTTCTTTTTCAAAATTTGTTCCAACACCTTGTATGCAAGTGAAGATAAACTAACAGGCCTGTAGCTGCCTGGATCACTCCCCCCCCGCCGCCTTTCTTAAAAATAGGAAGTATATTAGCAAATCTTTAGTCATATGTTATGACTTCTGAGTTTAAAGATTCATTAAAAACCCCTGCCATTGCGCTTCCAATTTCATGTGCCAGTTCTTTTAATATTCTTGGATGGATATTATTCTAGGCCCCTAGTATAATCCCATTAAGATGTTTGAGTTTGACTTCCACCCTGGATGTGGTAACTTCAACTTTTCATATGTTCATTGCAATTAGCTACCCTGCCAGTACCCTTAAGCTCTTCATTAGTCTCATTAAAAAGAGAGGCAAAGTATTTGTTTAGGTGTTGGGCCATGCCTAGATAATCTTTAATCTCCACCCCATTTTCAGTGCTCAGCAGTCCCACTTCTTCTTATTTATATGGCTATAGAACCTTTTACTATTAGTTTTAATTCCCTTTGCAAGGTCCAACTCTGCTTGGCTTTTGGCAGTTCTCACTTTATACCTACATTTTCTGACCTCCAGGAGGTAGCTTTCCTCACTGAGCCATCCCCTCTTCCATTCTATGTAGGCTTTCTGCTTCCTCTTAATCACCTGTTTAAGATGCTTGCTCATTCAGTTTGATCTGCATAACTTCCCTACAGTTTTTCCCCTTGCTTGGGATGCAGGCTCCAGATGGCTTCTGCAACTTTTACGTAACAGTAACTCCAAGTTCAGATCCTTGAATTCTTTGGTCTAGTCCACTTCCCAAACAAATCCCCTTAATTTATTAAAGTTATCTTTTTTTAAATCAAGGACCTTTATTGTAGATCTATTTTTGTTTATCCTTCCATTTAGTTTAAACGAATTAGCTCACGATCATTTGAACTAAGGTTGTCCTCTATGACCAATTCTTCTATGAGGTCCTCACTATTCACCAATACCAAATCTAAAATGGCATCACCTCTTGTTGGTTCAGAGACTATTTGGCAAATAAACTGGTCAGCTATCATATCCAGGAAAATCTTGGCCCTACTGTTATTATTAGCACTTGTCCTTCAATGTATATCTGGGAAGTTAAAGTCTCCCATAATCACACAATTCCCAGTAGTATTTATTTCAGTAAAAACATTAAACATCTCTATCCATATCCAAATCAGATCCCGGTGGTCTGTAACACACCCCAAGCAGTATCCCCGAGCAATCTCTGGTAGCTTTCTTCCCCAAAGTGATTTTGGCCCAAATAGACTCTGTCTTATCTATTCAATCACTTCTAATTTCTTTGTGGTCTACCTCCATCATTAATACACAATGCTACTCCACCACGTTTGGCTTTATTTCGATCTTTCATAAAGAGCACATACCCTTCAATACCTGTACTCCAGTCACGATTACTATTCCATCACATTTCTGTTACCCCTATAATATCTGTTTTCACTTCCTGAACCAGTAGTTCTAATTCCTCCAATTTGTTACCCAGGCTCCTTGCTTTGGTGTTCAAACATCTGAACTATTCCTCTTGTCTTCACCCACATTCCTCACCTGACTGGGTACAGACATTCTCCTGGAAGAGTTGAAGATCTGATAGTGCTGATATCAGTGAAGCTAGTAATCTTTCCTCTTAATGTCCATTCTCCTACTCACTGCTGTTCCATTCTCCCAGTGGTCAGACATCCCAAAGCCCTCCTTATAGCAACACTGCCTGAGCCATCTGTTGATTATCAACATCTTGTCTCACCTTCGTTCTCCTTTTCTAAGGACAGGTAGAATCCCACTGAAGATCACCCGAGACTCCATTTCCTTAAGCGTCTTCCCCAGCCTGTCATAGTCTCCTTTGATGTGTTCCAGCGAGAATCTAGCTGTGTCATTTGTTCCCACATGGATGACAATCAGTGGATTCTATCCTGCTGCCATTAGGATCCTCTTCAGCCTCAGGTTTGCATCCCATAACTTAGCTCCTGGAAGACAACACACCCTTCTGTTCTCCAGATCAGCTCTGATGACAGGCCTGTCTGTTCTTCTTAGTAGGGAGTCCCCAATCATGTAGACCTGCCTTTTCCTGGTGGCTCTATGGCCTTTCACCTGTTCTTTCTGGCTGTGAGTCCTCTTGTCTTTTATTCTCTCTTGGAATCTTCTGTGAGTAATCCTGTGTCCTCCTGGGGCTCTGAACTTTGGGGGTGGTGGGTTCCCCCCAGCAGTGCCACCTGGAACTGGGGTACCACTGAGCCCTCTGACCCACCAGCCTTGGCTACATTTCACACTGTACTGCTGTGACAAGCTGCAAAGCCCTCCAGCCTGCACTTCCACCAGCATTCATACAGGTAGGGACACATCCAGCTGCAGTTATATGCAGGTTCTCTGATCAGCCCCTGCAATGAACCAACAATGGAAAGGCTGCAGCTAGGGCAACCCCCAACTCCCCAGGCATGCACCCCCTCTGGAGTATAAACCCAAAATAATACCATCTTGCATTGCACAGGGAGCTGTACAGTGTAAAGGTCATAAAATTCGCCCCCTCCCTCAATGCGGAGAAGAATATGCAACAGCCTTTTGCCTCTGAGCTAAGATTCTCATACACTTCAAACCAACTCACTGGTTTAGATAAAGCAAAAATAAGTTTATTGACTACAAAAGAGGTGTTACAAGCAGGCTGCAGATTCTTAGGGGGCAAGCTGCACTTGATTTACATCTTGGAATCCCCGACCCCAGGTGTTTCATTCACAGGCTAGAAATCCCTTTAGTTTGGGTCAAGCATTTCCCCCAGTTCAGTCTTTGTTCCTCAGGTGTTTCCAGGAGTTCTCTTGGGTGGGGAGTGAAGAACCCTGGATGATGTCATTCCCTGCTTTATATAGCTTTTGCATAGGGCGGGAACTCTTTGATCCCAAAGCTTGGTTCCAAGACCAGTCTGTGGAAAAATACTGACATCCCAAGAGAGAGTCCAGAGATATATGGTCTCATCACATGTCCTTGTAGACTCATAACAGCTGTTACTTGGAGGCAGTCTGTCGTGTTTTCAAGAGGGCTCTGCTGGTGGGAGATAAACTTCTCCTAAGACTTACTGTTTTTCCCTAATGGCCCATTGCCCTGAACAGGCCCTTCCCCTCAAACTATCTGGATTGAAAGTATTTTGTCTAGTGAGTGTTACTGAGGTATAACTACATTTGAAATACAGATACAAAGACAATATTCATAGTTCCAGATACAAAAATGATACATGCATACAAATAGGATAATCATATTCAGCAAATCATAAAATTTTCAATGCCACCTCACATGATTTATCTTGCATAAAATATATGATAATTATGTCATAATCACATCAAAATAATGTTACTGGGAAGAATATGGGGTGCAGTGTCACACTGGGTATCTCCATTAGGTCTTCCCTTCTTCTTATAGAAGAAGACGCTCTTCTCTTCTACTGTGCTCTCTCACCTTCAGTTATGGTCCGCTGTGCCCCCTCTTCATTTTCCAGCTCAGCAAATCTGTACCTGAGTTGTATTTCTCATTCACTAGTCTGTCTTTTCCTCAGCCTGGTTCTCGTAGACACATGCTTCCACGGACCACTTTCCTGCCCAAGCACAATCCCCATCCCCAGTCCAGCTTGCATCTGCGAGTCTTGACTTCTCCCTTCCTCCTCTTCTTGCCTTTCCTACATTAACTGCTCAAACCCACTTTGAAACTAAGCCATAGTTTCTACCTGCATCTCTGACCCTCAGATCTTCTCTTCTATTGTAGGCTGAAAGCCTAATGGGGAGAAGTTGTCTTGAGTAAAGTGTACTCCATTTTGCTTATTTTGTGAACCTTCAGTGAGTAAGCAGAAAATGTTTTGGTTTTATTTTTTGCTCTATGTGTTAATTATTGTTTTTAGAAGGATAAAAGAGTCCTGGCTGCACTTCTTGCTTTGGAAATCATTTACTGTTTTGTGTGGGAGTGCAGAATATATGGCATGCTAACAGACACTAGCACACATGGGACGGATGGTTGAGAGGGGAGTGGAGAAACTGAGAGGCACTGACCTTGTTATAAGAATCACCTGGATATGAGGTTCATGATCCTAAAGAAAAGGCATACGCACCAAGGACAAAGGAAAGAGTGGAGAGAGAGGGGAGAGATAAGAAACAGCTGCAGGTACTCCCAGGAAAACCCACAATAATGCTGATTGGGAGCAACCCCATCTAACAACACTGATGTACCACAGCAAGGGCCATACACGTGCATGAGAACTTATTATTATGGAAGGAGGATGTAATGTTATGGGCCTATGGGTTTGCTCTGCATCAACATTAGAGCTTCTTAAACGCGTAACAGCCGGGGTTCTATCGGGTGGTGCTGCGCACAAACAAACCTGCTCTACGAACATGTACTTGTGCTGCTTCCAAATCTGGTCATCTACGCTGCTTGGTTGCCGTCACTGCTGCCTGTATGGTGGCTGGGCCCTTGCACTCATGCCCCTGTTGCGGCCTGTCCTCGGTACGCATGGGCCTCCGCTCCCTGCACTCTCCTCCCAAACTCCCATTCAAACTCCCCTGTTTACAGCTCTGTTTGCCGGCTCCTGTGCTGCTGCATCTGTGCCGCTGCCTGACCAAGTTGCTGCTTATATAGGCCCGCTCATCAGGGAAGTTCAAGCCTTGAATCACAGCCCTGTTCCTCTCACAGCACAATAAACCCAGCACGAACCACTAGAAAGTGCGAAAGGTACGGGCATTTGTTGCGCTGCACACTTGGCTGCTTGAATAATAAAAAGACTATTCTGGAAAAAATGCTGTCTGATAGTTGTATGCAAGATGATTCAGCCAGGCTCCTTCTGCCTCTTGCCGGGGCCGGAGGCGGCCTTCGGGCCAGCCAAAGGGGGCCGCTCCGGCCTCTCGACCCAGCGGTGGCCGGCCCGCGGTTTCTGTAGTGTAGCGGTTATCACGTTCGCCTCACACGCGAAAGGTCCCTGGTTCGAAACCAGGCAGAAACAGCCTGGCTTTGGCTTTTGCGCCCGACGAAGCGGAGAAAAACAGGCTTTCACAAGGTGCGCGGGCGGGTGCTCGGCACCCAGACGTGGCATTGCGTCCCCTCCGTTGGTGGTCCGTGCCCGCCGCTGCCTTTCCTCTTGCATTCGCTCCTGCGCTGGCGGGAGAGGAAAGCGGGGCTGAGACAGAGAGGGTCTTCCCTCACGCTACCGTTCCGCCTCACTTCGGCAGCCCGGCCACGCCAGACAAAAAAGCCGTGCCCCGGGGGCCAGTGGCGCAACGGATAACGCGCCTGACTACGGATCAGGAGATTGCAGGTTCGACTCCTGCCTGGCTTGTGGCAGGTGCCTCTGGTGTGGTGGCCCTGCTTTTGCACCTCCCTTTGACCTCTTTCAAAGCAAAAGCAAAAGCAAGCTCCTTGGGCTCTGCCCCTGTCAGGAGGGAGCTACGCCCCAAGCCGGGCAGGGCACCAGGACAAAGGCTCGACGGTCACCTGCCTGACCCCGATGTGATTTGAACACACAACCTTCTGATCTGGAGTCAGATGCGCTACCGTTGCGCCACGAGGCCAGCTGGCGGCAAGGAGAGTTTTTGGTGGCTGGGAGAGTGGGGGGGGGGGAGGCGTGGAAGGGCAGAACGCCTTTCCTCCGTGCTGCGGGGGCCAGGACTTACCATGCCCACCACCCAAGCAAGCCGCCGGGATGGGAACCGCACCCACAGGCCTGAGACGTGACCCGTCGGGCCCTTCCCTCACAGCGAAGCAGGCTCCTGAGCCGTACGCGGCTTGACCGGGCGGCCGGAGTTCTCCCAGCCCGCGCGTGCGCACATGCCGCAGCCCCTGGCTGAAGAGCGGGACAGGGCTGAATACTCCACCCGAAACTGCAGGCATCTCAGCAAGCTGCTCTTGGCCCCGTGGCAGGACTCCTCGAAAAGAAAGGAAAGGGCAAAGAACAGCTGCACCCCTGCCAAGAGGCCCCTTCGAGAACCTCAGCAAATAAAGCGCACCTTGGCCATCAGAGGCTTCGGGCGGGGAGCCGCTGACGAGTCAAGCGCACCGAAAGAGCCGGGGCCCCCGGCAAGAAAGGCGCTGCATTGGCCGTGAATCGAACACGGGCCTCCCGCGTGGCGGGCGAGAATTCTACCACTGAACCACCAATGCCCTGCTCTGTTGTGCCTGCGTGCGGAGCCAGTGCTTTCCGCCAAGGGCTTCGGGCCACGCCAGCCAGGCTCCTTCTGCCTCTTGCCGGGGCCGGAGGCGGCCTTCGGGCCAGCCAAAGGGGGCCGCTCCGGCCTCTCGACCCAGCGGTGGCCGGCCCGCGGTTTCTGTAGTGTAGCGGTTATCACGTTCGCCTCACACGCGAAAGGTCCCTGGTTCGAAACCAGGCAGAAACAGCCTGGCTTTGGCTTTTGCGCCCGACGAAGCGGAGAAAAACAGGCTTTCACAAGGTGCGCGGGCGGGTGCTCGGCACCCAGACGTGGCATTGCGTCCCCTCCGTTGGTGGTCCGTGCCCGCCGCTGCCTTTCCTCTTGCATTCGCTCCTGCGCTGGCGGGAGAGGAAAGCGGGGCTGAGACAGAGAGGGTCTTCCCTCACGCTACCGTTCCGCCTCACTTCGGCAGCCCGGCCACGCCAGACAAAAAAGCCGTGCCCCGGGGGCCAGTGGCGCAACGGATAACGCGCCTGACTACGGATCAGGAGATTGCAGGTTCGACTCCTGCCTGGCTTGTGGCAGGTGCCTCTGGTGTGGTGGCCCTGCTTTTGCACCTCCCTTTGACCTCTTTCAAAGCAAAAGCAAAAGCAAGCTCCTTGGGCTCTGCCCCTGTCAGGAGGGAGCTACGCCCCAAGCCGGGCAGGGCACCAGGACAAAGGCTCGACGGTCACCTGCCTGACCCCGATGTGATTTGAACACACAACCTTCTGATCTGGAGTCAGATGCGCTACCGTTGCGCCACGAGGCCAGCTGGCGGCAAGGAGAGTTTTTGGTGGCTGGGAGAGTGGGGGGGGGGGGGCGTGGAAGGGCAGAACGCCTTTCCTCCGTGCTGCGGGGGCCAGGACTTACCATGCCCACCACCCAAGCAAGCCGCCGGGATGGGAACCGCACCCACAGGCCTGAGACGTGACCCGTCGGGCCCTTCCCTCACAGCGAAGCAGGCTCCTGAGCCGTACGCGGCTTGACCGGGCGGCCGGAGTTCTCCCAGCCCGCGCGTGCGCACATGCCGCAGCCCCTGGCTGAAGAGCGGGACAGGGCTGAATACTCCACCCGAAACTGCAGGCATCTCAGCAAGCTGCTCTTGGCCCCGTGGCAGGACTCCTCGAAAAGAAAGGAAAGGGCAAAGAACAGCTGCACCCCTGCCAAGAGGCCCCTTCGAGAACCTCAGCAAATAAAGCGCACCTTGGCCATCAGAGGCTTCGGGCGGGGAGCCGCTGACGAGTCAAGCGCACCGAAAGAGCCGGGGCCCCCGGCAAGAAAGGCGCTGCATTGGCCGTGAATCGAACACGGGCCTCCCGCGTGGCGGGCGAGAATTCTACCACTGAACCACCAATGCCCTGCTCTGTTGTGCCTGCGTGCGGAGCCAGTGCTTTCCGCCAAGGGCTTCGGGCCACGCCAGCCAGGCTCCTTCTGCCTCTTGCCGGGGCCGGAGGCGGCCTTCGGGCCAGCCAAAGGGGGCCGCTCCGGCCTCTCGACCCAGCGGTGGCCGGCCCGCGGTTTCTGTAGTGTAGCGGTTATCACGTTCGCCTCACACGCGAAAGGTCCCTGGTTCGAAACCAGGCAGAAACAGCCTGGCTTTGGCTTTTGCGCCCGACGAAGCGGAGAAAAACAGGCTTTCACAAGGTGCGCGGGCGGGTGCTCGGCACCCAGACGTGGCATTGCGTCCCCTCCGTTGGTGGTCCGTGCCCGCCGCTGCCTTTCCTCTTGCATTCGCTCCTGCGCTGGCGGGAGAGGAAAGCGGGGCTGAGACAGAGAGGGTCTTCCCTCACGCTACCGTTCCGCCTCACTTCGGCAGCCCGGCCACGCCAGACAAAAAAGCCGTGCCCCGGGGGCCAGTGGCGCAACGGATAACGCGCCTGACTACGGATCAGGAGATTGCAGGTTCGACTCCTGCCTGGCTTGTGGCAGGTGCCTCTGGTGTGGTGGCCCTGCTTTTGCACCTCCCTTTGACCTCTTTCAAAGCAAAAGCAAAAGCAAGCTCCTTGGGCTCTGCCCCTGTCAGGAGGGAGCTACGCCCCAAGCCGGGCAGGGCACCAGGACAAAGGCTCGACGGTCACCTGCCTGACCCCGATGTGATTTGAACACACAACCTTCTGATCTGGAGTCAGATGCGCTACCGTTGCGCCACGAGGCCAGCTGGCGGCAAGGAGAGTTTTTGGTGGCTGGGAGAGTGGGGGGGGGGGCGTGGAAGGGCAGAACGCCTTTCCTCCGTGCTGCGGGGGCCAGGACTTACCATGCCCACCACCCAAGCAAGCCGCCGGGATGGGAACCGCACCCACAGGCCTGAGACGTGACCCGTCGGGCCCTTCCCTCACAGCGAAGCAGGCTCCTGAGCCGTACGCGGCTTGACCGGGCGGCCGGAGTTCTCCCAGCCCGCGCGTGCGCACATGCCGCAGCCCCTGGCTGAAGAGCGGGACAGGGCTGAATACTCCACCCGAAACTGCAGGCATCTCAGCAAGCTGCTCTTGGCCCCGTGGCAGGACTCCTCGAAAAGAAAGGAAAGGGCAAAGAACAGCTGCACCCCTGCCAAGAGGCCCCTTCGAGAACCTCAGCAAATAAAGCGCACCTTGGCCATCAGAGGCTTCGGGCGGGGAGCCGCTGACGAGTCAAGCGCACCGAAAGAGCCGGGGCCCCCGGCAAGAAAGGCGCTGCATTGGCCGTGAATCGAACACGGGCCTCCCGCGTGGCGGGCGAGAATTCTACCACTGAACCACCAATGCCCTGCTCTGTTGTGCCTGCGTGCGGAGCCAGTGCTTTCCGCCAAGGGCTTCGGGCCACGCCAGCCAGGCTCCTTCTGCCTCTTGCCGGGGCCGGAGGCGGCCTTCGGGCCAGCCAAAGGGGGCCGCTCCGGCCTCTCGACCCAGCGGTGGCCGGCCCGCGGTTTCTGTAGTGTAGCGGTTATCACGTTCGCCTCACACGCGAAAGGTCCCTGGTTCGAAACCAGGCAGAAACAGCCTGGCTTTGGCTTTTGCGCCCGACGAAGCGGAGAAAAACAGGCTTTCACAAGGTGCGCGGGCGGGTGCTCGGCACCCAGACGTGGCATTGCGTCCCCTCCGTTGGTGGTCCGTGCCCGCCGCTGCCTTTCCTCTTGCATTCGCTCCTGCGCTGGCGGGAGAGGAAAGCGGGGCTGAGACAGAGAGGGTCTTCCCTCACGCTACCGTTCCGCCTCACTTCGGCAGCCCGGCCACGCCAGACAAAAAAGCCGTGCCCCGGGGGCCAGTGGCGCAACGGATAACGCGCCTGACTACGGATCAGGAGATTGCAGGTTCGACTCCTGCCTGGCTTGTGGCAGGTGCCTCTGGTGTGGTGGCCCTGCTTTTGCACCTCCCTTTGACCTCTTTCAAAGCAAAAGCAAAAGAAGCAAGCTCCTTGGGCTCTGCCCCTGTCAGGAGGGAGCTACGCCCCAAGCCGGGCAGGGCACCAGGACAAAGGCTCGACGGTCACCTGCCTGACCCCGATGTGATTTGAACACACAACCTTCTGATCTGGAGTCAGATGCGCTACCGTTGCGCCACGAGGCCAGCTGGCGGCAAGGAGAGTTTTTGGTGGCTGGGAGAGTGGGGGGGGGGGGCGTGGAAGGGCAGAACGCCTTTCCTCCGTGCTGCGGGGGCCAGGACTTACCATGCCCACCACCCAAGCAAGCCGCCGGGATGGGAACCGCACCCACAGGCCTGAGACGTGACCCGTCGGGCCCTTCCCTCACAGCGAAGCAGGCTCCTGAGCCGTACGCGGCTTGACCGGGCGGCCGGAGTTCTCCCAGCCCGCGCGTGCGCACATGCCGCAGCCCCTGGCTGAAGAGCGGGACAGGGCTGAATACTCCACCCGAAACTGCAGGCATCTCAGCAAGCTGCTCTTGGCCCCGTGGCAGGACTCCTCGAAAAGAAAGGAAAGGGCAAAGAACAGCTGCACCCCTGCCAAGAGGCCCCTTCGAGAACCTCAGCAAATAAAGCGCACCTTGGCCATCAGAGGCTTCGGGCGGGGAGCCGCTGACGAGTCAAGCGCACCGAAAGAGCCGGGGCCCCCGGCAAGAAAGGCGCTGCATTGGCCGTGAATCGAACACGGGCCTCCCGCGTGGCGGGCGAGAATTCTACCACTGAACCACCAATGCCCTGCTCTGTTGTGCCTGCGTGCGGAGCCAGTGCTTTCCGCCAAGGGCTTCGGGCCACGCCAGCCAGGCTCCTTCTGCCTCTTGCCGGGGCCGGAGGCGGCCTTCGGGCCAGCCAAAGGGGGCCGCTCCGGCCTCTCGACCCAGCGGTGGCCGGCCCGCGGTTTCTGTAGTGTAGCGGTTATCACGTTCGCCTCACACGCGAAAGGTCCCTGGTTCGAAACCAGGCAGAAACAGCCTGGCTTTGGCTTTTGCGCCCGACGAAGCGGAGAAAAACAGGCTTTCACAAGGTGCGCGGGCGGGTGCTCGGCACCCAGACGTGGCATTGCGTCCCCTCCGTTGGTGGTCCGTGCCCGCCGCTGCCTTTCCTCTTGCATTCGCTCCTGCGCTGGCGGGAGAGGAAAGCGGGGCTGAGACAGAGAGGGTCTTCCCTCACGCTACCGTTCCGCCTCACTTCGGCAGCCCGGCCACGCCAGACAAAAAAGCCGTGCCCCGGGGGCCAGTGGCGCAACGGATAACGCGCCTGACTACGGATCAGGAGATTGCAGGTTCGACTCCTGCCTGGCTTGTGGCAGGTGCCTCTGGTGTGGTGGCCCTGCTTTTGCACCTCCCTTTGACCTCTTTCAAAGCAAAAGCAAAAGCAAGCTCCTTGGGCTCTGCCCCTGTCAGGAGGGAGCTACGCCCCAAGCCGGGCAGGGCACCAGGACAAAGGCTCGACGGTCACCTGCCTGACCCCGATGTGATTTGAACACACAACCTTCTGATCTGGAGTCAGATGCGCTACCGTTGCGCCACGAGGCCAGCTGGCGGCAAGGAGAGTTTTTGGTGGCTGGGAGAGTGGGGGGGGGGGGGGGCGTGGAAGGGCAGAACGCCTTTCCTCCGTGCTGCGGGGGCCAGGACTTACCATGCCCACCACCCAAGCAAGCCGCCGGGATGGGAACCGCACCCACAGGCCTGAGACGTGACCCGTCGGGCCCTTCCCTCACAGCGAAGCAGGCTCCTGAGCCGTACGCGGCTTGACCGGGCGGCCGGAGTTCTCCCAGCCCGCGCGTGCGCACATGCCGCAGCCCCTGGCTGAAGAGCGGGACAGGGCTGAATACTCCACCCGAAACTGCAGGCATCTCAGCAAGCTGCTCTTGGCCCCGTGGCAGGACTCCTCGAAAAGAAAGGAAAGGGCAAAGAACAGCTGCACCCCTGCCAAGAGGCCCCTTCGAGAACCTCAGCAAATAAAGCGCACCTTGGCCATCAGAGGCTTCGGGCGGGGAGCCGCTGACGAGTCAAGCGCACCGAAAGAGCCGGGGCCCCCGGCAAGAAAGGCGCTGCATTGGCCGTGAATCGAACACGGGCCTCCCGCGTGGCGGGCGAGAATTCTACCACTGAACCACCAATGCCCTGCTCTGTTGTGCCTGCGTGCGGAGCCAGTGCTTTCCGCCAAGGGCTTCGGGCCACGCCAGCCAGGCTCCTTCTGCCTCTTGCCGGGGCCGGAGGCGGCCTTCGGGCCAGCCAAAGGGGGCCGCTCCGGCCTCTCGACCCAGCGGTGGCCGGCCCGCGGTTTCTGTAGTGTAGCGGTTATCACGTTCGCCTCACACGCGAAAGGTCCCTGGTTCGAAACCAGGCAGAAACAGCCTGGCTTTGGCTTTTGCGCCCGACGAAGCGGAGAAAAACAGGCTTTCACAAGGTGCGCGGGCGGGTGCTCGGCACCCAGACGTGGCATTGCGTCCCCTCCGTTGGTGGTCCGTGCCCGCCGCTGCCTTTCCTCTTGCATTCGCTCCTGCGCTGGCGGGAGAGGAAAGCGGGGCTGAGACAGAGAGGGTCTTCCCTCACGCTACCGTTCCGCCTCACTTCGGCAGCCCGGCCACGCCAGACAAAAAAGCCGTGCCCCGGGGGCCAGTGGCGCAACGGATAACGCGCCTGACTACGGATCAGGAGATTGCAGGTTCGACTCCTGCCTGGCTTGTGGCAGGTGCCTCTGGTGTGGTGGCCCTGCTTTTGCACCTCCCTTTGACCTCTTTCAAAGCAAAAGCAAAAGCAAGCTCCTTGGGCTCTGCCCCTGTCAGGAGGGAGCTACGCCCCAAGCCGGGCAGGGCACCAGGACAAAGGCTCGACGGTCACCTGCCTGACCCCGATGTGATTTGAACACACAACCTTCTGATCTGGAGTCAGATGCGCTACCGTTGCGCCACGAGGCCAGCTGGCGGCAAGGAGAGTTTTTGGTGGCTGGGAGAGTGGGGGGGGGGGGCGTGGAAGGGCAGAACGCCTTTCCTCCGTGCTGCGGGGGCCAGGACTTACCATGCCCACCACCCAAGCAAGCCGCCGGGATGGGAACCGCACCCACAGGCCTGAGACGTGACCCGTCGGGCCCTTCCCTCACAGCGAAGCAGGCTCCTGAGCCGTACGCGGCTTGACCGGGCGGCCGGAGTTCTCCCAGCCCGCGCGTGCGCACATGCCGCAGCCCCTGGCTGAAGAGCGGGACAGGGCTGAATACTCCACCCGAAACTGCAGGCATCTCAGCAAGCTGCTCTTGGCCCCGTGGCAGGACTCCTCGAAAAGAAAGGAAAGGGCAAAGAACAGCTGCACCCCTGCCAAGAGGCCCCTTCGAGAACCTCAGCAAATAAAGCGCACCTTGGCCATCAGAGGCTTCGGGCGGGGAGCCGCTGACGAGTCAAGCGCACCGAAAGAGCCGGGGCCCCCGGCAAGAAAGGCGCTGCATTGGCTGTGAATCGAACACGGGCCTCCCGCGTGGCGGGCGAGAATTCTACCACTGAACCACCAATGCCCTGCTCTGTTGTGCCTGCGTGCGGAGCCAGTGCTTTCCGCCAAG
Organism: Mauremys mutica; assembly: GCF_020497125.1. Classification (NCBI taxonomy): domain Eukaryota; kingdom Metazoa; phylum Chordata; order Testudines; family Geoemydidae; genus Mauremys; species Mauremys mutica. The sequence continues at coordinate 127,009,109 of NC_059074.1, forward strand.
GGCTTCGGGCCACGCCAGCCAGGCTCCTTCTGCCTCTTGCCGGGGCCGGAGGCGGCCTTCGGGCCAGCCAAAGGGGGCCGCTCCGGCCTCTCGACCCAGCGGTGGCCGGCCCGCGGTTTCTGTAGTGTAGCGGTTATCACGTTCGCCTCACACGCGAAAGGTCCCTGGTTCGAAACCAGGCAGAAACAGCCTGGCTTTGGCTTTTGCGCCCGACGAAGCGGAGAAAAACAGGCTTTCACAAGGTGCGCGGGCGGGTGCTCGGCACCCAGACGTGGCATTGCGTCCCCTCCGTTGGTGGTCCGTGCCCGCCGCTGCCTTTCCTCTTGCATTCGCTCCTGCGCTGGCGGGAGAGGAAAGCGGGGCTGAGACAGAGAGGGTCTTCCCTCACGCTACCGTTCCGCCTCACTTCGGCAGCCCGGCCACGCCAGACAAAAAAGCCGTGCCCCGGGGGCCAGTGGCGCAACGGATAACGCGCCTGACTACGGATCAGGAGATTGCAGGTTCGACTCCTGCCTGGCTTGTGGCAGGTGCCTCTGGTGTGGTGGCCCTGCTTTTGCACCTCCCTTTGACCTCTTTCAAAGCAAAAGCAAAAGCAAGCTCCTTGGGCTCTGCCCCTGTCAGGAGGGAGCTACGCCCCAAGCCGGGCAGGGCACCAGGACAAAGGCTCGACGGTCACCTGCCTGACCCCGATGTGATTTGAACACACAACCTTCTGATCTGGAGTCAGATGCGCTACCGTTGCGCCACGAGGCCAGCTGGCGGCAAGGAGAGTTTTTGGTGGCTGGGAGAGTGGGGGGGGGGGGCGTGGAAGGGCAGAACGCCTTTCCTCCGTGCTGCGGGGGCCAGGACTTACCATGCCCACCACCCAAGCAAGCCGCCGGGATGGGAACCGCACCCACAGGCCTGAGACGTGACCCGTCGGGCCCTTCCCTCACAGCGAAGCAGGCTCCTGAGCCGTACGCGGCTTGACCGGGCGGCCGGAGTTCTCCCAGCCCGCGCGTGCGCACATGCCGCAGCCCCTGGCTGAAGAGCGGGACAGGGCTGAATACTCCACCCGAAACTGCAGGCATCTCAGCAAGCTGCTCTTGGCCCCGTGGCAGGACTCCTCGAAAAGAAAGGAAAGGGCAAAGAACAGCTGCACCCCTGTGTGACGTTATTGATATAAATGGGGACCATATAGAACATGGGTTGCAACCAAGGTCCTGTAGTGGCACCAAATCCTAAGTAAAGGGGGTCATATAAGGTGTCTAAGACCAGGTTCTGGGTTGCTGATTATAATTATGCTGTCTATATGTCTGTATCATTTTTAGTTGAAGTTATGAATGTTGGCTCTATGCTGTCTGTATTTCAAGTTTGTGCTGTGCTTCTGGGGGAAGCCTCCCAGACAAGCTGGTGTTAGCTCTGCCTAGCCTGTTTGATGGCCCATTAAGGACCATTAAGGACACAATGGACCCATGGAGAGAAGGCAGACACGCCTTGTGACTCAGCAAAGTATGCAGGGACTGGCCCATGTGACTCCAGGCTCCATCTTGCTGTAAATTTCCACAGTGAAGACAAAGAGATTCTTACACCTGGAAAGGCCTATATAAGGCTGATGCTTCATCTCCATCTTGTCTTCAATCCTGCTTCTGACCTCTGGAGGGATTTTGCTACAAACTGAAGCTCTACACAAGGGACTGAATGACCCATCCCAGCGGGGGATGTTCCAGAGACTCAATTTGAACCTGCAGTTTACTCCATCTCTGCTGCAAGCCTAAACTAAGAACTTTGCCATTACTGTATGTAATTGATTCCATTTAACCAATTCTACCTCTCATCTCTACCTTTTTCCCTTTGTAAATAAACCTTTAGATTTTAGATTCTAAAGGATTGGCAACAGCGTGATTTGTGGGTAAGATCTGATGTGTATATTGACCTGGGTCTGGGGCTTGGTCCTTTGGGATCGAGGGAACCTTTTTCTTTTATTGGGGTGTTGGTTTTCATAACCATTCATCCCCAGGACGAGTGCACTGGTGGTGATGCTGGGAGACTGGAGTGTCTAAGGAAATTGCTTGTGTGACTTGTGGTTAGCCAGTGGGGTGAGACCAAAGTCCTTTTTGTCTGGCTGGTTTGGTTTGCCTTAGAGGTGGAAAAACCCCAGCCTAGGGCTGTGACTGCCCAGTTTAAGCAATTGGTCCTGATTTGGCACTCTCAGTTGGGTCCCGCCAGAATCGCTCCGTCACAGTGGCGTAGTCGTGCTTGGATCCACAGAACCAGGTCAATTAAGTTTTGGGTCAGAACCCCACGCTATCCAAATTTTAACTTTGGGATTGAGAGTTTGGTTGGTTAAAGATCAGTGACCATGAGACAGAGAGCATCAGGAAAAGCAAGGAAACTGCAAGCCTTGAGAGACAGCCTGCAGTTTGATTATGAGCAAGAACTGGCAGAAATTCGAATGGAGAAAGAGGCTGATGAGAGAAAGAAAGAAGTTGCTAAGAGAGAAGAAAAAGCTCGTAAGAGGCGTCTGGAGCTGCTGGCTGCTGAGGAGAAAACTCGACAGATGCAACAGGAGACAGCTAGACTCCAAATCCAAGTCAAAAAAGCAATGGAAGAACAGCAGAGACTGTATCCTCTTGAAAGTCCAGTTTGTAACAATGTTGGTATGTTGTATAACTCTGAGCAGTTGTCTGGGGGTAACCAAATGTACCCCAACAATGCCACCTTTTATGTCAATGCTGTTACTGTGTGTTCAGTAGGGGGTGGCCCCATAAATTGTGCCAGTGCTATGGATGGGAATGGTAATGGAAAATTCATAGAGTGTGTAGAAGTCAATGGTAAAAGCTGTTTAGGGCAAATTATGGCTTCTAACATCACTCTTGTTAGAGCAGATCTGGTCAAAGAGGAAGATTATTTACCAAATCAGAGTGTGAATGTTGTAATCCTCTGTGAGTTTACTGTCCGTGTGCCTTTAGCCAGAATCCACCTTGAGTGGAATGGGGCTCAGCATGAGGTGATAGCTGGCGTCAGGAAGTTATTGCCTAAAGATCTTTTAATTGGGGAAAATGTTAAAGCTTTGTTCAATCCAGGTAGCCAGTCACAGGAGAGGAATAATCTTAAACCTGTGTCTATTGTGAGCAATAATTTGCCTGAGGTGGGTTGCTCCAAAGGTTTGTCTGTGCAAAAAAGCAGTGTGTCTGGAAATGAAGTTTCTGAATGTCTGTCTAATGTCTCAGAAGTTAATCTGGAGTTAGATCAAGAGCAGAAAGATCTCATTGGGGAGGAAAATGTTTCTCAGGAGCAGATTAAAGTAGATGGTCAGGTTAAAGCCCTAACTAAGGAAGGAGAGGGTAAATTTGTAATGGGTAATGGATTGGTGGCTAGTGCAGCTTGTAGAAGTAAACCTGAAATGGGTAACTGTGATTTGCTAAAAGTAGCTCAGTGTAGTGAAAAGAGCAGCAGCTTATCTGTTGGGAGTGGCAATGTGCCTGGTAGGGAAAGTTTGGAGGAGCCTAGGCAGCCTTGTGAGCTGATGGCTTTGTCTAATCAGCAGTTTGGGAAGGGAGGGATAGTGGAAGATGAGTGTCCATATCCCTTACCTGTTTCCTGTGTGGAGAAATGTGACAGTGGAGGGAATGTGCCTGTCTCTGTCAGGAGTATTGACTTGCCTATGAAGGAAGCTACCCCAGTCTCCAAGCAGTTGTCTGTGAACAGCCCTGTGTGCTGGGACGAGGGAAATGAAATCCCAAGCTGTGTGTCTGGTGAAGGAGAATGTGTCTCCGGCTCTTCTGTGTCTGTGGAGCAAACAGAAGGGGCCTTTCAGCCTGTGATGGTTGAGGGTGATTCAGTTGTCTCGAAGTTGGTTGTAAATACAGCTAAAGCCCAGGAAGGGAATGGTCCTGAGTTTGTGTCTGCTGGGGAAAATGGCACTGTGACTAGGTTGCATCCAGTTAGTGTCTTAGCAAAATCCCAGAGAACAGACAATTCTGGTGCTTGTAGTTTGCCAGTTGCTAATGTGTGGTTGGAAAAGGGTGTAGCAACTCTGTCTGATCAGGGTGATACCCTAGCCAGGGCACAAGGAGAGCATGAAGGTGATTTAATGGTGTTACTTACTGACAGTTTGACAACTTGTAGCAAGAAGGAAAAGATTCCTGAACTTGTTCATGGCCAAGGGAAGGAGACTGCTTCTGACCTGTTATCTAGAAAGTCTGTAGGTGTGCCTAAAAGGGGATTGTGTAGAAATCCGCCTGTGGGGCCTGAAGTGAGTCTAAGTGTAGGTGAGACCCAGAAAGCGGCTGTGGTTGCTCAGGGAAGTGTTCCTGTAAAGCAAGCCCTAGGTGGAGAGGGGAAGGGCAGAATTTCTGTGAGGGGTGAATTGCTGCTTAGAGAAGCTCCTAGGGAAAGGAATCCTCATGGTAGCCTGTGCAAGCAGTTTACTGCAACTGAAGGGTGTAAAAGTGATTTAATCAGGGAAGTTTCAGTTCCTAACAGCCAGAAATTTTCTGTTGTGAATGGATCCACTGACTTTCCTTTTGAAAGATCCAGTGTGGGCAGCTTTGAAAAGGTCTCAGGTGGAGTAGAAGCTGTTAAGGAAGTTGAGCAGCCCTATAACCACCTGGCTGTGTGTAGCCAGCTTGTTGGGGAGACAATGCTGTTGGGACAGGAATGTCTCCATGCTGAATCGGTAAGTGAGCAGTCTGTGCTTCAGGATCTGAGGACAGATTCAGTTACTGGTTTTTCAAAGCAGAACAGTTTTATGGCTGAATGCTTGAGGAGGCAGGGGAGAGCAAGCCAGCTCTCACCCTCAGACTCTTTGGATTTGTGTGGTATCTCTGTTAGACAAAGTCCAGCCGTGGAATCCATAGCAGCTAAGAAGTTAAAAGCTAGTGTCTGTGTTGATGCGAATTACTTGGCTGGCAGGGAGAAGAAAGACTTGCTAATAGCTGTTAGCACAGAGGGCCCACCCCATCAGGCAGTGATCTCTGTTAAGCAAGAGAAATCAGGGTTTAATCCTAAAGGACAAGAAGGAAAGAGAAGACTGAATTTTGCAAAGGGAACTCACAGGTTAACCCTAAAAGGCCCAAACTCCAATGGTATTGAGCCAAGGATGTGGCATGACAAACATGTTTGTAGATGGACACTTGCAATCAATTTGTTGTTATTGCTAATGCTAACTGTAACAATGTATAATGTGCCTAATCTTTTGGAAAATCCCTTGAACATGTTGAAAGGAATACATGAAAACCCACTTTATGTTAAAGGGCCTTGCTATACAGATGTTTCACAGTTAATGCCTGTAAACAGTGTTGGAACTTTTCACAGGGGAAAATACATTCCAGACCTGATGTGCTGTATGAAAGGGGAAACTGAGGCACACTACCATATTGCGTTCATGGCTAAATGCCGAAAGTCCTGTACTATGAACAACATCAATATCTACATTGGTTTAATGTTAATTGGGTTCAAAACATTGGCCAAAGCTGGTATGGATAAAGTAGCTGTTTTCTTTAGCTCTTGGCAAGATCACCTGAAACATACAGGAACCATGCTGCAAAAGCTAACCAAGTTATACCTTAAGTTTGTAAAAAGATTCATTCATGTTATTGAACATGACTTTGATAAACCATTTCGGTTATACACTGGTACGGCCTCTAGCCCAACACTAGCTGTAGTGAGACAGACCCAAGGAAAGGGGGCTCTTGGGATGCAGTCAGCGATGTTTTGTCATCCCTTCCTGCATCAATTTTGCGTTGGGGGTGTGACGTTATTGATATAAATGGGGACCATATAGAACATGGGTTGCAACCAAGGTCCTGTAGTGGCACCAAATCCTAAGTAAAGGGGGTCATATAAGGTGTCTAAGACCAGGTTCTGGGTTGCTGATTATAATTATGCTGTCTATATGTCTGTATCATTTTTAGTTGAAGTTATGAATGTTGGCTCTATGCTGTCTGTATTTCAAGTTTGTGCTGTGCTTCTGGGGGAAGCCTCCCAGACAAGCTGGTGTTAGCTCTGCCTAGCCTGTTTGATGGCCCATTAAGGACCATTAAGGACACAATGGACCCATGGAGAGAAGGCAGACACGCCTTGTGACTCAGCAAAGTATGCAGGGACTGGCCCATGTGACTCCAGGCTCCATCTTGCTGTAAATTTCCACAGTGAAGACAAAGAGATTCTTACACCTGGAAAGGCCTATATAAGGCTGATGCTTCATCTCCATCTTGTCTTCAATCCTGCTTCTGACCTCTGGAGGGATTTTGCTACAAACTGAAGCTCTACACAAGGGACTGAATGACCCATCCCAGCGGGGGATGTTCCAGAGACTCAATTTGAACCTGCAGTTTACTCCATCTCTGCTGCAAGCCTAAACTAAGAACTTTGCCATTACTGTATGTAATTGATTCCATTTAACCAATTCTACCTCTCATCTCTACCTTTTTCCCTTTGTAAATAAACCTTTAGATTTTAGATTCTAAAGGATTGGCAACAGCGTGATTTGTGGGTAAGATCTGATGTGTATATTGACCTGGGTCTGGGGCTTGGTCCTTTGGGATCGAGGGAACCTTTTTCTTTTATTGGGGTGTTGGTTTTCATAACCATTCATCCCCAGGACGAGTGCACTGGTGGTGATGCTGGGAGACTGGAGTGTCTAAGGAAATTGCTTGTGTGACTTGTGGTTAGCCAGTGGGGTGAGACCAAAGTCCTTTTTGTCTGGCTGGTTTGGTTTGCCTTAGAGGTGGAAAAACCCCAGCCTAGGGCTGTGACTGCCCAGTTTAAGCAATTGGTCCTGATTTGGCACTCTCAGTTGGGTCCCGCCAGAATCGCTCCGTCACAGTGGCGTAGTCGTGCTTGGATCCACAGAACCAGGTCAATTAAGTTTTGGGTCAGAACCCCACGCTATCCAAATTTTAACTTTGGGATTGAGAGTTTGGTTGGTTAAAGATCAGTGACCATGAGACAGAGAGCATCAGGAAAAGCAAGGAAACTGCAAGCCTTGAGAGACAGCCTGCAGTTTGATTATGAGCAAGAACTGGCAGAAATTCGAATGGAGAAAGAGGCTGATGAGAGAAAGAAAGAAGTTGCTAAGAGAGAAGAAAAAGCTCGTAAGAGGCGTCTGGAGCTGCTGGCTGCTGAGGAGAAAACTCGACAGATGCAACAGGAGACAGCTAGACTCCAAATCCAAGTCAAAAAAGCAATGGAAGAACAGCAGAGACTGTATCCTCTTGAAAGTCCAGTTTGTAACAATGTTGGTATGTTGTATAACTCTGAGCAGTTGTCTGGGGGTAACCAAATGTACCCCAACAATGCCACCTTTTATGTCAATGCTGTTACTGTGTGTTCAGTAGGGGGTGGCCCCATAAATTGTGCCAGTGCTATGGATGGGAATGGTAATGGAAAATTCATAGAGTGTGTAGAAGTCAATGGTAAAAGCTGTTTAGGGCAAATTATGGCTTCTAACATCACTCTTGTTAGAGCAGATCTGGTCAAAGAGGAAGATTATTTACCAAATCAGAGTGTGAATGTTGTAATCCTCTGTGAGTTTACTGTCCGTGTGCCTTTAGCCAGAATCCACCTTGAGTGGAATGGGGCTCAGCATGAGGTGATAGCTGGCGTCAGGAAGTTATTGCCTAAAGATCTTTTAATTGGGGAAAATGTTAAAGCTTTGTTCAATCCAGGTAGCCAGTCACAGGAGAGGAATAATCTTAAACCTGTGTCTATTGTGAGCAATAATTTGCCTGAGGTGGGTTGCTCCAAAGGTTTGTCTGTGCAAAAAAGCAGTGTGTCTGGAAATGAAGTTTCTGAATGTCTGTCTAATGTCTCAGAAGTTAATCTGGAGTTAGATCAAGAGCAGAAAGATCTCATTGGGGAGGAAAATGTTTCTCAGGAGCAGATTAAAGTAGATGGTCAGGTTAAAGCCCTAACTAAGGAAGGAGAGGGTAAATTTGTAATGGGTAATGGATTGGTGGCTAGTGCAGCTTGTAGAAGTAAACCTGAAATGGGTAACTGTGATTTGCTAAAAGTAGCTCAGTGTAGTGAAAAGAGCAGCAGCTTATCTGTTGGGAGTGGCAATGTGCCTGGTAGGGAAAGTTTGGAGGAGCCTAGGCAGCCTTGTGAGCTGATGGCTTTGTCTAATCAGCAGTTTGGGAAGGGAGGGATAGTGGAAGATGAGTGTCCATATCCCTTACCTGTTTCCTGTGTGGAGAAATGTGACAGTGGAGGGAATGTGCCTGTCTCTGTCAGGAGTATTGACTTGCCTATGAAGGAAGCTACCCCAGTCTCCAAGCAGTTGTCTGTGAACAGCCCTGTGTGCTGGGACGAGGGAAATGAAATCCCAAGCTGTGTGTCTGGTGAAGGAGAATGTGTCTCCGGCTCTTCTGTGTCTGTGGAGCAAACAGAAGGGGCCTTTCAGCCTGTGATGGTTGAGGGTGATTCAGTTGTCTCGAAGTTGGTTGTAAATACAGCTAAAGCCCAGGAAGGGAATGGTCCTGAGTTTGTGTCTGCTGGGGAAAATGGCACTGTGACTAGGTTGCATCCAGTTAGTGTCTTAGCAAAATCCCAGAGAACAGACAATTCTGGTGCTTGTAGTTTGCCAGTTGCTAATGTGTGGTTGGAAAAGGGTGTAGCAACTCTGTCTGATCAGGGTGATACCCTAGCCAGGGCACAAGGAGAGCATGAAGGTGATTTAATGGTGTTACTTACTGACAGTTTGACAACTTGTAGCAAGAAGGAAAAGATTCCTGAACTTGTTCATGGCCAAGGGAAGGAGACTGCTTCTGACCTGTTATCTAGAAAGTCTGTAGGTGTGCCTAAAAGGGGATTGTGTAGAAATCCGCCTGTGGGGCCTGAAGTGAGTCTAAGTGTAGGTGAGACCCAGAAAGCGGCTGTGGTTGCTCAGGGAAGTGTTCCTGTAAAGCAAGCCCTAGGTGGAGAGGGGAAGGGCAGAATTTCTGTGAGGGGTGAATTGCTGCTTAGAGAAGCTCCTAGGGAAAGGAATCCTCATGGTAGCCTGTGCAAGCAGTTTACTGCAACTGAAGGGTGTAAAAGTGATTTAATCAGGGAAGTTTCAGTTCCTAACAGCCAGAAATTTTCTGTTGTGAATGGATCCACTGACTTTCCTTTTGAAAGATCCAGTGTGGGCAGCTTTGAAAAGGTCTCAGGTGGAGTAGAAGCTGTTAAGGAAGTTGAGCAGCCCTATAACCACCTGGCTGTGTGTAGCCAGCTTGTTGGGGAGACAATGCTGTTGGGACAGGAATGTCTCCATGCTGAATCGGTAAGTGAGCAGTCTGTGCTTCAGGATCTGAGGACAGATTCAGTTACTGGTTTTTCAAAGCAGAACAGTTTTATGGCTGAATGCTTGAGGAGGCAGGGGAGAGCAAGCCAGCTCTCACCCTCAGACTCTTTGGATTTGTGTGGTATCTCTGTTAGACAAAGTCCAGCCGTGGAATCCATAGCAGCTAAGAAGTTAAAAGCTAGTGTCTGTGTTGATGCGAATTACTTGGCTGGCAGGGAGAAGAAAGACTTGCTAATAGCTGTTAGCACAGAGGGCCCACCCCATCAGGCAGTGATCTCTGTTAAGCAAGAGAAATCAGGGTTTAATCCTAAAGGACAAGAAGGAAAGAGAAGACTGAATTTTGCAAAGGGAACTCACAGGTTAACCCTAAAAGGCCCAAACTCCAATGGTATTGAGCCAAGGATGTGGCATGACAAACATGTTTGTAGATGGACACTTGCAATCAATTTGTTGTTATTGCTAATGCTAACTGTAACAATGTATAATGTGCCTAATCTTTTGGAAAATCCCTTGAACATGTTGAAAGGAATACATGAAAACCCACTTTATGTTAAAGGGCCTTGCTATACAGATGTTTCACAGTTAATGCCTGTAAACAGTGTTGGAACTTTTCACAGGGGAAAATACATTCCAGACCTGATGTGCTGTATGAAAGGGGAAACTGAGGCACACTACCATATTGCGTTCATGGCTAAATGCCGAAAGTCCTGTACTATGAACAACATCAATATCTACATTGGTTTAATGTTAATTGGGTTCAAAACATTGGCCAAAGCTGGTATGGATAAAGTAGCTGTTTTCTTTAGCTCTTGGCAAGATCACCTGAAACATACAGGAACCATGCTGCAAAAGCTAACCAAGTTATACCTTAAGTTTGTAAAAAGATTCATTCATGTTATTGAACATGACTTTGATAAACCATTTCGGTTATACACTGGTACGGCCTCTAGCCCAACACTAGCTGTAGTGAGACAGACCCAAGGAAAGGGGGCTCTTGGGATGCAGTCAGCGATGTTTTGTCATCCCTTCCTGCATCAATTTTGCGTTGGGGGTGTGACGTTATTGATATAAATGGGGACCATATAGAACATGGGTTGCAACCAAGGTCCTGTAGTGGCACCAAATCCTAAGTAAAGGGGGTCATATAAGGTGTCTAAGACCAGGTTCTGGGTTGCTGATTATAATTATGCTGTCTATATGTCTGTATCATTTTTAGTTGAAGTTATGAATGTTGGCTCTATGCTGTCTGTATTTCAAGTTTGTGCTGTGCTTCTGGGGGAAGCCTCCCAGACAAGCTGGTGTTAGCTCTGCCTAGCCTGTTTGATGGCCCATTAAGGACCATTAAGGACACAATGGACCCATGGAGAGAAGGCAGACACGCCTTGTGACTCAGCAAAGTATGCAGGGACTGGCCCATGTGACTCCAGGCTCCATCTTGCTGTAAATTTCCACAGTGAAGACAAAGAGATTCTTACACCTGGAAAGGCCTATATAAGGCTGATGCTTCATCTCCATCTTGTCTTCAATCCTGCTTCTGACCTCTGGAGGGATTTTGCTACAAACTGAAGCTCTACACAAGGGACTGAATGACCCATCCCAGCGGGGGATGTTCCAGAGACTCAATTTGAACCTGCAGTTTACTCCATCTCTGCTGCAAGCCTAAACTAAGAACTTTGCCATTACTGTATGTAATTGATTCCATTTAACCAATTCTACCTCTCATCTCTACCTTTTTCCCTTTGTAAATAAACCTTTAGATTTTAGATTCTAAAGGATTGGCAACAGCGTGATTTGTGGGTAAGATCTGATGTGTATATTGACCTGGGTCTGGGGCTTGGTCCTTTGGGATCGAGGGAACCTTTTTCTTTTATTGGGGTGTTGGTTTTCATAACCATTCATCCCCAGGACGAGTGCACTGGTGGTGATGCTGGGAGACTGGAGTGTCTAAGGAAATTGCTTGTGTGACTTGTGGTTAGCCAGTGGGGTGAGACCAAAGTCCTTTTTGTCTGGCTGGTTTGGTTTGCCTTAGAGGTGGAAAAACCCCAGCCTAGGGCTGTGACTGCCCAGTTTAAGCAATTGGTCCTGATTTGGCACTCTCAGTTGGGTCCCGCCAGAATCGCTCCGTCACACCCTGCCAAGAGGCCCCTTCGAGAACCTCAGCAAATAAAGCGCACCTTGGCCATCAGAGGCTTCGGGCGGGGAGCCGCTGACGAGTCAAGCGCACCGAAAGAGCCGGGGCCCCCGGCAAGAAAGGCGCTGCATTGGCCGTGAATCGAACACGGGCCTCCCGCGTGGCGGGCGAGAATTCTACCACTGAACCACCAATGCCCTGCTCTGTTGTGCCTGCGTGCGGAGCCAGTGCTTTCCGCCAAGGGCTTCGGGCCACGCCAGCCAGGCTCCTTCTGCCTCTTGCCGGGGCCGGAGGCGGCCTTCGGGCCAGCCAAAGGGGGCCGCTCCGGCCTCTCGACCCAGCGGTGGCCGGCCCGCGGTTTCTGTAGTGTAGCGGTTATCACGTTCGCCTCACACGCGAAAGGTCCCTGGTTCGAAACCAGGCAGAAACAGCCTGGCTTTGGCTTTTGCGCCCGACGAAGCGGAGAAAAACAGGCTTTCACAAGGTGCGCGGGCGGGTGCTCGGCACCCAGACGTGGCATTGCGTCCCCTCCGTTGGTGGTCCGTGCCCGCCGCTGCCTTTCCTCTTGCATTCGCTCCTGCGCTGGCGGGAGAGGAAAGCGGGGCTGAGACAGAGAGGGTCTTCCCTCACGCTATCGTTCCGCCTCACTTCGGCAGCCCGGCCACGCCAGACAAAAAAGCCGTGCCCCGGGGGCCAGTGGCGCAACGGATAACGCGCCTGACTACGGATCAGGAGATTGCAGGTTCGACTCCTGCCTGGCTTGTGGCAGGTGCCTCTGGTGTGGTGGCCCTGCTTTTGCACCTCCCTTTGACCTCTTTCAAAGCAAAAGCAAAAGCAAGCTCCTTGGGCTCTGCCCCTGTCAGGAGGGAGCTACGCCCCAAGCCGGGCAGGGCACCAGGACAAAGGCTCGACGGTCACCTGCCTGACCCCGATGTGATTTGAACACACAACCTTCTGATCTGGAGTCAGATGCGCTACCGTTGCGCCACGAGGCCAGCTGGCGGCAAGGAGAGTTTTTGGTGGCTGGGAGAGTGGGGGGGGGGGCGTGGAAGGGCAGAACGCCTTTCCTCCGTGCTGCGGGGCCAGGACTTACCATGCCCACCACCCAAGCAAGCCGCCGGGATGGGAACCGCACCCACAGGCCTGAGACGTGACCCGTCGGGCCCTTCCCTCACAGCGAAGCAGGCTCCTGAGCCGTACGCGGCTTGACCGGGCGGCCGGAGTTCTCCCAGCCCGCGCGTGCGCACATGCCGCAGCCCCTGGCTGAAGAGCGGGACAGGGCTGAATACTCCACCCGAAACTGCAGGCATCTCAGCAAGCTGCTCTTGGCCCCGTGGCAGGACTCCTCGAAAAGAAAGGAAAGGGCAAAGAACAGCTGCACCCCTGCCAAGAGGCCCCTTCGAGAACCTCAGCAAATAAAGCGCACCTTGGCCATCAGAGGCTTCGGGCGGGGAGCCGCTGACGAGTCAAGCGCACCGAAAGAGCCGGGGCCCCCGGCAAGAAAGGCGCTGCATTGGCCGTGAATCGAACACAGGCCTCCCGCGTGGCGGGCGAGAATTCTACCACTGAACCAACAATGCCCTGCTCTGTTGTGCCTGCGTGCGGAGCCAGTGCTTTCCGCCAAGGGCTTCGGGCCACGCCAGCCAGGCTCCTTCTGCCTCTTGCCGGGGCCGGAGGCGGCCTTCGGGCCAGCCAAAGGGGGCCGCTCCGGCCTCTCGACCCAGCGGTGGCCGGCCCGCGGTTTCTGTAGTGTAGCGGTTATCACGTTCGCCTCACACGCGAAAGGTCCCTGGTTCGAAACCAGGCAGAAACAGCCTGGCTTTGGCTTTTGCGCCCGACGAAGCGGAGAAAAACAGGCTTTCACAAGGTGCGCGGGCGGGTGCTCGGCACCCAGACGTGGCATTGCGTCCCCTCCGTTGGTGGTCCGTGCCCGCCGCTGCCTTTCCTCTTGCATTCGCTCCTGCGCTGGCGGGAGAGGAAAGCGGGGCTGAGACAGAGAGGGTCTTCCCTCACGCTACCGTTCCGCCTCACTTCGGCAGCCCGGCCACGCCAGACAAAAAAGCCGTGCCCCGGGGGCCAGTGGCGCAACGGATAACGCGCCTGACTACGGATCAGGAGATTGCAGGTTCGACTCCTGCCTGGCTTGTGGCAGGTGCCTCTGGTGTGGTGGCCCTGCTTTTGCACCTCCCTTTGACCTCTTTCAAAGCAAAAGCAAAAGCAAGCTCCTTGGGCTCTGCCCCTGTCAGGAGGGAGCTACGCCCCAAGCCGGGCAGGGCACCAGGACAAAGGCTCGACGGTCACCTGCCTGACCCCGATGTGATTTGAACACACAACCTTCTGATCTGGAGTCAGATGCGCTACCGTTGCGCCACGAGGCCAGCTGGCAGCAAGGAGAGTTTTTGGTGGCTGGGAGAGTGGGGGGGGGGGGGTGTGGAAGGGCAGAACGCCTTTCCTCCGTGTTGCGTGGGCCAGGACTTACCATGCCCACCATCCAAGCAAGCCGCCGGGATGGGAACCGCACCCACAGGCCTGAGACGTGACCCGTCGGGCCCTTCCCTCACAGCGAAGCAGGCTCCTGAGCCGTACGCGGCTTGACCGGGCGGCCGGAGTTCTCCCAGCCCGCGCGTGCGCACATGCCGCAGCCCCTGGCTGAAGAGCGGGACAGGGCTGAATACTCCACCCGAAACTGCAGGCATCTCAGCAAGCTGCTCTTGGCCCCGTGGCAGGACTCCTCGAAAAGAAAGGAAAGGGCAAAGAACAGCTGCACCCCTGCCAAGAGGCCCCTTCGAGAACCTCAGCAAATAAAGCGCACCTTGGCCATCAGAGGCTTCGGGCGGGGAGCCGCTGGCGAGTCAAGCGCACCGAAAGAGCCGGGGCCCCCGGCAAGAAAGGCGCTGCATTGGCCGTGAATCGAACACGGGCCTCCCGCGTGGCGGGCGAGAATTCTACCACTGAACCACCAATGCCCTGCTCTGTTGTGCCTGCGTGCGGAGCCAGTGCTTTCCGCCAAGGGCTTCGGGCCACGCCAGCCAGGCGCCTTCTGCCTCTTGCCGGGGCCGGAGGCGGCCTTCGGGCCAGCCAAAGGGGGCCGCTCCGGCCTCTCGACCCAGCGGTGGCCGGCCCGCGGTTTCTGTAGTGTAGCGGTTATCACGTTCGCCTCACACGCGAAAGGTCCCTGGTTCGAAACCAGGCAGAAACAGCCTGGCTTTGGCTTTTGCGCCCGACGAAGCGGAGAAAAACAGGCTTTCACAAGGTGCGCGGGCGGGTGCTCGGCACCCAGACGTGGCATTGCGTCCCCTCCGTTGGTGGTCCGTGCCCGCCGCTGCCTTTCCTCTTGCATTCGCTCCTGCGCTGGCGGGAGAGGAAAGCGGGGCTGAGACAGAGAGGGTCTTCCCTCACGCTACCGTTCCGCCTCACTTCGGCAGCCCGGCCACGGCAGGCAAAAAAGCCGTGCCCCGGGGGCCAGTGGCGCAACGGATAACGCGCCTGACTACGGATCAGGAGATTGCAGGTTCGACTCCTGCCTGGCTTGTGGCAGGTGCCTCTGGTGTGGTGGCCCTGCTTTTGCACCTCCCTTTGACCTCTTTCAAAGCAAAAGCAAAAGCAAGCTCCTTGGGCTCTGCCCCTGTCAGGAGGGAGCTACGCCCCAAGCCGGGCAGGGCACCACGTCAAAGGCTCGACGGTCACCTGCCTGACCCCGATGTGATTTGAACACACAACCTTCTGATCTGGAGTCAGATGCGCTACCGTTGCGCCACGAGGCCAGCTGGCGGCAAGGAGAGTTTTTGGTGGCTGGGAGAGTGGGGGGGGGGGGCGTGGAAGGGCAGAACGCCTTTCCACCGTGCTGCGGGGGCCAGGACTTACCATGCCCACCATCCAAGCAAGCCGCCGGGATGGGAACCGCACCCACAGGCCTGAGACGTGACCCGTCGGGCCCTTCCCTCACAGCGAAGCAGGCTCCTGAGCCGTACGCGGCTTGACCGGGCGGCCGGAGTTCTCCCAGCCCGCGCGTGGCGCACATGCCGCAGCCCCTGGCTGAAGAGCGGGACAGGGCTGAATACTCCACCCGAAACTGCAGGCATCTCAGCAAGCTGCTCTTGGCCCCGTGGCAGGACTCCTCGAAAAGAAAGGAAAGGGCAAAGAACAGCTGCACCCCTGCCAAGAGGCCCCTTCGAGAACCTCAGCAAATAAAGCGCACCTTGGCCATCAGAGGCTTCGGGCGGGGAGCCGCTGGCGAGTCAAGCGCACCGAAAGAGCCGGGGCCCCCGGCAAGAAAGGCGCTGCATTGGCCGTGAATCGAACACGGGCCTCCCGCGTGGCGGGCGAGAATTCTACCACTGAACCACCAATGCCCTGCTCTGTTGTGCCTGCGTGCGGAGCCAGTGCTTTCCGCCAAGGGCTTCGGGCCACGCCAGCCAGGCGCCTTCTGCCTCTTGCCGGGGCCGGAGGCGGCCTTCGGGCCAGCCAAAGGGGGCCGCTCCGGCCTCTCGACCCAGCGGTGGCCGGCCCGCGGTTTCTGTAGTGTAGCGGTTATCACGTTCGCCTCACACGCGAAAGGTCCCTGGTTCGAAACCAGGCAGAAACAGCCTGCCTTTGGCTTTGGCTTTTGCGCCCCACGAAGCGGAGAAAAACAGGCTTTCACAAGGTGCGCGGGCGGGTGCTCGGCACCCAGACGTGGCATTGCGTCCCCTCCGTTGGTGGTCCGTGCCCGCCGCTGCCTTTCCTCTTGCATTCGCTCCTGCGCTGGCGGGAGAGGAAAGCGGGGCTGAGACAGAGGGTCTTCCCTCACGCTACCGTTCCGCCTCACTTCGGCAGCCCGGCCACGGCAGGCAAAAAAGCCGTGCCCCGGGGGCCAGTGGCGCAACGGATAACGCGCCTGACTACGGATCAGGAGATTGCAGGTTCGACTCCTGCCTGGCTTGTGGCAGGTGCCTCTGGTGTGGTGGCCCTGCTTTTGCGCCTCCCTTTGACCTCTTTCAAAGCAAAAGCAAAAGCAAGCTCCTTGGGCCCTGCCCCTGTCAGGAGGGAGCTACGCCCCAAGCCGGGCAGGGCACCACGTCAAAGGCTCGACGGTCACCTGCCTGACCCCGATGTGATTTGAACACACAACCTTCTGATCTGGAGTCAGATGCGCTACCGTTGCGCCACGAGGCCAGCTGGCAGCAAGGAGAGTTTTTGGTGGCTGGGAGAGTGGGGGGGGGGGGTGTGGAAGGGCAGAACGCCTTTCCTCCGTGTTGCGTGGGCCAGGACTTACCATGCCCACCATCCAAGCAAGCCGCCGGGATGGGAACCGCACCCACAGGCCTGAGACGTGACCCGTCGGGCCCTTCCCTCACAGCGAAGCAGGCTCCTGAGCCGTACGCGGCTTGACCGGGCGGCCGGAGTTCTCCCAGCCCGCGCGTGCGCACATGCCGCAGCCCCTGGCTGAAGAGCGGGACAGGGCTGAATACTCCACCCGAAACTGCAGGCATCTCAGCAAGCTGCTCTTGGCCCCGTGGCAGGACTCCTCGAAAAGAAAGGAAAGGGCAAAGAACAGCTGCACCCCTGCCAAGAGGCCCCTTCGAGAACCTCAGCAAATAAAGCGCACCTTGGCCATCAGAGGCTTCGGGCGGGGAGCCGCTGGCGAGTCAAGCGCACCGAAAGAGCCGGGGCCCCCGGCAAGAAAGGCGCTGCATTGGCCGTGAATCGAACACGGGCCTCCCGCGTGGCGGGCGAGAATTCTACCACTGAACCACCAATGCCCTGCTCTGTTGTGCCTGCGTGCGGAGCCAGTGCTTTCCGCCAAGGGCTTCGGGCCACGCCAGCCAGGCGCCTTCTGCCTCTTGCCGGGGCCGGAGGCGGCCTTCGGGCCAGCCAAAGGGGGCCGCTCCGGCCTCTCGACCCAGCGGTGGCCGGCCCGCGGTTTCTGTAGTGTAGCGGTTATCACGTTCGCCTCACACGCGAAAGGTCCCTGGTTCGAAACCAGGCAGAAACAGCCTGCCTTTGGCTTTGGCTTTTGCGCCCGACGAAGCGGAGAAAAACAGGCTTTCACAAGGTGCGCGGGCGGGTGCTCGGCACCCAGACGTGGCATTGCGTCCCCTCCGTTGGTGGTCCGTGCCCGCCGCTGCCTTTCCTCTTGCATTCGCTCCTGCGCTGGCGGGAGAGGAAAGCGGGGCTGAGACAGAGGGTCTTCCCTCACGCTACCGTTCCGCCTCACTTCAGCAGCCCGGCCACGCCAGGCAAAAAAGCCGTGCCCCGGGGGCCAGTGGCGCAACGGATAACGCGCCTGACTACGGATCAGGAGATTGCAGGTTCGACTCCTGCCTGGCTTGTGGCAGGTGCCTCTGGTGTGGTGGCCCTGCTTTTGCGCCTCCCTTTGACCTCTTTCAAAGCAAAAGCAAAAGCAAGCTCCTTGGGCCCTGCCCCTGTCAGGAGGGAGCTACGCCCCAAGCCGGGCAGGGCACCACGTCAAAGGCTCGACGGTCACCTGCCTGACCCCGATGTGATTTGAACACACAACCTTCTGATCTGGAGTCAGATGCGCTACCGTTGCGCCACGAGGCCAGCTGGCAGCAAGGAGAGTTTTTGGTGGCTGGGAGAGTGGGGGGGTGTGGGTGTGGAAGGGCAGAACGCCTTTCCTCCGTGTTGCGTGGGCCAGGACTTACCATGCCCACCATCCAAGCAAGCCGCCGGGATGGGAACCGCACCCACAGGCCTGAGACGTGACCCGTCGGGCCCTTCCCTCACAGCGAAGCAGGCTCCTGAGCCGTACGCGGCTTGACCGGGCGGCCGGAGTTCTCCCAGCCCGCGCGTGCGCACATGCCGCAGCCCCTGGCTGAAGAGCGGGACAGGGCTGAATACTCCACCCGAAACTGCAGGCATCTCAGCAAGCTGCTCTTGGCCCCGTGGCAGGACTCCTCGAAAAGAAAGGAAAGGGCAAAGAACAGCTGCACCCCTGCCAAGAGGCCCCTTCGAGAACCTCAGCAAATAAAGCGCACCTTGGCCATCAGAGGCTTCGGGCGGGGAGCCGCTGGCGAGTCAAGCGCACCGAAAGAGCCGGGGCCCCCGGCAAGAAAGGCGCTGCATTGGCCGTGAATCGAACACGGGCCTCCCGCGTGGCGGGCGAGAATTCTACCACTGAACCACCAATGCCCTGCTCTGTTGTGCCTGCGTGCGGAGCCAGTGCTTTCCGCCAAGGGCTTCGGGCCACGCCAGCCAGGCGCTGTGACGTTATTGATATAAATGGGGACCATATAGAACATGGGTTGCAACCAAGGTCCTGTAGTGGCTCCAAATCCTAAGTAAAGGGGGTCATATAAGGTGTCTAAGACCAGGTTCTGGGTTGCTGATTATAATTATGCTGTCTATATGTCTGTATCATTTTTAGTTGAAGTTATGAATGTTGGCTCTATGCTGTCTGTATTTCAAGTTTGTGCTGTGCTTCTGGGGGAAGCCTCCCAGACAAGCTGGTGTTAGCTCTGCCTAGCCTGTTTGATGGCCCATTAAGGACCGTCAGCTACACAATGGACCCATGGAGAGAAGGCAGACACGCCTTGTGACTCAGCAAAGTATGCAGGGACTGGCCCATGTGACTCCAGGCTCCATTTTGCTGTAAATTTCCACAGTGAAGACAAAGAGATTCTTACACCTGGAAAAGTCTATATAAGGCTGATGCTTCATCTCCATCTGGTCTTCAATCCTGCTTCTGACCTCTGGAAGGACTTTGCTACAAACTGAAGCTTTACACGAGGGACTGAACGACCCATCCCAGTGGGGGATGTATTCCAGAGACTCAATTTGAACCTGCAGTTTACTCCATCACTGCTGCAAGCCTGAACTAAGAACTTTGCCATTACTGTATGTAATTGATTCCATTTAACCAATTCTACCTCTCATTTCCACCTTTTTCCCTTTGTAAATAAACCTTTAGATTTTAGATTCTAAAGGATTGGCAACAGCGTGATTTGTGGGTAAGATCTGATGTGTATATTGACCTGGGTCTGGGGCTTGGTCCTTTGGGATCGAGGGAACCGTTTTCTTTTATTGGGGTGTTGGTTTTCATAACCGTTCATCCCCAGGACGAGTGCACTGGTGGTGATGCTGGGAGACTGGAGTGTCTAAGGAAATTGCTTGTGTGACTTGTGGTTAGCCAGTGGGGTGAGACCAAAGTCCTTTTTGTCTGGCTGGTTTGGTTGGCCTTAGAGGTGGAAAAACCCCAGCCTAGGGCTGTGACTGCCCTGTTTGAGCAATTGGTCCTGATTTGGCACTCTCAGTTGGGTCCCGCCAGAATCGCTCCGTCACAGTGGCGTAGTCGTGCTTGGATCCACAGGACCAGGTCAATTAAGCTTTGGGTCAGAACCCCACGCTATCCAAATTTTAACTTTGGGATTGAGAGTTTGGTTGGTTAAAGATCAGTGACCATGAGACAGAAAGCATCAGGAAAAGCAAGGAAACTGCAAGCCTTGAGAGACAGCCTGCAGTTTGAATATAAGCAAAAACTGGCAGAAATTCGAATGGAAGAGAAGCAAGTCTTGGCCCAGCTGGAGAAAGAGGCGGCCGAGAGAGCGAGAGAGGCAGCGGAGAGAGCGAGAGAGGCAGCGGAGAGAGCGAGAGAGGCAGCGGAGAGAAAGAGAGAGGCAGCTGAGAGAGCGAAAGAGGCTGCTAAGAGAGAAGAAAAAGCTCGTAAGGGACGTCTGGAGCTCCTGGCTGCTGAGGAGGAGACTCACAAGATGCAACAAGAAACTGCTAGACTCCAGCTCCAAGTCAAAAAAGCAGTGGAAGAACGGCAGAGACTGTATCCTCTTGACAATCCAGTCTATAACTGTGTTGATATGTGGTATTACTCTGGGCAGTTCTCTGTGTTTAACCCGTTTTGCTATGGCTATGGAGAGGGGGATTCTAACCTGGTGGGAAATAGCTGTTTGTCTGTGCAAATAAGCTGTGTGTCTGGGAATGAAGTTTCTGAATGTCTGTCTAATGTCTCAGAAGGAAATCTGGAGTTAGATCAAGAGCAGAAAGATCTCATTGGGGAGGAAAATGTTTCTCAGGAGCAGATTAAAGTAGATGGTCAGGTGAAAGCCCTAACTGAGGAAGGAGAGGGTAAATTTGTGATAGGTGATGGATTGGTGGCTAGTGCAGCTTGTAGAAGTAAACATGAAATGGGTAACTGTGATTTGCTAAAAGTAGCTCAGTGTAGTGAAAAGAGCAGCAGCTTATCTGTTGGGAGAGGCAATGTGCCTGGTAGGGAAAGTTTGGAGGAGCCTAGGCAGCCTTGTGAGCTGAGGGCTTTGTCTAATCAGCAGTTTGGGGAGGGAGGGATAGTGGAAGATGAGTGTCCATATCCCTTACCTGTTTCCTGTGTGGAGAAATGTGACAGTGAAGGGAATGTGCCTGTCTCTGTCAGGGGTATTGACTTGCCTATGAAGGGAGCTACCTCGGTCTCCAAGCAGTTGTCTGTGAACAGCCCTGTGTGCTGGGACAAGGGAAATGAGATCCCAAGCTGTGTGTCTGGTGAAGGAGAATGTGTCTCCGGCTCTTCTGTGTCTGTGGAGCAGACAGAAGGGGCCTTTCAGCCTGTGATGGTTGAGGGTGATTCAGTTGTCTCGAAGTTGGTTGTAAATACAGCTAAAGCCCAGGAAGGGAATAGTCCTGAGTTTGTGTCTGCTGGGGAGAATGGCATTGTGACTAGGTTGCATCCAGTTAGTGTCTTAGCAAAATCCCAGAGACCAGACAGTTCTGGTGCTTGTAGTTTGCCAGTTGCTAATGTGTGGTTGGAAAAGGGTGCAGCAACTCTGTCTGATCAGGGTGATACCCTAGCCGGGGCACAAGGAGAGCATGAAGGTGATTTAAGTGTGTTACCTACTAACAGTTTGACAACTTGTAGCAAGAAGGAAAAGATTCCTGAACTTGTTCATGGCCAAGGGAAGGAGACTGCTTCGGACCTGTTATCTAGAAAGTCTGTAGGTGTGCCTAAAAGGGGATTGTGTAGAAATCCGCCTGTGGGGCCTGAAGTGAGTCTAAGTGTAAGTGAGACCCAGAAAGCGGCTGTGGTTGCTCAGGGAAGTGTTCCTGTAGAGCAAGCCCTAGGTGAAGAGGGGAAGGGCAGAATTTCTGTGAGGGGTGAATTGCTGCTTAGAGAAGCTCCTAGGGAAAGGAATCCTCATGGTAGCCTGTGCAAGCAGTTTACTGCAACTGAAGGGTGTAAAAGTGATTTAATCAAGAAAGTTTCAGTTCCTAACAGCCAGAAATTTTCTGTTGTGAATGGATCCACTGACTTTCCTTTTGAGAGATCCAGTGTGGGCAGCTTTGAAAAGGTCTCAGGTGGAGTAGAGGCTGTTAAGGAAGTTGAGCAGCCCTATAACCACCTGGCTGTGTGTGGCCAGCTTGTTGGGGAGACAATGCTGTTGGGACAGGAATGTCTCCATGCTGAATCTGTAAGTGAGCAGTCTGTGCTTCAGGATCTGAGGACAGATTCAGTTACTGGTGTTTCAGAGCAGAACAGTTGTATGGCTAAATGCTTGAGGAGGCAGGGGAGAGCAAGCCAGCTCTCACCCTCAGACTCTTTGGATTTGTGTGGTACCTCTGTGAGACAAAGTCCAGCCTTGGAATCCATAGCAGCTGAAGAGTTAAAAGCTAGTGTCTGTGTTGATGCGAATTACTTGGCTGGCAGGGAGAAGACAGAATTGCTAATAGCTGTTAGCACAGAGGGCCCGCCCCATCAGCCAGTGAATTCTGTTAAGCAAGAGAAATCAGGGTTTAATCCAGAAGGAAAGAGAAGACTGAATTTTGCAAAGGGAAGCCACAGGTTAACCCTAAAATGCCCAAACTCCAATGGTATTGAGCCAAGGGTGTGGCATGACAAACATGATTGTAAATGGACACTTGCAATGAATTTGTTGTTATTGCTAATGCTAATTTTTGTAACTAATGTGTTGCTATGGCCAAGAACTGTAACAATGTACAATGTGCCTAATCTTTTGGAAAATCCCTTAAACATGTTGAAAGGAATACATGAAAACACACTTTATGTTAAAGGGCCTTGCTATACTGATGTTTCACAGTTAATGCATGTAAACAGTGTTGGAACTTTTCACAGGGGAAAATACATTCCAGACCTGATGTGCTGTATGAAAGGGGAAACTGAGGCACACTACCATATTGCTTTCATGGCTAAATGCCAAGATTCCTGTACTATGAACAACCTCAATATCTACATTGGTTTAATGTTATTTGGGTTCAAAACATTGGCCAGAACTGGTATGGATAAAGTAGCTATTTTCTTTAGCTCTTGGCAAGATCACATGAAACATACAGGAACCATGCTGCAAAAGCTAACCAAGTTATACCTTGAGTTTGTAAAGAGATCCATTCATGTTATTGAACATGACTTTGATAAACCATTTCGGTTATACACTGGTACGGCCTCTAGCCCAACACTAGCTGTAGTGAGACAGACCCAAGGAAAGGGGGCTCTTGGGATGCAGTCAGCGATGTTTTGTCATCCCTTCCTGCATCAATTTTGCGTTGGGGGTGTGACGTTATTGATATAAATGGGGACCATATAGAACATGGGTTGCAACCAAGGTCCTGTAGTGGCTCCAAATCCTAAGTAAAGGGGGTCATATAAGGTGTCTAAGACCAGGTTCTGGGTTGCTGATTATAATTATGCTGTCTATATGTCTGTATCATTTTTAGTTGAAGTTATGAATGTTGGCTCTATGCTGTCTGTATTTCAAGTTTGTGCTGTGCTTCTGGGGGAAGCCTCCCAGACAAGCTGGTGTTAGCTCTGCCTAGCCTGTTTGATGGCCCATTAAGGACCGTCAGCTACACAATGGACCCATGGAGAGAAGGCAGACACGCCTTGTGACTCAGCAAAGTATGCAGGGACTGGCCCATGTGACTCCAGGCTCCATTTTGCTGTAAATTTCCACAGTGAAGACAAAGAGATTCTTACACCTGGAAAAGTCTATATAAGGCTGATGCTTCATCTCCATCTGGTCTTCAATCCTGCTTCTGACCTCTGGAAGGACTTTGCTACAAACTGAAGCTTTACACGAGGGACTGAACGACCCATCCCAGTGGGGGATGTATTCCAGAGACTCAATTTGAACCTGCAGTTTACTCCATCACTGCTGCAAGCCTGAACTAAGAACTTTGCCATTACTGTATGTAATTGATTCCATTTAACCAATTCTACCTCTCATTTCCACCTTTTTCCCTTTGTAAATAAACCTTTAGATTTTAGATTCTAAAGGATTGGCAACAGCGTGATTTGTGGGTAAGATCTGATGTGTATATTGACCTGGGTCTGGGGCTTGGTCCTTTGGGATCGAGGGAACCGTTTTCTTTTATTGGGGTGTTGGTTTTCATAACCGTTCATCCCCAGGACGAGTGCACTGGTGGTGATGCTGGGAGACTGGAGTGTCTAAGGAAATTGCTTGTGTGACTTGTGGTTAGCCAGTGGGGTGAGACCAAAGTCCTTTTTGTCTGGCTGGTTTGGTTGGCCTTAGAGGTGGAAAAACCCCAGCCTAGGGCTGTGACTGCCCTGTTTGAGCAATTGGTCCTGATTTGGCACTCTCAGTTGGGTCCCGCCAGAATCGCTCCGTCACAGGCGCCTTCTGCCTCTTGCCGGGGCCGGAGGCGGCCTTCGGGCCAGCCAAAGGGGGCCGCTCCGGCCTCTCGACCCAGCGGTGGCCGGCCCGCGGTTTCTGTAGTGTAGCGGTTATCACGTTCGCCTCACACGCGAAAGGTCCCTGGTTCGAAACCAGGCAGAAACAGCCTGCCTTTGGCTTTGGCTTTTGCGCCCCACGAAGCGGAGAAAAACAGGCTTTCACAAGGTGCGCGGGCGGGTGCTCGGCACCCAGACGTGGCATTGCGTCCCCTCCGTTGGTGGTCCGTGCCCGCCGCTGCCTTTCCTCTTGCATTCGCTCCTGCGCTGGCGGGAGAGGAAAGCGGGGCTGAGACAGAGGGTCTTCCCTCACGCTACCGTTCCGCCTCACTTCGGCAGCCCGGCCACGGCAGGCAAAAAAGCCGTGCCCCGGGGGCCAGTGGCGCAACGGATAACGCGCCTGACTACGGATCAGGAGATTGCAGGTTCGACTCCTGCCTGGCTTGTGGCAGGTGCCTCTGGTGTGGTGGCCCTGCTTTTGCGCCTCCCTTTGACCTCTTTCAAAGCAAAAGCAAAAGCAAGCTCCTTGGGCCCTGCCCCTGTCAGGAGGGAGCTACGCCCCAAGCCGGGCAGGGCACCACGTCAAAGGCTCGACGGTCACCTGCCTGACCCCGATGTGATTTGAACACACAACCTTCTGATCTGGAGTCAGATGCGCTACCGTTGCGCCACGAGGCCAGCTGGCAGCAAGGAGAGTTTTTGGTGGCTGGGAGAGTGGGGGGGGGGTGTGGAAGGGCAGAACGCCTTTCCTCCGTGTTGCGTGGGCCAGGACTTACCATGCCCACCATCCAAGCAAGCCGCCGGGATGGGAACCGCACCCACAGGCCTGAGACGTGACCCGTCGGGCCCTTCCCTCACAGCGAAGCAGGCTCCTGAGCCGTACGCGGCTTGACCGGGCGGCCGGAGTTCTCCCAGCCCGCGCGTGCGCACATGCCGCAGCCCCTGGCTGAAGAGCGGGACAGGGCTGAATACTCCACCCGAAACTGCAGGCATCTCAGCAAGCTGCTCTTGGCCCCGTGGCAGGACTCCTCGAAAAGAAAGGAAAGGGCAAAGAACAGCTGCACCCCTGCCAAGAGGCCCCTTCGAGAACCTCAGCAAATAAAGCGCACCTTGGCCATCAGAGGCTTCGGGCGGGGAGCCGCTGGCGAGTCAAGCGCACCGAAAGAGCCGGGGCCCCCGGCAAGAAAGGCGCTGCATTGGCCGTGAATCGAACACGGGCCTCCCGCGTGGCGGGCGAGAATTCTACCACTGAACCACCAATGCCCTGCTCTGTTGTGCCTGCGTGCGGAGCCAGTGCTTTCCGCCAAGGGCTTCGGGCCACGCCAGCCAGGCGCCTTCTGCCTCTTGCCGGGGCCGGAGGCGGCCTTCGGGCCAGCCAAAGGGGGCCGCTCCGGCCTCTCGACCCAGCGGTGGCCGGCCCGCGGTTTCTGTAGTGTAGCGGTTATCACGTTCGCCTCACACGCGAAAGGTCCCTGGTTCGAAACCAGGCAGAAACAGCCTGCCTTTGGCTTTGGCTTTTGCGCCCCACGAAGCGGAGAAAAACAGGCTTTCACAAGGTGCGCGGGCGGGTGCTCGGCACCCAGACGTGGCATTGCGTCCCCTCCGTTGGTGGTCCGTGCCCGCCGCTGCCTTTCCTCTTGCATTCGCTCCTGCGCTGGCGGGAGAGGAAAGCGGGGCTGAGACAGGGGGTCTTCCCTCACGCTACCGTTCCGCCTCACTTCGGCAGCCCGGCCACGGCAGGCAAAAAAGCCGTGCCCCGGGGGCCAGTGGCGCAACGGATAACGCGCCTGACTACGGATCAGGAGATTGCAGGTTCGACTCCTGCCTGGCTTGTGGCAGGTGCCTCTGGTGTGGTGGCCCTGCTTTTGCGCCTCCCTTTGACCTCTTTCAAAGCAAAAGCAAAAGCAAGCTCCTTGGGCCCTGCCCCTGTCAGGAGGGAGCTACGCCCCAAGCCGGACAGGGCACCACGTCAAAGGCTCGACGGTCACCTGCCTGACCCCGATGTGATTTGAACACACAACCTTCTGATCTGGAGTCAGATGCGCTACCGTTGCGCCACGAGGCCAGCTGGCAGCAAGGAGAGTTTTTGGTGGCTGGGAGAGTGGGGGGGGGGGTGTGGAAGGGCAGAACGCCTTTCCTCCGTGTTGCGTGGGCCAGGACTTACCATGCCCACCATCCAAGCAAGCCGCCGGGATGGGAACCGCACCCACAGGCCTGAGACGTGACCCGTCGGGCCCTTCCCTCACAGCGAAGCAGGCTCCTGAGCCGTACGCGGCTTGACCGGGCGGCCGGAGTTCTCCCAGCCCGCGCGTGCGCACATGCCGCAGCCCCTGGCTGAAGAGCGGGACAGGGCTGAATACTCCACCCGAAACTGCAGGCATCTCAGCAAGCTGCTCTTGGCCCCGTGGCAGGACTCCTCGAAAAGAAAGGAAAGGGCAAAGAACAGCTGCACCCCTGCCAAGAGGCCCCTTCGAGAACCTCAGCAAATAAAGCGCACCTTGGCCATCAGAGGCTTCGGGCGGGGAGCCGCTGGCGAGTCAAGCGCACCGAAAGAGCCGGGGCCCCCGGCAAGAAAGGCGCTGCATTGGCCGTGAATCGAACACGGGCCTCCCGCGTGGCGGGCGAGAATTCTACCACTGAACCACCAATGCCCTGCTCTGTTGTGCCTGCGTGCGGAGCCAGTGCTTTCCGCCAAGGGCTTCGGGCCACGCCAGCCAGGCGCCTTCTGCCTCTTGCCGGGGCCGGAGGCGGCCTTCGGGCCAGCCAAAGGGGGCCGCTCCGGCCTCTCGACCCAGCGGTGGCCGGCCCGCGGTTTCTGTAGTGTAGCGGTTATCACGTTCGCCTCACACGCGAAAGGTCCCTGGTTCGAAACCAGGCAGAAACAGCCTGCCTTTGGCTTTGGCTTTTGCGCCCGACGAAGCGGAGAAAAACAGGCTTTCACAAGGTGCGCGGGCGGGTGCTCGGCACCCAGACGTGGCATTGCGTCCCCTCCGTTGGTGGTCCGTGCCCGCCGCTGCCTTTCCTCTTGCATTCGCTCCTGCGCTGGCGGGAGAGGAAAGCGGGGCTGAGACAGAGGGTCTTCCCTCACGCTACCGTTCCGCCTCACTTCGGCAGCCCGGCCACGGCAGGCAAAAAAGCCGTGCCCCGGGGGCCAGTGGCGCAACGGATAACGCGCCTGACTACGGATCAGGAGATTGCAGGTTCGACTCCTGCCTGGCTTGTGGCAGGTGCCTCTGGTGTGGTGGCCCTGCTTTTGCGCCTCCCTTTGACCTCTTTCAAAGCAAAAGCAAAAGCAAGCTCCTTGGGCCCTGCCCCTGTCAGGAGGGAGCTACGCCCCAAGCCGGGCAGGGCACCACGTCAAAGGCTCGACGGTCACCTGCCTGACCCCGATGTGATTTGAACACACAACCTTCTGATATGGAGTCAGATGCGCTACCGTTGCGCCACGAGGCCAGCTGGCAGCAAGGAGAGTTTTTGGTGGCTGGGAGAGTGGGGGGGGGGGTGTGGAAGGGCAGAACGCCTTTCCTCCGTGTTGCGTGGGCCAGGACTTACCATGCCCACCATCCAAGCAAGCCGCCGGGATGGGAACCGCACCCACAGGCCTGAGACGTGACCCGTCGGGCCCTTCCCTCACAGCGAAGCAGGCTCCTGAGCCGTACGCGGCTTGACCGGGCGGCCGGAGTTCTCCCAGCCCGCGCGTGCGCACATGCCGCAGCCCCTGGCTGAAGAGCGGGACAGGGCTGAATACTCCACCCGAAACTGCAGGCATCTCAGCAAGCTGCTCTTGGCCCCGTGGCAGGACTCCTCGAAAAGAAAGGAAAGGGCAAAGAACAGCTGCACCCCTGCCAAGAGGCCCCTTCGAGAACCTCAGCAAATAAAGCGCACCTTGGCCATCAGAGGCTTCGGGCGGGGAGCCGCTGGCGAGTCAAGCGCACCGAAAGAGCCGGGGCCCCCGGCAAGAAAGGCGCTGCATTGGCCGTGAATCGAACACGGGCCTCCCGCGTGGCGGGCGAGAATTCTACCACTGAACCACCAATGCCCTGCTCTGTTGTGCCTGCGTGCGGAGCCAGTGCTTTCCGCCAAGGGCTTCGGGCCACGCCAGCCAGGCGCCTTCTGCCTCTTGCCGGGGCCGGAGGCGGCCTTCGGGCCAGCCAAAGGGGGCCGCTCCGGCCTCTCGACCCAGCGGTGGCCGGCCCGCGGTTTCTGTAGTGTAGCGGTTATCACGTTCGCCTCACACGCGAAAGGTCCCTGGTTCGAAACCAGGCAGAAACAGCCTGCCTTTGGCTTTGGCTTTTGCGCCCGACGAAGCGGAGAAAAACAGGCTTTCACAAGGTGCGCGGGCGGGTGCTCGGCACCCAGACGTGGCATTGCGTCCCCTCCGTTGGTGGTCCGTGCCCGCCGCTGCCTTTCCTCTTGCATTCGCTCCTGCGCTGGTGGGAGAGGAAAGCGGGGCTGAGACAGAGGGTCTTCCCTCACGCTACCGTTCCGCCTCACTTCAGCAGCCCGGCGACGCCAGGCAAAAAAGCCGTGCCCCGGGGGCCAGTGGCGCAACGGATAACGCGCCTGACTACGGATCAGGAGATTGCAGGTTCGACTCCTGCCTGGCTTGTGGCAGGTGCCTCTGGTGTGGTGGCCCTGCTTTTGCGCCTCCCTTTGACCTCTTTCAAAGCAAAAGCAAAAGCAAGCTCCTTGGGCCCTGCCCCTGTCAGGAGGGAGCTACGCCCCAAGCTGGGCAGGGCACCACGTCAAAGGCTCGACGGTCACCTGCCTGACCCCGATGTGATTTGAACACACAACCTTCTGATCTGGAGTCAGATGCGCTACCGTTGCGCCACGAGGCCAGCTGGCAGCAAGGAGAGTTTTTGGTGGCTGGGAGAGTGGGGGGGGGGGTGTGCAAGGGCAGAACGCCTTTCCTCCGTGTTGCGTGGGCCAGGACTTACCATGCCCACCATCCAAGCAAGCCGCCGGGATGGGAACCGCACCCACAGGCCTGAGACGTGACCCGTCGGGCCCTTCCCTCACAGCGAAGCAGGCTCCTGAGCCGTACGCGGCTTGACCGGGCGGCCGGAGTTCTCCCAGCCCGCGCGTGCGCACATGCCGCAGCCCCTGGCTGAAGAGCGGGACAGGGCTGAATACTCCACCCGAAACTGCAGGCATCTCAGCAAGCTGCTCTTGGCCCCGTGGCAGGACTCCTCGAAAAGAAAGGAAAGGGCAAAGAACAGCTGCACCCCTGCCAAGAGGCCCCTTCGAGAACCTCAGCAAATAAAGCGCACCTTGGCCATCAGAGGCTTCGGGCGGGGAGCCGCTGGCGAGTCAAGCGCACCGAAAGAGCCGGGGCCCCCGGCAAGAAAGGCGCTGCATTGGCCGTGAATCAAACACGGGCCTCCCGCGTGGCGGGCGAGAATTCTACCACTGAACCACCAATGCCCTGCTCTGTTGTGCCTGCGTGCGGAGCCAGTGCTTTCCGCCAAGGGCTTCGGGCCACGCCAGCCAGGCGCCTTCTGCCTCTTGCCGGGGCCGGAGGCGGCCTTCGGGCCAGCCAAAGGGGGCCGCTCCGGCCTCTCGACCAAGCGGTGGCCGGCCCGCGGTTTCTGTAGTGTAGCGGTTATCACGTTCGCCTCACACGCGAAAGGTCCCTGGTTCGAAACCAGGCAGAAACAGCCTGCCTTTGGCTTTTGCGCCCCACGAAGCGGAGAAAAACAGGCTTTCACAAGGTGCGCGGGCGGGTGCTCGGCACCCAGACGTGGCATTGCGTCCCCTCCGTTGGTGGTCCGTGCCCGCCGCTGCCTTTCCTCTTGCATTCGCTCCTGCGCTGGCGGGAGAGGAAAGCGGGGCTGAGACAGAGGGTCTTCCCTCACGCTACCGTTCCGCCTCACTTCGGCAGCCCGGCCACGCCAGGCAAAAAAGCCGTGCCCTGGGGGCCAGTGGCGCAACGGATAACGCGCCTGACTACGGATCAGGAGATTGCAGGTTCGACTCCTGCCTGGCTGGTGGCAGGTGCCTCTGGTGTGGTGGCCCTGCTTTTGCGCCTCCCTTTGACCTCTTTCAAAGCAAAAGCAAAAGCAAGCTCCTTGGGCCCTGCCCCTGTCAGGAGGGAGCTACGCCCCAAGCCAGGCAGGGCACCAGGACAAAGACTCGACGGTCACCTGCCTGACCCCGATGTGATTTGAACACACAACCTTCTGATCTGGAGTCAGATGCGCTACCGTTGGGCCACGAGGCCAGCTGGCAGCAAGGAGAGTTTTTGGTGGCTGGGAGAGTGGGGGGGGGCGTGGAAGGGCAGAACGCCTTTCCTCCGTGTTGCGTGGGCCAGGACTTACCATGCCCACCATCCAAACAAGCCGCCGGGATGGGAACCGCACCCACAGGCCTGAGACGTGACCCGTCGGGCCCTTCCCTCACAGCGAAGCAGGCTCCTGAGCCGTACGCGGCTTGACCGGGCGGCCGGAGTTCTCCCAGCCCGCGCGTGCGCACATGCCGCAGCCCCTGGCTGAAGAGCGGGACAGGGCTGAATACTCCACCCGAAACTGCAGGCATCTCAGCAAGCTGCTCTTGGCCCCGTGGCAGGACTCCTCGAAAAGAAAGGAAAGGGCAAAGAACAGCTGCACCCCTGCCAAGAGGCCCCTTCGAGAACCTCAGCAAATAAAGCGCACCTTGGCCATCAGAGGCTTCGGGCGGGGAGCCGCTGGCGAGTCAAGCGCACCGAAAGAGCCGGGGCCCCCGGCAAGAAAGGCGCTGCATTGGCCGTGAATCGAACACGGGCCTCCCGCGTGGCGGGCGAGAATTCTACCACTGAACCACCAATGCCCTGCTCTGTTGTGCCTGCGTGCGGAGCCAGTGCTTTCCGCCAAGGGCTTCGGGCCACGCCAGCCAGGCGCCTTCTGCCTCTTGCCGGGGCCGGAGGCGGCCTTCGGGCCAGCCAAAGGGGGCCGCTCCGGCCTCTCGACCCAGCGGTGGCCGGCCCGCGGTTTCTGTAGTGTAGCGGTGTGACGGAGCGATTCTGGCGGGACCCAACTGAGAGTGCCAAATCAGGACCAATTTCTTAAACAGGGCAGTTACAGCCCTAGGCTGGGGTTTTTCCACCTCTAAGGCAAACCAAACCAGCCAGACAAAAAGGACTTTGGTCTCACCCCACTGGCTAACCACAAGTCACACAAGCAATTTCCTTAGACACTCCAGTCTCCCAGCATCACCACCAGTGCACTCGTCCTGGGGATGAATGGTTATGAAAACCAACACCCCAATAAAAGAAAAAGGTTCTCTCGATCCCAAAGGACCAAGCCCCAGACCCAGGTCAATATACACATCAGATCTTACCCACAAATCACGCTGTTGCCAATCCTTTAGAATCTAAAATCTAAAGGTTTATTTACAAAGGGAAAAAGGTAGAGATGAGAGGTAGAATTGGTTAAATGGAATCAATTACATACAGTAATGGCAAAGTTCTTAGTTCAGGCTTGCAGCAGTGCTGGAGTAAACTGCAGGTTCAGATTAAGTCTCTGGAATACATCCCCCACTGGGATGGGTCAACAGTCCTTCGTGCAGAGCTTCAGTTTGAAGCAAAGTCCTTCCAGAGATCAGAAGCAGGATTGAAGACAAGATGGAGATGAGGCATTAGCCTTATATAGACTTTTCCAGGTGTAAGAATCCCTTTGTCTTCACTGTGGAAATTTACAGCAAAAATAAAATGGAGTCTGGAGTCACATGGGCCAGTCCCTGCATACTTTGCTGAGTCACAAGGCGTGTCTGCCTTCTCTCCATGGGTCAATTGTGTAGCTGATGGCCTTTTAATGGGCCATCAAGCCAGCTATGCCGGGCTAACATCAGCTTTGTCTGGGACACTTCCCAGAGGCAGAGCATAATACAAAATTACAGACATTACAGAGCCAATATTTATAACTTCAACTACAAAATAATACACAGACATATAGACAGCATAATCATAACCAGCAACCCAGAACCTGGTCTTAGACACCTTAGATGACCCCCTTTACCTAAGGTTTGGTGCCACTACAGGACCTTGGTTGCAACCCATGTTCTATATGGTCCCCATTTATATCAATAACGTCACAGGGCCCTGCCCCTGTCAGGGGGGAGCTATGCCCCAAGCCGGGCAGGGCACCAGGACAAAGGCTCGACGGTCACCTGCCTGAACCTGATGTGATTTGAACACACAACCTTCTGATCTGGAGTCAGATGCGCTACCGTTGCGCCACGAGGCCAGCTGGCGGCAAGGAGAGTTTTTGGTGGCTGGGAGAGTGGCGGGGGGGGGCGTGGAAGGGCAGAACACCTTTCCTCCGTGTTGCGTGGGCCAGGACTTACCATGCCCACCATCCAAGCAAGCCGCCGGGATGGGAACCGCACCCACAGGCCTGAGACGTGACCCGTCGGGCCCTTCCCTCACAGCGAAGCAGGCTCCTGAGCCGTACGCGGCTTGACCGGGCGGCCGGAGTTCTCCCAGCCCGCGCGTGCGCACATGCCGCAGCCCCTGGCTGAAGAGCGGGACAGGGCTGAATACTCCACCCGAAACTGCAGGCATCTCAGCAAGCTGCTCTTGGCCCCGTGGCAGGACTCCTCGAAAAGAAAGGAAAGGGCAAAGAACAGCTGCACCCCTGCCAAGAGGCCCCTTCGAGAACCTCAGCAAATAAAGCGCACCTTGGCCATCAGAGGCTTCGGGCGGGGAGCCGCTGGCGAGTCAAGCGCACCGAAAGAGCCGGGGCCCCCGGCAAGAAAGGCGCTGCATTGGCCGTGAATCGAACACGGGCCTCCCGCGTGGCGGGCGAGAATTCTACCACTGAACCACCAATGCCCTGCTCTGTTGTGCCTGCGTGCGGAGCCAGTGCTTTCCGCCAAGGGCTTCGGGCCACGCCAGCCAGGCGCCTTCTGCCTCTTGCCGGGGCCGGAGGCGGCCTTCGGGCCAGCCAAAGGGGGCCGCTCCGGCTTCTCGACCCAGCGGTGGCCGGCCTGCGGTTTCTGTAGTGTAGCGGTTATCACGTTCGCCTCACACGCGAAAGGTCCCTGGTTCGAAACCAGGCAGAAACAGCCTGCCTTTGGCTTTGGCTTTTGCGCCCGACGAAGCGGAGAAAAACAGGCTTTCACAAGGTGCGCGGGCGGGTGCTCGGCACCCAGACGTGGCATTGCGTCCCCTCCGTTGGTGGTCCGTGCCCGCCGCTGCCTTTCCTCTTGCATTCGCTCCTGCGCTGGCGGGAGAGGAAAGCGGGGCTGAGACAGAGGGTCTTCCCTCACGCTACCGTTCCGCCTCACTTCGGCAGCCCGGCCACGCCAGGCAAAAAAGCCGTGCCCCGGGGGCCAGTGGCGCAACGGATAACGCGCCTGACTACGGATCAGGAGATTGCAGGTTCGACTCCTGCCTGGCTTGTGGCAGGTGCCTCTGGTGTGGTGGCCCTGCTTTTGCGCCTCCCTTTGACCTCTTTCAAAGCAAAAGCAAAAGCAAGCTCCTTGGGCCCTGCCCCTGTCAGGAGGGAGCTACGCCCCAAGCCGGGCAGGGCACCAGGACAAAGGCTCGACGGTCACCTGCCTGAACCCGATGTGATTTGAACACACAACCTTCTGATCTGGAGTCAGATGCGCTACCGTTGCGCCACGAGGCCAGCTGGCAGCAAGGAGAGTTTTTGGGGGCTGGGAGAGTGGGGGGGGGGCGTGGAAGGGCAGAACGCCTTTCCTCCATGTTGCGTGGGCCAGGACTTACCATGCCCACCATCCAAGCAAGCCGCCGGGATGGGAACCGCACCCACAGGCCTGAGACGTGACCCGTCGGGCCCTTCCCTCACAGCGAAGCAGGCTCCTGAGCCGTACGCGGCTTGACCGGGCGGCCGGAGTTCTCCCAGCCCGCGCGTGCGCGCATGCCGCAGCCCCTGGCTGAAGAGCGGGACAGGGCTGAATACTCCACCCGAAACTGCAGGCATCTCAGCAAGCTGCTCTTGGCCCCGTGGCAGGACTTCTCGAAAAGAAAGGAAAGGGCAAAGAACAGCTGCACCCCTGCCAAGAGGCCCCTTCGAGAACCTCAGCAAATAAAGCGCACCTTGGCCATCAGAGGCTTCGGGCGGGGAGCCGCTGGCGAGTCAAGCGCACCGAAAGAGCCGGGGCCCCCGGCAAGAAAGGCGCTGCATTGGCCGTGAATCGAACACGGGCCTCCGGTGTGGCGGGCGAGAATTCTACCACTGAACCACCAATGCCCTGCTCTGTTGTGCCTGCGTGCGGAGCCAGTGCTTTCCGCCAAGGGCTTCGGGCCACGCCAGCCAGGCGCCTTCTGCCTCTTGCCGGGGCCGGAGGCGGCCTTCGGGCCAGCCAAAGGGGGCCGCTCCGGCCACTCGACCCAGCGGTGGCCGGGCCGCGGTTTCTGTAGTATAGCGGTTATCACGTTCGCCTCACACACGAAAGGTCCCTGGTTCGAAACCAGGCAGAAACAGCCTGGCTTTGGCTTTTGCGCCCGACGAAGCGGAGAAAAACAGGCTTTCACAAGGTGCGCGGGCGGGTGCTCGGCACCCAGACGTGGCATTGCGTCCCCTCCGTTGGTGGTCCGTGCCCGCCGCTGCCTTTCCTCTTGCATTCGCTCCTGCGCTGGCGGGAGAGGAAAGCGGGGCTGAGACAGAGGGTCTTCCCTCACGCTACCATTCCGCCTCACTTCAGCAGCCTGGCCACGCCAGGGAAAAAAGCCGTGTCCCGGGGGCCAGTGGCGCAACTGATAATGCGCCAGACTACGGACTCCTGCCTGGCTTGTGGCATGTGCCGTGTACCCCTGCTCCCTGCCTGTCAGTTGTGGTGCCCCTTTTTTTTTTGCACCTCCCTTTGACCTCTTTCAAAGCAAAAGCAAAAGCAAGCTCATTGGGCCCTGCACGTGGCTGCTTCACAGTGACCTGGAATTGTTTCTGTTGTGTATTTGGTTGTCATGGTTTTTGTTCCTATGGTAACTGAGTTAGATTATTAGGGAATAGCCTGGCCATCTTCGGCCGGTTGAGTGAGCTCTGTGTCTGTAAATAAAATGGTAGTTTTGTTAGCTATCTGCTCTCTGGCCTCAAGTGATTTTTTCATAAACCGGCTGCCTCCCAAGTATATAACAAGTGGCGACAATGGATGGGATTCTGGTGTTGCTCCAGTAACAGAAGGACGTAGAAGTCAAGGTAAAGAACAAACAAAAAACCTGCTTGTTTGCACTGACTGTGAAAGTGAAACTAAAAATCATGGCTAGTCTGTCCAGGCCACTTGGACCTTTTGATGAGAATATAGAGCAGTGGCATGTGTATACTGAGCGTTTTGAGCTTTTTGTTATTGAAATGACATTACAGAAGCGAAGAAGGTGCCAATATTCTTAAGTGTTGTAGGGGCTAAAACCTAGTCCCTACTACGCAGCTTACTACACCCTGTTAAGCCTGAGACTAAATCTTACAGTGACATTGTGGAAATCCTAGGGTCCCATTTTTCCCCAAAACCACTGGTAATTGCTGAAAGATACAGGTTCCATGAAAGAGACCAAAAGGAAGATGAAACAGTTGTACAATTTGTAGCAATTTTAAAAAAGCTAGCAGAACACTGTGAATTTAAAGAGCTGTTAAATGATGCCCTGCGTGACAGGTTAGTGTGTGGCCTCTACAGTGAAGCTATACAAAAGCGCCTACTGACGGATGCTCAGCTTACCTTACAGAAGGCTGTTGATATTGCTGTCTCCATGGAACTAGCTACAAGGGAGGTGCAATACATCGGTGCATCCCATAGGGTGCAAAAAGTGTCACAAGAACCGACCCACAAAACTGTGCAGAGTCAAGAATGTTACCGCTGTGGTAAGCCGGGTCACCAGGCATCAGAATGCTGGTGTAAGGACCTGGTGTGTCGACACTGTGGCAAAAAGGGACACATTGAGTGTGCCTGTAAACAAAAGAAAAAGAGGCCTGTGGTCTGGCCGACAAAAAGAGGAACCCTGCATACCCTAGAGCAGACCCAGGATGATCAAGGTGACACCTCATCGCAAGAGGAAGTGCCACTGCATGTTTTGTCTTTGGCAGTGGGCTCACATGAATACTGGGTAACCCCGTTGTTGGATGGCAAACCTATACGCATGGAACTGGACACCGGTGCAGCCGTCTCGCTGGTCTCCGAGACTGTGTATAAAGAAAAGCTACAGCATCTTCCGCTTAAGGCAACAAAAACTGTTCTGAAGACGTATACGGGAGAAGCTGTGCCCATGTTGGGCACTATTGATGTTAAGGTGGAGCTCAATGGACAGGCTGCTAAATTGCCACTGTTTGTGGTGAGAGATAACTACCCAGCCTTAATGGGTAGGTCTTGGCGTGGGAAGATTCAACTGAACTGGGCAGAAGTGCACCGGATGACTAAAGAAGAAACCAGTCTAACTCCTATACTAAGGAAACATTCTGCTGTTTTTGGAGATGATTTGGGAAGTATGAAGGGAATCACTGTGACATTGAACATTAAACCTGACAGTCCACCAAAATATCTGAAAGCCCGAACTGTGCCATATGCCATCAGGCCAAAAGTTGAAGCAGACCTGGAGCGCCTGGTCACCAATGGAGTCCTAATACCAGTTACCCATAGCTCATGGGCCACTCCTATCATTCCAATAGTGAAGAAAGATGTCTCTCTCCGGATTTGCGGTGATTTTAAAGTCACTGTCAACCCAGTGTTGTGTGCAGAGCAATACCCGCTTCCCCGCATCGATGACCTCTTCGCAGGCCTGGCTGGGGGACAAAAGTTCAGTAAGATTGATCTGAGTCAAGCATATTTACAGATACACGTAGATGAAAAGTCCCAAGAGCTGTTGACTATTGTGACTCATAAGGGGCTTTATCGATACTGTCGCCTACCCTTCGGAATAACGTCTGCTCCTGCCCTGTTCCAGAGGGCTATGGACCAGTTCTTGTGTGGCTTGTCAGGCGTTCAGTGCTATCTGGATGATATCCTGGTCACTGAAAGAAATTAAGAGGATCACTTAAAGAATTTAGAGGCTACCCTACAAAGACTGGAAGAGTATGGCCTACGACTTCGCAAAGACAAGTGTGAATTCTTCAAGCCCTCTGTTGAATATTTGGGACACATCATTGATTCTGCAGGTCTTCATAAGGCCCCTGCAAAAGTTAAAGCTATTGTGGAGGCTCCCCCACCTCGAAATGTAAGCCAGCTGCGCTCGTTTCTAGGACTACTGAACTATTATGGAAAGTTCATCTCACAGTTAACCACACTGCTAAAACCACTTCATGAGCTCCTTGGGCAGAACAAGGCCTGGAAGTGGACTGAAGCCTGTGATGTTGCATTTAAGAAAGCTAAGGATGCATTGCTAAATTCTGAAGTTCTAACGCACTTTGATCCATCCTTACCCCTACAATTGGCCTGCGATGCCTCCCCTTATGGAGTGGGAGCAGTCATGTCACACATTATGCCTTCGGGAGAAGAGAGACCTATTGCTTTTGCTTCACGCACTCTAAGCAAAGCAGAAACTAACTATGCCCAAATCGAACATGAGGCATTAGGAATTGTTTTTGGAATTCGGAAGTTTCATCAGTACCTGTTTGGGCGAAAGTTTACTCTTCTCACAGACCATCGACCTCTGACGTCAATTTTTGGACCCTACACAGGCATTCCCCCATTAGCTGCTAGTCGTATGCAACGTTGGGCATTGTTACTTTCAGCACACACATATGAAATCAAATATCGGAAATCCACTCTGTACGGCAATGCAGATGGCCTCTCAAGGTTGCCTTTGCCGATCAAACATCAAGATAGTGCCCAAAAGGAAATCTTCTACTTTGAACAGGTAGAGAATACACCCATCACTGCTACTCAGATAAAGAAGGCAACTCGTGTTGACCCAGTATTGTCCCAAGTTATGGACCTGGTGATGCATGGAAAATCTCGACAAATCTCTCTGGTCTCATCCGACCTTGTTACCTACATGTCCAGGAGGACGGAGTTATCGGTCCAATCTGGTTGTTTGTTGTGGGGGAGACGTGTCATTATTCCATCACCACTGAGATCACAGATGTTAGAACAGCTACATTCCGGTCACTGTGGAATAGTGCGCATGAAGGAAATTGCACGAAGCTATTTTTGGTGGCCTGGA
The DNA here is from genome assembly GCF_020497125.1 of Mauremys mutica. Classification (NCBI taxonomy): domain Eukaryota; kingdom Metazoa; phylum Chordata; order Testudines; family Geoemydidae; genus Mauremys; species Mauremys mutica. Next base: position 127,047,246 of record NC_059074.1, read on the forward strand.
TTGGACAGTGCTGTTGAAGAGAAGGCAAAAGCTTTTATGTCATGTCAGGGTGTGAGGAATGCACCCCAGTGGGCACCCCTACACCCATGGGACTGGCCTGAAAACCCGTGGCAACGTATTCACATTGACCACCAATGGATTAGCTGAAAGATTTGTGCAGACAATGAAACACGCTTTGAAATCAGCAAGGGGACAACACTCCATTCAAAAGTGTCTGGATACCTTCTTACTTTCCTACAGAAACACACCTCATGCTACGACCCAGGCATCCCCGGCCTTTCTAATGATGGGATGACAGCTGCACACTTGCTTTGATCTACTGAAACCTTCTGAACCCCAACAAACTGTGCAACATCAGCAGCAATATCAAGTCATCAGACGGGCACCCAGAGCAAAAGACCGAACCTTTAGCCCGGGACAGCCAGTTTTGGCTCGGAATTATACTTCCAGAGCTAAATGGGTCCCGGCCACAATCATCACTCAAACAGGACCTGTTTCCTACACAGTCCGGACTGCAGAGAATCTTACCTGGCGGCGACATGTAGATCAGCTGTTGCCAGGTCATGCCAGTCCTCAGGCCACATCTGCAGTTGACGGGTCTGACTTCACCTCTTCTGGTGAGACACCGAATCATGAATCACCTGTTCCTGACTGTTCCCCTCCATTACTGCCGGCGGCTGAGATACCCCTTTGCCCAGCACGAGCTGATACCACCTCCTTACCTGCTCGTGCTGCGGACCTTGAGCCCATGGTACTTTCGGGTGCAACAACACCAGAAGTTCTCCGTAATCCACCTAGAGACAGAAGGCCTCCTCATCGGCTGGATCTTTAGCTAGGGTGAACCCACGGTTATGGGGTAAAATAATCCCCAGGGTTTAGCCAGGAATGGAGGCAGTCTACCCTCCTTCTCTAGTCTAGTGTGTGTTTTATTTAAGGGATGTTCTTACTGGGGGGGAGGAATATGTTGTGTATTTGGTTGTCATGGTTTTTGTTCCTTTGGCAACTGAGTTAGATTATTAGGGGATAGCTCGGCCAGCTTCGGCCGGTTGAGTGAGCTCTGTGTCTGTAAATAAAATGGTAGTTTTGTTAGCTGTCTGCTCTCTGGCCTCAAGTGATTTCTTCCTAAACCGGCTGCCCCCAAGGATATAACAGTTTCATTCTCTTGCTTGCAACAGGGCTGCTTCAATGACATTGCAATCTTCCACATGGCGGTTCCTGTCTTGGCTCTAGAAATACTGGAGGATAAGGCACGATGTGATTGTAATGCTGAGATTAAGAGCACCCAGCTGAGCAGGGTCAATGCTTCTCAGGCTATGGCATATGCGCAGCTAAGCCAGGCCTTCAAATAAAATTGTGAAAAAACATGGGTTTTTTTGCCACTGATATGAGGGAAGGAATGGTGGAAACTGCATTATTGGAGGTCGAAGCCATGTTCCCATTTCCCCCTGCGACAATGTTTTGGGCTCATGAGGCATTGCAAGCCAAACTCCAAACTCCCTGCAACTAGTTGCATTGTGGGATAGCTACTCACAGTGCACTGCACTGCTCCACCAACACAATGAGTGTGATGTGGACACGCCCAACTGACAATTACTGCAGTGGCTGGATGTCAACTTCAATCAAGTTGACTTATCTTTGTAGTATAGACATGTCTTTTGTTAAAGATGTTATTTCCCTTTGTGACTCAGTTCTAACTATCGTTTAGTTTATCACAGCTCTAGAGGTTTTGTACTACTCTTCTGTGATTAATCTTCCCAGTATTTTCCTGAGTGCTGCAGTTTAGCTTTGCCAGCTTTCTATTTCCTGGATCTCCCCTCGATTCCTTTGTGAATAAAGGTGTTATATTAGCTTTTATTTTCAGCTCTTTGGGATCTTTCTTCTTTCTAAAGGCATTTGATATGGAGGAATCTATATTGTTAAAAAAGAGCAGAGTGCTTTTGTAGTATTTTTTTCTTCATCATATCTGAACATGCACCAGGTTTTTCTAACAGTCCCTGCAATTTTAGATGAGTTGGAGGTCTGGTTTTCCTTTCTGTGGTCTCTCCTTCCCTGCTTTCCAGATTGACTTGGCACGTAAGCAGCAGAAGTTTACAGCAACTGCCAGCACTCCCACAGATTGTGCTTAGAAAGACTATAAAAGCTTTTAAGAAGGCCTATGAAAAGCTGGAGTGTTTTTTTTAAAGCAGGTGATAACATGTATCAAGGATCATTTGCACAGTGCTCATTGTATTTAAATGGCAGCAAAGTGCACCCTTTATAAAAGCGAGCTTAGATCTTGTACTGCAGTCTTAAATTTCCAAATCTAGAAAAGGCAATGCCTGTGCCAGATTGAGAAAACTTTGCACTCCACCAGTGATGTGCTGCCAATATTTTAACAAGGGACTTAAAAAAAAACCCAAACATTTCTCTTACCCTGTGACAAACCACATGCACCAGGAGTTAGTGCGTTTGCACAGAGAACTGATGAAGAACTAGGGAATCTATTCATTTTTCTTCCCATATGAACAAAAATGCCTTGTTTTAAACCATAACAGAGAAGGGACAGCACCACAAGACAAGCACATCTAGCTTATTGGCAGCAATGTAGTGTTAAACTTGTGTAACCTGAAGAGGTTATATGTGTGTATACAAAGACCTTTTATGAGGGTTATAATTAATTTTGGTGAACTTGCTTAGGTATAATCACTAAGAAGTAAGTACTCATAAGAAAGTGATTCTCATTCAAGAGAGAGATTCAGTTAGAATGTGCTTTACTGATGATATATACTCACCTCCTAACATAAATTGTAAAGCAGGCATTTCTCCAAGAGCTAATTCAAACAGAAAATACTTACCGGTAATCTATTTCAATTGTCTTCAGTGTAATGCAGTAACTGGAAACAAAGAGGAGAACCAACATCATGTAGTCAGCCAGCTCTCTGAGTACCATCATATGTGATCCATAGCATTTAAAACTTAGGCAGATTCCAATTACTAGCAACTGGAGTAAGGTGACCAGATAGCAAGTGTGAAAAATCGGTGTGTGTGTGTGTGTGTGTGTGTTGAGGGGAGGCAATAGGCACCTATATCAAGACAAAGCCCCGAATATCGGGACTGTCCCTATAAAATCAGGACATCTGGTTACCTTAATCTGGAGTAATGTAAATAAGTGCTTCTATGAATAATAAAGCTAATAACGATTGCATTTAATATCACTAGGAACCAAGATGCAATAATTTTTATACTGGAAATATAGTACTGGAACAGCCTTAGACTGACAATAATTTCTATTTCAGAACAGCTGATCCTGATCTAGTCAACCAGACAAATGAGTAACTTTCAAATGGTAAGTGAGACTAGACTGTCACCAAAGAGGCTAACCTCCATTCCCCTTTGCTGCAGCATCCTCTGGCGTCAGATAAACTCCTGAACCACACTGATGATGATTTAGATATAACACCTTGGTATGTGGATAACAATATAGCTCCTATCACGGAATTAATATCTCATAATGAAACCTGCATAATTACTCCTTGTGTTTTCTTGGTTGATTTATCTTACGCTAAAAGTTAACTCCCGCACCATCACCAGGAATTGTGGGGTATTTTTTTTATTGGCACATGCACATGGCAAAAAATATAGCCTATCAAGATGGAAATAATCTGTCCTTCTTTATTGTTTCAGCTGTATGGTGCAGCTATTAATCCTACCATGGCATTGCCAGTTCATCTATGCGCTGGCATATACCCCACAGACTAACTTCCATCAATGGAAAAGGGGTGATTTCATGTTCAAAATCTTTTTGTATTAGCAGGTCCCAGTGGAGTTTAAAGGATTTAACAGCTGGGTATGGTGAAAAAATTGCTGTCGTAGAGAAAGTGGGAAACTGTCTCAATCATATGCCCAGATGCAAGGAATTTTAAATTTAATATACTTTACCAGGGGGTCAAATTCTGCTTTTCCTATGGGCATAAGTCAGAACCAATTTAGCCCTAAAGATGCAATGATCTGGTGCATTTAAACTGCCAAATTCTATTCTCAGCTGCACCCATGTGTAGAAGAAGGGACTCACTGCTGATGTAACCCCTAGAGGCTGAGCTTTCCACACCAGCTCTTTCTTCTCTAGCAGCCCCTGCCCTCTGATCACGTGGTGGTTGGCCTCTCCTTGTGACTTGCCAGGTCATGCTTTAGTTCCTCCCCTTCTAGGGTAACAGAAAGTCAGCAGAAAATCCAGCATCCTTACATCTGGTCCTCAGACCCAATTCTCAGCCCCCTGGTCCTTACAAATCTTCCAAATCATCCTTATGCCCTGAGGTCAGGGGCTTCATGCCACCTTCCCAATGGCTGGTTGGGAAAGCCAGACCCGCCCTCTACACCAGCCAGGCTCCAGGTCAGGGACCCTATGATGGGCAGCCAAGGCCTACTCCATCAGACACCTTGTTGCTGCCTCCCTGGACTCCTTCCTACCACTAGCCTTTCCCCCATCCCCTTCCTGGGCTCTTTATAATGAACAGCACCTCCCAGGGCTTCTCCCCAGAAGTCCAGTTCCTGCCCTTGTGTCAGGGTCTGTGATAAATGAGCGGAGGGGTAGCTCCATTTTATGGACACCTAGCCAGCCAGTTAGGTATAAAGTCCCTCTTGGTAGCTTGTTTTACCTGCAAAGGGTTAAAAAAGCCCCTGCATATGTAAGCGGGAGAATGGTTCCACTATTGTGGGGAACTTTCCTGGCTTCTGCACTACCCGCTGAAGTCGGCTAGCGAAAGGATCTGAGTCCTCGCTCCCACTTCCTTTACCCAGAGGCCTCCCTGCCCTTGAGGACTCTCCTGTCTGGCAGAGTCCTCGTAACCCCAACAAGGCTGGGCCCAGGATTCCTGGGGGGCTCGACCCCCAACCTTGCTGTGGTCACCTATGACAGGGGCTAGGGTGTCCCCACCTCGGGGTGCTCTCTCTGCACTGGACACTTCCCTGACCCACTGATCATTACATACAATTTAAAGCAAATACAATTTATTTAATCAGCAATTAATTAAAAAAAGTATACGGAAAAATGGGAAAGGTTAAAGGAAAACACATCACCCCACTCTGTGGCAGAAAACATTACAAACAGTGTCTCTGTAATGACAAGCAGTTCACAGTCTGTTCCTTGTAGGTCCCAGGCCTCCTTCTCAGGCCCATGCTGTGCTGCAGGGATGCTGTGGGTTGGATACTTGCTCTGGTGGTGGCCACACACCTTCAGGCTTTAGGTGGTGGGACCCTTCTTCCCAGCATCAGCCCCCCCATCGGGTTAAGATCCCCCTCCCAGTCTGGCCTGCGAGGACCCTTGGCTGGGGGTGTCTTTCTGCGCTGGGCCCTTTGCCCTAGGTCTCCCTTGGCTGGCCCCAGTTGCTCACCGCTCCCGGCTCCCGACTGCTCCAGCTCCAGCCCCAGCTCCACTCTTCTAGCTCCGGCTCCACTCTGGCTAGCGCTGCTGCTGCTGCTCTGCCTCCAGCCCCCTGGGCTGCTTCTCTGGCCCCTCTGGCTGCAGCCCTGCTCCCAACACAAGATCTACTCTCCCTGGGCTGTGTCTCTGGCTCTGTGGCTGCAGCCCTGCTTCCAGCACAGGATCTGCTCCCTGGGCTGCTTTTCTGGCCCCTATGGATCTGGCACAGCTCTGCTCCCCAGCTCAGCTTGGGCCCCTGTTCTCTCCTTATCTCGGCCCCACTCTGTCTGGCCCAGGCAATTCCAGCTCACACGGAGGACGGGACCCCCCTGGCTTCCAGACTTCCTGATTAGCCTGCCCATCCTGTCAATCAGACTGACCTGGAGCATTGGCCTCTCCCCATTGTTTCTGGGGACTGTCAGTCTCAGGGTCCTGATTTCCCATCAACTCTTCCCCTTTCTTTTGGTACTGGGAGCTAGACAACCAAAACACCTCCATTGAGTTTTAGTAAGGGGACAATTGTCCCCTTACACATAGGTAAAAGAAAGGGAGTGGGCAACTGACCAAAAGAGCCAATGGGCCGTCTAGAATTTTTTTAAATTGAGAAAAAAACTTCCCTTTGTCTGGGTTTTGTGGTTCTCCAGAGAGAGGGGACAGAGCAGAGACAGGGCTGGGACTATGCTGTAAAAAGCTTTTCGTCAGGAATGGAAATCATCAGATCATACCTAAATCCTACTCGTAAATCAGAAAATGTCTAGAAAGATGTGATTAGATTTATTTCTTACTGGCTTGTGGACTCCTCTGTGCTAACCCCAAATGCTTTTTGTTGTGCTTGTAACCTTTAATCTGGACCTCCAGAAGGTTATTTTTTATGTTTAATTTTTGTAAGTGGGTTTTATAAATCTAGTGTAACCCTTCTGCCCCTCTAAGTTGGCAGCAACAAGGGCCGGGTTCAGTATCCAGGGGTTCCGTTTCAATAACACAATGCAAAACCGGCTCGAGCCCCCACCCAGTGACCTGGGACAATTACCTACCACCCCACCGGGCGCCTCTAGGAGGCAATACTTCCCCACTCGCAAGCACAGAGTCCGAGTGTAGCAAAATCCTTTTAATAAAGGAGGGAAACAATGTGGCATCACGTTGGAGAGACACCACAAACAGGACTATACACAAACCATAAGCAAAAAAACCCACTTCCAAGTACATTTGGCACTGTCCTTTCCCCCTTAGGGTCTTAAGTCCAATCACCCCAAAGTCCAACAACCCAAGAGTCTCTGTCTCTGGTCAGTGCCACCCCAGAGTTCAAAAGTTTATCTGCAGAGTTTTACCCCCCCAGCCTGGGTGGAAATGGGGGGGGGGCACACACAGGGTGTTAAAGGACACCTTACGTGGGCCAGGGCCGACTGCCCCACTTCTCCGTGGAGTTCTGCTGTAGCCTTCACCACGACTGGCTCCACTCCATCAGCTGTGCCGCTCCTCCAGCCAACCTGTGAACCGCATCAGCCGTCCCCACGAACCGCTCCACACTGCTCACTGTTCCACAGGCTGCGCCAACGTGCTGCAGACTGCTCCGCTCTGCCAGCTGCTTAGCAATCAATCTTCAGGCTCCCCCCCACTCAGTAATCTCAGCTCAGTAAGCTTAGCTCTTTTAGTGATTTCAGCTCTTAGTGGTTTCAACTTGAGCCCCAGTGCCACCTTGGCCCAACATGAATTCAGGTCAGCAGCCTCCAGATGGTCTCCTAAAGGATTCAAAATTAGCTCTGCTCTTTAACAGTGGAGAGAGGAGGATGTGCAATTGGTGTTCCAGGCCCTCAAAAGGGGCCCATACCATCAGGTACACACACCAGTCCCCAGCCTCTCTCTCTTCACTGGGTTTTGGAACCCATGTCCCTTGTCTAGCAAGTACTATTTAATGTAGGTTGAGTCATTTCCGTCATAAAGCAGTCTCATAGTTCCTCATTCACATAATTAAGGTAACAGCACTTTTTTCTCCTTCCTGCCCCAATAACAAAGAAATTGGGGATTCCACAGTGTGAAAATAACCATCCCATGCTGCTGTGTGTTATGCTAAGTGGAGTGGGTTTACCAATGCAAATGCACATTCCTAAAATTCCTTTGCCCACTCCTCATAATGTACCACCAGATGTCAGGGTAGATCTCATCCTGACTCTGCTTACACTAGCAAAAGCCTAAGTTCCAGATGTATTTTCTTTCTTTTTGTTTTTAATAAAATGTACCCTTTAAGAACAGGATTGAATTTTTGGTGTCCTAAGGGTTTTGTGCATGTTGTTTAATTAGCTGGGGGCAACAGCTAATTTCCTTTATTCTCTTTCTCAGCTCTTCCCCGGGGGGTGGAGGGGGTGAAAGGGCTTGCGGGTACCCCACAGGAAGGAATTCCCAAGTGCTTCTTCCTGGGTTCCAAGGGGTTTTGCGTTTGGGTGGTGGCAGCATCTACCCATCCAAGGTCAGAGAGAAGCTGTAACCTTGGGAGGTTAATACAAGCCTGGAGTGGCCAGTATTAAATTTATAATCCTTGCAGGCCCCCACCTTCTGCACTCGAAGTGCCAGAGTGGGGAATGAGCCTTAACAGGGTCAAACAAAGGAGCTTGCTCCAGTTCTTTGACTTCCACGTATCTTCCCCCCGGGTTTCCTCCTCACCCTGAAGATGACTTCTTGTTCCCCACTGGTCTCTCTACTACCAAGAGTGATGGCAGATTTCTTCCCTTTCTCCCTGCAGCCTCTCAAACTTTAGTTCAAAGACCCCTTATGTTTTACTGTCACTGTCTCCTGGGTTTCACTGCTTCTGGCTTCCTCCTGGCTCAGGACAGTCCATCTCCAGCCCCAGGCTTCACTGTCCATGGCTGCCCAGGCTTCCTCAAGGCTCAAGACCCACTGCTCCAGGCTCTCTCTGCTTTTAGTCCAATGGAAGAAACTCCCAGCTTTCTCTCTCTCTCAACTTGGTCTTGTCCCTGGCCTTTTCCCCACTGCCCTGTGCACCTTCCTTTATGAAGACTGTAATAAGGCTGGCTTTGGTGGGACACAACTGAGGGTATGTCTATACTACGAAATTAGGTTGAATTTATAGCAGTAGTTTTTTTAGAAATCGTTTTTATACAGTCATTGTGCGTGTCCCCACACATAATGCTCTAAGTGCATTAAGTCAGTGGACTGTGTCCACAGTACCGAGGCTAGCGTCGACTTCCGGAGCCTTGCACTGTGGGTAGCTGTGAGTAGCTATCCCACAGTTCCCGCAGTCTCCGCAGCCCATTTGAATTCTGGGTTGAGATCCCAATGCCTGATAGGGCAAAAACAGTGTCGCGGGTGGTTCTGGGTACATGTCGTCAGGCCCCCCTCTCCCTCTCTCCCTCCCTCCGTGAAAGCCACGGCAGACAATGGTTTTGCGCCTTTTTTCCTGGGTTATCTGAGCAGACACCATACCACGGCAAGCATGGAGCCTGCTCAGCTCACCATCACCGTACGTCTCCTGGGTGCTGGCAGACGTAGGACTGCATTGCTACACAGCAGCAGCGCATTGCCTTTTGGCAGAAGACGGTGCATTACGATTGGTAGCCATCGTCGTCGTACTCCTGAGTGCTCTTTTAGCCAACCTTAGTGAGGTCAGTTAGGGGGACCTGGGTGTCTGTTACAGCTCCATTTTGTTTCTTAAAGCTGCCCCCTTACTCCATTTTGTTCTTGTTCTCCTCTGTGGCTGCCCCTCCCTGGCTGTTAAGTTGTTTACCAGGGCCTCTGCCCTTCTCAAAGGGAGGGCCCTTTAAGTTGTCTAACCAGAGCCATTGCCCTTCTCAAAGGAATGGCCACTTATGCTAAGTGGGACCACTACCCTGTTCAAAGGGTTAGTCCTGTTATCACCTTGTTAAAACCTGGGCTTGGTGTAGGGTAGGCTCTGTCCAGAGCTGCAAGACCTATTGTGTTTTTAAGATCCTGGGCATGAGTCATACCTCTGGGCTCAGGACTAGTCCAAACATGCCTCTGTGGCTGCCTGCAGTTTTTCTCTGCCTCCCTCCTCCCTGTAAGAGGGGGAGCCAATCAGAGTTACTGGCGGGAAGCTGCCAGGGTTTGCCTTTATAAACAGACATTTTTTGAACAGACTTCAGAAAGGTTCTTGCATTGCTGCCTGGTCTGATCAACCAGGGGTTCTGGGGGTCCTTTCTCCGCTCTCGTTTTATTTTTGAGCGTACCCCCGTTTTTGACCCCCCCCCCCACGAAGAACGAATTGCTGCCTGAGAGATCTCCTGATTATCAAGACTGTACCGAGCCTTCTGATGTTCTTGCTGCTTCTGCCTCTACTGCTGCCTTGTGGGATGGTAAGAATCCCTCTGTGAAACTTTCTATACTTTTATTTTTATTATTTTGGCTGCTGGCTCTGTCTCCCCAGCACACAGACTCAAGCTAAACCTTGGTCTGTGTTTTAAAACCTCTCTCTTAAACTCTGTGGCACTCTGCCACTAAAAGTAAGTTTGTGCTGCTGCTAAGTTCTGCTCCTGTGGGCTTTGCCTTGGACTGTTTTCAGCTGTATCCACTGCTGCAGTCACCCCCCTCTTTGGAGCTGTGTCCTGGACACACACCACTCAGCCCTCTGGAACTATCCTTAGCATAAGGTACACCCATTAAGTTAAGTTTAGCATTATACTTTGTAAGTTAGGCTTAGAGAATTGTTGCATTGTGTTTTAATTTGTGTAGTCTTGGTTAAGTTAGCTCATAGATAAGATTTTGCTGTGTTCTGTATAATTGTAATTGTCTGTCTTCCCACTGCAAACACCCCCCCCCAGCTTCTCTGTGTCTTTCTACCTTGTTACACTCTCTCTGCTGCTTAAGCTTGCAGCCTGTTTGCTCTGTCTCACTAAGTTTAAATCTCTAGCATAAAACCCCATTGGTTACTTTCTTCCTTTCTGATACCCCTCACATTCTACATTTACACCACTGTGACACATTTTTACCTGAAATTGTTTGTTATTTAACACATTTTATCCATAACTGTTAGTTGGTTATATGCTGCTGTGACACACCTTTTTACATAGAAATCGCTAGCTACCTGTTACATTTATACCTCAGTGTTAACTGATTACCCACTGTATTGTATCCTACTGTGTTGTACCCCACTATTGAAACCCCCTTACTGTTTACCAAAAAGAAACCCCTCCCCAATTGTCTACCTTAACAACCCCATACCCCTCACTATTGAATTTTCCCTGTTTTTGTATTTTCTTAATAAAGTTTATTTTGCACCCCACCCGTGTGGTAATTGCTCCCCAAGATCCCATATACCTGCTGGCAGGGACACTGGGCAGACATGGGAGTGACTCAGCCAGATCATTCCCAGGAGATGACGATGGCTAGCAGTCGTACTGCACCGTCTGCTGCCAGCCTAAGATGTAAAAGATAGATGGAGTGGATCAAAACAAGAAATTGACCTGATTTGTTTTGTGAAATCAACGGCCTGCTAAACCCAAGGTTTTGAGTTCAATCTTTGAGGGGGTCATTCTGTGTGATAGTTTGTGTTTCTTCTTGATGAAAAGCCACCCTGTTTGTTGATTTTAATTCCCTGTAAACCATGTCGTCAGTCGCCCCTCCCTCCGTCAGAGCAACGGCAGACAATTGTTTCACACCCTTTTTTCAGCACAGAACCAGAAGCTGCAAAAGCAAAACCAGGCGAGGTGGTGACGGCAGCACAGTGATGAGAGTGATGAGGACATAGACATGGACATAGACTTCTCACAAAGTACGGGCTGGGCAATGTGCCCTGGCAATGTGCACATCATGCTGATGACCTCTGCATGAGCTCTGCATGGTCACCTGTGCTGATCAGCTCGCCACGCTGGCCAAACAGGAAATGAAATTCAAAACTTTGCGGGCCTTTTCCTGTCTATCTGGCCAGTGCATCTGAGTTGAGAGCGCTGTCCAGAGTGGTCACAATGGAGCACTTTGGGATAGCTCCCGGAGGCCAATACCGTCGAATTGCATCCACACTACCCCAAATTCGACCTGGCAAGGCCGATTTCAGTGCTAATCCCCTCGTCGGAGGTGGAGTAAAGAAATCGATTTAAAGAGCCCTTTAAGTCGAAAAAAAGGGCTTAGTTGTATAGACGGGTTTAGGCTTAAATTGAGGTAATGCTGCTAAATTCGACCTAAAATCGTAGTGTAGACCAGGCCTGAAAGTATCAGTTCAGGACAAATTGCTTAGAGCAGGACAGTTACAGCCCAAGGCTGGAGTTCCTTTACCATTAAGGCACACCGAACCAGCCAAACAGAGAGGACTTTGGTTTTACCCCACTGGCTAACAATAAGTCACACAAGCAATTTCCTTAGACACTCCAGTCTCCCAGTATCTCCACCAGTGCCACTCGTCCTGGGGATGAATGGTTATGAAAACCAACACCCCAATAAAAGAAAACAGTTCTCTTGATTCCAAAGAATCAAGCCCCAGACCCAGGTCAATATACACATCAGATCTTACCCACAAATCACGCTGTTGCCAATCCTTTAGAATCTAAAATCTAAAGGTTTATTCATAAAAGGAAAAAGATAGAGATGAGAGCAAGAGTTGGTTAAATGGAATCAATTACATACAGTAATGGCAAAGTTCTTGGTTCAGGCTTGTAGCAGTGATGGAGTAAACTGTAGGTTCAAATCAAGTCTCTGGAGTACATCCCCCGCTGGGATGGGTCAGTCAGTCCTTTGTTCAGAGCTTCAGTTTGTAGCAAAGTTCCTCCAGAGGTCAGAAGCAGGATTGAAGACAAGATGAAGATGAGGCATCAGCCTTTTATAGGCTCTTCCAGGTGTAAGAACACTTCTTTGTTCTTACTGTGGAAAATTACAGCAAAATTGAGTCTGGAGTCACATGGGCAAGTCCCTGCATACTTTGCTGAGGGCTTGGCTACACTTACAAATTTGCAGCGCTGCAGCAGGGTGTGAAAACACACCCTCTCCAGCGCTGCAAATTGCGGTGCTGCAAAGCGCCAGTGTGGTCAAAGCCCCAGCGCTGGAAGTGCGGCTCCCAGCGCTGTCCGTTATTCCCCACAGGGAGGTGGAGTACGGACAGCGCTGGGAGAGCTCTCTCCCAGCGCTGGCGCTTTGACTACACTTAGCACTTCAAAGCGCTGCCGCGGCAGCGCTTTGAAGCGCTAAGTGTAGCCACAGCCACAGGGAGGTGGAATATGGACAGCGCTGGGAGAGCTTTCTCCCAGCGCTGGCGCTTTGACTACACTTAGCGCTTCAAAGCGCTGCCGCGGCAGCGCTTTGAAGTATAAGTGTAGCCAAAGCCTGAGTTACAAGGCGTATCTGCCTTCCCTCAATGGGTCAATTGTGTAGCTGACGGTCCTTAATGGGCCATCAAGCAGGCTAGGCAAAGCTAACACCAACTTGTCTGGGATGTCTCTCAGAAGCACAGCACAAATTTGAAATACAGACAGTATGGAGCCAATACTTATAACTTCAACTACAAAATGACACATACATATAGATACCATAATCATAACCAGCAACCCATAACCTGGTCTTAGACCCCTTATATGAAACGCCCCCCCCTTACATAAGATTTGGTGCCACTACAGGACCTTGGTTGCAACCAGGTTCTATATGGTTCCAGTTTATATCAATAATGTCACAAGGGTTTATACTTCCTATCACACCAGGCTACCTCATGGTCGCATGAGTATAACACAAATTAGAGTTTGGCCCAAAGGCTACACAGTTATCATAGATTTCAAGGCCCGAAGGATCACTAGTCCTTCTCAGCATGAATTGCTTACTACACGTATCTGTTAACAGTAACCAAACATAATGCAGTCTTATTTATCTTCTGGAAAGCTGTCCTTAAGTGATCTCTGCCGAGGTGGCAAAGTTCTTTTGTGGAGGGACCAGAGATGCCTAGCTCCCTAACACCATTTCAGTTGGAAAAATTGTTGGTAGAACCTGTGTAATTTTCCTTTTCCATTTAGAAAAAACATTTTGGGAGAAACTGTACTCTCCCTTACAAGCATCGTCATGGAATGAATTATTTCTTGTGATCTTCTGGAGTTCTGTTTGGGGTTTCGGGTTAGGGTTTTTCATGAGGGATTTTCATCTGAGGTGCTGCATTCCTACTCCTGAAGCACCATACTCTTCTTGTGTAGAATTGGACATTGCTATCGATCTGCCTTTGCCTTGATTGTTCATTAATGCTATATTACACAAATGGAGGAGCAGTCTGCCCTTCCAGTACTAGGCAACACACTAAATATGTCTCAGACATGCATTTATTTTAGTGATAGGTTCTACCCCTTTGCATAGGGCAGAGAGGCAACAAGGGTTTAATACATTAATACAGGCATTAATACATACTCTGGGTTAATTAATAAGTAAAAAGTGATATTATTAAATACAAAAAGTAGGATTTAAATGGTTCCAAGTAATAACAGACAGAACAAAGTGAATTACCATGCAAAATAAAATAAAACATGCATGTCTAAGTCTGATACAGTAAGAAAGTGATTACAGATAAAATCTCACCCTCAGATGTTTCAATAAGTTTCTATCACAGACTGGACACCTTCCTAGTCTGGGCACAATCCTTTCTCCTGGTACTGCAATTGTTCCAGCTCAGGTGGTAGCTAGGGGATTTCTCATGAATGCAGCCCCCTTTGTTCTGTTCCAGGCCCTTATATATCTTTTGCATAAGATGGGAATCCTTTGTCCCTCTCTAGGTTCCCACCGGTCCTTCTAAATGGAAAAGCACCAGGTTAAAGATGGATTCCAGTTCAGGTGACATGATCACATGTCACTGTAAGACTTCAAGCCTTCATTCCTCCCAGCCTGACTCACAGGAAGGCCTGCAAGTAAACAGAGCCATCCACAGTCAATTGTCCTGGTTGATGGGAGCCATGAAGATTCCAAACCACCATTAATGGCCCACACTTTGCATAACTACAATAGGACCTCAGAGTTATATTTCATATTTTTAGTTTTAGATACAAGAGTGATACATTTATACAAATAGGCTGACCACACTCAGTAGATTATAAGCTTTGTAATGATACCTTACAAGAGACCTTTTGCGTGGACGCATATTCCAATTACATTATATTCACACTCATTAGCATATTTTCATAAAATCATATAGAGTGCAACGTCACAATGATACCAAAGGTAATTCTAATGAAAGTATCTGTTGTTCTTCGTATATGAAAAATATATAATGACAAAGAGTGGCATTAGTAACACAACTGTTATAGGAAACAACAAGTGCATGGCAGCATGTTAATAAAAGGATGGACGAAGAATAAAAAACATACAACACATCACTTAAGAAACAAACTCCATAGGAAATTTAAAGCAGACTCATGGTGCATATGGAAGCTGCCTGCCAACACCCATGATTTTAAGTGAGAATTACTTGTGTCACTTTTTCCACTGTCTCTCTAAGCATCATCATCTTTACCACCATCAAATCTCTTAAAGAGCCACCAGTGTCTACACTGGTTACACTGGTAAGGCAGGTGTAACCCATACAATGTGTTAGGTTAAGAAATATGTAGTAATTAGGCTTTGGCTGAAGTTAGGCTCAGTATAGAGGAGCCTGGGAAATTGAGTTTGTTAGTGTGAGCAAAAGTTAGAGATAAGTTGGAGACAGGACGATGGGAAAACTGAAGTTAGCAAAGACATGACCCAGGGTTATGTTGTGGGGAGGTTTTGGTTATAACTGATTTTAGCAGGGTTTCTAATGAGTGTTTTGCGAATTTGGAATGTTTTATTAAAATGCTATCAATATTGACAGTATGGGAAGGATACTAGTGCAGATGTTAATTTAAATACTGTACTGTAAAGAGCCAATAAACAGGTGGCAGAAATATGACTATGGTAATAGCTACGTTTAATGTTAATTCATATTTTAATGGGGTATAAAAGGAGTACCCTTGGTAAATTGGAGGAGTCCAATTAACAACTTAAGGATAACTTCATTTGGTTGCACCATTCCATCTTTTAATGTGAGTATAATTGTAGTACCTGTGTAAATGTTAATTGTATTCCCGTTTGCATAACTAATCATTCTTTTAAATAAAGTTTGGTTTTATCGTTCAAAGTGTCATCCAAGGTCCTCTACTAAATTAAATTTTCTGTAACCAACCTAGAGGCTTGACCCTGAGCAGCTAGGTTTGATTTATTGCCTCCTTAGATATAACAATTTAAACAATTAAAAATCAAAGTTACCCACTGGGTTGGCAAGTTGGTATCCTCTGATTCCATTAGGGTTAGTTGTATTTATAGCTTTATTTGGGGCTCAATAAAAAGCCAAAAAGAAATGCCATTGCAGGTACTTTATAGTAAGGTAATTTACCTTACAGAGGACAGGACAGTTATTGTTTCAACAACTCTATGAAAGCAAGAGCGAAATATCCCACAGCAGGATGTTCATTTCAGCTGGCAAACAGTATTCTCCTTGCTTCCAACTGAAATTGCATGGAAACAAGTTGCAGCAAACTAAAGATCTTTTGTGTTAACTTTAACTCTGGGAGATTTAATCTCTAACAGCACTCAGAGGTATTGGGTTCTCATATTCCTAGATTATGACTTGACTGTTGTGGTTTTGAAATATTCTTCCCCCCTCCCCATCTTTTTCCCTGAGTGAATTTTTAGTGCTGATGAGATTGTCACATTCATTGCCTTAGGGCCTGAAGGCATCTATTATTCACAGAACAGGTATGGAACAGACAGCAGTAGCTCATCCATCCCCACCCTGTTCTACAAATATGCCTCAACCTTGACCTGGAAGGAGCACCTCTAGAGTGTGAGAAGGCATAATTCAATCTCTAAATCCCTTCACACACTGGCTTCTCTACTAAAACTGCTAATAAGCAGTACAGGTTAGTGCCAGTTGTGACTGTGGATTTTGTGTGGATATAGGCCACCAAAGAGCCTTTGGATTATAATGACCTTCAGTCACACCCCATCAGAACTAGAAGTGAAAGGCTTCAGCGTTTGTCTACCCTGCAATGTAAGCTCAGGGTTAGTAGAACTTGAGTTAGCAGACCCTGGGTTTGTTAACCTAGGGCTTGAGTGTCTACACTCATTTGTAGCCCCAGCTTAGGAACTGCTGAAGCCTGGGTTTACATTGCATTACGTGGACCTGAGTCCAACCACCCACATCCCAGACTTCCTACTTCCCTCCCAGAATGTGGCCACCCTCGCCCTTTGTTTGTGATGTAGTGTGGGAAAACTTGACTCTCCATCTAATTCGATTATCAAGAGGACAAAGGAAGTCAGCCTGTGGAATACTTTTGGTAAACTCCCAGAGCATGAGTCCAGTGGGGCCACATCTATATTGCAAAGCAATAGGGCTTGAACCCTAGGTCTTGGCTTGACTCAGGCTCAGAACTTGCACTCCATGGGGTCCCAGAACCCTGGATCCAAGCTCTAGGTTAGGGCAATTTATTTGTAACAGAAGTGGGGCTAGGCCTGAGCCTGAGTTTGATCCCTGTGCTTACATTGCAGTGTAGACACACCCTGAGTGTATGTAAGCTTGTGCTTGAGCCTGTGCTCAAGGCTATTCCCTTTTGTGTCTACACTGCAATTGCATTAACCCAGGGCTTGGACCCATGTTTCCCAAGACCCTGCAAGGCTGGAGGATCCAAGCTTGAGTCAAGCTGGGACCCAGGGTCTGAGCCCTATTGGTTTGCAGTGTAGCCACAGCCCTACTTGACTCAAGTCCCAGGACTCATCTGGAAGTATCCCTCAGTTCCTTGGGACAACTTCCTTAGTCCTCTCTGTCCCAACAATCTGCAATCCACTGTACTGAAAATAGAAGCGCCCCTCCCCCCTCGACACCACCACCACCGATACCCCTGCCCTAGGAAGCAGCAGCAGCTCAGGTCAGTGTTAACCCATTATTTTCTGATCATCGATCTGCAAGCACACTATCAGAAAGCTTTCTCAGTTTGCAGTGGAGAGAGAACTGATCAAGCCTTTTGCAAAGCAAGCTGCTTCCAGGTAATGTGCAGGGTGGGCAGTAAAGTTTTCCCACAGTGCATCAGGATCCTAGGGATAGAGTGGCCACATTTCAGGTAGAAGTGGGGCCTCAAGGGATTCTGGGATATGGTTACTTTGACTTGGGTCTTGCACACTGCAGTGTGGACACCAGAGCCTTAGATTCGAGCCTGGGTCAGAAAATTCTTAAGGTAGGGTTAAAATGCAGTGTGGGCGCTCAAGCCCAGGGTTCCCTAACATGGGTCACTGGGGTACTTGAGTCCCACTAACTCTGGGTTGACATTACAATGTAGACATATCCTTAGTGACCAATTAGCAGCCTGGTGAGCTATCCAGCGCCTTCCCTCTAACTTTTGGAGTTTTGAGTGATCATGACCTTGTGATCCAATCAGATGAAAATTCAGCCAATGACTCCTTTAAAAAAAAATCAGGAAAAATATGTGTCAGATTCCTTGACTTTCAGGTGATCATTAGAATACTTCCCTCTGCATTCAATGCAAACACGCTGTGACAGGCTCAAAAAGACGTTGCTTTATGAGAAGTTATTTTTGAATTTTAACATTTTAGAAAATGAATGCAACTCAATGGTAGAGTTTAAAAATTACTTCTTATTTTTCAGAAATCACAAACTAAAGACAAACAGAGAGAACTTTGGAGAGACATCTCTGACTCTTTCTGAGTAGTAAATAGAACCTAAAATAACTTCACAACAAGCTCACCTTTTTATTGGCAGGAAGCATCCCTCCTTATTTCTTTTGATGGCAGAGGCCTCAAATCGCAGAGATTGTAGACAGGACAACAGCTAACCCTCTTTATTTGTTTAAATATTCTCTGAGGCAAAACTCCTGGCCAAACTAATCAAAAGCCAGTTTATTCTCTTGAAATCAATGGGAATTCTGCAGCTGACTTCTACGGTTGTTGGACCTGCTCCCTGGTTTTATTTGTGAGTTTTCTGTATAAAAACAATCTCAGGAACTGTCTAGGTTGTTATACAGATGCCATCCTCATAGTATCTGAACATCTCCCAGATGTGAGAACATGAATGATATATCTCTCCTCCTTTTCTGATGACAAGAGGCAGACTTAGTTTTCTGTTTCTCTGCTTGTATTTAAATTAGTATTGAATGGGTAATGGTGGTTTGGGGCGAGTAGAGGTACTGTTACAGGAAAGCTTGGGCACAAAGGTGGGTGTTGCATCCAGTTCTGAACGTTGTAAGGTTTACGATCATTCTTGTGGTCCTAGTCAAATCTGAAGAGGTCATTTTTCTTCAAAACTGCGTTGGTGACAGCATAATTTCTTCATTACAGTGTGAGGCCAGGCATTTGGATGTTCCTGGCTAAAGTCCTAGCCTCAGCTATCAGGCGTGATGCAGACTTATGGTCTCTTGACTGCCTGTTATCTTTAGTCTATCTGTGAGAATGACATGGTTCCCCTACAGATCTGAATTAAGAAAGGAGGGTGTAGGTAGCCTGCAAATTATTGCAAGAACCATCCTGGCAGCAGGAAGTCCTTTCTTCCCAGTCCTGGAATCATGCATCTTCTTAAGCTCTTTCAACACCTGCACAAATGGCAAAGCTCGTCAGTGAGTCATATGGTAGTGTAGAGTAGTCATTGAGTGTGAGTTATTAGATAATGGATGTAAAGTTGGCAAAGTTATGGTAACTTGCATGGATTTGGCATTCCATGAATACACTCCATGGATAGGAATGTGGCAAGTGGAGTAACTATCAGAAAAAAAGGAGATGCGATTGGAAAAACAGCCCTGGCTCAAGGGGGAAATTCTGCTAAGCCTAAACTGCAATGGAGTAAACAATCCAAAAATGAATAATAGAAAGCCACAAAATAAAGCAGCCACACAGCATTATGATCCACCAGTGCCACTGGAGACATCCCCAACCTCCCCAGCAGCACGCATGGTGGCTCTAGACGATGTGTATAATTCTCTATGGGATGTCTTTGAGAGTGTGATCTTCTGTGGGGTTGCTTTGTTCAAGCAGCTGCAAATGATACTTTTTCTTTCCACATTAGTTCTTGGCTCATCACCAGCCTCTCTGAAATGTGATGCATCTGAGAACAGCATTCCCAATGGACTCTGCAAGCCAGGCAGTGCCACAAACCTGGCCAATAAATCACATTACTGAGCTGCATCCTGGATCCACAATCCAGACCACACCTATCTCATTTTGTACATTCTGCATCACAAATTCTGACTCACATTTAATCTTTGATCACAATTTACTTACATAGCTGGGATTAATTTACACCTTACTCCCAAAGGACTAAAGTCTTCATGCAGTCATAACCCCAGAAATAAATGGGGCCAAATTTATCTGTGGTATGCAGTGGACTTATAAGAAGGATAACTTTGGATACAACTGCTTGTCTGTACCTAATCAGGGTCTACTACAAAAAGGCATGTAGGAAAAATATTTCTATCAAAAGACAAGGGAGAGTTAGTAAGGACCAGGAAATTGCAGAAGAAGGTTCTTGTGGGCAAGGGGCTGTTTCTGCATTTTTTCAATATACTGCAAGTATATACCAAGCAAACACATTCTCCACGTTTTAATTTCTTCATCTGTAGTTGGTACAAAGCAGACATGGTTACTGTTGTAACAGGATCAGCCAACAACAACTGGGGGTCTAAAGTTGCCCCTAAGTTATGAACCCTAGTAACTAATGATAGACACACTCTCAATCAAAGGGACCAATATTAGCTCCACCAACTCCGCTGCCTGCTTCTCCTAACCCAGCATTATCACCTCAGTAGCTTCATCCACTTGCCCTGATCCATGCCCCTGTATTAATTAGACATTGGCTAAGGCGCTAAACTGCATCATCCGAATTGGATGAGACAGAGATGTACAGTTGGGTATCATCAGCATACTGAAGACACTGCACTCCAGGCCTCCTTACTAACCCTGCCAATGACCACATATATAAACTGAACAGGAAGGGTGACAGAGTGGCACCCTTTGTCATCCCACGCTTCTCTTCTTTTTTTTTACCATCTCCATCCCTTCTCTCATTTCCCACTCCTTATCTGCCTTTGAACAACACTACGTCTGACCCTTCTCTCTCTCTTCATGCAGCTGTCATCTCCAGTCTTCCCCAGCTACTCCTCAACCTCCTTCCCCAACAGCATTGACTCTTGGCTCTCCCACTTCATTTCTTCACAACCCACTACCCTCATCCTCATCCCATGCTGGCATCTCATCCAATCCTTTTGTTACCCATCTCCTCAACCTCACCCCCTCATTTGCCATGGAACAATCCCAGGAGAGTGTTCCAAGCAGAAAGGGTGGCCCAGAGACAAGCAAGAAGATGTGCACTGGGGAGCAAAGAAACATGTAGTTAAGGTTATTAGTATTGGTAGAGCAGAGGAGGCCCAGGGAGCAATGTTATAAGAGACAAAAGTGCTAATAGGAGTAGAAGTATTGAGTACTTCTTTTAGCTAGTAAAGCGGGCAGATAGGACACTGAATACACACAGGGAACAGATCCTGCTGAATAAAAAGGCATCACCTTTCAGTGTAGAGCCCCCCTTTAAACCATCAGAGTTCTGTTTGCTAACATTAGGAGGAGAGTGTCAGCACTGCAAAAATAAGGGCTTGACCCAGCAACCCTCACTTATGTCAGAGAGCCGGGCTCATGAACAATATGACTGACTTCAGTGTGACTGTGTTTGAAGTAGGGTTGTAGAATTGGGCTCCGAGCAATTACAATAAAGATCACAATCGACTGAAGTGAATGATTTACGATTCCCAATTTTAGTATAAAGTATTTGGAAAGATGCCAAGATGCTAATTGGCTTGATTATAAAAACAAAAAAAACCCAAAACCAAACAAATCCCAGACCCGACACAGACGGCTTCTTTGTCTCAATTATTTTTCTTTTTGTTGCGTGCTTCTCTGTGTCACCACTTAATTAGTGACTAGACCTTTGCAGGAGAACTTGTTATTTATTTATTTATTTATTTATTTATTTTTAAGGTGAGTAGTTACACATGCAATAGTAAAACTGAAGCCCTGCTCCTTCAGTGAGCGCCATGCACACTGCGCTTATACAGGTTCAGTGGGCAGGGCACTAGCCTGAGACTTAGGAGACCAGGGCTCAGTTCCCTGCTGCTGCTGCTGCCCTGTCCCTGTGGGACCTTGGGTAAATCATGTAGTCTCTCTGTGCCTCAGCTCATCATGTGTACAATTGGGATAATAGTATTACTCTAAGGCACAAAGGTATTCTGAGGATAAATACATTACAAATTGTGTGGTGCTCATTACTACAGTGATGGGGGCTCTGTAAGTACCTAAATCAATAGCCCCTTGCACAAATAGCAAGTTATAGCCACAGAGCTCATTGCAGGATTGGGGCCCAAACTGCACCTACTTCAATCACAGACTAGGACCATGAACAGGAATCGCTCAAATAAATTCACCCTCCAATCCATTTTCCAGTTTGTTTCATTTAGAGACAGTGGGTCAAATTCTGCTCTGATACACCTGTGTAATCCTCCACACTGAAATCTACGGGTATGGTCTTTGATAGCAGAGAGCAGACTGTTGTCCAGTCAATCTAATTTATACTAGTTAAAATGAGTAGTTTTAGGAGCTAATGCAGGTGGTGGGCCTGTTGCTCCCTTGAGGATTATGGGGTTTAAAGGGTCAGAACTTCCTCTACCGCCTAGTACTCAGTTGATGACATTAGCAGATTAATGTTTGTTTGCATTTCCCCAACAAAATGGGTGTGAGATCAGAAACTGAACCCTTACCATGGCTTCTGAACCAATTAGTCAGTATTACAAATCACTTGACAGATTACGATGCCTATAGAAGTGTCTGTGTGTCTGGGGATTTACACAGTTCTTAAAACTATCCAGTGTCCCTCTTAACATGCCTGGGTTTAATCAACAGTGAACTATTCTATTTCCAGCACCATTTAATAGAATAATAATATGTGAAATTGTTTATCTGTGTAATAAACTATGGGCCAGGTTCCCATCTGGTATAAATAGGCTTGGCTGATTTATACTAGCTGAGGATCTGTCCCTACCTCTCTAGTTCTGACTGAATTTAGTGAGTGGCGTTTCTTTTGAAGCCCATTTTTCTGTTGTTATACATACCTAAATACATGTTTTGCTACCTAATAGGTGGTCTCATTTTCAGAGCTGCTAAGCAACTGCAGATCCATAGACTTTCATTTAGGTGCCTTATGCAGAGCTAAGGCCAAGATTTTCAAAGTTGACTAGTGATTTTAGGTGCCTCGGTGTTTGGACTTTTGGTTTAATTTCACCCAGAGTGCCCTGTGGAGAAAAAGGGGTTCAAGAACAGGAAAGAGAGGGAGAGATTTCCAAGATGGGCAGCTAAAATGTTGGCAGGTCTCAATAGAAATTAAAAGCACATTCCCATGCACTGCACTAATTATCAATTAAATGATAGTAAAAAAAAATACCCAGTCAGTTATATTTACATCAAACAATTAAATTCTATTCTTTTTACTGAATGTCCTATAGTTACAAATAGTAATTTATGGCCATTTAGCAGCCAGGCTGAATATTTACAGCGTAATTAACCCGAAACGGTCTTGAATAATGTTTTGTTTACAATTGAAGTAATAAACTGAATGCACGAGGGGACTGAAGGAGCTAATTAAAAGGAACAAATAGAGAAACAACTCAGTGTTGGATATCTGGGTGCATGCTGTTATTAGACTATGCTCCTTTATGGGGAGATTTATACGAGAGGTGATTCAACCACAGTTCTGTTTGGACTCAATGCATGCAATTCTCATTAACACTAAGGCCCCTTTGCACCCAGAGGCTTTAAAGGGGATATCTGCTGCCAGAGGCATATAAAGGGTTGTTAGTGTAAATGAGAATCAGGCCAAATAAGAATAGGACTGAACAAAAATGCTAAAAGTAATAGCTTACCGTATCTAAAATGCTCAATATTTTAAAAGGGGCTTATAATCACTACTACCTGATCAATCCAAATTAATATCATCCAGATGCTTCATGTCTACCTAACAGCTGCTAAACTCTGAGCCTAGGTCAATCTCCCCCTGAGATCTGTGTCTTGCTACGGCATTCTGTCAGTGATCTGCACTATTGCCAACCTCAAGCATTCAACAAATGGGAATGAGGCTCCCAAGAATCAGAAGATTGGCTTAAAAATCAAGAGATTTTAAAAATAATAAAACTGGGGTTCTTTTTATTTGCCTTCTGGTTCTTGAGTCTCTAGTTGAGAGTCTTCATGTTTTCAAGCTTTTCACTGCAGCCAGGAGGGCTGGAACTATTTTTTAAAAGATGAAACCTGAGAAGATCTGGTAGTCACATGACTCCAAAAGCTGGGGCTTTCTACACTGGATATTGTGAGAAAATGGCAAGAGTTGGCAACACTGGCTATGAGACAAGTAGTTTTTTCTCAGTTTTCCTTGTAGCTGAAGATCACAATTCTGTTCCCATTGAAATTTTGAGAGTTTCGCCACTGACTTCAACAAGAGCAGGAGCAGACCTGAAGTGACATCAAGGTCATGTCTACACTGGGAAAATATACCGGGTTACAGAACATATTAACCAACATGATAAACACAATCTACCCACTAGTGGCCCAGTGTACATGACAAAAATGTGCTTTTTAAAATAGTTCCACATGATTGTGAGGTCCCCTTAACAGTCAGGTAGACTCAATTTAACTCCTTTGCAATCATTTTAGCTGGCCATGTTGTAACATGATTCTTAGGTGTTAAAATGTGTCTACAGAGCATGAAGGGGGTTTTCTAACTATGTCAAACTAACTTCAGGTATGTCTTCCCTGAAAAAAGGTGTGTTTTTAACTACAGGTTAGCTAACTTATGTGAACTAACTTGGGTTGTAATAGCAGTGAAGACATGGCAAGTCAGCTTTTAACGCAAGTTAGCAGCTCAAGATAAAGCCTGGGAGTGAACTCAAACAACTAACCTGAGTTAAAAGCCAAGCTCCCATGTCTTCACTGCTATTGTAACCCAAGTTAGCTAACCTGAGTTAAAGACACACAGCCCTTTTTGAAAGCACTCTTCTTCATTGTCTAGACATAGCCAGCGTGAACAAAGTCCCTCAGGATTATCCATGACTGTCTAACACATTTTTAAACATGACTTCCCCTTGTTTACATTAGGTTTCGTTTTGTGTCACATTCAACACCAGGTTAGTTAAAATGTGTCATGTTACAAATACTTAATTAACACATGATACATTTTCTCAGTGTACACATGGCCTAAGAGACAGGTTGCACCAACCCCACTTCAGACCAGTTCATTTTCACACCAGACTCAAATTATAGTGGGGCCCATTCATTTCTGGCATAACTTTGTTTAAGCTGACAGAGTCACACACATCAAGAGTAAGATATTACTATAGGAGCTGTTGTCTTCCTAGACATAAGGGTTGTGGACAAACCTGACTTACAACCAACAAGAGTTTATGAAACACAGATCATGCCAATATAACTTGCTAGTCTTTTTCAGTGCAGTAATGGAGTGGGTGGATACTGAGAATGTGATGGACATACTTTGTCTTTATTTCAGCAAGACCTCTCAGACGGCACCATTCTGGAAGCTCCAAGAAGCTAGAGATGTATTTTCTGAATTATAATACAATAAAAGTAGACAAACAGTTGACAGCTAGGAAATAACTACCTGTTATCGATGGTGTGACTGTTCTGTACATCACAATAAGCTGGTAGGTGAGGGAGTTGTGTTGGTTGGACAGGGATATGAAAGAAACCTGTTCTGCAATGAATATTATTCAACATATTCACTAGAGACCTAGTGTAAATTCAACAATGTTTGCTGATGATATAAAGCTGGGAGATCTAGCAAGTATAGAAGAAAGCAGAACACAAATACACATTTAACTAGGCAACTGGGAGATCTTGTTGGACTAGTGTGAGATGAGATATAGTGTGCAGAAGCATAAGATGATACACATGGGGAGAATGTTACCTAAAAAACAACCATGTCTAAAGAGACATATGGGTAATTCTCAATAACAAACTGACTATACATTCTTAGTGCAATTCTGCTGCAAAAGGCCAATTCACTCCTGAGATATGTATATACTGCAGAGAGATTTCATAAAGGACAAGAAAGGTTATATTATCTCTTTTTTTACTTAAACAGTAAGAATCCTGAGTGTAGTTTTTGTCGATATACTTCAAAAAAAGATGTGGAAAAGACAGGGGAAGTTAAAAGTTAATCAAAATAAACTAGGAGATCTATCATGTAACTTGACTTCTGAGGAAGTCACAAAATCTGGATCCTGATCTAGATTTCAGTGGTGTTTGGATCTGGCTATTTTAATTGTAAAGTCAGCATCAGATTCCAAACACCTCAACACTGCAGAACTGGGGTTTTGGTTCAGGACCACTTACTAGTAGGAGCAGCTTGTTAGAAGGTATTTCCATCACAGGTGTCTATCAGTAGGAGCTTTGTTTGTTCACAGTGTTGAGGTGATAAAAAGGTAGGTTAAACAGAGCAGGATTTTATGGGAAATGTCACTCACAGAGGTTGGCAAATTGCATTCGTTTAGGCTGTGCTAAAATCCTTTTTTTTTCTTCTTTCTGTTAGTAGCTATGCTTTAGGGAGCAGTGCTATGAAAAATCACCAGAGACTTAATGCTTTTAAACTCATTTAAGTTTGGAGGAATCCATAAGAACTGATGGTGCGAAAAGCCCATAGCATCAGGTTTAAATGTGTTTTGGCACAACTTCTCAGCCAGCAGCCTCTGCTAAGGGCTTCATTATACAAATTAAGTGAGGGATTTATCACAGACAACATGAATTTATATATTATCTATGACAGGGAAAGAGGTGGAAAGAGAGATCAGTTTTTAAAATGTTGTTTAAATTGTATCTTATCTTACCAAGTGTGTTACATTGCTTTGTATCTCCATACCACAGATAGACAAAGGGGAAGAGTAGAGGATGGAGCAGATGTAACGGTTTTAGTACTTGAATGCAACACTTGCATCTTCATTTTTTGGGGACATTCATTTTGTCTATTTTTGGAACTTCAGGATGGAATTTTCAAAAGCACCTTGATACCATGTGTTTCAAGGTTTCTTCCAAATCAATATCGGCAAGTGGACTAAGCAGTATTTGTATCTGCTCCCAAGCCTTACTGGTGTATGGTGTTACTGCACAATAACAGTACTACATAGCTTTGAGTACAATGAGGCACTGGATGGTTCAGATTGTAAGTAAACCACTGCAGAGCTTTTTACCTCAAAGTCATTGGTGAGAATCCATCAAGCAATCTTGGGTGACAGAGAAAGGTTGGGACTTTTTAGTCCTGAATTTTCATGGAGTACTTATAGTTTCTATATTAAATTTTCTATATGCAGTGATATATGCAGTGATATGCAGGGATTCAGTTCCCTAGGGCAGGAACTGAATCCAAGATCTCTACATCTAAAAGTGTAAATGTTTTCTGGTTGAGCTGAAGGACCAGCTCTATTAGCTCAAACAAAGGAACAGTCTCATAAATTTCTACACAGTGAGATATACAGTCTAGCCACTAGAGGGGGATAAAGAATCACATGGTGTGAATGTTGGTTAGACTTACACTCTCCGATTCACATGCTCATCCTCCTGACAGGGGCCTGTTTTGGCCCTGCAGAGCAAACTTCCTCATTGCCCTGTATCTTGTGTGCAATCCACTGTAATTAACCTCCCCTCCAAATTCAGTGACATTAGAAGCAGAGTTCTGTTTGTCACTCATCATCTGTGCCCCAACGCTAATAGTAAAGATAAAAGGTGTAGTGGAATGGTCTCCTTCTGGAGCTACTAGCATCATCTTTGCAGTACTCCAAATAAGAAGAGTTAAGCAGAGATTCAGACTCAGTCATGGTTATGTGTTGCATTCTCTCCTATCAGCTGGCTCCAGTGCTTATTCCTATTCTTCCTATGCTTTTAATTTAACCGTAAGGGCTTTAGGAAAGCACCTATGCTTTCTCCAGGTTTTTATACCATGCCCAATCACATGGTATGTGAATACCCAGTGGGGATAAGATATCCATTGTGTCATTCATCAAGACACTATAATAAATGGTTCTTAATTAGCTTGGGCTATAGTTTCCACAAGGGCTCAGGGGAGTTAGATGGCCCAACTCCCACGGACTTTCAATGGGAGCTGAGGATCAAACTTCCTTAAGCCCCTTTCAAAATTCCAGCCTTAGAGAACAGCAGCTTTCAGGAAACACTTATCATGAAGAAGAAACCATGATGCATCTAAATTAATAAGCAGTGAATTTGATTATCCTCAGCCCTTGTACATGGAGTAATGGTACCACTGCTCATGAGACACTTCTGAATGGAATTTCCCTGTGGTGCACAAGGACTGTTATGCACCGAATGCCCTACTAACAGCAGGAGCTGTATGCCCATAATCCTTCATGTGCTACAATGAAAGCTTGGCCCTTACAATGGAATTCCTATGAAATGATACAGTGCGCCTTCATTAACACCCAAGAAGGAGCTTATGATTCATGTCAGTGCGGTGACTATCAAGACAGTTAATAATTAAGCCAATGAGAGGATGCACATGGGGCGTGGAGCTTTGTCTAATGCTGCCAGTTCCAAGTGGTTGCAATGATGTACTAAGCCAGGACCAGACATGCTTTAATTGATTCCATCTTTATTATATGGCAAACAAACTCTCATGTTAGGGCAGGAAAAGCCATACAAATGTGTAATCCCTGTGGTCTGAAGCTCTAGAGCAGGGGTGGGCAAACTACGGCCTGCGAGCTGGATCTGACCCACCAGCTGTTTTAATCCAGCCCTCGAGCTCCTGCTGGCTGCTTTTCCATGCAGCTCCTGGAAAGCAGCGGCTCCAGCCGGGGAGCAGGGTCGAGGGCTGCTCCACACGGCTCCCAGAAACAGTGGCATGTCCCCCCTCCGGCTCTTATGTGTAGGGACAGCCAGGGGGCTCCGCTCTGCACGCTGCTCCCACCCAAGTGCCACCCCCGCAGCTCCCATGGCCGGAAACCACAGCCAGTAGGAACTGCAGGGGTGACACCTGTGCATAGGGTAGCATGCAGAACCGCCTGGCTGTGCCTCCATGTAGGAGCCAGAGAAGGGATATGCCGCTGCTTTCGGGAGTCTCTTGAGATAAGCAGTGCCTGGAATCTGCACTCCTGAGCCTGCCTCCGAGCCACAAGCTCCTGCCCCAACCCTGATCCACCTCCCACCCTCCAAACTCCTCGATCCCAGCCTGAAGCACTCTCCTGCACCCCAAACCCCTGATCCCCAGCCCCACTCCAGAGCCCACACCCCAGCCAGAGCCTGCACCCCAAGACCCTGCCCCAGCCCTGATCCCCCTCCTGCCTGCCAAACCCCTCAGTCCCAGCCCAGAGCACACTCCCACACCCCAAACTCCTCATCACCAGTCCCACCCCAGAGCCCCCACAGCCCACTCCCCTGCCCCAGCCCAGAGCTCCTTCCTTCACTGTGAACTCCTCATTTCTGGCCCCACCCCGGAGCCTGCACCCTCAACCAGAGCCTTCACCCCCCCACCCCCTAACCCCAATTTTGTGAGCATCCATGGCCCGCCATACAATTCCTATTCCCGGATGTGGCCCTCAGGCCAAATTGTTTGCCCACCCCTGCTCTAGAGGGTAAGGAGCTCGCTGCTCCCATCTGTTGGTGAACAGGTAAGGAATGGCCACAGAGCTCAGTCCTCTGCATAAGTGATTTACCCAGAACCATGGGCGCCAACTTATATGGGCTCCTGGGGCTTTAGCCCCAGGAATATTCACAGACAGGGGCTCTGCTCCAGCAATATTTGGAGCTAGGTTTCTCCCCTGCTCTGTGCTGCCGGCAGCCCAGAGACCTTTAAATCCCAGCCGCGGCCGGGAATCAGAGGGCTCTGGGCTGCCTGCCGCGGTTGCAGGCAGCCCGGAGCCCTTTAAATCCCAGCCGCGGCTGAGATTTAAAGGGCTCTGGGCTCCCCGCCACAGCGGGAAGCCCAGAGCCCTCTGATTCCCGGCTGCAGCTGGGATTTAAAAGGCTCTGGGCTCCCCGCGGTTGCAGGCAGCCCAGAGCCCTTTAAATCCCAGCCGCGACTGAGATTTTAAGGGCTGCGGGCTCCCCGCGGTTGCAGGCAGCCCTGATCCCTTTAAATCCCAGCCGCGGCTGAGATTTAAAGGGGTCTGGGCTCCCCGCCGCAGCGGGCAGCGCAGAGCCCTCTGATTCCCTGCCGCGGCTGGGATTTAAAAGGCTCTTGGCTCCCCGCAGTTGCAGGCAGCCCAGAGCCCTTTAAATCCCAGCAGCGGCTGAGATTTAAAGGGCTCTGGGCTCCCCGCCGCAGCGGGCAGCCCAGAGTCCTCTGACTCCCAGCCGGGGCTGGGATTTAAAGGGCTCTGGGATCCCCGCGGCTGCCAGCAGCCCAGAGCCCTTTGAATCCCAGCCCCTGTCCGCTGATTGCCCCCTCCCCAGACCCCTGTCTCAACTGCCCCCCAGAACCCCCACCCCCTATCTAAGCACCACTGGTCCTTGTCCCCCGATTACCCCCTCCCGAGACCCCTGCCCCTAACTGCCCCTTGGGACCTCAGCCCCTATCTAAGCCTCCCTTCTCCTTGTCCCCAACTGCCCCCTCCTGAGACCCCACCCAACTTCCCCCCCAGGACCGCACCCCCTACCTGTCCCCTGATAAACCTCCTAGACTCCCATGCCTATCCAATTGCTGCCTGTCCCCTGGCTGCCCCTTCGAACCTCTGCCCCATCCAACCCCCCCTGCTCCTTGTCCCTTGACTGCCCCCCGGAACTCCCTACCTCTTCTCCAACCCCCAAACCGCTTACTGTGCCACTCAGACCAGCGTATCTGGCTCTGTGCAGCTCCAGACAGTTGCTGCCATGCTCCCCCATGGAGCCCACAGCCCTCTCCCACCCCCAGCACCTGCCTTCCAGATTTGAACACCTCAAAATTCAGGAGTGCTCAAGCTCAGTTTGGGCAGCTTTTACTTCATTTCTCCCAAATCAGTTTCCCCTGCAAGGTGCCAATTGAAGGTGTTGGAGAACAGAGAGATCGGGTGGCCTCCTAATGCCTGGAAAAGAGACAAAGGCCGGAGGAGGGAGTGTCAGTGCCTGTGCGGACTTCTGGGAAGTGCACGGTGTGGAAGGGAATGCTGTAATGCTTTGGAACAACTCCATACAAAGCCAGTCAGGACTCTGGGGGAGCCTCCTCTCTCGGAGCATACTGTCTCCAGGGCAAGAAGCTTACACCTTCCTGGGTCTGACCTCGGAGCATTCAGCATGCCCTTCCACGTCATGCACTTTCCAAAGTGAGTCTGCCCAGGCTGGTCCTGGGGCAACCAGAGGTCGCTGCACCCCAACTCCGCAGTCAGATGTGACTCTCAGTCAGACAGTAAAACAGAAGGTTTATTAGATGACGGGAACACAGTTTAAACAGAGCTTGTTGGTACAGAAAACAGAACCCCTCTGTCAGGTCCATCTTGGGGGGTGGGGAGCCCAGAACCAAGTTTTGGGTCTCTCCCCATTTCCCCAGCCAGCTCCAAACTGACACTCCCTCCTCTGGCCTCTGTGTCTCTTCCGGACAAGGAGGCCACCTGATCTCTTTGTCCCCAACACCTTCAGTTGGCATCTTGCAGGGGAAACTGAGGCACCCACACAGTATTCAGAGAAAATATTAAGAACATTCCCACTTCATCACAACAGATGCAACAAAATATAATACTGTATATTGAAGTAGGCAAGTGCTGCTTCTGACTTTCCACTTTTAATTGACCCTTGTAATCTTGTGGCACTGACGCGTTGTAGCTTCATTTTATATCGGCTTACAGGGCGGGAGCGGGGGGGCACCACCATTTTGGGCCCCACCAAAAATTATACAAACCTGCCGCCTATGCCCAGAACTCCAGATAGATGGAAGCTCCAGACTGAAAGGAGCTCTCTGCCCCCATTGATTAATCAAAAGTGAGAAGTATGGCTAAAGAGAGAGCTTCATTTGCATAAACTTTCTACCCAGAATTCCTCCAGTGACATCCTGGGAGTCACCATTAAGGTACACAAACTCAGAATTGGTTCTTTAGTGGAACTGAACTGAGAATACTGAGGAAGAGTCCTTACTTTATGGCAAGGACTCTGTTCAAGGGCTGCATATGCTACTGGTTCTCTTCCACTGAGGATCCTGCACTGTTGGGAAGTGGCTCCTTGGCAGGGTGCAATGCAGAGAGGGCTCTTTGCTGAAGATGCAGAAGACAGCAGCAGGGCTGAGTGAACTCCAGTGAGGCCCCCCCCACACCCAGCCACTAAATAAAGCTGAAATTGCTACAGCTGGGTTAGGTGATGGAACCTCAGGACAGAATCTGGCAGCACTTCCATTGGGGACTGGAGACAGGCCTACCTTAACCACCGACTCCAAACCATGAGTGGGGTTTAGCTGATGGGGCAGAGGAAAGTGATGTGGTAAAAAGACATGTGCCTGTTGGATGGGAACAGTTAAAGGACTACTGCCAAAGTTACCCTGTGGGAGTGTTTTATTGATCATTTGCATAGGTATACTGGTACTGTGTTTTCCCAAGTTGATGCTGTGTTCCCTTTTCTCCTAATAAAGTTTTCCTTGTTTCATACACAGACTAAAAGGTACTTGTGAGTGGTGAAGTTTTGCCAATTAAGGGCATCTAGGGAAGGTATTTAGAGAAACCAGAAATTCTAGGTGGGAGCTTGAACCAGTGGTGTGTCAGTTTTAAGAGGGACCCCTGGCTATTTGAATCTGGCCCTTGCTGAGGCTGACAATGAAGGGTTACAAGCTCTTATGGATGGTGGTTTGTGACAGTAAAGTCTCAAATCCTTTACCCATATGACACTCTAGATCAATCTACTTATTTCAGTTGGAGCAGAGGGGTAGGGATCTATTGGCTTAGGACCACTATAGCGCTGCTAATATTTGAGATTAGTTCTCATGTAGACTGGCAACATGTTACTGGTGCTCCCTGGTAGGCTAACTCTGCTAAACTTGCATTGCTGCCTGCCTACAAATAGAAGAAACGAGAACCAGGCCATTAACGTTTCCTCAGTAGGGTTGGCTTTTCAGTCCATAAGGAGAGGACTATGATGCTCAGAATGTTGACTATTTTAAAATACAGTTTAGATCTCACTAACCTCCACTTAGGCCTGGTCTACACTAGGACTTTAATTCGAATTTAGCAGCGTTAATTCGAATTAACCGCGCACCCGTCCACACCAGGAAGCCATTTAATTCGACATAGAGGGCTCTTTAGTTCGAATTCTGTACTCCTCCCCGACAAGGGGAGTAGCGCTAAATTCGACATGGCCATGTCAAATTAGGCTAGGTGTGGATGCAAATCGAACTTAGTAGCTCCGGGAGCTATCCCACACTGCACCACTCTGTTGACGCTCTGGACAGCAGTCCGAGCTTGGATGCTCTGACCAGCCACACAGGAAACGACCCGGGAAAATTTGAATTCCTTTTCTTGTCTGGGCACTTTGAATCTCATGTCCTGGTTGGACATCGGGGCGAGCTCAGCAGCACCGGCAATGATGCAGAGCTCTCCAGCAGAGGAGTCCAGGCAATCCCAGAATAGAAAGAGGTCCCCAGCATGGACTGACCGGGAAGTCTTGGATCTGATCGGTGTGTGGGGCGATGAGTCTGTGCTTTCGGAGCTGCGCTCCAACAAACGGAATGCGAAGACCTACGAGAAGGTCTCCAAAGCCATGACAGACAGAGGATACAGCCGGGATGCAATGCAGTGCCGCGTGAAAGTCAAGGAGTTGAGACAAGGCTACCATAAAATCAAAGCGGCAAACGGACGCTCCGGAACCCAGCCCCAGACATGCCGCTTCTACGAGGCACTGCATGCCATTCTCGGTGGGTCTGCCACCACTGCCCCACCAGTGTGCGTGGACTCTGACGAAGGGATAGTGTCGACGGCCAGTTCCTCGTCGACGTTCGCAGATGGGGAAGATGAGGAAGGAGATGAGGAGGGGGAGGCAGTCGACAGCGCTTACAACGCTGATTTCCCCGACAGCCAGGATCTCTTCATCAACCTCACTGAGATCCCCTACCAACCCTCCGCAGCTGTTACCACGGACCCTGAATCAGGAGAAGGATCAGTCGGTAAGTGCTTTAAACATGTAAACTTTTATTATTAATGGAACAGGAAAATAGACTAGGCGAACAGAAGGTCTACATGCAGGGGAATGGAACAGGAATCTTCCGCGGAGATCTCCACGAAGCTCTCCTGGAGGTAGTCGAAAAGCCTATGGAGGAGGTTCCTGGGGAGAGCTGGCTTATTGGGTGCTCCGAGGTAGCACACTTTTCCGCGCCACACTCTCAGCTGGTACTCCGGGACCAGTGCCTTGACGAGCATCGCAGCATAGGGCCCTGGCTTGTGCTGGCTTTCATTCAGCATGCGCTCCCTGTCTCTCCGTGACACCCTCCTCAGGGTGATCTCACGCGCAGACTCCTGCATGGAAGTAGAGTGATTTGTGTACTATTACTATTGGTAGTGCTTCACTGATCCTTAGAACAACAAGAAGCGTCACTTTAGAGCCACGTGCTGGAGGCTACAGAGTGGCAGCATACAGGGATCTTTTCCAAGGGAAAACCGCGAGGGGGTGGAACAGGGGCAGAGTTTATGCTTTCAGGATTGCCTGCAGCAAGAGGACAGAGCTGGACATTGACTTTTAAGCAGCCAAAAGCCTTTGGCTTACCATGCCTGGCTGCTCCACGGATTCAGCTTTCCTGCCCCGCTTGTCTGGTCTGCAGTGCAATACCCCAGGCAATGAAAGCGAATGCAGATAAATCAAACTTTCCCTGAGTGAGTGCTCAGGAGATAGGTGCCGTCCATGGTCTGGTTCACAGGCAATGAGTAGACTATGTTTCATTTTTAAGAAAAGGCATCTTTGTAAGCAATTCACTCCCTTTTCCCCCTCACACAGCTGCAACAGTATCCCGACCTGCTCCACCATGCCCCTCACAGAGGCTGGCGCAGATTAGGCGTCGTAAGAAAAGGACCCGGGACGAGATGTTTGCAGAACTTATGGGCTATTCCAGAGCAGAAGCGGACCAGCAGAGCCAGTGGAGGGAGAACCTCACACAGCAGCAGCGCTCATACAGCGAACGGGAGGACAGATGGCGTCAGGAGGACCAGCAGGCGACTCAAACGCTGCTTGGACTACTGAGGGAGCAAACGGACACGCTCAGGCACCTTGTCGATGTTCTGCAGGACCGCAGGCAGGAGGACAGAGCCCCCCTGCACTGTGTCTGCAACCGCCCTCCCCCGCCACACACTCCAATACCCACCTCTCCCAGAATAACAAGAAGGAGGGGTACCAAGGGCCGTGAAAACTGTCACTGCACCAAAGCGGACTGCTAAATTACCCAAAAGTTCTCAGTCCCTAGATTTTGAAAAGTTCTCACCTTTACTGTGTTGTCGAGTATTAAAAGTAGTTTGCTGTTAATTACTGTTTCTGTCATGTTTGTTTGCTGAAGACTTTCTGTGAAGGGGGGAGAGGGGTTTGGTAATTGCATAGGACACTCACCATGAACAGGGTACAGACATGGGGGCAGGATCAACAGCAGGTTACTCACTGAGTGCAGTCACTAGGCACCCTGGTCAGTCTGTGAGGTGTTTTTAATGTTCTGTTCATAGGCGGCAGGTGCCCTGCTCCAGGTATACTTGGAGGTGGGTCTCTCCCCCGGCCCAGCCTGGATCGGGCCCTGGCGCACGCGGGTCCCCCCCACCCCGTCAATTCCCTGCTTGGAGCAGGTCCCAGCGCCCACCTGCCACCCCTCCCCCGGCGTGTCATCTCCCCCCCCCTCCCCCCCCCCCGCGCTGCGTCCCTACCTGACAGTAGAGCGGCTACCGGCACAAATGCTGTCTGCTGCCCCAGGGTACTAGCGCCTGCCATCCACAAATGGCAAGGCAGGTTGCCATCACCCTGCCCTTCTACCATTGCCCTGAGCCTCCACAATGCCCCAAACCCTCAGCCACAGCCCGCAACCCCCTACACCTCCTCCCCCTTCCCACACACCCCTCACCCCTTCCTACGCCCCCACCCCCAGCCCTGAGGCTGCACCCAAACTCCGTCCCAAAGCCTACACCCCTCACCCCTTCCTGCACACCCACCTGTAACCGTCCTCCCCCCAGAGACCGCTGTAGGAGCAGTAGCCTATCATTCCTAGAGTCTAGAAGCGGTCTCTACATCACTGCACACCCTACCCACCACAGTCCGTGTCCCTGTTTCAACCCTTTGACACGAAATCATTATTAAAGAAAAGGTTTTTAAATAACAATGCTCCATTACCTTTATTTTTACACGTGTGTTGGAAGGGGGCAAACGGGGTGAACGGGGTATGAGACTGCAGAGGAGAGTCAACAGTAAATGGGTAAAGAAACAGGGGCAGGTTCAGCTTCTCTGTAAAGCAACTGGACAGTCATAGGTTACCCTGCTCTCTGAGGAACCTAGCTTTCAAAGCCTCCCGGATGCACAGCGCTTCCCGCTGGGATCTTCTAATGGCACGGGTGTCTGGCTGAGCGTAATCTGCAGCCAGGCGATTTGCCTCAACCTCCCATCACGCCATAAAGGTCTCCCCCTTGCTCTCACAGAGATTGTGGAGCACACAGCAAGCTGCAATAACAATGGGGATATTGGTTTCGCTGAGATCCGAGTGAGTCAGTAAGCTCTGCCATCTCCCCTTGAGACGTCCGAAAGCACACTCCACCACCATTCTGCACTTGCTCAGCCGGTAGTTGAAGAGCTCCTTCTCACTGTCCAAGGCACCTGTATAGGGCTTCATGAGCCAGGGCATTAGCGGGTAGGCTGGGTCCCCGAGGATCACTGTAGGCATCTGCACATCCCCAACAGTTATTTTGTGTTCCGGGAAGAAACTACCTGCCTGGAGGCGTTTAAACAGACCAGAGTTCCTGAGCACACGCGCGTCATGAACCTTGCCTGGCCACCTGACGTTGATGTTGGTAAAGCGTCCCCTATGGTCCACCAGTGCTTGCAGCACCATTGAAAAGTAGCCCTTTCGGTTAATGTACTGGCTGGCCTGGTGGTCCGGTCCCAGGATAGGGATGTGAGTCCCATCTATAGCCCCACCGCAGTTTGGGAATCCCATCGCGGCGAAGCCAGCTATGACGACCTGGACATTTCCCAGGGTCACTACTTTCGAGAGCAGGAGTTCAACGATTGCGTTGGCTACTTGCATCACAGCAACCCCCACGGTAGATTTGCCCACGCCAAAGTGGTTCGCTACTGACCGGTAGCTGTCTGGTGTGGCAAGTTTCCAGAGGGCTATGGCCACTCGCTTCTGCACTGTCAGGGCTGCTCGCATCCTGGTGTCCTGGCGCTTCAGGGCAGGGGACAGCAAGTCACACAGTTCAAGGAAAGTGCCCTTACGCATCCTGAAGTTTAGCAGCCACTGTGATTCATCCCAGACCTGCAGCACTATGCGGTCCCACCAGTCCGTGCTTGTTTCCCGGGCCCAGAATCGCCGTCCCATAGCATGAACATGACCCAGTGCCACCATGATCTCCACGGCACAGCGTTCCGTGCTTTCTGACAGGTCTGTGCCAGTCTGAGACTTCATGTCCTCACCACGCTGCCGTTGCCTCCTCGCCTGATTTCTCAGCATCTGACTGTTGAAGAGGTGTACGATAAGGTGCGAGGAGTTGACAACGGCCATAAGTGCAGCGATGATCGCAGCGGGCTCCATGATCGCAGTGGAGTGCTGTGGCGTCCGCGCTGTCACTTATAACAGGAAAAGTGCGTGAACTGATTTCCCGCCGGCGGGAGTGGCGGTTGAATGCTGACAGTTACCAAGGACCACCCTCGACACAGTTTCCCCCCCCCCAGCATGCACTGGGGGGAAATCCCAGAATTCCAATGGGCAGCGGGGAGTGCGGGAACTGTGGGATAGCTTCCCACAGTGCACCGCTTCCAAAGTCGACGTTTGCCCCGTTACTGTGGACTCACACAGTTGAATTAGTGTATTTAGTGTGGATACACAAATTCGACTTCATAAGGTCGATTCCACAAATTTGACTTAAGTTGATTCGAAATAGTCTTGTAGTGTAGACATACGCTCAGGTAAACCAAAAATCTGCATTGACAATTGGGTTTACAGGTCACTGAAGCACAGATTCTGCTGCTGTGTTGAGGGCAGGCTAATGTGCTTGACATTATCAGGGCCGCCCAGAGGATTCAGGGGGCCTGGGGCTAAGCAATTTTGGGGGCCCCTTCCATAAAAAAAGTTGCAATAATATAGAATACTATATTCTTGTGGGGGCCCTGCAGGACCCAGGGCAAATTGCCCCACTTCCCCCCCCCTCCCCCCGGGCGGCTCTGGACATTAGGCTCACCACTGGGCATTAGGGGAACAAAATTTCACTTCCCAATTTCTCCCCTAGTAATACCCTGAAACAGGACGAGGGCATTTACAATTACCTGGTGTTAAGAATACTCTTCCGCAACCTTCGCACTCATAGGTCAGAAACCTCAACAGTGTGCACCGGGCCTCCCCTATTCTCTTCAGAGGAGTGCAAATTAACAAGGTACTACAGTATTTGTTTGATGCAGTATTACTGTTTATTAATGGAGTTTTTATGTATACCCGCTGAACTGCAAAATCTGGTAAGCTCCAAT
The DNA here is from genome assembly GCF_020497125.1 of Mauremys mutica. Taxonomy (NCBI): domain Eukaryota; kingdom Metazoa; phylum Chordata; order Testudines; family Geoemydidae; genus Mauremys; species Mauremys mutica. Next base: position 127,085,284 of record NC_059074.1, read on the forward strand.
GCCACTGGTGCACATAGTATTCCACAGATGTTTCCAAAGGCAAAGGTGAAGATTTTCAAAAGTGACTAGTGATTTTGGGTGCCTCAACTAGAGACACCTTGAAGGGGCCTGATTTTCAGAACGTGCTAAGGATCCACACACTGAAAATCAAGAGCTTTTAAGATGTCTCAAGTTGACCACCCAAAAATTAAGGCACCCAAAATCACTAGCCGCTCTTCAAAATCTTGGTCAATTACCTGTTCCTAAGATTTTACAATCTGGCCTATACAAACGACAGACAAGATGGGAGAACAGGGATGTAACATTAAAGAACTGTCATTTATTATTATTTATTACAGGGAAACCCCGCTATAATGTGCCCCGCAATAACGCAAATTCAGATATAACGCGATCATAAGGTGGCTCTGGCCGCCCCAAGCAAAAAAAAAAAAAAAAAAAGAGGCTGGAGTGCCATCGAATTAAAAAAAAATGGAATGTGCCTTCCCCACTGCCTCTTCCCCCCTACTCCTGCTTCTTCTTTTGGCGAGAAGAGCCATTCTCCTCCCCAGCTGCTCCTCGCTCTTCCTCTGCCCCTTGCACGTCTCCCCTGCTCTCCCCAAGTGTTTCCCTCTCTCGCTGCATGGCTGAGAGCCCCTGCTGCTGGAGCTGCACCCTTTCAGTTACTGTTATGGGCAGTTCGCAAACGCAAGTCTTTTTCTGCCCAAGAGAAATTGATTGGCTTGAAACTGACCGGCTTGAAATCGCCGCTATACCGCAACCCCGCATTTACCACGATCAAATTTTTTGGACCTCAATCATCGTGTTATAGTGGGGTTTTACTGTACTTGGCAAAGTGATTTCATGCACTAAAGTAATATTACATAAACAAGCTCAACATGAAAGCAGAGTGAGGAGCACCTTGGGGTAATAGAGATTTATGGATTCTTGAATTTAACTGCAGGGATCAAGGCCAGGATTGGAGTGAACAACAAACTTTTTAAAATGAAGATCACATATAAAGTAAGCTAACCCCAACTGGGAGAAGGTAGATGCTAGGAACTGTGGGGGGGCTCTTGCTCACAGCTCTGATTTTAATAATCAGAATAAATTATTTTGCTGAAAAAGCCAGATGTTGCCCGATTTAATTTGTTTCTTTCACAACATTGGGGGTGGTTGTGAAAGGAACACAGACTAACAAGGATAACTCCAGAGAGTCTAGACTGGCTTTGCATTGAAGTTGTAACTGCAAGCTCACAAATGCAATTAACACATTACTAAGGAAGGAAAATTGTGGCTCAGGCTGACATCATACTAGTATATATTTTTTTGAAAAATTGTTTTAGAGAATCACAGTTAGGGAAGAAAAAATAAAAAGGATGTAAAATGTTAAGAATATAATAATTGAAAATAGGCAATCACAAAACAATGGACAGACTACTGCAAATATACTGCACAGTTACAACAGACAGAATACATTTCAGTATAACAAAATGGGTCAATAAAGTCCAAATAATGAGGTAGTTTGGCTCCTGCATGCCTGAGTCAGCATGGTGAGTAAAGGTTGCCAGTGAGCAAAATTAAATGCACAGAAAACCTTTTATTTGGCATCCTCCATGTTAACCTCAACTGTGTCTGGCTGCACACATGTGTGTATGGTAACAAATAACATTGAATAAACTGAAGTGATCAGTTTATACCAGGCAATTCCTCAAGGTTGAAAATTTACTCCTATGCAAAGAGCCATCACAAATCTTTTGCTTCATTTAAATCCCATTTAATTCCTAAAAATAGGATTGAAGTCAGACTTAAGTGGTTTGTAGGCCTGAACTTTACCCTTAGAGAATTATCTGGTATTGTTTTGACTTTTTATTATTGGAATAAACGTAATGGATTTGTAGTTGTATGAACACAGGTGTGTGCACACACTCACTTTTGAGTTGGTAAAAATTATTTGAAATGTTCATGTATAGCTTGAGATGTCACAATTTCATCCATTTTAAATTTCTTGCAGCCATCTTTGGCAAATTCCTTTGAGAGAAGGAACAGGGCACCATAGACATATTTATAATCAGAATGTAAGCTCTTTGAAGAAAGGACTGATTCTTAAGAGCCTGACACCAATGATTCTCAAGCTTTATCATAGAGAAATGACCTTCTGTACCATGATGCCTCCCTTCCAATCATGAACACATAACATCCCTGGGACAACCACAGCAATGGTTTCCATAGACAACTAATATTAGAAAAACATTAAATCTATTTTGAACTCTTTTAAACTAAAGTTAGCACTTGGAAATAAGGAGGAGAACCAACACCATGTGACCAGCCAGGTCTTCTGAAACCACCAGTAATAAGTGCTTCATGGACCAATAGTGTCTTCTCTTTAATTAACTTTCAAGGGGAGCAGTACCCCAGCATTAACATTGCCAAATTTCACTCACAAACAAAAGACTCACCACATCTATACACTACATACACATCTAGTGATGTAAGGAACTTCAAATGTTTCAAAGCCTGGATATTTGGCTGAATTTATGGAGGAATCCACCAAGGCATGCAACACTCTCCCACATATAGTTCCCTGGCTACCCTACCTGATGTTGTCTTCTTGTGGGAGGAAGCTCTAGTGTTCTGCTACCCCATCTCAGGTATTTTTGGTGGATGGATTATTCTCTCCTCCAATGTCTCCTGCACATAAGTTCCACTCCTGAGGCTGACAGCTCTTTGTTCCAGTGTAACATAGCTGTTGAATGAGGTCATGATCATGCAGTAAGGAGATTCTGCTGGTAGCTTGGACCAGTCCTTAAAACCTTGATTTGGTGGCCCATGTGGATAAGCAGATAGGGTCCTGTGTTCTGGAATAGTTGTAGAAATGGCAGTTTCATTTCTAGATACAGAAAATAACAATAATGAAGCCTGCAGGTCATGAGGATTTTAACAGACATGGCAATTTCCTGCATATCTTTGGGAGACCTTATTGAATTAAGTTTAAAATATGTTTGGGCTCCATTTTATTAAATAAATGATTTATGTATTACTGTCGGCTGGGATTGTACATAAGCTCTGTAGGGAGGGAAATGTGACAGATGTGAGACATGGGAGTTCAAAAGGCTATATTGAAAATATGCCAGACAAGTATGAACTTAAGTGGATTTCCTCGGGAATTGCTAGGGAGAGGTTAATGCAAATACCCTAACTCCAGTCATGCAAAATCCCAGCCTTCTGAAGCTACACCCTGAGAAGAGGATCTTTGTCTGCTGATTGCCTGTTCCTGTAGACTGGAGATCAAAGGCCTAAGCTGTATAAAGAAATGGTTGAAGTACCCAGCTTGATGTTCTGGTTCTGAATGTGAGATACGCATTAACTGCAGGAAAAACAACATTTTTGGCTGTTGAAGGACTGACACCTACCAGAGCCCCAGGTTGGATTTGTGGGTGATGTCTTATGTAGATTCTTTTATTGTTTTAAAGTATGTTCTCTCTGTAATGCTTTCACCTGCAGAATAAACGTACTTGCTTAGAAAAAGCTGTCTGATAACCTGTGACTGCTGGCAATACATTGGTCATAGCCTCAGGAGTGAAAGCAAAGTACATATTCTGGGCTTTTAAGCAGTCTGGCTTGCGGGGGATACCACAGTGTAGGCAGGGAGCTATGCAGCTTGGAAATAACTCAGTCAGCAGGGAATGAGATGTGGGCCTCTGCCCAAGGCAATATCTGGGGGCCAGATAAGTGGGTGCCCATACTGGACCATGGAGCAGAGAAACAGATGCTGTTTCCCTGAAAAAAAAAAGAACAGGAGTACCTGTGGCACCTTAGAGACTAACAAATTTATTTCAGCATAAGCTTTCATGAGCTACAGCTCACTTCTTCGGATGCATAGAATGGAACACACAGACAGGAGATATTTATACATACAGAGAACATGAAAAGGTGGAAGTATGCATACCAACAGGAAGAGTCTAATCAATTGAGATGAGCTATCATCAGCAGGAGAAAAAAAACTTTTGAAGTGATAATTGAGATGACCAATAGAAGGTGTGAGGAGAACTTAACATAGGGAAATAGATTCAATTAGTGTAATGACCCAACCATTCCCAGTCTTTGTTTAAACCTAAGTTAATTGTATCTAATTTGCATATTAATTCGAGTTCAGCAGTCTCTCTTTGGAGTTTGTTTTTGAAGTTTTTTTGTTGCAAAATTGCCACCTTCAAGTCTGTCACTGAGTGGTTAGAGAGGTTGAAGTGTTCTTCCACTGGTTTTTGAATGTTATGATTCCTGATGTCAGATTTGTGTCCATTTATTCTTTTGCGTAGAGACTGTCCGGTTTGGCCAATGTACATGGCAGAGGGGCATTGCTGGCACATGATGGCATATATCATGTTGATAGATGTGCAGGTGAACAAGCCCCTGATGGCGTGGCTGATGTGATTACATCCTATGACGGTGTCACTTGAATAGGTATGTGGACAGAGCTGGCATTGGGCTTTGTTGCAAGGATAGGTTCCTGGGTTAGTGTTTATGTTGTATGGTGTGCGGTTGCTAGTGAGTATTTGCTTCAGGTTGGGAGGCTGTCTGTAAGTGAGGACTGGCCTGTCTCCCAAGATCTGGGAGAGTGAGGGATCATCTTTAAGGATAGGTTGTAGATCTTTGATGATGCGCTGGAGAGGTTTTAGTTGGGGGCTGTAGGTGATGGCTAGTGGCGTTCTGTTATTTTCTTTGTTGGGCCTGTCCTGTAGTAGGTGGCTTCTGGGTACTCTTCTGGCTCTGTCAATCTGTTTTTTCACTTCAGCAGGTGGGTATTGTAGTTTTAAGAATGCTTAATAGAGATCTTGTAGGTGTTTATCTCTGTCTGAGGGATTGGAGCTAATACGGTTGTATCTTAGAGCTTGGCTGTAGACAATGGATCATGTGGTATGTCCTGGATGGAAGCTGGAGGCATGTAGGTAAGTATAGCAGTCAGTGGGTTTCCGGTATAGGGTGGTATTTATATGACCATCGCTTATTAGCACAGTAGTGTCTAGGAAATGGACCGCTTGTGTGGATTGGTCTAGGCTGAGGTTGATGGTGGGATGGAAATTATTAAAATCACGGTGGAATTCCTCTAAGGCTTCTTTTCCATGGGTCCAGATGATGAAGATGTCATCAATGTAGTGCAAGTAGAGTAGGGGTGTTAGGGAATGAGAGCTAAGGAAGCGTTGTTCTAATTTCCCTGAAATTATCATGAGGATCAACATAAGAATGGCCATACTGGGTCAGACCAAGGGTCCATCTAGCTCAGTATCCTGTCTTCTGAGAGAGGCTAATGCCATGTGCTCCAGAGGGAATGAACAGAACGGGTAATCATCAAGTGATACATTCCCTGTCGCCCATTCTCAGCTTCTGGCAAACACCACATTTGGCAAACAGCTTGTGAGTTTTACAACAGATAACTGTCAACAATTGTTTGTGGTGAATATTTTGGCCAGCTGAGCATATTATCCCCATATATTTTTTTCTTAATTCATCAGACCCAACCTTATACGTCAGAGGTTTTTGGTTGGGTTCTTAAGTGTCAGATCTTTCATATTCAAACCTACAGACAGACATACAGCAGAAATAGGCTTTGATAGATGATCTAATGTCAAAGACTTTTGTCTTAATTAAATTTCTCTTTTACCAGGTACATGTCATGATGGATAATTAATCACAAGATTGTAGGACCAGATAGATCTGAAGTGTGGCAGCGTGGGAGGAAGAGATAAAATAAAAAGTCTACAAACTAGAGGTTAAACAGGAATATTATATGATCAAAATTACTGCATATTTCATCATTAGAATATAAAAATAGATGGGAATAAGAAGTAAAAACAGAAGAGTCACATCAGGTGAAGCTATATATTTAGGATTATGTAGAGCATGCTGCCATAATTAAATTTAATAAATATTTACTGTTAGATTCTATTTAGATAGGAAAATATCCCTAACAGAGTTATTAAACTCAAAATTAAAATTCCTGTGAGAGGAGTGGCCAAAAAGTGCCTTTGAAGCACATTGCTTGGTCCTACCCAACCAGAAAGAAATTTGAGTTTAGATTCTAGAAGGTGATTGGACAAGTTTTCTGCAGTTATTGCCACAGCACATGGAATACATTGATTTCTTTAAAAAACAACAGCCCTCACACAAATGCTTTAGCCTTTAGGCCAATATTTTTCAAACCTGGGTGCTTAAAGTTACGCTCCTAACTCCATATTTAGGCACTTCAATAGACATTAGCTCTTTCAGTTGTGTATGCATTAATCAGAAGGTCGAGACAAGCCCAGAGTCAGGAAAATCTTCCAGGAGAAATGGTGGAAACAAGTCTGGACAACCGATTGAAATGGAAAAGCTGACATCTGAAAAAGAAAAACAAACAGACTTTCATTACATCACCTGCTCAAGGCTTTTATTTTTCAAACTTGGTAAATGGCAGAGGTTTCATTTGAAGAGAGCTGTAAGTTGCAATGTGCCCTAAATACTAATTACATTTCTTTCCAAAGTAGTAATATACTCTGACATACGTGGTGTCTCCTGCTATGCTATTCCTCTATGCCATGTACATGTTTTGCACATTGTGCCAAGTTGCAACTGCACCCAGTTTTAACTATTAAAATAATAAAAAACATAGTGGGCCAAAATCAACAGCACTGCACAGGGTGTGAGAATAAAATGTAGCTCAGCATGTTTTATTCTCTATATAATGGCCCAGATTCACGGGTCAGTTAGACATAGTGATTGGATTCTCTTTTATATTATGCTGTGCTTTTCTTTTGAGAAGTGGTCATGCTGGGACAAAAATCACATCCTTAATTATAACCTTTATGAGATTTCCCCACTGTCCCAGGAGCCTAATGCAAACAGAATCTTGGGGCTTGGCTACACTTGCAAGTTGCAGCGCTGGTAGTTTGCAGCGCTGGTCGTCCAGCTGTGCAGGGCCAGCGCTGGAGTGTGGCCACACTGACAGCTACCAGCGCTGCAGTGTGGCCACACTTGCAGCATTTCCAGCGCTGTATTGAGAGGTGCATTGTGGGCAGCTATCCCACAGAGCACCTCGTCCCATTTTTGCGCTGTGGGTTGTGGGAAGGGGACGGAAGGGTGCGGGTCATTCCGCTTCCTGTCCCAACGCCCCGTGGTGCATCGCTTCGCATCCCAGCATTCACTGTTTTTCCGGCCATGTTTGGCGCCACTGTGAGTCGCTTGCTGTTTTTTACTCTGTCTGTGAATCGTGATTTCTGTGGGAAATGGAGCCCGAGCTGCTGAGGACTGTGATGATGAGTGTCGTCAGCACAACACGTTTGGCAGTTGAGCTATTCCTTCAGCTCCAAAGTGACAGTGAGGAGTCCGACGATATCGATGATATCGAGTCGCCTGCCGCGTGTGACACTACAGTGCTTGTGGCATTCACGGAAATGCTCAGCACAGTTGAACGTCGCTTTTGGGCTCAGGAAACAAGCACTGAGTGGTGGGATCACATTGTCATGGAAGCATGGGATGACAAGCAGTGGCTACAGAACTTTCGTATGAGAAAAGCCACTTTCATGGGACTGTGTGCTGAGCTCGCCCCCACCCTGCGGCGCAAGGACACAAGATTGAGAGCTGCCCTGACGGTGGAAAAGCGGGTGGCTATTGCAATCTGGAAGCTGGCAACTCCAGACAGCTACCGGTCGGTCGGGAACCAGTTTGGAGTGGGAAAGTCGACCATTGGAATCGTGTTGATGCAAGTTTGCAGGGCAATTAATCGCATCCTGCTAAGAAGGACCGTGACTCTGGGGAACGTGCAGGACATTGTGGATGGCTTTGCACAAATGGGTTTCCCTAACTGTGGAGGGGCGATAGATGGGACGCATATTCCTATTCTGGCACCCCCCCACCTAGCATCAGAGTACGTTAATCGGAAGGGGTATTTCTCTATGGTTCTCCAGGCGCTTGTGGATCACCGTGGGCGTTTCATAGACATTTACACAGGCTGGCCTGGAAAGGTGCATGATGCACGCATCTTTCGGAACAGTGGCCTGTTCAGGAAGATGCAGGCAGGGACTTATTTCCCAGACAGGAAGATCACAGTAGGGGACGTCGAAATGCCCATTGTGATCCTTGGAGACCCCGCTTACCTGTTACTGCCTTGGCTCATGAAACCCTATACAGGGAAGCTTGACAGGAGCAAGGACCGGTTCAACTACAGGCTGAGCTGGTGCCGAATGACTGTGGAGTGTGCTTTTGGCCGTTTAAAAGCCCGCTGGCGGTCCCTGTATGGGAAGCTAGACTTGGGGGAAAGCAGCATCCCCGCGGTTATATCCGCATGCTGTACCCTCCATAATATTTGTGAAGGGAAGGGTGAAACATTCAGTCAGGCATGGACCATCGAGGTTCAAGTCCTGGAGGCTGAATTTGCACAGCCAGAGAGCAGGGCTACTAGAGAGGCCCAGCACAGGGCTACAAGGATTAGGGATGCCTTGAGGGAACAATTTGAGGCTGAAAGCCAACAGTAATGTTTGCTGCCTTGCATGGGAGTGAAGTGCAGTGGTTACACTGTTAGGATTCTATTATCCCTAACATGATTTCCAGTGACTGTTTCTTTACTGGGATAAGGTATCTTTCACTATCTGCAATAATAAAGACTGTTTTCAAAGGCAAGATTTATTTTATTGAAAAGAAAAATACTTCATTGACAGACACACAACATTTCAGGAACCTAGGGCAGGGGGGTGGGTTGGTGAACTGTAAAGTCACAAGTTTGCATATGTCCTGTCTGCAGTGCTGTGCAATGGCTGCTGCACTTCAGGGTGCATATACTGCATGGTGATGGGGGTTGAGTGCAGAGGGTAAGGGTCGTAGTTCTCAGGGCTGGTTGGTGAACGTACAGGTGTTGGAGGCAGCTGGTGGTGGTAAGAACCAGGATGCTGGGGAAGGGGGTTTGGAGCTAACATTGGGGCAGAAGAGAATAAAATTTGGGACGGGGGGGCTGTGGGGCAGCACGGGACTGCTCTGCCTGCATGGCTACGAGTACCTGGAGAGAGTCCGCTTGGCGCGCCAGGATGCCTAGCAGCTGGTCTGTGCTTTTCCTCTTTGCCACAGTGTTTCTCCGCCAATGTCTCTGGCGGATCCTGCTTTCCCTCTGGAGGATCCTGCTTTCCCTTTCTCTCCACTCCTGCAGCTGTTTACTCTCTTGAGCAGAGTGATCAATAACTGTTTTCAGCATGTCTTCCTTGGTTTTTCGCGGCTTTTTCCTCAGATTTTGTAGTCTCTGTGCTGTGGTAGTTCTGGGCAGTCCAGCAGTCAAGGTCACTTCTTGAAGGCAAAAATGGCAACATTTAACAGGGTAGCATTGTTAATTATCTCATCCAAGCAGTAATTCCCACACACTGAAGGAGTTTTCAGTGTTCACTTTAGCATTCTTTTCCCATACCAAATAAGACCACACATAACACAACAGGAGACACGAAATGGTGAGTAAGGGGTACTGAGATTGCTTCAGGGCTGTGCAGGGGTTTCTGTGCATTGGGGACAGCAAGCAGCTACAGGGGGGATCTGCACTAAACAGTCTCCCAACATTTTCCACAGGAGTTACTCCTGGAAGATATCTCCCTGCTGCGGGTCACAAGGGAAGAGCGGGAAGGTCTTCTACAGCAATGCGGATTCCGCCCTGGCCCCTATGCAGCTTGCCTGTGTGCAGCAATGGTCCCCCCCACCCCTCGCGGCACAGTGGCGTGGACGTGTTAGCCTGACTGGGACAAGGACCACAGTGGCTCTCCCTATAAACCTGCGCAGGCACATTGCCCACGCTCTGGCTGAAACTTTTGAGGAGATTACTGCAGCCGATTACCGCGACGTGATAGACCACATCAATGGGCTATTCCACATCTAGGCATGCATGTATGCAGCCCTAACCCCCTCTCCTCTCCCGAAACATTTCCACCCTGAAAATAAAAGCCGCTTACCGGTAACTCGCTCCTCTGTTTGTCCTTCAGCAACTGCTGGCTGCTGCGATTGGCTTCCTTCCTCCTGGCTTGAAAAGAGCTCCTGGCTGCATGCCTCCTGGGACTCTGGGGTGTCTTCCCCCATCCCAGTAGCTTCACTCGTGGTTTCCACCCCCCCCCACTGCCTCCTCCTCCTCCTGCTGCTCCTGTCCCCCACCCTGCTCAGAAGTGTCCATCGTGGTCCTCGGATTGGCAGTGGGGTCACCCCAAGTATCGCATCCATCTCCCTGTAAAAACGGCAGGTTGTGGGGGCAGCGCCGGACCGGCGGTTCCCCTCGCGGGCTTTGTAATAGGCACTCCGCAGCTCCTTTACTTTAACCCTGCATTGCAGCACGTCCCGATCATGGCCCCTATCCAGCATGGACCTTGATACCTGCTCAAAGATATCATAATTCCTACGGCTGGAGCGCAGCTGGGACTGCACAGCTTCCTCCCCCCAAACACTAATGAGGTCCAGCAACTCGCCATTGCTCCATGCTGGGGCTCGTTTGCCATGTGGAGGCATGGTCACCTGGAAAGATTAACTGATTGCACTCCACACCTGGCTGCAGCAAACAGGAAGGGGATTTTTAAAATTCCCGGGGCACTTAAAGGGCGGGTCACCTGAGGCCAGAGCAGTAGAGTGCAAACTGATGAGCAGAGTGGCTGAACAGGAATTATGGGATAACTCCTTATTCCCTGGAGGCCAATTAAAGCGCTGGTGTGTGTCCACACCTGATGAGCAGCGCTGGATCACCAGCGCTGCATTCCTTATACCCCAACCCGAACAGGTGCACAGCCAGCGCTGCAGCCAGGGAGTTGCAGCGCTGGATGTGCCTTGCAAGTGTGGACGAAGAATAATTGCAGCGCTGGAAAGCCTCCACCAGCGCTGCAACTTGCAAGTGTAGCCAAGCCCTTGAGTAGCTAGCAAAGCAGTGTTAAGTCCTATCAAAGTGCATTGCTAATTGACTTGGCTAAGGGCGGGTCTACACTACACAGTTAGGTTGACATAAGGCATCTTATGTCAACCTCATTATGTCAATGTCTACATTACAGCCTTCCTCCTGCTGATGTAAGTGCCTTACTACATTGACATAATAACTCCACCTCCACGAGAGGTGTATGGCTTATGATGGTGTAGTTAGGGTGACACACTGTCTGTGTAGAGACTGCATCCCTTACATCAGCTTCTCCCAGCTCCTGGCAGGGAATGAGGAGGGAAGAAGCCCCGGGCAGTTTCCCCTGCTCCTGATGGGGAAACGGGGAGTGGAGGGCAGGCAGCCTGCTGGGAGTCTGTGGAGCAGCCGAGCTCCCAGCAGGGAGCTGCCAGCGAAGCAGAGAGATTGGCTCTCAGCTCCCCACACTGCCTTTCTTAGGCGGAAGCGCTCCTGGTGAGGATGCGTAGCATCAATCCAAGGAGGATAGAGTGGACATACACCACCACAGTAATTACTACAGTGGCTGTGAGTCAACCTAATATAGGTTGACTTACATTTCTAGTGTAAACACACCCTACGTCACTTCCAATTCTCTTGGTCAGATGCCCTGTGGGAGAGCAATACTACGTCTGACATGGGAGTTTTGAGGATTTGTGAATGTTTGAATGCCTCTTGGAACATGGGACATGCTATAGATGCTAAGTATTAATTGTCATTCTTCTTACTGAATTTGCTTTACCAAGAGCAGTGAAATAGCATTTGTGCTTGGTTCATCTTCACCACTGCCTGTGAAAGTTGCTTGGAAACAGCAGGGAAATGCTGTGATAGCTAGTTAAACTGCTTGATTTCTCTCTTAATCTGGGTATTTGAAAGGTCACATCAGAAACTAAACATCATTTTATGTATATGCAGTATTACTTTATTAATGATAATCTGATTTTTTTTAAGAATCAAAATAAAAATGGTGTTTTAAACTGATCTGGATTAAGCACTCATGATGTGTAATTGCTCTTAGTAAATATACTCTCTGGTGCTGGACAGCAAGGAAAAAAGATTAACAAGTGGAACTAGACATTTAAAATAATTGTTTTCTAATTTTGTTTATCACATCCAATAATACAGTGACTTGCTACTAAATGACAAAAAGCTTTTTGTTTGTTTTCCACTCACCATCAATTATCATGTAGACATAATGTTGGTGAAAACACTCTGAACTCCTCTCTGAGGACCATTTTTTCGGCAGCATTACTGCAGTCTGTTTACCTTGGGGTAAGCAAATACACCATTAGAGGACTTAATCTTGAGTTCCTGAAACTCCTTTACACCTGTAACTCGCTTACATCAATGGAAATTTTGGGTATTCAAAACACACAAGATTAGACCCCAAAAGTGAATGTTATGGGCTTCAGATAGGGGGAATCCCCCCCCCCCCCAAGGAATCAAATGACTCAGTTTGTGAGGATAAGAACAAGGTCTGTAAGTGATATATGAAAATACTGTTTAAACAGATGGAGCTGGTGGTGCACTCTTTGAGGAAGGGCTGCTAAACTTAGGGGTGGAAAGGATTTTGGGGCATTTGGAAAGACCTCAAAGAAAATAGCAAGCTGGGCACTTCCCATTAGAGGTCCGCTCAGGCCTAAATTTGAAGTCAATTCAAACCCAACTAGACCACAGCCAATCCCATCCGTGACCTGAGCCCAAGAGTGTGGTGTTTCATACCTAATCAAATCTGACAACATCACCAAATATAATAATCCCAAACATATGCACTTCAGTTCAGGGCTTGTCTACATGAACAATTAATTTATGAGAAGCTGGTGTGTGTGAGAATCTAACCCACACTAGCCTGCTGCAGACTGATTGTCCACATGCATCCTGCTGCCATGTATATTAATAGTTTCTAGGGGTATGTCTACATAGCAACCAGAAACCTGTAGCTGGCCAAGGCCAGTCAACTCGGGCTCACGGGGTTTGAGCCAGTTCCCACTGACATGCCATAGGACCCAGCTCTTTTTGGATGCTGGAGGAAGGACTCTGAAGTACCAGTTGTAGTGAGGGTCACAGTGGCCAAAATGCTTAAGCATTGGTTACCAAAGTACCGGCACCAGTGCAAACTCTAGTTATGTTGCACTGATGTAAAAAGTGATTTACACAAGGGTAATTTATGGTGTGGTGAGCGTGGGTGCTACAGAGGTGCAACCTTCCAGTGTAGACAAGGCCTTAAGCACTTGACTGACAGAGTTCTGCTTTTCAGAGGTGTTGAGCTCCCACAACAGCCACATAGTGGATACTCACATCTCTCAAAACAGCAAGCACTTATTTAGGTGCCACTTGTGACCTGGCACCCATCTATAGCCTTTTTGGCCACTGTGAAAAGAGGTGGAGCTCCATAATTCTGCACCCAGCAGGATAACCAATGTTGATGTAATGCATGAGCATTTTATGTGACAGTCCAGCTAAAAATATGATGACATACCTGTGGCCTTCCATCCAATCCCCAACCACCCTGTGTGTCAGGCTGAGCTAATCTCCACATACACTGATTGGTGCCCCCTGGCTGCTCAAATTAGCATAATAGAACCAAAAGATGCTGTACATGTTTCAAAAGCATCTTTAACTGAGCTGAGTTGTAATTACCAGATGTAAGACTCACTCCAGCAGGAAGCGAGTGTAAAGGTATGCAAGATGAACCCCTGAATTTGTCAACTACAAGAAGAAGCATGTTGCCTATACAGTTGATTACATATAATTTGGATTTAAAGGACACACAGATGGAAAAGGAAAAGAGCTAAAAACTTAACTAAGAATGAAATTACTCATCATTATTCAGTCATTTTCACAGCAGGCATCAATTGTCAAGAGCTTTTTTTTTTTTAAATGCACACTCAGAACTGCAAATTATTTTAATTAGATTAAATTGCTGCAACACATCTGCCTCAATGTGGCCTCAGCCATGCAAAACCAATTAATATATTATTTCATCATGGTTGTCAAGAGACAGAAAAGGGAGACAAGTCAGGGAGAAGAGGTCTCAGATGTGGTTTGCTTGGAGGATTTTTTGGGGTCGCATTTGTAAAGGATTGACATTGATTTTTGCCAAGTAATTTTTTGTTTCCTTAAACATTTAGGGTGGCTTTTCAAAAGCACTTTATGTTGGCCTACCTCTGGTCCCACTGAAATCAATGGGTGTTTTGCCATGGATGTTAACTGGAGCAGATTTCAGTAGTAGCCTGTTAATCTGTATCAGCAAAAAAAAACCTAGGAGTCTTTGTGGCACCTCAGAGACTAACAAATTTATTTGGGGCATAAGCTTTTGTGGGCTAGAACCCACTTCATCAGATATATGAAGTAAAAAAATACAGGAGCAGGTATAAATACATGAAAGGATGGGGGTGCTTTACCAAGTGTTAGGTCAGTCTAGAGAGATTGATTTCTCTTGTTAGACTGACCTAACACTTGGTAAAGCACCCCCATCCTTTCATGTATTTATACCTGCTCCTGTATTTTTTATTTCATACATCTGATGAAGTGGGTTCTAGCCCATGAAAGCTTATGCACAAATAAATTTGTTAGTCTCTAAGTTGGAGCAGAGTTATTTCAACACTTATTGCTTTTGAAATCCCACCCTAATTTATTATTTTCAGCAAAAGGTTAGGTCATGCATTTATGCCGCCAATAATTAATTTAGACTAGAAAACAACATTAGGTCATATGGTGCCATCAGTTTTGAAGCAGAACACACCTATCTGCATATACAACAGCTCTTGGTGACTTGAAATTAAGCAGCAATCATTCAATTCATTGCATAGCTAGCATATTTATGGGATCAGATAACCCTCTTCCAAAGTAAAACCCCTGGGACAGAGGGGTCAGGTGAAAAATCTCTGCAAAGATTCTCATGCAATTCCTTCTCAGTGGTTCACTGAGGGAGTGTGGGGTTTGCACCTCTGCAGAATGAGCTCTGAGGCTCACCCCACAAGTCCTGGAGAAGACAGTGCCAGGTGTGGGTTGAGGGAGTGAGGTGAGCTTTCTTTTCTCTCACTTACATGTGTTATCTGATTTGAGGGTAAGGGAATGAGAATTCCCACACTTTCATTCTCATGGTGGGTTTGGTGTGGAGGGAAGTTGGCTCCACATGAGGGGACATAGGGCAGGTGAGCCAAGTGGCAAAGGAATGAAACTAGGGAGTGCAGCAATAGCTGTTAGGATGACACAGCAGGGGGGTGGGGAAAAGTGCCTCATTTTAGGCTTCTTCAGCCAATCTCCCTCCCTTTCATTGAGAAATATGTACATGGCCACAAAGGAAATGATCGTTGAGATTCCTCCTTCATGAATTTTTGCGGTTGTCATGTTGTAAATACAGGGACCTTTTTCAATTGAAATCAGTGGAAGGAGTCTCTTCTAAGGACGACTGGGTCCTTAGTGTGTCAGTAGGTACCCGTCAAATAAGTGAGGAAAGATGTCATGTAGCTGAAGCACCAGACTGGGACTCCCAAAACCTGGGTCTTTTCTTTATGACCTTGGGGAAATAATTAACTTCCTCATACTTCAGTTTTCTCATCTGCAAAATGGGGATAATATTTCCTTGCCCTACGGAGTACTGAGAGGTTTAATTAATTAACGTTAGTAAATTGCATTTGAGATCCCCAGGTGGAAGGTGCTTTAGCATATTATGCAAAGGAGTAAACACAGGAACAATACAAACTGACAGGGCAATATAGTAATGAAAGGGTTAATTTATCCTACTCTGTTGAGTTTTCCTACAAATTACTTCCATGGAAATAGAATTACTTCCTCGGAAGTAGAAATTCAGAGATGTGTGCATGTAGTTCTGGGGCTGCAGAAGGTTAAAGGTTAAACTGGACAACCTGCCAACCTCCCACAGAAATGTGCAGTTTCAGAAACTAGAGCTGATTGCACAAAGAGAGATGAGATGCCTGCACTGTGATTTTAAAGGTATTTTCAATGTTACTGAGGTATTGGGGTGCTTTGTATAGCAAGGTTATGCCATGGTTACTGGATAGTGGGAAGAGGGTTTGAGTTAGAGGGCTTTTTATAACTGATTATAAAATACATGTACCAGAATGCCCTGTGGCCCCTATTTTTTTTTTTTAAAGAGAAAATTTCCCTGGGGGAATCTGCACTATTTAGAAGTGCACAAGAAACAGGCTAATGGAAAGATTCAGATATTTCAGACTGTAAATTTCAACCCACATGTCTACTATTTTGTTATATTGTACAATGTCACCGTAATAATGCAGCTTGGGGAATTTCCAAGGCACAGTTTTATAACCACAGCAGATCCTTGACTTGAGAGCCATAAAGTAAATTCTGGATACATTGTGCTAGGGATTAAAAATGTGCTGGAGGCTCCTCTAAGATAGAATTAAAAATGTGGAGGTTATGAAACATGATGATTTAAATAACATCCTCATCTATTGTGAAATACCTGATATTTGTGGATATCCAGTGGCTTTCGCTATGGATCACAGAAATCAGGTAATAAAGACTTAGTAGGCTGTCAAATTCATTTTCCTGATAGTACATTTGCCAGTGCTGGTCCTTACAGTAGATTTTTTAATCCTTGGATCAAGACTTTTAGGTCTCTAGTACTGGAACCCAGGATGTCAATGTGACCACACAAAATTTTAGCTTTTTGTGATCATTTATTATATATATGTTCATAAAATGTTAGCTCTTTTGTGAAAAGGATATTATTCTCCTACCTGAGTCCCTACCACCTAAATCTGAATCAGCTTTCTCATGCAGACCTTTTACCATAATTACATGGTGGCAAAGCATCACTGCGACACCTACAAAACGTTGACAATGATTAGGCTGTTGGTGTGCAGAGATCACAGCCCATCATGCTGACAATTATTGCCACATTGCCTCCCTGTACTCCCCTGTCTGTCTGTATCCATCTTTTGTCTCTTGTCTAATACTTACATTGGAAGCTGCGTGGGGCAGCGACCATCTTTTTGTTTGTGTTTGAACAGTGTCTAGCACAATGTGGTCCTGGGCCATGACCGGGGCTCCTGGTACTATGGTAATATAAATAAATAAAATAAATCACTAATCTTTATGCCACTAGGCTTGGTTCTCCTGCATTTATAATCCGTGAAGCAAAAGATTTGGCCTTAAAGCCAGATCTCCTGCATGTTAAAGGAGAGCACCAATCCCTACACTGTCATTCTAGTTCCCTCCATTTAAGAATGTATTACTGGACTGTAAACAGTCTGATGACCTCCTGCTTTCCTCGTGGCTCCCTATCCAGAGCAGAACTTACAGTGTCCTACCAAGAAGAGATAGCCCTCTTATAGGGCCTGACCTGAAGCTCAGTGGAAAGACTCCCATTAGCTTCAGCAGGCTTTGGATGAGGTTACAAAGAAAGATGGAATCAGGCTGTACCCCATCAGGCCACAGAAACATCTTCCCTATGGCAGATATGCAAAAAGAGGGACAGATTCTGTCCCCTGTGCTAGCCTCTCTAGTCTGCACCTGTGGCATACAGGGAATGTAAAGAGCTTGATAATGGCCTGGCGAGGATAATGCTGGTGCAGGCATAGCATAGGGCCTCCATAAACTGCCCTATCCTTGTTCCCTCATAAGCCCTGGCACAGGGGGTATGCTAGAGGTGGAGCCAGGCAACCAGGTAGCAAGTGTGAAAAATCAGGACTGGGGATCAGGGAGAGGGGGTGGGGAAATAGGTGTCAATATAAAGACAAAGCTGCAAATATCGGGACTGTCCCTATACAATCGGGACATCTGGCCACCCTAAGCCGTGGGCAGGCGGGGGCATGTCCATAGTTCTTCTGCTATGGGGAGTCTCAGTGGCATTGGAACCCATAGGTAGTCTGGGATGGACTGCTGTAATTCACTCCACCTTTGTTTCAGCCTCCTCTGCTTCTCTTCTCCTGAGCTGCTCCATTTGTGCTCCTGGCGGCACAGCACAAAAATCTCATCCACACAATGAGATATTTTGTGTCTTAAAAACCCAGCATTTTAAATAGATTCTTTACCCCGCCCCTCACAGCCACTCCAAAGAATATATTTTTCCTCTAATAGTGCTCTTTTGTGCCATAAAAGTAAAAGTCACTGTAAGAAAGAAAAGCAGTACATAGTCACTCACAAACCTTCCATTGGGAATGCTTAACAAATTACAAATAACCCTCCCCATTTCTGCCCCAAGATTTTCTTTTGTTAGCTCTAGGCAGGCAATGCACTCAAGTGGAAATTTGTTTTAAAGAAGCTTAGTGAGAAAATATCACTTCTGCCCTAACTGGGAGGGTTGCATTATTATAAAACAACCATAATTAAAGGCAACATAAAAAAAAAAGATACCATCACTCCCAAAACCAACGTTTTTGCACTAAACAAGACCAAACAGACTCCCTTGCAACCAAAACAAATGGTTCCATCACAAGGCATTGTGCGGTTCTGAAATGTAATGGTTATAAAAAGGAAGGGACTGCCAGCAAATGTGATGCTGGAATATTTTTGTGAGTCGCTTGAAAAGTGAAGTGTTTGCAAAGTGCACAGTGTAAGGACTCAGGCCGTCTATCAATAATATGACTGCATAAACTAGGCTTTTTCACCTTCACAAGGCTTACCAAGCTATTGAATCTGGGCTGAAGCCAATGCTTCATATCCAAATTCCCTGAACCACAAGGGAGTTTGAATTCTGTTCCAAATTATTTTTTATTATTTAGTAGCACTACCAGTGCCTACATGTCCCAGTGTGGGATCAGGGTCTCATTTTGCTAGGTGCGGTACAAACACATGGTAAGAGACTGCACCTGCCCTGAAGAGGGATTTAAGCATGACTCAGCAAGCAGATTTAACACACGGTACATCTGCACTGGAACTGGAAGGTATAATTTCCAGCTCAGGTAGACATACCCTCACAAGGTCTGATTGAGCTAGTGTGCTAAAAATAGAAACGTAGCCATGGCAGCACAAGTGGCAGGATGGGCTAGCTGCCCTAAATATGACCCTGTTTGAAACCCTAAATATATCCTTGGGGCTGCTAGCCACTCCTGCTGCTCATGCTGCCATGGCTACACTTGATCAAAGTTTATGCGATTATGTCTACTGGAGCTGGAAATTGCTCTTTCCAGTTCCAGTATAGACACACTCTTTGGAATGAAGGTAACCGTGGTAAGATCATGTGGTCACTTAGGTTAGTCAGTGTACAAAAAATAAATCAATAAAAATAATCAAGAGATTCCTTGAGCATGGAATAGAGTGGTCAAAATCAGGAGCAGTCACTAAAAGCAGGCGTGGGTTGGATGTTTAACTGAAAGGAACCACAGAATCTTTTGAACCTATCCATTAGTCTCCTGTTTCAACAAAGAAGATGGAATATATTTACCCTTCTCTGCATTATGATGTCAGGTCCTAAAGCCAAGGAAGGAAGGGAAGAGGAAGGGAGCGGGCAGAAGAAAGGGAGAACGGAGCATGAAGAGAGAATATGGGGTATGAAGAACAGGAAAGGTGTTGATTGGCTGATTTAACCCCCGCCCCCACGTCATAATCCAACTGGAAGAATGTCACAATCCTACCACCCAGTAATAAGGATTTCTTAGGGGAGCAAGAAAGAGATGGGGGAGAAAAAGAGAAGGATATTTTATCACCAGTCAGTACCAAGCTATTCATAGGGCAGCACCAGAAAGACAGAGGAAGAGGGATGGCAGAAGAGGATAAACCCCGAATCTTACCCCACTTTGGGGCAGGGTCCCACTTAGCATAACAAACTAATGTTGTGTACAGCCACATTTAACACCATCAAGCACAGGTGCCTTACCTGGGGGGACACACCCAACATGGTCTCTATTTCTTAGAGTCATCATAAAAGTGCAAGCAATGTATTGCAGATTCAAAGCCCTAACTGAGATGATTTACATGACTGCTTCTACTGTGGAAGAGGGTGTATTGTTCATCCAAAATTTTGTATTGCGCTGTAGCTTGACTTTATTTTGGGATAGACACACAGCTGGAGATCCCATCTGACATAGCAGCTGTTTTCTGTTAACATTGATAAGCGACTCATTGATCCTTTTTTGTTCTCATTTGGGTTGTTGGCTCCAGCCTGACACAGCAATGTTTCCTATTCTATTTATTGCCACAAGATATGTTAGCAGATAGTTTAAATCCTATAGTCCATGGTATTCAGCAGGTCATTGCTTAAGGAAACTTGTTCAGAAAGGTTGCTCAATCCTTTACATAACTGACTAACTTTATCACTAATCTAGACAGAAAGGCCTGAAGTTAGGAGTTCCTACTGTAAAATACACTATAAAGTTAGCCATATTACAACATTAGATTAATTCTGAGGATAATTCTAGTAACTTCGGGGATACATTTGGCCCTTAAATTCAGAGGATTAATATGTAAAACTATATCAAGTTTAGTGCATCACAACATGCTGTTGACACAGTCAATTGACATGAAGTTTTAAAACAGAGAAAACATGCATGCTGCCTGAAAGATTTAGGAAGGAATTTCCTCTTATGTACCACCTGATAACCCAGTGCAGTTGTCTAGATGTTTTGTTGGTAAATTGGGGTTTGGAATTGCTGTGAACAGTCTGTGCAGGAAAGAAATAATATGAACGAACAACTACTGCACAGTGACAAATAATTAGTATAAGTCATAAGCAGGAAGTGTTTTGACTTTTCTGGAGTGTGATTGGATGAAATCCTTGTCACTGTATCATATCATTTGTAATGTAACTGTCATCTAGCTTTTACGTACAATGAATAGTGCCAAAATTGAGTCCTTCAATGTGGAAATGACTAAAAGATGGATGATGTTGGTCATGTGATTGCTGAGCAAGTGCTCTGGATAATTTTTGGCTGTTAGACTCACTTAGTATTAAAGATAAGGCAATGGAATCATTTATCTGAACCTCTTCTCCTGATCTTCAGTGACTCGGGTAAAAAGGAACCTGGATCTGAATTACCCCAAGTTTGGGCTCTGCAAATCTACAACCTGGCTAATGAGATTTTGTAAAACCAAAATCTCTCCCAAATTATGCCCTTGTGCCTCAATAAGAGGCATACGGGCATAATTTATAAATTTTGGATCAGATAAAACAAGATCCAAATGTGAAGCATTCCTGGTTCTGCAAAAACAAAACCATAATCTCATCATGTCTGCCCATATTTTCTTATAATCTCACATTAGATTTTATAGGTCATCTTCATCCCAGATGTAATACCTTCAAATCAATGGCGTTATATCAGAGATTAATTTAGCCCTTTATATTGATTTCGCATAATGCCTGTCAGTTCTGCTTAAACAGTTTGACAAACATCTGTCCATCTATGCTGAGCTGAATTAAAATTGTTTAAACCCAGACTGCTGGGGGCTGTTGTACACCAGAGCACTATGCTTTCTTGTCTGCTGCACTGGTCTCTACATTGCCATTTACTGCACACCCTTTTTCACATTATAACACAATTAGTCATTTTTTCATATCACAGTGAACACTTTATTCTCATCTTGACCACAAATTGCCCGTTATCCAGAGGCACCCACTGGAAATTCAGCTATCCAAACATGTGGTTAACTTAATGACCTTAGGATAGGATTACGTTTTTGAACAGGAAACTACTGTTCAAGTTTACCTGCTAAGAACTTTCCAATCCTGACTCAATGTCATGATGATGTGTTTCACCCTTTTCTAGTTTGACAATGCAACCACACGTTTGGAATCTTAGATCTGAGGGCTCATCTGCTGTAATTTATGTCAGCATAGCATGCCCTAATATACAACCAGTACATTGTAAGATACTTGGAGTGCATTCACAAAGGTATATAGGTGCCTAACTTCCCAATGGGTATGTTTGAAACAAACATCTTAGTTGAACTAAAACTTATCTATACACCCCTTTTTGGCAACACTTTCTCCTTTGCACAAGTATGACAGCAGCGAGGGCCAAATCCTGGCCCTTCCTAAGCAGCTACAAGAGGACTGGACTCAGGGGAACTGGGGTGATTCTGGTACAGAGTGAAGGGGCAGAATTTGGGGACTCCATTCAAAAAGGTCCCAGCCTCCTGCATATTGTGGACTTCTGCACCACAGGAGCTTTCCCCACACTCCTTCCTGCTGTAGAGGCTTTTCACAAAACACGCTGTCCCCATTTCTGCTTGGAGAAACATTATTGTGATCAGCACTGTGTACAAGTTGCACAATAAAAAATGAATAGAAGGTTTTGACACCTTGAGCAAAATCCATCCCAGCTGTAACTGTTCACTCCAGTACAGTTACATCAGGGATGAATTTGACCCCCTCGTGTTAAATAACCAAGCCATTGACCTTGACTACATCCCTTGTTGTGCAGATGAGCGTCTTTGCTTGTCTGTCATGCTAACAGAACAGGCCAAAATTCATCCCTGGAGTAAAACCATTTGCTTCACTGAAGTTACATTGAGCATGCATTTAGCTTATGGTTTATAACAGAATAAGGGCTAGTCTACACTAGAAGTGCTACAGCGGTGAAGACGCTCTATGCCGACGGGAGAGAGCTCTCCCGTTGGCATAATAAAAACATCCCCGGGAGCAGTGGTAGCTATGTCGGTGGGAGAAGCTCTCCTGCCGATATAGCACTCTCTACACCAACCCTTAAGTCAGTGTAACTTACATCCCTCAAGGGGGTGGCTTATTTACATCCCTGAGTGACATAAGTTATACCAACATACATGGTAGTGTGTACAAGCTCTAAATGAAAACACTACCTATTCAAGGCTCACTCAAAAGCAACATGTACGTATTTAGGGGTCCAATCCCATTAGGTGTGGATCACCCCAACTCTTCTGGCTTCATTCAGTGCTTTGTATGACTGTGTGCTCAGTGTTGGAACTAGAGAATTAACATAAATAGCTTAAATTATTTGTCTGAACATTGCAAATAAAACTGCTTTAGGATACTTTTGCTTTTTTCCTGCTTTGGGTCTATTTCTACATCATACACAACAGTTTGTCTTAATCACTGGTTAAGGAAGGGAGGAAGAGAAAGAAACTTTAAATGTACAGTAAGGCTGTTGATCAAATAGATGTTTTTCCTTTAATGAGTTATCTCTTAGCACTGCAAATCACACAGCTGAGTGGATTTACATTTCTTCAATTAGCAATCAAGCCTCTCCATATATAGCAGTGTTGGAAATCAATACCTCTAAGTCAATTGCTTCCTGTAGTTTAAAGATGCAACTAAAACAACAGTGACAGAGAAATAAGCGGATATGGAATTTCGTTTTTAAAAACCCACACATGCTTCTAAGTGAGAATGGATGAAAGTTGCCTCAGTGCAGAGGGCCAGCAAAAGCCATTCACTAGCAAGGCCTATGCATCACTGAAGTCCCAATTAAGCCCCGTTTTGAGTGCTTAAGTAGTGCACAGGTCTTGTCTTGGCCCTCTGCACATGAATGAATTTCACCTGAAATCACACACACGGACCCCCTTTCCCAAATACTGTACAGTGGCTATAACTTAACATTTACTCACTATTATTTGTGGCTCTGCTTATAAACTTTTTTTTTTAAACCTCTGATGTTCCAAAATGTAAAACTGTAGTAGAACTACTGGCACAAAAAGTAAGCTAAAGATCCTTTGCAAAGCCTGTCTCCTGAGCAGGGGCGGCTCTACAAATTTGGCCGCCCCAAGCAGTCATGCGCGGGAGGCGCCCCGGAGCCGCGGGAGCAGCGGACCTCCCGCGGGCATGACTGCGGAGGGTCCGCTGGTCGTGCGGCTCGGCTGGACCTCCCGCAGCTGCGGGCGGTTCGCTGGTCCGGCGGCTCCGGTTGAGCTGTCGCAGGCATGCCTGCGGGAGGTCCAGCCGAGCTGCGGGACCAGTGAACCGTCCGCAGTCATGCCTGCGGGAGGTCCACTGGAGCCGCCGGCCGAGCATCCCCTCCGCAGTCATGACTGCGGCAGGTCCGCTGCTCCCGCTGCCGCCCCCCCCGGGAAAGGGCCGCCCCAGGCGGGTGCTTGCCCCGCTGGGCTCTGGAGCCGGCCCTGCTCCTGAGCAAATTTACACAGGTGGAGCTATACTCCTGAATCTGAATTTCAAGTGAGACTTACAGTGATTGTATCTTTTTTTTCCCTTTTAAACACTTATTCAAGACACTTTTTCCCCCCAGGTTACAGACAGAAAAATTCTAGCATTTCTGCCACAAAGACCTTCTTTAGGGATATAGCATACACTTTACAGGTTCAGAGCCATTAGTCCTTATTGGTGTGAGTGGAATGCATCTCATGTTCTCTAGGTCACTCAGCACAGAGCACTAATACATCTACTTGAAAGGTTTCTGTCTGCCACTGCTCAGTGCTCTGGGCTTGCTTCAATTAAACACAACAGTCTGTTTATTAACTCTACCTGCCATTCAGAGTGACAAAGTTAAACTACTGAAAGAATGGTTAGCCATCTTTAATACATCTCCCTTCTAAATTAATGAAACTGATATTCTTGGCCACAACTGAGCGGGCAAGCTAGCACGGTCATCTAGTCCTGTGCTTTTATTGTGCAGAATGAGATAAATCAGGGAGGGCTTGCAAATTTCATTGTAAATTCTGCTGAACATTGAATTTGTACCATTGAACTTTCCAACACTATTTGGATTCGGAGTTACAGTATTAGGAAAAATAAATATACTTGTATTAACTGACAGGGGCAGCAAGTTGTATGGGCCCATGGTGCCCGGGCTCCGGAAATATTCAGGGCCCAGCAACACTAATGTTTGGAGCTGGGTCTCTCTCCCAGCTCCGCCTGCACTTCTACCTGAGTGTCCCTTGGCCCCTGCCTGCCACCACCCACATGCCTCCCCAGGCCCTGGAGCATCCCTGCCTGAAAGCAGGCAGCTGCCCTGCCTGCGCCGGCCACTACTGCCACAAGAGTGGCACCAGCAGCAGACTGAGGCAGCTGGCTGCTGCTGCACCTGCAGAGGGGAGGAGGCGCACACATGATTGTCAGCCCTCCCCTCCCCTGGCACCTACCAGGAGGCAACACCAAGGATGCTTCCAGGAGATGGAGTCTGGGCCTCAGTCACCACTCATATATATATATATATATATATACAAAGTTCCTCCTCTACCTTGGTGGGTCCTGCGCTTATTGGCAGATTTGCTCACCTTAGTGATCTTCCCCTCTGGTGGAACCCACAGTCTGGGTCAACTCCTCCTGTGTCTGATCAGGAGTTGGGAGGTTTGGGGGGAACCCGGGCCCGCCCTCTACTCCGGGTTCCAGCCCAGGGCCCTGTGGATTGCAGCTGTCTATAGTGCCTCCTGTAACAGCTGCATGACAGCTACAACTCCCTGGGCTACTTCCCCATGGCCTCCTCCAAACACCTTCTTTATCCTCACCACAGGACCTTCCTCCTGGTGTCTGATAACACTTGTACTCCTTAGTCCTCCAGCAGCACACCCTCTCACTCTCAGCTCCTTGTGCCTCTTGCTCCCAGCACCTCACATGCCCACCACAAACTGAAGTGAGCTCCTTTTTAAACCCAGGTGCCCTGATTAGCCTGCCTTGATTGGCTGCAGGTGTTCTAATCAGCCTGTCTGCCTTAATTGGTTCTAGCAGGTTCCTGATTACTCTAGTGCAGCCCCTGCTCTGGTCACTCAGGGAACAGAAAACTCTTTCTCCAGTGGCCAGAAGACCTCCCTTTGGCTTCTCTGCTGTTGAGGGTAGGAGGGAGAGGGCTGCTGCTGCTGCTGTTCCTGTTCCTGCTGGGCCCTCGCTGCTACTGCTGCTACTGCTCCGGCTGCTCCCCTGGCTGGGCTAGACACCACCATCCACCCCCTTTCTCTGCTATCTGCTTGCTGGCTGGCTAGTAGATTTCCCCACACCATCTCAGTTGCTGCTGTTACTCCACCCGCAGCTCCTTGGGGGGGGGGCTGCTGGGCTGCTCCCCAGAGGAGGGGAGTGAGGGACCCCAGCTCCAGCCATTGTTGCTGAGGGCTCCACCACCACCATCTTCTGAGTGGGGTCCCTCCTGCCTGGCCACCAGACCACCGCCTGGAGCTGCTGGAGCTGCTGTGTTTGCTACTGGGGAGCTGCTGGAGCCCCGAGGAGAAGGAGAGGACCACCTGCTGCTGGAGGACCTCATAGAGACTCTGAAGACCACCGTGGAGGGGGCACTTAAGGACTGAGTATTTTTCAGACTGTGCTCTTGTGGTGGGGGTTTGGACTGTGTCTGTTGGGACACCGGGGCGCCGATCATCTTTGCCACTTTAAACACCCGCGGCTGTAGGATGGGTCTCCACAGGAGCCAGGTGCTCTCCTTCCTTCGGGATGGGGGGTACTCAGTGGTTTTCCTGCAGGAGACCCATACGGATCCGGCCACTGAAGCTAGCTGGCGGCTGGAGTGGGGGGACAGGGTCTACTTTAGCCACCTCTCGGTTTGCTCGGCCGGAGTGGCGACCTTGTTCTCCCCCGACCTACGGCCCGAGGTGCTGGGGGTCACCGAGGCTCTGCCGGGCCACCTGCTGCACCTCCGGGTCCGCATGGAGGGGCTTGTGGTTAATCTCGTCAACGTCTACGCCCCGACATCGGGCCCGGAGAGGTTGCGTTTTTATCAGCAGGCGTCCGCCTTCCTCGGCTCCCTGGATCCTCGTGAGTGCCTGGTCCTGGGCGGGGACTTTAACACCACCCTCGAGGAACGGGACCGCTCGGGGACCGAGCAGTGCCCGGCCGCCGCAGACATCCTCCAGGAGATCGTCAAACGCCACTTCCTGGTGCACGTCTGGCGCGACCACCACCCGGACGACGTCTTGACATTCACCTTCGTCCGGGTGGAGGCCCATCGGTCGCGCCACTCCCGGCTGGACCGCATTTACCTGTCAAGTTTCCACCTTTCACGAGCCCACTCCTCCAGCGTTCGGCCGGCCCCCTTTTCGGATCACCACCTTGCCACCGTGACGGCCTCTCTCTGTGCGGAGAGGATGGGGCCGGCCTATTGGCACTTTAATAATAGTTTGCTGGAGGACGCGGGCTTCGTGGCGTCCTTCCGGGAGTTCTGGCTGGCCTGGCAAGGGCAGAGGTGCGCCTTTCCCTCGGCGCAGCGGTGGTGGGACCTGGGGAAGGTGCGCGCCCGGCTCTTCTGCCGCGACTACACCCGGGGCGCCAGCCGACGGAGGGATGTGGCGATAGAGCAGTTGGAACGGGAGGTCTTGGAGCTGGAGAGGCGTCTGGCCGCCAGCCCCGAGGATCCATCCCTCTGTGGAGCGTGCCGGGAGAAGCGGGAGGAGCTCCGGGCCCTCGAGGATCATCAAGCCCGGGGTGCCTTTGTTCGATCCCGCATCCGCCTCCTTCGGGAGATGGGTCGCGGCTCCCGCTTCTTCTGTGCCCTGGAGAAAAGGAGGGGGGCTAAAAAGCACGTCACCTGCCTCCTAGCGGAGGACGGCACCCCCCTCACGGATCCGACGGAGATGTGCGGGAGGGCCAGGGCCTTCTACGCGACTCTTTTCTCCTCGGATCCAACCGATCCTAACGCTTGCAAAGTGCTCTGGGACGGACTCCCGACGGTCAGCGCGGGCGACCGGGACCGGCTAGAGCTGCCTCTCACTCTGGCCGAGTTCTCGGAAGCCCTCCGTCGCATGCCCACCAATAAATCTCCGGGCATGGACGGGCTGACCGTGGAGTTCTACCGCGTGTTCTGGGACATCCTCGGCCCAGACCTAGTCACCGTCTGGGCCGAGTCCTTGCGGGGCGGGGTCCTCCCTCTCTCGTGCCGGCGAGCCGTGCTCGCCTTACTGCCGAAGAGGGGGGACCTCCGCGATTTACAGAATTGGCGTCCCATCTCACTCCTCAGCACGGACCACAAAATCGTTGCGAAGGCCATCTCGCTGCGGCTAGGGTCCGTGCTGGCGGATGTGGTCCACCCGGACCAGATCTACACCATCCCGGGGCACACGATCTTTGATAACCTGTATCTGGTCTGGGACCTTCTGGAATTAGGGTGTAGGGATGGTCTGTCGTTTGCCCTCTTGTCCCTGGATCAGGAGAAGGCGTTCTTCAGGGTGGACCACGGGTATCTCCTGGGCACTCTGCAAGCGTTTGGCTTCGGACCCCAGTTTGTGGGTTTTCTCCAGGTGCTGTACGCTTCCGCGGAGTGTCTGGTCAGGCTCAACTGGGCCCTGACTGAGCCGGTCAGCTTCGGGCGAGGAGTGCGGCAGGGGTGTCCCCTCTCGGGTCAGCTGTACGCTCTGGCGATCGAGCCCTTCCTCTGTCTTCTCTGTCGTAGGCTGACGGGGTTGGTGCTCCGGGAGCCGGAGCTGCGGCTGGTCCTGTCGGCGTACGCCGACGATGTGCTCCTCGTGGTCCAGGACCCAGGCGACTTGGCGCGGGTGGAGGCTTGCCAGGCCATTTATTCGGCAGCCTCCTCCACCTGGGTCAACTGGGTCAAGAGCTCTGGCCTGGTGGTCGGGGACGGGTGGCAGGCGAGCTCCCTCTCACCCGCGCTTCAGGCCATCCGGTGGAGCGCGGGTCCGCTGCTCTATCTCGGCGTCTACCTTTCTGCCACGCATCCGTCTCCGCCGGAGAACTGGCATGGTTTAGAGGGCGGGGTGAGGGCGCGGCGCCGGAAATGGACAGGACTACTCCGGTGCCTCTCTCTCCGGGGGAGGGCGCTGGTGCTGAATCAACTAGTCCTGTCCATGCTCTGGTACCGGCTCAACACCCTGGTCCCGGCCCCAGATTTCCTGGCCAACCTCCGGACGGCAGTTCTGGAGTTCTTTTGGCCAGGGACGCACTGGGTCTCTGCAGGGGTCCTCCACCTGCCCCTGGAGGAGGGGGGACAGGGCCTGAAGTGCCTGCGCACTCAGGTCCACGTCTTCCGCCTCCAGGCCCTGCAGAGACTCCTGTATGGTGCTGGTAGTCCGGCATGGAGAGCACTGGCACACGCCTTCCTCCGCCGCTTCCGAGGGCTCCGATATGACCGGCAGCTCTTTTATCTCCATCCGAGAGGTCTTCCGCGAGACCTCTCCGGGCTGCTGGTCTTCTACCAAGACCTCCTCCGGACCTGGAAGCTCTTTTCAGCGACCAGGTCCATGGCGGAGTCCCCCGCGGTGCGCCAGAGGCTGGTCTTGGCAGGAGTCACCAGGGTCGGAGACCTCCTGGACTACGACCGGGGAGACTGGCTGGATCTCCTGACGCTCGCTCAGCGCATGGGGCTCTTCAGCCCTCGTACCCCCCGGCGCGTACTTCAGGAGGTGAAGGCCGCTTTACTGCCCGCTGCTCGGGTTTACCTCGACCGGGTCCTGCGAGAGGGCACGCCCCGCCCACCTTCCACCCCGGGCCCCATGGACCTTTTTATTGGGCCCCTGCCCCGTGGACCCAATCGACCCCCTTGCCCTTTCACGGCGAGCCAGCTGCCCGATCTGCAGCCGGTACTGTTCCAGACCGCGCCAAGAAAACATCTGTACACACTCGTGCTCCACACTCTTCACTACCTCACCCTCGCATCCCGCCCCGATACGAAATGGCGGGACCTCCTGCCACCTCTCGAGGGTGAGGAGCCCCGGTGGGCCAGCTTGTATTCTGCCCTGGTCCCAAGGCCCGCCGGGGATGTCAGTTGGCGGCTTCTTCATGGGGCCGTGAGCACGGGTGTGTACTTGGCGCGGTTTACCCCTGCCCCCAACACCTGCCCCTTTTGCGGCGTGAAGGAGACCCTGGCGCATGTTTATTTAGAGTGCGCCAGGTTGCAGCCCCTGTTCCGGCTCCTCTTGGATCTCCTATTGCGTTTTTGGTTGCACTTTTCCCCTCACCTGTTTATCTATACACTCCCCATCCGTGGCCCCACGAAGTCGCGGGATCTCCTTATCAACCTCCTCTTGGCCCTGGCCAAACTGGCCATCTATAAAACCAGGGAGAGGAGGTTGGCCGACGGGATTTCCTGCGACTGTGGGGCCTATTTCCGCTCCTCCATCCGTTCACGCACCCGGGCAGAGTTCCTCTGGGCGGCGTCCATTGGCTCCCTTGACGCCTTCGAGGAGCAGTGGGCGTTGTCTGGGGTTCTCTGCTCGGTGTCCCCATCAGGTTCCCTTCATTTAGCCCTGTGACCTCACTCTCAATCCTGTTTTTTTTTCATTGGTTGTCCCACGTACTTAGTTGGTATCCCAGACCTGTGGATCCTCCCCTTAGGCTGCGGGGAGGTCCTTTAGCAGTGGGCAGGCTTCGCCCGCCCACTTCCTGGATACTAATAGGACCAGATTCCTGTACCCCACTGGCCTGGGTCTGTCACAATATGGAGACAGGTGTATCTCATAGAACTGGTAGGGACCCCAAAAGGTCATTCAGTCCAGCCCCCTGCCTTTACTAGCAGGGCCAAGTACTGATTTTTACCCCAGATCCTTAAGTGGCCTCATCAAGGATTGAACTCACAGCCCCAGGTTTAGCAGGCCAATGTGCAAACCACTCCCCCATGAGGCTATAGTGAGGGACAGCATGCTGCAGCAGGGGAGGGGGCAGCATGCAATGGCAGCCCCCTCCCCCACAAGCACCCACCACCACAGGGGAGATGAGGGGGCTTCCTGGACCTGAGCAGCTGGGGCTTGGGTGAGTGTTGTGACACCCTTCCTCCCACCCCCGCAGCCACCACTCCTGCCTCACACTGGGCAAGGGGCAGCCCCATCCCTCGTGAGGCTAGGGTGAGGGTAGGGTGACCAGATCACGACACTAAAATATTGGGACACATTGGGGTGCCATCAGCCCCGCCCCCAGTCCACCCCCGCTCCTCCCAGGCTCCACCCCCACTCTCCCCCAGGTCCCGCCCCCTCCCTGCTCGCCCCCCCCACTGAGCCCATCCTCATCCCCCCGGCCCCCTGCTGGCTTGCTGTATCCCTCCTCAGTCTCCCGCCCACCACTCGCCTCTTCACTCCCCCTCCCGCCACTAAACCCTATGGCGCTGACTTACCCTCTGCCAGGTGGGTGCTTGCCCACCCCCCACCTCTTCCTGCCCAAGTATCTGCCCTCCCTCTGCCCCCATTCCACCCCTTTCCCCCAAGTCCCCACCCCTGCCCTGCCTCTTCTCCACCTCCTCCCCTGAGTGTGCCGCGTCCCTGCTCCTCCCCCTCTCTCCTGGAAAGCGCTAAGCACCGCCAAACAGGTGTTAGGTGGCGGGAAGCACTGGGAGCGGGGGAGAAGCGGGGACACGGCGCACTGGGGGGGGAGGGAGAAGAAAGAGGTGGGAGGGGGAGCTTGGCTGCAATTTTTCACCCACAGAGTCAGCGCCTCCCTTCCGCTCACCTCCTTATCTGAATGTCAGGACAAATGGCATTCCAATCATATATTGATCGGGATGCGGGACAAAGGGTTAAATATCAGGACAGTCCTGATTTTATTGAGACATCTGGTCACCCTAGGTGAGGGGCAGCAGGGGAGAAGGCCACATGTGATGTCAGCCCTCCCCAGCACCCACCATAGGGGAGGCAAGGGGGCTTCCTGAACCTGAGAGGGTCCCTAGGAGCATGTGCAGGACAGTGGTGCAGGGTGAGTGTGCTGCCGGGGGGAAAGTAGGGGGCCCCTCCCCTGGAGCTCACTGCTGGCAGCGGGGAGAGGGTTGGGAGGAGTCCTCCTCTCTGGCCCTCTCCCCAGGGCAGCCTGTCTGCACCCCAAGTTCCTCATCCCCAGCCCCGCCCCACCCCACAGGCTGCACCTCCAGCCAGAGCCCTCACCCCCTCCACCCCAACTTTCAGCCCCAGCCCTGAACCCCCTCCTGCACCATGAACCCCTCATCCCCATCCCCACCCCCATCCCTGAGCCCTTGCCTGAGGGAAAAAACACGCAACTTAAATTTGGCAGTCAGTTTGGCATATGATCATGTTTAGCACAATACTTGATTATTTTACACCCTTTAAAGTATATAATTGGTTGTATACAGGTACAATAAAATATAATGTATTGAAGCAGGCAAGTGCCGCTTCTGACTTTCCACTTTTAATTGGCCCTTGTAATCTTGTGGCGCTGGTGTGTTGTAGCTTCATTTTATCCCAGCAACAAATTCTTGATTTGTAGGACCAGTAATAATCAACAATGGATAAATTCTTAATAACGTTAATCAGAGAAAAAGAAGAAAAGGATAATTCATTAAGTGATGGCCTGAGTTCGACACCCAGCTTTTAAACTGAAGTTATACAAAAGAAAGATGTGGCAATCTACAAGATAAGAAAAGGAGTTTTCAGCAATTTTAGCTATCAAGATTTATGTGGTTGGAGTCCAATAGCAAATTAGACAGAGCTTTTTGCTCAGTCTGCAAAAGCTGTTCTGAAAAGAAAATCTTAATATTTTCTATGAAGACAGAACCAACGCTTATTTCGTCCAGATTTCAAGATTGGAGACATGCATTGCGTAGTTTTATATCACATGAAAAAGCCTCCTGTCACAAGGAAGTGGTAATAAAGTATGCTGCTCTGCAATCTCAGGTAAATGTTTCTGCACTAAAGTTGGCCAGTTACATAAAAGAAACACAATCAGCTAGGAATGTAGTGCAGACAATTTTTAACGGTGTTCAGTACCTAGCTCAACAAGGAATAGCATTATGTGGACATAATGAGAGTGATTCAAATTTGATGCAGCTCTTAGTCACACAAAATACAAGTAGCTATCACATGAGGTTAACAACTAAATAATCGAAATGATTGCAATGATGGCTCTAAGACAAATTGTGCAAAAGATAAAGGCTTCAAAGTTTTATGCCATTGTAATGGATGAGACTACTGATTTGTCAAGAAAAGAACAAGTACGTTTTTCTTTAAGGTTCTTTTCTAGTGAAGAATGGGAGATTTATGAAGAGTTTATTGAGTTTTACCAAACTGATGCAATGGATGCTGCTTCTCTTTTCAAAAAATTGTGGAAGAAACACTTCTTAGGTGTGATTTGCCCTCTTCTGATTGCCAGGGGCAGTGTTACGACAGAGCCAGTAATGTATCTGGCAAATTTACTGGGGCCAAACCAGTGTGAAGGATCGAGAACCAAGAACGGAATTTGTGCACTGCGCGGCATATTCCCTTAACCTTGCCATGCAAGATGCCCTGCATAATATTCAAGAATGTTGTGATATATTTTCAATGGTGAAATATCTTATCAATGCCTTCAGGGAGTCACCAATGCATATGGCAACATTCAAAGAGTTTCAGAGTGAAGGGGAGCCTTCTTTATGACCATTGTGCCCAACAAGATGGACACTAAGGATCAGTAGCATTAAATCACTGCTCCACAACTATGAGGACACGATGAACTGCCTAGATGAATTTAGTTACTCTTCTGATGAATTTGGCTCAAAATGTAGTGGATTCTTGAAGCAACTTCAATCTTTCTCAAGATATTTCACACTAATAGTTCTTGTGAAAGCCATGGGTCCTGTAGAAGAAGCTAATGCAAAAATTCAAAGCCCAAACTTGTCATTGGCAAGTGTTATGAAGAAAGTTGGCCTGTTGCAAGAAGTGTTGAGCAGGTTGCGCACTGACTCATCATACAATCATTTCTGGAAAACAACAGTAGAGAGAGCAAGAAATCTTTATTTAGATGATCCTACACTCCTGAGAAACTACAAGCCACCGAGATGGCTCAACCATGGAAGCCTTCTTCACACCTTCAGTGACCCCAAAGAGTATTTTCATCAAATATATGTTGGGATCACTGATGCTTGCAAAGTTGCCATTGAACAGAGGTTTTCAACAGAAAGCAGTAAAATTGGAGAAACATATAACTGATGCAGCAAATGGCTTGAAACGGGAAGCTTTCCATGGTGACATTAACACGGAGAGGCTCTCTCTTCATTTAGAACTGTTGAGTGATATTGGAGATCGAGAAATTGCCAGCTTAATTCAGTGAGTGAAGCAATTTCTGAAAAAAATGAAGGCTTGAGTAACATGTTGTCAGAACTTACAATTCTCTTGAAATTATTCTACACAATTCGAACTACAACCTACACTGCTGAGTGATCATTCAGTTGCCTGTGCAGACTGAAAAATTATTTGCGAACGACAGTGGGCCAAGAACATCTAAATCACTTGGCATTTCTGCACATTCATAAGAACTCTACCTCTGAACTGGACATTGCAAGTCTCCTGGATGACTTCATTTCAAGAACCAAACAATGATGAAAAGTGTTTGCTGCCTCCTGAAGAACATTGCAAAAGAAGGGTCTATATTTGTTTTAATTTTAGAAAGTATTTGCTTTTGAGGGTTATTGATCCAAGAGTGCTTGGTGGTTTCCATATTCAAAAGAGTATTAATAAAGTTGATATTCTTAGTTAAATTTTTTTTTTACAATAGTGATATTGTGCAATATAGGGAAACTGTTAAATGCTTACTGTTTCCAGTCCATCTTTACATTATTAAAAAAAAATATATTAACTTACAAGGTGGGGGAGGTGCGGAACTTAGACCCGTTCTGGGCACTACCAAAAATTATACAAAGCTGCCTGTTAACTGAGTTTCCTTTTAAAGTCTGGTTCTTCTCTTGTTCTGACCTTGTGATAAAAGGAGAGAAAAAAACAACCCACTGTTCGAACATGTACTCCAGCCAATTAAATAATTATCTGGATTAACATGTAACAATCATAAAATCAGCCAACTAAAGCTACTGAGCAGCATGTCTCATCTGTGTGCCGCTCTTTCTTTTAGGTTTCTATTCAACGTAAATCTCAGTAGGAGAGCTGGGATGATGAAATGTTACATGCTTTGAAAGCCCCATGATGAGTAACAGGAGTTGGGCAAAGGGCAGTGGTGGTGGTGGTGGTATGCGTCTTCCAAGCCATTTAATCTCAGATGAAGACCTTGACCAACATATGGTGCCCTCATATAGACTCTGAGGAGATTTTGAGTGGACACATGATGTTTTACAGGTACTGTAAACACATCTTTTGCATCTAGAATTGAACCTAAAAGTATGAAGATATATGGAAAAGACACTATGGTTATTGAAGAGGAGTCCACATCACACAACCTCTACATCTGGTACCCTTTTTGGCAGTCTCTGACTGGAGGCCTATGGTGGAGATTGAGCTATTCACCCCTTAAAGAGTTCTTGCTCCAGAATCAGTAAGAGGAACATTAGCAGGGCAGGGTAGAGAAGCTTATACTGCTACTGCCAGTAACATATATATCCTGTTGGACTGACAGTTCTGGAAACCAACACCCTTCATGAGCACTGAAATTAATTCAGAAAGGAATCATGTCCAGAACATTAGGATGCAACAGTCTCACTCTGAACATCACTTTATTGGTTCAGCAGCTCCAGAAAACATGATGTGCTCATTGCCGGTTGGGGTAGAAATTGAAATAGCCTCATCTAGTTTGGATTTCCTGTTAATCTGGTGACATGACTACAAAGTAGGTATTCACCCATGAAAGCTCATGCTCCAATATGTCTGTTGGTCTATAAGGTGCCACAGGACTCTTTGCTGCTTTTACAGATCCAGACTAACACGGCTACCCCTCTGATACTTGACTGCATATTTATAGAGAAGAGTGAGCTGACCTGGAACCAATGTGCCGTTGGCTTGTGTATTCTGAAGGGTTAATAAATTAGAGTCTTCCACTCAGACAAACTCTTAATATTCATACAAATCATGTAGACAGTGCCATAAACCTATATGGTACTGTACAAAGATCTAGTTAGACATGTCCTTTGCCCTGAAGAAGCTGACAACTGCAGATAGAGACAAACATCTTGCAGCTCTAGACTTAAATGCATCCATTAAAAGTGGAACCTTATGGTTATAAATGGATTAAGGATAAACATGATCAGATTTTGATCAAACACACAGGATCCCAAACCCACTCATATAGTTGCAAAACATTGATGGTACTGATGCAAAACTAGAGGGCCTGAAGATAATTAGGCCCTGATCACTCGCTCTGTTCAATCTGGCCTTAACAGACTGCTTTTAAGATGCTGATACTTGAAAAAGGAAAAAAAGAATGCAGAAGATCACAGGAAAAAACAGTCACTTAACCAAAATTATCAGGATGTTAGAGGACTGATGTATGGCTCAGCGATGGTCAGTTGGTATTTCCACAATACAAGAGCAAGGGTGAAATCTGATGAAATTAAAAGGTGATTCATTTTATCAGTTTTAAATGTCTTTTTTAAAAAGTAAGAACCTATGGAACTCACTGTCACAAAACATTAATCAGGAAAAGACCTTCATGGGAGTCAGCAAAAGGATTAAATCTCAAAAATAGAACTATTTCCAGTTATCGTAGCTATAATCAACATTTATAAGGGGGACCAACCCACCTGGCTCAGGACATGAGTCAAACACTAACTGCTTAGTGTTGTGAAGAAACTCTCCTATTGACATATTAATAAATTATTTTCCATTAGGAGAATCTACTGCTTCAGAAGTAGATAATATTGACCACTGTCAAAGACAAAATATCCTAGTTGATGGATCATTGATCTGATGCAGCGTGGTGGTTCCTGTCCCCAACTTCATGTATATTAGAATCATTATGGGATTTTTAATCTTCTTCTGGGGATAACTGTTGGGAGCAGGATACCAGACTTAGTGGAGTAATGGTCTGACCTGGAATGGCAAATCTGTTTCTATACAATGTGTTGAGTATGTTAAAAATAATCTGCTTTAGTTTACTTTCCCTATTAAAATTTTTGGGCACATCTGCTGAGAGTCAAAGTGTGAGGGGATGAGGGTGAAAATATTCATTGCTCAGTCATTTTTTAAATGAAGAAGGGTTGTTTTTGTTTAAAAGGTTGAAGCAAATTTTGGGATGTGAAAGCATTTTCTGGTAAAGAAAAAAAAAAGTTCACAGCTTCCCCACAGCCACATATTTTCTTATAGAGAAGAAAATGGAATCACTAATGCTCAATAAAACTTTAACCTATAGTGAATCAGCACTTTTCTCCAGATAATACATCT
Organism: Mauremys mutica; assembly: GCF_020497125.1. Lineage (NCBI taxonomy): Eukaryota > Metazoa > Chordata > Testudines > Geoemydidae > Mauremys > Mauremys mutica. Next base: position 127,122,056 of record NC_059074.1, read on the forward strand.
CTCATGGAGATTCAGCTAGTTTGGCATATCTCTAACACAGACAAACTGCCCATAGTCTTTATGCTCAGGTATTTGCATAGTTCCATTTCTTTGAGTTTTTCAGGTTACTCTTCTTTGGAATGTCAATATGAAAGTTAATATTTAACATTGAACTGGAGCAGGAGTTTCTCCTTCTTGCCTACAGAACTGATCTGCATTGCCCTCACTGCAGTTCGACTTTCTCTGTACCCCTTTAGAGCCATTCAGATGATGTTGACTATGTTCGGAGGCCCAAAAGAAAACAACCTGCCACATAAGTGTATTGACTTCAGTGGGAACTGTTGGGTACTCAGCACACTTGAAAAATCAGGCCACTTACTTAGGATGCTATATATGAATTTAGGAGCTTAATTTTAAGTACCCTTAAAAAAAATCTTCCCTGGAATTTCAACATTCCTCAAATATTGCTGTTTTCCTGTGTTGACGTTTTGAGAAAAAACTCCTGTTTACTCCTCCTTCCAGAAATATCAATAAAATAGGAGTGGACTGTGACTGAATCCATCTGACTGTCCAATTTAAAAGTTAGTGAACCCTGTCTCCTGAACTAAGAGATGTATTTAAAATCATAATTCACTATCAAAATCTCATGCAAAGCCTCACAACAGCAAGACAACAAAATCAGTGGAAACAAATCAGCTCCATATTTATTGGTTGGGGGCCGGGTATTCAGCACAGAGTTGTGGGTTTAAGAAATTTCAGTATGAATATTCACTTTTGCAGTGGACACTTACCAAGAGCATGTAAGAACATTAGATCATCCTTCAAAACAGGGAAGGCAGCCAAGTTATTGTTCAGATATTGTGTTCAAGCACTGCATTGCAAAAACATTAATTGGCCTAATTCACCCCTGAAGTAATCCCATTATTTTTTGTTCATATAAATGTTTTCAGAAAGCACATTTTGGATGCTTAAAGGAAATTTGTTTCAGGTAAAAGTACTAGTGTTTATAAAGATTTGGTCATCCAATCAGAGAACAGAAACAAAACCATGTGACTACAGCTTTTTAAAAAACAGGATGTCATTTTAACAAAAAGAATACACAAAACATTGTTTGTTTTTCCCTTTCAATTCAAACGTGGTGGAAAATCTGAAAGAGATTTCTAGATTTCCTCATTTGCAAACAAGTGTAGATGCAAATTAGGTGAACCAACTGCGCCTCTCAAAGTGTGACTCTTGAATGTCCAGTACTCAAAGGAATATGCACAGTGAACTGTCCAAGAGCAATCCACAGGCTGCAATTGGTTCAGACAAAACATTCAAACAATTTCTAATAATGACCAAATTTGTAAAATCAATGAATAAACTGTGAATTACAATCTGTTTGGACATTTCATGAAAAGGAAAAAAGGGCTACATGTATCAAATTGCAAATTGTTTGCACTGTTGTACTTGTCACAAATCCTTTTTTATTATTCCTATTATAGGAGGGAGTAGGAACCCCAGCTATAGTGCTAGGCACTGTACACACAACAAAGAAGTCAGCTGCAACCCCAGCACGTTTAGAAGTCTAGGTTTCAGACAGCTGGATGATAAACACTAATGGGGATGGAAGGAGGAGGATGAGGAAACAAAGATAACAGAGTTTAGCATAAAAGCTGCAGTCACGAAACAGACACGATCAGTAGGGATGTGAGCAATTACATATTAACCTCAGGGAGTTGGGGGCTGCAAGGTCTGAAGCAACAGAAAATGAAAAGAAAAATTTAGTGACCAAAATGACAGAGAAAAGGCTTCTCATTATTTCCCCTGGTTTTCTTTTTATTTGATTTTTGCTGTGTTTCAGTGTGACATGATTCTCTTATCAATAGGACACAATTCATTATTAATATTATTTAATGTTTTCTGGGGTATACTTAAAATTTTGCCCGTTTTTCAGATTCAGTCCTGGTATCCTAGGTAGTCTTCAATCCCCCCGTTCCCTCTCTGAGTTGAAGGGGTGATGGGGTAACAACATTTGAAGTCTCAGCCCAGGGTAACAGAAAGGATTAATCCATCCCTGGGTGGATGGATCTAAATTACTAGAGGTTTTATATCACCAAAGAAGGATGGGTGCTAAACCTGTGTGTCCTGGAAAATGCTTGAAAAACATGGATACCCTCTGAAAGCATTTCAGTGCAAAAAGAATTTGAGAACCTTCTCTTTCCCCCACTCTCAGGTGGTGGAGGGGGGTCTGTATTAGAATCCAAAGGATCTGTCCCATCATAACATTCATTGTAAAAGGCAGCCTTCTGAATAAAGATGACAGGTTCCAAATGAACTCCAAGCCTTTCAACACTGCCCTTTAATTAGGTGAAGTCTCTGTTGAGCAACATATGGCACTTCTTTGCATCTCCCTGTCACCACACCATCACTCTATGGTTGAGTAATGAACCTCTAATCAGCTGGCTGCCTAAGAGAATAGCACCGGAAGGACAAACATAAAAATTGCCTTGGTGATCCAGTAGGGAAGGGCACGTATGTGTGAGTGTCTATGTAGGCGTTCATGAATGGGTGCTGTGAGAATGCCCAAGGCACTCTTTGGGCTTAGTGGAGTGTTGATTATAAAATTCATTGTGTAAGGCCAGAGTATCACGCAAGGCTAGTTACCCAGGGAAAATGTGTGTACATCTGTACACAATTGGGATGGAGAATGCATCTCACCTGACAAAGTCTGTTGTTTCAAAGAGTTTCAATTCACTGCTGATGATACATAACATACTGAAGTGACATTCAAATAATTTACTAGTGATTTCAATACCTTGTCTTCATCTTTTTTTGTCCAACATCGTGTGTGCGTTGGCCAGTAAATGTGGAGAGGGAGCTGAGGAACCAGAAGAGGGTGCTAGGAAACACTGGAGAAGAGCTCAAAGCAGAACAAAGAGGATCAAATGTAAGAGACTCTTGAGTGGGCAGAAGACAATGTGGTAAGAGACATAAAGGGAGTTCACAGAAGAGGCCAGAGAAGATGAAAGACTTAGCTGGAAGGAAGGAGAGCAGACACTGGAGGGAACTCATAGAAGAGGTCACAGAAACACAGCTGGGTGACCTAAGCAATTGTGGGGCATATCACATGAGACCTGGCTAGAGAGAATGAAAGAGGCGGCCTCAGGATGTGAGAGATACTAGGAAAATTCACACAAGGGATCAAAGAGGATAAAAGGTGTGGCCATGGAAGGGCTGAGGGGGAGTGGATTAGAGGTGTTGGGCAGAGCTCACAGAAGTGGTTAGCAAACTCAGAAATGTTAAAGACTGACACACAGCAGGTACCAAATGTTTTTTAAATTATTAGTGGAGGAAAATAGCAATACAATACATAATTTCTCAGTAGCACCTTTCATCCAAAGATCTCAAAGTGCTGTATAAACATTTAGATGTGACGTAGGTAACTATTTGCATTGAGCAAATAATTTGTAGCGAATGATTTTTGATACATTTTGCCTCTCTTTTGTTACAGAATATCTTGGAGCAGTTTTCTGATTTCCTTGAGTAAATTCAATATTTGGTCTTATTCAGTCAGTATCATTTTTATGGGTTGATCATGAATATTGAAAATTCAAATAGCAATGTTGCCAACTCATGATTTTATGGAGAATCTCACAATATTTGGTGCTTTTCTTCAAGCACCAGCTCCTGGAGTCACGCGATTAAATGAAACTCTTAGCTCCCATTTAAAAAAAACCACATTTCTAGGCCTGACGTCTGTGAAGCAAATAGGGTTGCCAGGTGTCCAGTTTTCAGCCAGAATCCCTGGCGGCTCCGGTCAGCACCACTGACTGGGCTGTTAAAAGTCCTGTCAGTGGTGCAGTGGGGCTAAGGCAGGCTCCCTGCCTGCCCTGGCTCGCGCAGCTCCTAGAAGCGGTGACATGTCCCTGTAGCCCCTAGGTGCATGGGTCAAGGATGCTCCGTGTGCTAGCCCCACCCTGAGCTGCAGGGGTGGTGCCTGTGTGTGCGGGCAGTGCACAGAGCTGCCTGGCCGTGCCTCCACCTAGGGGTCGGACATGCCAGCTGCTTCTGGGAGCAGCGTGGAGCCAGGGCAGGCAGGGAGCCTGCCTTAGCCCTGCTGCGCCGCTGACTGGGAGCTGCCTGAAGTAAGTGCTGCCCAGCTGGAGACTGCACCCCAACCCCCTGCCCCAGGTCAAACCCCCTCCCACACCCAAATTCCTTCCCAGAGCCTGCACCCTACACTCCAACCACTGCCCCAGCCCTGAGCCCACACCCACACTCTGAACCCTTCATTTCTGGCCCCACCCCACAGCCCACACCCCCCAGCTGGAGTCCTCACTCCCTCCAGCACCTCAACCCCCTGCCCCACCCCAGTGAAAGTGAGTGAGGGTGGTGGAGAGCAAGCAACAGAGGGACGGGGGCTGGAATGAGTGGGGTGAAGCCTCAGAGAAGGGGCAGGGCAGAGCAGGGGTGTTCGGTTTTGTGCAGTTAGAAAGTTGGCAACCCTAGAAGCAAAGCTTGAAAACATGACCATTAAAGCATTTAAAACTAGAAGTCAAATAGAAGAAACTCCAAATGTATTATTTTAAAAAGCTCATGATTTTAAATCTAACACCATAATGCTGGTTGGCCTGAGTCATGATTTGGCAGTACTGAAGCTGTTGCTTAGTCATGACCGGTCAGTTATGTCACATGGTTTCTGTTCCTTTACTGGATGAGCATGAAAACATTGTGGATGCAGATTTTAAAATCTCCTTATGCACACACGTGTGCATATGACTTTGAACTTTGTGTTCTGTGAACCTCTGTGCCAGTAAAATTTGAGTGCTTGAATATTTGGCAAAAAGAGAACACCAAAAGGTAACACACACAGGTGAGGCAAAGTTCCAGAGTCACATGCACAGGTATTTGCAGAATTCAATTTTAAAATTTGCATACAAAATTATTTGCTCTAAAAGTGCCTGGTCATCCAGTTAGGGAACAAAAGCAATAACCACTTGATTTATCTGACCAATGAAAACTAAGCACCACTGATTGAATTGCAAATATTCATGATCATCTAGATAAGGAAACTGAGGCAGAGAGAGGTTGAGTGTCTCACTGGAGGTTAACAGGAAATCTGTGGTAGAATTCAGATTTCAAAGTACAGAATTTGATTCAAATTTTGTGATTCAGACTCAATCTGTAGTTTCTAAATAAAGCCAGTTATTCAAATGACTATATCTCACCTAATTATATTATATGGTTCTTACTTTAAACTTACATTGAGTACAGCATGGGCATGGTCATATACTCACAATTTGTCTGGATAGTTCATAATTTGTGTATCCAGGCCCTACATAATTCAGTTTGTATCCCCCCACAAATGCATTTTAAGTAGATCCCTATTTATGAGTCAAAACTTGCAGCAGGGATTTATAAAACAAATCATGTCACATTAATTGTTTTTCCCCAGTATCAACAAGGTGGATAAAGAGAATGCAATGTTGACAGTGTTATTTATTTGGATTTAACAAGTTCTCTGACACAGAACAATGTTGATAGAGAGATTGCAGAAATAGTATCTGGATAATAATACTGCACAGTAGATAAAAATTGTTTGCTACATTCACTACATTGTCTACTAAGTTATAGTCAATGGAAACAGCTAAAAATTGACAAGTTTTTAAAGTGCTTACATAGCAATGCTAGAAATCTAAATAATAAGATGAGTGAATTAGAATGAATTGTATTAAATGAGGATATTGATATAACAGGCATCATAGAAACTTGGTGGAAAGAGGATAATCAATGGGACACAGTAATACCAGGGTACAAAATATATCGGAAGGACAGAACAGATCGGGCTGGTGGGGGAGTGGCACTGTATGTGAAAGAAAGCGTAGAATCAAATGAAGTAAAAATCTTAAATGAACCAAACTGTATCATAGAATCTCTATGGATAGTAATTCCATGCTCAAATAATAAGAATATAGCAGTAGGGATATATTACTGACCACCTGACCAGGATAGTGATAGTGACTGTGAAATGCTCAGGGAGATTAGAGAGGCTATTAAAATAAAAAAACTCAATAATAATGGGGGATTTCAATTATTCACATATTGACTGGGTACATATCAATTCAGGAGGGGATGCAGAGATAAAGTTTTTTGACACCTTAAATTACTGCTTCTTGGAGCAGCTAGTCCTGGAATCTAGCAGAGGAGAGGCAATTCTTGATTTAGTCCTCAGTGGAGCACAAGATCTGGTCCAAGAGATGACCATAGCTGGACCACTTGGTAATAGTGACCATAATATAATTAAATTTAACATCCCTGTGGCAGGGAAAACACCACAGCAAACAAACACTGTAGCATTTAATTTTAGAAAGGGGAACTACACAAAAATGTGGCGGTTAGTTAAAGAGAAATTTAAAGGTACAGTGTCAAAAGTAAAATCCCTGCAAGCTGCATGGAAACTTTTTAAAGACACCATAATAGAGGCTCAACTTAAATGTACACCCCACATTAAAAAAAATAGTAAGAGAACCAAAAAAGAGCCACCGTGGCTAAACAACAAAGTAAAAGAAGCAGTGAGAGGCAAAAAGGCATCTCTTAAAAAGTGGAAGTTAAATCCTAGTGAGGAAAATAGAAAGAGCTAAACTCTGGCAAACGAAGTGTAAAAATATAATTAGGAAGGCCAAAAAAGAATCTGAAGAACAGCTAGCCAATGATTCAAAAAGTAATAGCAGAAGCAGGAAGCCTGCTAAACAACCAGTGGGGCCACTGGACGATCGAGGTGCTAAAGGAGCACTCAAGGATAAGGCCGTTGTGGAGAAACTAAATGAATTCTTTGCATCGGTCTTCACGGTTGAGGACGTGAGGGAGATTTCCAAACCTGAGCCATTATTTTTAAGTGACAAATCTGAGGAACTGTCCCAGGTTGAGGAGTCATTAGAGGTGGTTTTGGAACAAAATTGATAAACGAAACAGTAATAAGTCACCAGGACCAGATGGTATTCACCCAAGAGTTCTGAAAGAACTCAAATGTGAAATTGCAGGACTACTTACTGTGGTCTGTAACCTATCATTTAAATCAGCTTCTGTACTAAATGACTGGAGGATAGCTAATGTCATGGCAATTTTTAAAAAGGGCTTCAGAGGTGACCTCGGCAATTACAGGCTGGTAAGCCTAACTTCAGTACCAGGCAAACTGGTTGAAACTATAGTAAAGAACAAAATTGCCAGACACATAGATGAACATAATTTGTTGGGGAATAGTCAGCATGGTTTTTGTAAAGGGAATCATACCTCACCATTCTACTAGAATTCTTTGAGGGAGTCAACAAGTATGTGGACAAGGAGGATCCAGTGGAGATAGTGTATTTAGATTTTCAGAAAGCCTTGACAAGGTAACTCACCAAAGGCTATTAAGAAATATAAGCAGTCCTGGGATAAGAGTGAAGGTCCTCTCATGAATTGGTATCTGGTTAAAAGATAGGAAACAAAAGGGTAGGAATAAATGGTCAGTTTTCAGAATGGAGAGAGGTAAATAGTGATGTCCCCCAGGGGTCTGTATTGGTCCCAGGCCTATTCAACATATTCATAAATGATCTGAAAAAGGGGGTAAACAGTGGGAGGTGGCAAAATTTGCAGATGATACAGAACTACTCAAGATAGTTAAGTCCCAAGCTACTGTAGAGCTACAAAAAGATCTCTCAAAACTGGGTGACTGGGCAACAAAATGGCAGATGAAATTCAGTGTTGATAAATGCAAAGTAATGCACATTGGAAAACATAATCCCAACTATACATATACAATGATGGGGTCTAAATTAGCTCAAGAAAGAGATCTTGGAGTCATCGTGGATAGTTCTCTGAAAACATCCACTCAATCTTGAATAATGCATACAGATGTGGTCGCCCTATCTCAAAAAAGATATATTGGAATTGGAAAAGGTTCGGAAAAGGACAACAAAATTATTAGGGGTATGGAACATCTGCCATACGAGGAGACATTAATAAGACTGGAACTTTTCAGCTTGAAAAAAGACAACTAAGGGGGGGAATATGATAGAGGTCTATAAAATCATGACTGGTGTGGAGAAAGTAAATAAGGAAGTGTTATTTACTCCTTCTCATAACAGAAGAACTAGGGGTCACCAAATGAAATTAATAGGCAGCAGGTTTAAAACAAACAAAAGGAAGTATTTTTTCATACAATACATAGTCAACCTGTGGAACTCCTTGCCAGAGGATGTTGTGAAGGCCAAGACTACAAACAGGGTTCAAAAAAGAACTAGATACATTCATGGAGGAGGATAGGTCCATCAATGGCTACAGCCTGGATGTGCAGGGATGGTATCCCTAGCTTCTATTTACCAGAAGCTGGGAATGGGGGATAGGGGATGGATCACTTGGTGATTGCCTGTTCTGTTCATTTGCTCTGGGGCACCGGGCATTGGACACGGTCGGAAGACAGGATACTGGGCTAGATGGACCTTTGGTCTGACCCACTATGGCTGTTCTTCTGTATTTCATCAGGCTGTTGGTGGAAGGCACTGAGTGTGTACTAGTGATGATAGCTATGGTACTATGTATGTATAGCATTTTCTATAATGAAGATCCTAAAATGCTTTGCAGGCTGATATAAGCTATATAGGAATCACTTTGCCCATGACTGGAATGAAACACAACAACAGGTTTTATATAGCCCACTAACATTTCTCCATAGTGTAACACAAGAAGTGAAGAAATAGCATGTCCAATTGAAACCACAGGGGGATGAAGTAGGTGGAATGCAATTAACCAACTGGAATTTTGCCAGAACCCTGGGGCTAAGAACACTCAGGGTGAGATTCTGGGCTGTGACATAAGAGGCTCCCCACAGAACTAACAGCTCAGGGAGAAGGTGGCTAAGGTGGCTTTAATCCACCTTTGGGTCCTGACAACTTGGGCTCCTGCTTGGGCTGGATAGGATCACTGCATGACTTAGACAGCACGGAGAGCCTGATTAAGATAACACAGCCTACCAATACCTTGGCTGCTCTATAGGCAGCAGTGCTGCTCTGAGCCTCTGCCCTGCCCTGGCACACACCTCCTGGTCCTAGTCCTGCCCCAACACATCCCCTATGCCAGAGCTTGTGACAAGATCCCTAGGAGGCAGCCTTACAGCTGTCTTCCACAGTGCATGAAGAGGCCAAAGCAGGCACAGGAGCTCACCCCTAGTCTTTTACCAAGAGTCACGGGATCCTAAAAGACCACTAATAGAGCACAGGTTTAAATTGCATCAAAAAGTTAACATCTGCAGCAGCACAGTAGCCCACACATCACCATGCTGTGACATTCCTTCCATACAGACCCAGAAGGAAGCATGCCACCTCCTACAGAGTCTGTGACCACCCAACCCTATTTAGTGGGTATCATCTGCCAAGATCACAGGCCAACGTGGAATGGCTGGCGGCTATTACTATATATTAGCATTATAATCATTATAAGAGGTATCAGTTTAGAACTAATGATCTATATTCACACAACAACAACAGAAGTAGAATCTCTTGAGTACTACATGTTCCTCTTGATTTCTCCTCCCTTGGGAGGCAAAATGGGTGCACATACCACCACCAGAAGATGTACCAGGGAGGTGATATGGAGCCTGAAATGTGCAAAGCCAAGAAAACAACATGGAAAGGAACCTGAGAATTAAAAAGCTTGGCAGTAAGGAAAAAAAATCATATTAATGGAGTGGGTTTGTTATCAGGGGCTTACTTCAGTGTAAAGAGAACAGGAGTACTTGTGGAACCTTAGAGACTAAAAAATTTATTTGAGCATAAGCTTTTATGGGCTACAGCCCACTTCATCAGATGCATAGAATGGAACATATAGTAAGAAATATATATACAGAGAACATGAAAAGGTGGAAGTAGCCATACCAACTGTAAGAGGCTAATTAATTAAGATGAGATATTATCAGCAGGAAAAAAAAACCTTTTGTAGTGATACTCAAGATGGCCCATTTTAGACAGTTGACAAGAAGGTGTGAGGATACTTAACATGGGGAAATAGATTCAAAATGTGTAATGACCCAGCCACTCCCAGTCTCTATTCAAACCCAAGGTAATGGTATCTAGTTTGCATATTAATTCAAGCTCAGCAGTTTCTCATTGGAGTCTGTTTTTGAAGCTTTTCTGTTGCAAAATTGCCACCTTTAAGTCTGTTACTGAGTGACCAGAGAGGTTGAAGTGTTCTCCTACTGGTTTTTGAATGTTATGATTCCTGATGTCAGATTTCATGTTCTCTATATGTATATATACTTCTTACTATACGTTCCATTCTATGCATCTGAGGTAGCCCACAAAAGTTTATGTTGAAATAAATTTGTTAGTCTCTAAGATGTCACAAGTACTCCTGTTCTTTTTGCAGATACAGACTAACATGCCTGCTACTCTGAAACCTGTCATTACTTCAGTGTGTGCACAGCTGATCACACAAGGCAGCCAGGTCAATGCAGAATCCTCTGCTAGAGGGTAATCAACGCTCTGTATTCACAGTTCTGGTGCTTATTGTAACAGCTTTGCAGACAGGATTAGAGCTTTTCTTGTGAACTTCACTGGTAGTTAATTCTGTGCTTTGGCCCTGAAAGGGAAGAAAGTTTGCCTTGCAGGTAGGGTGCAGAGAACAGGAAGGGCCTTATTTTAGAATGCAGGCTGTTGTAGGAAATGAGAATTCACCCATCAGATAATTATGGGTTTATATTTTGTTTTGATGGATTCTCTGCTGCTTTTGCACACAAGTTCAGCTTGCACCTCTAAGCGGATATCCACCAAAGTGGGAGAAAAATTGTAAGCTAAGATATAACCACCAGGACTCATTGAGCCTTTTTAAGAAAATGCAATAAACTAAGTCAGAAAGGCTGCTTCTAACATTGATAATGGGTGTATTTATAATACAGCCTATTATGAAATCCATTTTTTTTATGGACTGGCTCCTGGTGACCTCATAATTGATTAAAGCCATAGGGAGTTAGCAAAGGTAAAATTACAGTTTTCCTACTATATACAATATGATGCAATATTATAAATGGGTAGAGCAGAGGTGGGCAAACTACAGCTCACGAGCCAGATCTGGCATGCAAGCTGTTTTAAGCCTGCCCCCAAGCACCCGCTGGGGAGTGGGGTCTGGAGCTTGCCCTGCTCCGGCGCTCCAGCCACAGCACTGGGTCGGGGGGGTGGGAGGTGCATCACGTGGCTTGGCCCTGCTCCGGTTTTCCAGCTGGGGCGCTGGGTTGGGGACCGTAGAGGGGGAGCGCACCATGTGGCTCCCAGAAGCTGTGACATGGCCCTGCTCCGGCTTCTACGTGCCCCAATGTGCCCCTGCGGCGTTCCAATGGGAGCTGCAGGGGTGGTGCCTGCGGATGGGGCAGCGTGCAGAGCTGCCTGGCCGCACTTCCGCGTAGGAGCCAGAGAAGGGACATGCCACTGCTTCCGGGAGATGCTTGAGGTAAGTGCTGCTCGGAGCTTGCACCCCTGAGCTTCTCCCCATGCCCAACCCCCTGCCCCAGCCCTGATCCACCTCCTGCTCTCCAAACCCCTCGATCCCAGCCAGGAGCCCCCTCCTGCACCCGAAACTGCTCATCCTCAGCCCCACCCCAGAGCCTGCACCCACAACCAGAGCCCTCACCCCCTCCTGTACCCCAACCCCAATGTTGTGAGCATTCATGGCCTGCCATACAATTTCTATTCCCCGATGTGGCCCACAAGCCAAAAAGTTTGCCCACCTCTGGGGTAGAGTCTAGCTTTTCCATGATGTTTGTGTCCTCTGATGCAGAAGGACAGTAATGCTAATCCAGAGTTCTAATATATGACTTAAATGTGGTTCCCAATGAACCCAAGATTATAACTCATAAATATGGTGTGCATACTGTGCAAGCAATAACTTGGACACTCCAAACATATGCATCCCTACATACCAGTATAGTTATGCAGAAGATAACTCATTCAACTGTAACCCCTAAATTCAATGGAGGAAAAGAGTTCACAAATGTCCTGAGTTGGTTTTTAAGGGACACACTGTGCTCATAAAAACAAGACCATGGCTGTATCTAAATGCCTGTCATTTCATGTTTTGTTAAAAAAAATAATAAGTCAATGATTTTAACAAGTGCTCATTAATAACATAAATCACTAAAATGTTTCTTGTATGTCACAGTAGTTAATACATATATTAAGCCTATATTTATTACTTCTGTTGTGAATTTTGCCACTGACTTCAACAGAATCTGGGTCAGACCCAGTGCCAGCACTATTCTCACTTTGTACATTTATAGTTAAAAAAAGTATCAACAATAACTTTAAACGTGTTCCTGCTGGAAGTGCCGGAAGGCAGATGGGCTTGTGTCTATGGAAGGAATTCAGGCCCTGATTCAGCAAAGCACTTCAGCACGTGCTTTAAATCCCATTGACTTCGGTGAGATTTGGGCATATGCTTAAGTGTTTTGCTGAACCTGGGGCTACAGTAACCAGTGACTTCATAAAAAAGAGTATATAAATACTTGTATTAAGGCCACAGGCTTATACAGTGCAGCAGTGTAATGTTGGTGCAGCCAGTGTTGGTCCAGTAAAGCTATAGAAGCTCTTAGTAATGTTAGGAGATTTCTTGAGAAGTGTGAAAAAAGTTGCAGCTTTTTCTTATTCTATCCTCTTATAGATGATAGGGTTTGGGTAAGAGAAAACAGCACATTTTTTCATAAATATAAATTAGTTCTCAAGTGCCCTCTGCTTGTGTGGTGCCCAATGAACACACCAACTCCTCACTGTTTACCTTTACCTACAATCTTTGCCCCAGGAAATCAATGCAAAAATAGTCCTGTGAGGTTCACCGAGCCAGCTCACACTGTTCAGGACTGAATTTGGTACACAGAATCACTGACATTTGAGATGGAAAAAATGTTAGGTTATCTAGTCATTTCCTTACCAGCACAAGATCATACCTCACTGTGTGTTTTTGGATGCTTTGTCCAGTCTAGTGTAAAGAATTCAGCAATGAAGATTCTATACTTCCCACAGGAGATTATTCCTCGGTCTAATAGAGTTGGCCATTAAGAATGTTTTAAACAGATGTTGATTCTGTTTTCCTTTGCACAGTTTCATCCCATCTCCCCTACTGGTGCCCCATTATGTTACACTAAACAGTCTCTCAGCAATTTACACACTGAAAATTGGAGTTTTATATCCTCTTTCTCTGTCATTTAGCCATGCTAAAACCTTTAATTCCTTTAATCTCTTTTCCTTCAACGCTTTTAACCATTTTTGTTGCACTTCACTGAATTCCCTCCAGTGCTTTGTCCCTCTATTATCCTCCTTTCTGAACTTCCTCAGTTCCCAGTGCCATCGATATCCATAACTGATTACATCAACTACAGCACAATGTTTGAGCATTACTTAAAGGCGTTTGATATCCTCATTTCATCAAGATGATTTTAACAAAATCAACATCAGGACATTACATATGATTAACTAGAAAGGCCCCCTGTACTGGGCTATCTCAATTATTCCTAGCAGGGACTAATACTTACACAAGTAATAGACACACAGATTCATCATCTCCTTACCCCACCATGCACTTGAGTAATAAAAAGCACATTCTTCATGTACCACACCGGAAAAGTTTGAGCTTACTAGTTGCCTTTCCCTTCCTGCCCTGAGCTGGGCACTAATTGTAACTGGCTTTTCCTTTGAATCAGTGTCAAGAGTCCAATTTCTGACAATGGTTGACAGACATCAGCCTCTATGTTACAGCTGCCACAGAGGGCTAAAATTGGCAACACCTCAATCTTAATCTCAGTTATAGTAACCTCAACCCTCTTGAAGTGCTGTTCTGTGGATCACTGCCTCACTATAGGCTCTGCTACGCTTTGTATATGGGAGCAGCCCCCAAGGTTTACAGACCATTCAGCTTCATTTGTTGAGCAAGCTGCTTTACTTTGTGCTTTCTAATCACATCCATCTGGCTTTAGGACAAAACGTGTCATAATCCGTTCCCCACAACCTGAATTCTCTCAGAGAAAGTTAATTATGTTGCTGAAAAGTCCCCAAAAAGGTTAATTAAAGCTATTTATTTTGGGAGGAATGTAATAGTAATCAATACAAAGGGAAAAAATTACTCACTAAAGTAAGGATGTTTGTGCTTCACAATCAGCTGGATAGTTAGTGAGGATAATATATAACACACAGCACTGAGAGACTAAGGGTTTGTCTACACTTAAAACTCTACAGCTCCAGGGCTGCATCTGTGTCACTGCAGTGCTTCAGGGTAGACACTCACTACAGTGATGGGAAGGGTTCTCCTAGCATTGTAGTAAATCAACTTCCCTCAGAGCTAGTAGCTAGATTAATGGAAGAATTCTTCCATCAACCTAGCACTGTCTACACCGGAGGTTAGGTCAGCATACCTACGTCTCACAGGGCTGTGAAAATCCACACCCCTGAGAGATGTAGTTATGTTGACCTAACCCCCGGTGTAGACAGCACTAGCTTAATGGAAGAATTCTTTCATTGGCCTAGCCACCACTTCTCGGGGAGGTGGATTAACCAGGGCCGGTGCAAGGATGTTTCGTGCCCTAGGCGAAACTTCCACCTTGCACTCCCCCCCGTGCCCCCGCCCTAAGGTGCCCTCCGCCACAGCAGCTCCCCCCCCTCCGCCTTGAGGCACCCCCCCCCCGTGGCAGCTATTCCCCTCTGCCCTGAGGCACCCCCCTTGCAGCAGATCCCTACCCCCCACCCTCTGCCCTGAGGCACTCCTCCCGTCCCAGCTCACCCCTGCTCCGCCACGAGCACGAGCAGCCTGAGCACGCCATGGCTGCTTCACTTCTCCTGCCTCCCAGGCTTGCGGCACCTAAGCTGATTGGCGCCGCAAGCCTGGGAGGCGGGAGAAGTGAAGCAGCCACGGCATGCTCAGGGAGGAGGCGGGGCACTGGTGAGGTGGAGCGGGGAGTTCCCCTGCATGCTGCCCCCACCCCCCTTACTTGGTGCAGGCAGGGCCGGCTCCAGACCCCAGCGCGCCAAGCGCACGCTTGGGGCGGCCTTTTCCCGGGAGGGCGGCAGGCGGCTCCGGTGGACCTTCCGCAGTCATGCCAGCGTGTGGGCCACCGGCGCCGCGGGACCAGCGGACCTCCCGCAGGCATGACTGCAGATGCTCCACCGGAGCCACGGGACCAGCGGACCCTCCGCAGGCACGTCTGCAAGAGGTCCCCTGGAGCCGCGGGACCGGCGACCGGCAGCGCACCCCCTGCAGCATGCCGCCGTGCTTGGGGCGGCCAAATTCCTAGAGCCGCCCCTGGCTGCAGGCGACTCTCCCCACGCTTCCCTGCCCCAGCTCCATCCGCCTAAATGCTGGCGGCGACCGGGGCAGCTGAAGATCCAGCCACCGCAGGCGCTGCTGAAGAAAATGGCGCCCCCCATATCCCAGCACCCTAGGCGACTGCCTAGGTCGCCTAAATGGTTGCACCGGCCCTGGGATTAACAACAGCAAAGGGAAAACCCCACTCATTGATGTAATTAGTGTCTACACTGTAGTGCTACAGTGGCATAGCTTCAGCTGTAGCATTTTAAGTGTAGACATACCCCCTGTGCCTCAGGAGATTAGATACTGGATTATGAGCATCCAGGCTAAACTAGTTATTATGAAAGGGTAAACTAATTATACTCTGGCTTTTCTCTCCACTTTTTAGGTTTTATTTCTTTTTTTCATATACAAAAATGGATTCATTTTGCCAAAATATATAAATAAATAAATAAATCCATCCATCATTGGTAATACACTTGGGCCCCTTTTAGTGAAAACTAGGCCATTTCTGACAGACCACGGGCAAGATTCCAAGCAAAATGGAAGTTCTCAGCACACGTGTCAAAAATCAAAATATATATATTCGGGTTTTTTTCCCATTTTTTTTATATAATAGCCATTTTGTTGAATTGGAAAAGCTAAATTTGAGGGGATATGAAATTGCCAGAAATGAAGTGGCAAATATTCTTGTGTGAAATTCCACAGTGACATTTTCACTAGCTTTGCACAGCTCTGCTTTCACTTCTAAACTGCTAGTTCAAATTCAACTCATATTAGTGCAGTCTGAAAGTCTGAGGTTTCCATCTGATGGTTGTTTGGGCACCTATGTGAAATGATTCATGGTCTCACCTTATTTTCCACACTACAAGTTTCCACATCACAAAACCCCCATTCTTTATTATTATTTAGATTGTGGTAGTGCCTACACTATGGTAGGTATCTTGCAAACACAGAAAAACACAGTCTCAGCCTAGGACAGCTTACAATTTGTCCTGCAATTAGCACTCTTGCAGAGCCCCACTGAATTCAGCTAGGCTTCATATAGGCACAGCAATTTTCCTTAATAGATATAAATTCAGAATCCGGGCCTAGAAAGGCAAAGATAGACAAAAGGTGGGGGAAGGGATGGAAGATATAAGCAAAGGTGATTAGAGCAATTAAAAGCACCCATTTTTTTTAGTTCTATTCATTTTGTGCATGGTCTGGTGGGTGGGTGGGGGAGGGAGGAGTTAATATTACTTTTCTATCACAACTGACCTGCAAAAGCTAGATCATTTCTATGGACAAGGAGCAACAAACAGGTTGCTCTATATCTTATCTTTCTGAAGTGTCCTCACCACCAAATAAGTTGACATCCTTTCAAGTTAGCAATATAGGATTGTAGGTTATGCATAGGCAGAAGATTGGAGAGCCTGTGAGCACGTGTCAGTCTTTAGCTACTAGTAGGAATTAGCCTCTTTGCACCATGGCTCCACATTGTGATGGATGGTTATGTTTGTGCACAGACTAATCACTACTGTTTACCCCTCTGCTGCCTTCTTAGCTGCTTCTATGAAGGTCCTGATCTATCTTTCCAAGTCTCCTGTAAACAACTGCCCCTAGGGTGCAATGGGTCAACAGGTCAACAAAATAGCTGGGAAGATAAAGGGCTTCCTGGGTGTCCAAGATCCCCTGACGTGCAGTAATACAACTACCAGCTGATCAAACAGCCACATCTCACTGAAGGCTAGAAACAGTGGTGGAAGCCGGCAGCTTGTGGCAAGCCTGTTGTCTCAACTTCTGTCGGCCCCTCCCCACCGCCAGGGCTTGAATTACTGGGGCTGGAGAGCTGGGAGGCTCTAAGGAATCATGCTTTTTACTGTTCACTGGACTTTTGGCCTTGCTTTTCACTCCTTTTGTGCTCTGAGTTGAAACCCTTTATAGCTTCTTCTCCCTTTGTTTAGGTGTCAGAGAGACAGACTGAGCAGTCAGAGTGAAATGAAAGGCGAGCAGATCAGCCTGCAGTACCCTCTGCTTTTGCTGGGCATGTGGGATCTCCTCCGAGGAAGCGTTCAGAGAGATTCAGTCAAAATTAGGAAAGCTGCTGGGAGCTATAAGAGACAAAGGAGATGACTTTAGATTAGAGGCCACAGTTCAATGCTATAGAACGTGGCAACTAGGTCACAGGTCAAAAGAGATGCTGTGCATTACCTTATTGGGGATGCCAGCTGGGATTCCCCATTGTGAACAGTTTAGAATGAATGAAAGATTTAGCAGTTAAAGTTTGGAATAACAACGCTTTGCTGTTACGTAGTCAGCTGCCAACCTCCCAATGCTTCACTGACAGTGAGTCTCAACAATTCTGTCAGATAGGCAAATACCTCGCTGTTCAACAGATGGGGAAACTGGGAAATAAGGAGAAGTGAAGGGTATGACTACACTGTAATTAGACACCCACGGCTGACCCGTGCCAGCTGACTCAGGCTCTCAGGGCTCGGGCTAAAGGGCTGTTTAATTGCTGTGTAGCCCAAGCTCTGGGACCATCCCACACCCAGGGTCCTAGAGCCTGGGATCCAGCCCAAGCCCAAGAACCCACACAACAATTAAACAGCCCCATGAGCCCAAGTCAGCCGGCACAGGTCATCCACAGGTTTTTAAACTGCAATGTAGACATACTCTAAGTGACTTGCCTAAAGTCACACAGCCAGTCAGAGCTGGGAACAGAATCCCAAATTCTTGCTCTTGGTCTAACCAACAGACCACTCTGAAAGGAGGAAAATAATTCTTCATGAGTGAGAAAGCAAAGAGTGCCAAATTAAAGCTAAAGGAAGAAATTAGCTCAGATAGTAGGAAAGCCTTTCTGTTTCCAAGGATGATTTGCAAGTGGAGCAATTTCCTTCTTAAGGCAATTATGGCAAAATCTTTAATGGGAAGTAGTTAGCGGAAGTGACTTAAAACAGAGTGGTGTGCCTTAAAAGCTTTTTAACCTAAGATAAATAGATATGGTTACCTCAGTATCTTCAGGATGCCCTTGTATAGCACTTCCCTATATTTACTATAGGAAATACCTTGAATACTACGGTTATCTGACTGCAAATACTTACTTAGTTATCTAAGGTAATTGGAACATTTTAAGGGCCACCAATGTAGTAAATAGTTTACACAGTTTAGGGAAATAATATAGGGTCCTCCCTTCCAGAGGCAGTGGCCTGGACCAGATGCTCTGAGAGATCCAATCCTATAACTTTGAGGCTATTCACTTAAAAAGTGCTGTTTGAAGATTTAGCCAAGTTTTTATTGAGGATTGCACAGAGAAATCCTTGCTATATCCCCCCTTATATACATGTGCTGCTTTGAAAAATTAATGATAGGACTCAACTACTTTTGGAGGAGATACAATTGCAATTAGTTTTGAGAGTTTTCCATTTTAAGAGTCATCACATAGTGTGCCTCCTGAAACTCCCCCACTGACAGAAACATTAGACTTCTGGCAAGAGACCGGAGAATGCAATTGCTGTCATGAATAGAGTTGCAGCTAAGTAAAACTGGGAACTGGAAATACAGCATCCTCAGCAATGAGCTTAAGAATCATATCTGATTTTACTTGCAACTGGCTGTTGTACACATAATTAGACTTTGGATGCAAGTCAATAACACCAGGGGGAGGACAACCAAACAGTGCTTTGACTGCATGCAGCAGAGTTTTGAAAATCTGATAAACTGTTCACTGAATCTCATTCGATGACTAATCAATTGAAAACTAATCACTGAAACAAACTGATAGCAGAATCGTTGACAAATTTAGATTCCACAGTGGCAGGGATCTCCTTGTTCTCATTGTGCTCTAAACTTGGATTGAAAATTCCTCTCTTTTGTTTTCAAACATGTATCAACACAACATGCAGAGTTGTTCCAAGGGATACCAGATTACTTTAAAAAAAATTGTTTTATGTTGATGAATAAATGGCATTCCTATGTGGAGTTTATAATAATTACTGATTTTCATATTTTAAAACAGGTATTCGGATGACTGTGTCCAAATGCCATTGAAAATCAAATGTCTTTTGTGTGCACATTAATTTTTTAAAAATTAATTTATAAAGTATTCTATTTACGATGTACTACAATAAGAGTATATACAGAAACAAATTATTTATTAAAGTACCAGCATTAGTTACATATTTTAGACAAAAGAAGAAAAATCCCTGCCCTGAAGAGTTTACAAATTAATAATAATCATCCTTAGCTTTTATATAGCACTTTTCATCAGTGGATCTCAAAGTGGTTTAGAAAGGAGATCAGTATCATCTCCATTTTACAGCTGGGGAAACTGAGGTACGAAGAAGTGAAGTGGCTTGTTCAGGGCAACAAAGACAAATTAGATAAAGTTGAAACATATCAAAAGGAAGGGGAATGGGTAGTGTTATTTCATATTCACACACACCTTTACAACTTGCTAAGTATGAAATTTGCCTCTCTGTGACAGCTGCTACAGGGCCCATGACCCACTTATGTCCTATTTATCACCTGAGATTTTAGTCATGCACAGGTAGACCAGATCAGGACTTTTCTGTCAGAATGATTTTTCAATGGAAAATGCAGTTTTTGAAAAGTTGAGATTTTCTGTGGAAACAACCTAAATTTAATGAAAAATCATGATTTATCTTCTGCTCTGCAACTAGACCTCCCCAAAGGAAAACGTGCCATGTAACCAATGAAAGGATACCAATTCAGAGTTTTCCTAATGAAGAATGCAGCTGGATGTAAACAATTAGCCACATTTCTATTTAATTTTTTGTCATTAAACTCCTGTAGCAAACCAATGGAACTGAATAGGAATTAAGGGCCTGATACAACAATGGAAAGACTCCTGTTAACTTCAGCAGACTTTGGATCAGGCCCTAAATGCTTCATTTTGATAGATGATCTAATGTTGATGGTCCATATGTGTTCCCATTTATCCCTGGCCAGATCACACCGATGAGATTACTTTTCTACTGGGCTTGATGCAGGAATAAATGCATGAAATTTGATGGGCTGTGATATACAGGAGGTCAGCCTAGATAATCGAATAGTCCCTTCTGGCTTTCAGTTTTATGTACACAATGGAGAAGAGGCATAAACAAAAAAAGAATCTTCTTGGGGGCTAGCCATAATCTTGGTCCTAGAATTTATGGACTGGGTGACCCCTATTCTAGTTGGGCTAGATATGCTACAGAAGGTGATGAAAGGTAAGACAGACCCTAACAACCCACCAGACCTAGGTCAGCATGCTGAGGGATGCAAGGGAAGTAAAGTGTGTGACATATCATCATCCAAACTTTGTTTCAACATATTACTACTACTAATTGACCACACCATTATGACTGGAGTCCATCTTGTTCATTTACCACTCTGCCCATAAAATATCTTCTTAATTCCTTGCACATCTACCCTCAGTTTTAATCCCATGTCGCCACTGTTCTTTCAAATGATAAAACAGTGACCTACTAGTTTTTGCTCTCAGGCCCTGTTTTCAATTTCTGCCATATTAGCTCTGTTGTTGTGATCATTTCTCCAGAAATATACGCAGCAGCAATAATCAATGTCCATACTCCCTTTTACAAATATTGCTCCAGGCAATAGTCAGAAGGGAGATTTCTACACAGGCTCCTGAGGTCATATTCTTGGGCTATGTCTACATTACTCATCTTCTAGTGACACAGCTGTGCTGCTACAGCCATGCTGCTAAAAGATGCGCAGTGTAGCTGCTCTTTGTCGGCAGCAGAGAGCTCTCCCGCTGACAAAAAAAATCCGCCCCAACGAGAGGCAGTAGCTTTGTCGGCGGGAGTGTTCTCTCGCTGACAAAGTGTTGTTCACACCGGCATTTTTCGTCGGTAAAACTTTTGTCATTTGGGGTGTGGTTTTTTTACACTCCCCTTAACACCAAAAGTTTAAAGTGCAGTGTAGATGAAGCCTTAGTCTCTTTAAAATGTAAGACATGAAGAGATTTGTACATAATGAGTTAGCATGTCTTCTGGTGACTACAATAGTCAGATGAAATATGGCTGATTGAAATAATCACCCATACTTGAAACAAATTTGAATGGAACCTTTTTTTTTTAATATTTGAGACAGAGTACGTCTGGAGTGGCTAATTTCCCTTCTCTCCATCCCTTCTATCAATTTCTGACGTGCCTGCACTTTCTGGTTTTGTCTGATACTAGTTGCAGAGGCAGAAAAGTATCTGGGAAGAGGTTATTCTTATCTTATTTCTGATCCACTGAGAACCTGAAAGTAATCGAGTTCTCACGAGAGAGTCTGTAGTTGGGAGATTTAGGGCTTGTTTACACAGTGTGTTAATCCACACTAGAGGGGTGTGAATTCGAATGTGCAGCAGGACATCACACATTAATTGGCCCATGAGGACCATGCTGGTGTGGACTAAAAGTTCCCTAGTGCACTTTAATGTAGTTCTGTTTCAAACAGTACTATGTTAATGCCCACTGGTATTAACATGCCATAACGTTAACACGCTATGAGGCTCAACATAGGCCAGTTAGTGCGCATCATGCTGGTGCGAACTAGAATTTACACCCCACTGGTATGGACTAGACAAACCCTCACAGCCCAACAAGATTTGAATACATTTGGATAAGTTTTCCATACCAAACATCTGCACTTTGTGAGATTCACTGTCACTAGTAATCAGACGTTTTGTGCTTCTCTCTCCCATCCCTCATCAGTTTTCTTCTCTTTTCTCTTGTCTTAGCAGCAGGAAATCTGGAATCAGAGAGCTATAATTACCAAATGGTCAGTTTATGTCACCAGAGGCCTACTAGCTTGTGTGATAGACGGGTTATGTAATTTACATGTCATTTTGAAGCAAGCAGCTGCAGAATGTTTCTGAAACAGGAGACACAGCACTAAAAGTGACACATTGAGGGAGCGATCTTTGAAACCGCGGCTGAATAGAGCAAGATCTAGGAACAGTTGTTTGTCAGAACACACATCAAACTTTTCATCACTCTAGTGAAACACAGAGACAGACACAGACTACTAGTTAGAGCAGAGGGCTGGGTGCCAGGGACTCCTAAATTCTAATCTCGGTTTCGACACTGACTTCTGCTGTAATAAAACATTTAACCTTTACCGGTACAAAGAGATAGGTAGACAACAAAAATGGTTAGCACCATGGAAAGTCTTCCATAATTATGGGGATAATACTTAGCTATTAAACAGAGTTGCTGGGGATGACTACCCATAATGCATTTTTAAGATGAAGAGCACTGTGTAAATGTTAGATATTATCCAGCTTACCTTCCCTTTTGAAAGGATTCTACAGTAGTTGCACAAAATATCGCTGCTTTATGTTAATTGTTAATAAAGCACTACTGCAGGATTTAATACTTCAGTTAAAAAAACAACACAACATTTGTGTGTGGAAGAGTTTGGGCTTTTTAGTTGTATTTAGCATTAGCATTTGGCATAGGCATAGGCATAGTTCTCACAGTTCTATGCTAGAGTTTGATATATCTGGAAAACTGCAGAAGAGAATTGAAGAAATGGTCTGTATATTACTGACTACACTTCTCCTACTTGTTACATAAAGATAAATTAGCAAGGGATTTTAGTAAATGCTCTTTCCCTTTGTCTTGTCACCAAAACAAGATCAATAGGACAAAGTCAAAATTAATAGTAGAAAAACATCAAATTTCTTTTGTGGTCAATATTTACCCAGTGAAACAGAACCATAAAGTAACCCTTAGAAAAAGTTACTGATTTGTGGTTCAGCCATTTGTGACTGTAAAAAGCGACTCCTAAATCTCCATTGAGATCTTTCTGGTGTCTTCCTAACTGCAAGGATGATAATTTACTATTTGTACTGTGGTAGCACGTGCTTGGAGGCCATTGTACTAGGCATTGTACAATAAGAACAAAAAGACCGTCCCTGTCCAAAAGAGCATACCATCTACATTTAGGACAACAGTTAGGTACAACAGGCAGGTTGGAGCACATGAAAACAGTTTCCCAGCCCAACAGAAAAAGTAAACCAAGCAGCAACTTGCATGCCTATATTGGAAAACTGTTTTTCATCATGCCCCCAGATTGACTTGTGATTAACAATTTGTGCTGCAGAATGATACATGTATTGATTTAAGAGATCTTCCAGCTGCAAGTACTTTAAAGGCACAGATTTTTAAAACTGTCTCTCATTACACTGGCTCTGTGCCGCCTAGGGATTTCCCCTGTGCTGGAAGATTTACCAGGTGGTCCAATACATTGGCTTTATGACCTCTGTGTGCCAGAAGAGCAGTACAAAGGGGCCACTACATAATGCAGAATCAGGCCCACTGTCTACATTTTGCTCTAAAAAGTAGTCAGTTTATTCTCAGGATTAGTTGTTGTGAATGAACTGTTACTAATAAAACAACCAGACAGTCAAAATATTATAAAAATAAAGTTATACATGACATACCACTTAATTATTATAATCAATTACTTTAACAAACCTGTCCATTGTGGTCCCACTACTGAGTCAGTCAGAAACAGAGGCCCCATCCATGAAGATATTAGTGGCATTATTCATGTATTGAGGATGAGAACAAGGATTCCATCTGTCACCATCACCTCATTCGTCTGCTGTCTATTACCCTAGGCGGTGGACATGCTGTTAGCATCTAGCCTGGAGGGATATGCATCAACAATATAATATGAATATTCTGCTTGGAAACTATAATATCATGGACATTCAAGTTAAAAACATGTTATATCAGGAATCCAGAAATGGGTGAATCTGAATGATGTTGGCTGGCAACACAATTCCTACAGCATCTCTAGCTGATACTAGATAGGACAGAAAGAGGGAAATTGCATACATAGACAGGAGATGGCCTTAGAAGTCCAAATTTACTGCTTAGTTTCAGTCTGCTGGGATTGGTTCTGGGATTCTTAGAGTAAGGCCAGGAGGGACTAATATGATCATCTACCCAGATCTCCTGCATTAGCCCGGCCATAGTATCTCACCCATGAATTCCTGCAGCAAGCCCATAACTTCTGTTTGAGCTAGAATGTATCTTTTAAATCCAGACTAGATGTCTTTCTAAAAGCCTTTAGGTGATGAAAAATCCATCACAACCCTAGGTAAGCTGTTCCAATTGTTAATTGCTGTCACCGTTAAAAATCTGAACTTTGTCTCTAGTCTGAATTTGTCTAGATTCAGCTTCCAGTCACTGGATTTTGTTATGCCATTGTCTGCTACCATCAGAAAAGTTCTCCCCATATAGGTATTCGTAGACTGTTTTGTGTTTTTCTAAAATATCTAAATTTTACAAGTGAGTCTCTGAGGGACTCTTGTGTTTTTATTTCCATATCTCATGCCAAAGCTAATGACATTAATTGGTGTTCCGAGTATTTCAAAATCAAAGCCACTTTAGCTCTCAACAATAATCTCTGTTTAAATAGCACCTATATGTATACACATCACATAGTTAGATGGTAATTCCCATTTCCTAGTGTCTCAACACCATAAAAAAAAGAAATTCAAAGGAATAACTATTATATTATGCTAAAGTTTAATATAAACTCAGCCAAAGAACTAATTAGTTTCTGTTTTAGCATTATGCCTGTTATTCAGTTATAATCTGCTTCTAAATCTTGAGAATCTTCCTAAAATACAAGAGTGTGATTAAATTGTGTAATAAATATTCTCATTGAACAAAAAAAGGCCACTTCAGTTAATACAGTCGTCAACACCATGAGGTCACCAATCAGACTTCCAACAAATGAGGTTTGTTGTTGTTGTTTTTTTAAAACACACACACACACACACACACACACAACCAATTTACAAACAAATTCTAACCCAATTAGTTTCAGGACACTAGACTCATAAATATATAGCTACTTCTCAAATTCTCCACTAATTAGCAAAATGTTGCTGATTTCAAAAGCTCCATTTGTTTTAATGAAAAAGACCTTCAGTTTATGGTACTATGATGAATTCTTCATTAAAAATCCCAGAGCATTAATAAAATAGCAAAGTCACCTGAGTCTGGACACAGGCTCTGTATGGCATGGCAGTTCTCTTGTAATGCAAGTGACGCTACCCCATTGCTGTAAAGAATGGCACTGAGAGTCATTACAGTCTACAATGCCAAACCGGAATGCACTACGCTTTTGTAAGCTGTATCATAGCTCTGAAATATAGGTGAAATTAATTTAAAAAGTTGGTATTTGGGCTTTGAAGGAAGGATTTAGGCCTTGATTACTAGGTTGTATGCCAGACTGGAATCAATGGAAATACATTGATTTACACTAGCTGAGGATCTGGCCCAACCTATTTTACATTTGTTTGTTTATATTTTCCACTTGCATATATCACATTCTGCAGACACATGGACGCCGTTAAAACTACAATTTTTAAATAGATAAAACTGACAAAAATAATTTTAAAAAAAAAGACCTTCTCCTTAAAAAAAACCAAACCAAACTCCCAAAGACCTTCCCAGCTTCACAGAGACACTTTTCCATCAATCTCTGTCTCCTAGTCAATTCTTCTCTCTTCCCTATTACCTCCTGGAGAAGCCTGAACAAACAGATGTGTCTAACAGCAGCTCCTAAGGGTCACCACATCAAAGCCCCAGTGAGTGTACAAACCGCCATACTGGATCAGACCAGTCGTCTGTTTATTTTGTCTTTGACTGTGAGCAGTAGAAGAATGAAAGTACAATACCCCTCACAAGAGACATCTATGTAACAATAACCTATTCATAGAAGAATCATGGAATCATAGGACTGGAAGGGACCTCGAGAGGTCATCTAGTCCAGTCCCCTGCACTCAAGGCAGGATTAAGTATTATCCAGACCATCCCTGACAGGTGTTTGTCTAACCTGCTCTTAAAAACCTCCAATAACAGAGATTTCACAACCTCCCTAGGCAATTTATTCCAGTGCTTGACTACCCTGACAGTTAGGAAGTTTTTCTTAATGTCCAATCTAAACCTCCCTTGCTGCAGTTTAAGCCCATTGTTTATTGTTCTATCCTCAGAGGTTAAGGAGAACAATTTTTCTCTCTCCTCTAATAAGCTCCCAGCATTTAATGGTTGGTTTATGCCATGAATGAAAGTCTATATTCCTCATACTTTTTATCTTAGCTAGAATAACAGTGAATGTTGTTATCCTTATGAGTGTTTAGTTCTTTTCTGAACCCGTTAAATTTTGCAACTCAGTAATATCTTGTATTGGTGAGTTCCTTAGAATAGTTATGCATTGGGTATTAAAGTATTTGCTTTAATCATTTTTCACTCTGCTGTCTTTCATTTTCAGTGACTGTGCCTTCTCTCTTGTAATATGAAAAAGAGTAGACATGCATGATTTACTTTCTCTCTGTGCCATTCATTGTTTTAATATACCTCTATTGCATGCCCTCATTCCCTAAACTAAGGAATCCTAATCTTGTCAGTCTGTTCATATGCAGGTCTTTCCAGGCCTCCAACAATTTGTTGCCTTGCTCTGATAGTGTGATGAGAAATGAACAAAATATTCAAGATGAGAGCATAGAAACGGATATTATGACAGATAGATAGATATATAAATGGTATTAGAATATTTCCAGTATTATCCCATTTTTTATACCACCAAATATTTTGTTTATTGATTTGATCACAATTGTGGATCGATAACATGCCCCAATTTTATGAGTATTTGAGGGGTTTGTTATGCCTATTCTCCCCCTGCTGTAGGATACCCATGCAGAACCAGACATAATTTAGCCTAATCTGAGATTAAAAATGATACAGTATCTATCAACATAGTATCAATGTACTTAACTAGATTATTTACTCAGACAACTAGGAAGCGGGTCTCAGATCCATGTCACCTCTCAAATGCTGGATTTTGCATGTATTTTTCGGATTTATCTCAACTAGTTAAAAAAAAAAGACCTTAGCCTGAGAGCTCCCTTCCTTATGTTTGCACATCTATGCACCTTCTTCATGAAGCAGTTATTCCTTTGCAAAATGGGCATAATTTACATTTGAGTTCAAGGTCGGTCTTTCTCCAGTAAGAACATGCAACCATTGTCTTCTTCTGTCTAACCTGCTCATGTTGGGTCTAGCCCTGCTCTGATGTTAGGAATGGCATTAGACACAGAAGTCACAATGAGGAAGGCAGAATATTGATGAAGCCAAGTGTTAAATTCAGAGGGCACTTGCAGCTGCTTAAAATGTATGACTTCTTGTTTTTAGAGAGTTTCTGGGTGTCTATGAGAGACCAGGATTTGACCCTAAGTACATGTGTAACTCCCATTAACACTAAAGAAGATCAAACAGAAATCACCTCAGAGGAAATAGCTCCTAAAGAAGAGCCCCAATATTTCTCAAAATCTTGTTAGCAGAAGGCAGATTCTCAATACAATATAACTAAGAATCTATTCTTTGTTAGTTGCTATGGCAGCCAAGCCCCCAGCAGACGCTATGAACAAGTAAGAGTTAAGGGTTGACAATATACTTAAATCCAGGCTTTGAAGATTAAGATTAAGCAGTGACTGCCCTGCAGAGAAAACAAACAGTGGACAGCACCCCTGGAGATACACCACTTCCTCTGACACAGCTTCTGCTGTACTACCAAACAGCTCCTTGGAAACAGACAAACCCTCTGGCCCTCTGGGCTTTGCCATTCAAGTAGCCAGCAGAAGCAAATGCAGATGGCACAATATTTGTCTCAAATCTTTCCAAGTGCATTTTTAGTGCTCTGACACTGATGGCGCATTCACTCTGCATTGGCAAAGGGAGCAAAATTTCTTCCTCTCATTAGTTCCAGGATTTCATATTCAATAGAAGGACCCTTACTTAAAAAAAACAAACAAACACACTACCATATTATCACCCATCTTTGTGCCTTCTTCCCACTGTGCCTAGAACATTCTCCTTGTCATGTACAAAGCCCCTTCATTTTTCTCCTTCAAAAAACCAAACTCGAACAGCAGATCTGAATCCCCATAAACGTTGGGGGGGGGGGGAACTGTGATTGAATCTGGACATCAGGGTTGGACCCACCTCTAGAACATGGATCCAAAATGAAACACTTGATCCAAACCCATTCACATTTTGGGGAACTTGGATAGTGGATGTGAAGGAACTTGGTCTCATTCATCAATTCAGAGCACCTGTATGCTGATTTATGAAACGTACGACAAGAAACACAAGTTAGGACTAGTATAAGCGAGGAAGGATAATCCAATGGTTAGGGAACTAGCCTTGGACTTGGGATACCTAGATTCAAATCCCCTCTCTGACACAGACCTCTTGTGTGATGCTGGGCAACTCATTTGGTCTTTCTGTGCCTTGGTGCTGTAAAATAGGGATAATAGCATTTCCTTACCTCACAAAAGGTGTTGGGAGGATGAGTACTTCAAAAACTGTGAGGTGTTCAGATACTATTGCATTGGGAATAACAGAAGTACCCAAGAGAGACAGAACATGCTTGTTTTTATATACATACTGCATTCTTCCTTCGTTCTTTCCTCTAGGTCTTTGTTTAATTTGACTTTATTTTTAACTGCTTTTTGAGGATTAGATGTGTAGTTGTATTTCCTGATGTCAATATTCTGCTTTGTTCCTCTTTTCTGTGCTACACATTAACATTTTATAAATAAATCAACAATGACACACGTCTACTGAAAAAAAACCAAAACCATGTTGAACCAATAAAACAGGCACTGAGAGAAATACCAGTTTATAATCTTCCTTGAATAATCTCTTTGAGAAAGATAATTCATGAAAGCTATATTTAAATAAAATTAAAATTGAGAGACAAACTGCACAAAGAGGCAGGAAATTCAAAACTTAATACTAACCCTGGCCTCTACCCTTAAGACAGGCTGCTTTGAGAAAAGGCAACCCGGGTGACTTACAGAGTGCCAGCTTTAGTTGTTATTACTATTTATATAATGTTATGTTGAATAAGTTTACATTACAGATCATTGCTATTGTTATAGGAGTACATGCAAGCAAGCACCAGGTTAAGTTCAATAACATCTACCAGCAGAGCCTTGCATAAGTAAAGGTTTTAATTTCCTTTGGAGGATGAGTCTATTGGTTTTCCGTGTTTTCTTAATGCTATCAAGAAATGAAAAGTTCATAACACTCTTAGCACAGCTTTTTTCCAATCACTGATTTGTTCTTTTATATAAGCCAGGGAGACTTAAAACAATTCTAAACTACTTCCCTGAACATTCCCATTCAGTGAAGAGATAGAACCATCGGATTTAAAAATACAGGGCAATGCACCAGGCACAGCCAATCTCAGGAGGTGAATATTTCACTCCAGAGCATAGTGTCAACCTTCCTGACTAGGGTCAACAACTTTTCAAGGTAATGGAGCATTCAGGCTTGAATTATCCTTCTCTTAGCAATAAAGTATCTTTAAAGCACTTAAAGACAGTGGGTAATAGATGTTCCTTCAATAAGCAAAGATTCAATACGGGGATCTGGCAGACAGTCATCACAATGGGTTTGCAAATGAATTTGTTAAAAATTAATCAGTAGGAGAAAATAGAATGTAACTGTGGAATCATGTAAATGATTCCATGTAGAATTGAAAGCAAAACAAGATACAGGCGTATCCATAATCAGTAGAAGTACTTGTGTGTTCAAAGACTAATGTGTGACGGGTTGGACCTCAGAGTTATATTTCATATTTCTAGTTTCAAATACAAGAATGATACATTTATACAAATTGGATGACCATACTCAGTAAATTATAAGCTTTGTAATGATACCTTACAAGAGACCTTTTGCACAAAGCATATTCCAGTTACATTATATTCACACTCTCTACCATATTTTCATAAAATCATATGGAGTGCAACGTCACACAATGCTGTGCACCTTTTTAGAAGTGACCCTTAGGGAAAGCAAATGAACAAAATTAAAACAAAAACATTTCATGTTTGATAGTACACAGTCCAGAAGAATAGCAATTTCCCCCACATAGGACTGAGCTGGATGCTGTTGGGAGTAGTAGTGGGTTACAGAATTGTATGTCTTGTGCAGGTCACTGGATAAAATCTGACCTACTCCAATTGTTACTTTGTCTGATGACTGTTGAGTATATGTGAAATGAGCTGAATTTCAGTCTAGTTCACAGAGAATAAACATGAACATCATATTCAAACATCACTGTTACACAACTGATAGTTTCAGCAGAAAGGTGAAGGCTGATCTACCTGCTCATTTCTGCAACTGGTCCTTTCCAAAACAGGCTTGAGAGACTCTGGAAATTAATTTTTTTCAGTTCTAGCTGTAATTAAGCTTCCTATCCAGTTCCAGAAGAGCAGGGTTTAAAAATTCAACCAGTCTCAGTGAATCTGGGGATAGTGGAATGAAGACAGGTCAAGCAATTATAGTAACTGATAACACGAAGGCCAGGTAAAAAGCTGCAATGCAAGCAAAATGGTTGGATATAGAAGAGGCGAAATTACTTACAGAGCTAAGGAGAGAATGGATCAGGTACAATACCTATGGTCCTGTGTCCTTAATTAGCATATGTATACACTGGATAGCATGCTACCTTACCACTCACATAAAAAGGACATCTCTGTTTTGGAAAGTGTTGAAGGGAGGGTGAAAGAATGGGATAATATTGGAAATATAATGGGAATGATTTGGAAAAATAAAAGGAACATAACAGCTTTGTGATCTTAACATGCTCAGCATTGATAGAGATGACAGAAAGAGAATCTAAAATTTGCATACAAGCACCTGTGTTAGATGAGATCACTACACTATTCTAAAGGTTACATCAGGAGCCATCACAGCAAATCTCTTATGCACGCATGCATAATCCTGGGCAAAAGAGTTCTAGAATAGAGGAGCTGGCTGTGACAGAAAACCACCACCAGGGAAATGGAGGTGAACTTGAATCGGACTGTCAGTTCAGAGACAGATCTCTAGTGAAGGGGAATTGGAGGCCAGTGTGTCCCATACCTTCTGTAGAGCTCTTACTGGGAGAACTCTGGAGAACTCTTGGCATGCGGGTGAACTTTGCTGACTGAGTAATTGCTGGAAGGTGAAGGATAGCGAACACACAATCAAGTATCTTGGGTCCAGTTCTACACAAAGTCAGTGGGAGTACACACGGAGCAAAGACCTAAAATTAAGGGCCTGATCCAAAGTCCATTGATTTCAATAGTCTTTGGATCAGGCCCTTGGTCACACGCTATAGTTATGATTGTATAATGTCCATTATGACTGAATGTGTTTATCTGTTCCTTTGCTTTTTTTTTTTTTGCATTTTGCTATTGTTCTTTCTTTCCCTTATATAAAAACTTACTTTTCATGATTCTAGTGAGTGTTACTTGAAGGCAATGGTATAAGAGGGGCCATCTTTATGACAAACTACATTAAAGAAACAGGCACTGGAGGGAACCAACCCTAAGGAGATAAGATGGGTGTGACAGCCTAAAAGTGTTAGCAAGTGATCAGGTATTTCTGGAAGACATCTCTATCAGTACCTTTGAGGGATGAATAAGGATCTCAATACAAGAAATTATTCAGTATAAAGAGACAACAAAAAGACAAAGGTTGTCACTAAGGAAGAAGGGGTTCAAGTTGAGTATCAAGAAGCATTTTTTGACTACAGGCTGATTAGCATGTGGAGTATTCCAAAATACTACATAAATGCATTAAAGATAAAGGGGTATGAGGGTGGAAAATAGAATATTTCTGCTTCTAACCAGCTGACATTGGTTTGACTAGGAACTGGACATTGGTCATTCAAGAATTCTGGAAGATCTTAGAAAAGAAGTTGCAGAGCTGCTAACAAAAACATGCAATCAACTACTTAACTGGAGGCCTGGCCAGTAGTATATCTTGTACTTATCTTTTTTAAAAGGAGGTAAATTAGTGGGGAAAATAGTTATAAAACATCTAGATGAAACGGAGCTGATTGGCTCAAACTAGCACTATTTCTGTAAAGAAAAATATTGCCTCCAGTTAAGATTCTTTAATGAGTTAACGAATTAGTGAATAAAGGAGAACTAGCAAATGTAATTTATTAGGACTCTTGATAAAGTCCTTCACACAGGCTATTAAGGAAACCAGGCACTCACAAGGTGAGAGATAATGTTCTGTCATGCACTAGAAACTGGTTAAGAAACAGCAAACAAAGACAAAGGGTAAACAGTCAAATCTGGTCATGGAAGGCAGTTAACAGTGAGCTGTTCAAAGCATATTTTCTAGAATCGGTGTTATTTATTTAATATATTTATGAATAACCTGGCAGAGGGGGCAAAGGGACAAAGTTTGCAGATGACACTAAATTATTTCAATTAATGCAGGAGTATGAGAAAATTCAGAGGGCTCTGACAAAGCTAGGCAATTGGGCAACATGATAGCAGATAAAATCCAGTGGAGACAAGTGTAAAGCAACGAACTTTAAAAGGAAGAATTTGATACATGATGGTGGATTCTAAATTAATTGTAATAATTTAGGAATAAAAGTTGCATGTTACTGCAGATAACACAATAAAAACATCTGCTCAGTGCACAGAAAAGCAAAGGAAGTGGTAGTGTATATTAAGAAAAGGATGGAAAATAATATGGTAATATAATGTTGTCGTATAAATCAAGATTACCTACTCACCTTGAATACTGTGTTCAGTTTTGGACAACACACCAGTAAAGATACAGCAATGAAAGAAACGCTCTAGAAAGGGCAACAAAAATGATAAGCATGGAAAGATCTTCATATGAGATGATATTAGAAATATTAAGATTATTTAGCATAGAGAAGAAATGAATAAGAGGGAACATAACAGAAGTATAGAGAATAATGAATGGTAAATTAATGTTAATCAGGTATTTGTATGTACAGTTTCTCGTAGCACAAGAAAAAGGTTAATCCAATAAAGTTAAGATAATACATTCAAAACAGATAAAGAAATAATTTGTACATAATGTATAATTAACTTGTGGAACTCACAACTACAAAATATTATAGAGTTTAGAAAGATTAAAATAAGACTATCTGAATGATAATATTATCCACAGGTACCTTAAAATAATTTTTTAAAAAATCATAATTATATCATCACTCTGGCTTGAGGACATAAGCCAACCTCCAACTACCTGGAATTAGAAAGGATTCTCTCTTATAAGCATTTTTATTGTCTAATTCTCCACTATAAAGTTTTTATACCTTCTTTTGAAAACATCTGGTTATGGCCACAGTCAAAAACAGGATTGTGGACTAGGTAGACAATTGGTATGATCGTTTACAGCAATTCTTTTGTTTCTACATTATAGGTTTCATGGACCTATGGTACTTTCCATCCATAAATGACTATGTTTTTATTTGTAGTATTGTTGTATCTGTGTACCTCGAAAGCTTGTCTCTTCCACTAATAGAAGATGGTCCAATAAAATATATTATCTCATCCCCCATGTCTCTCTTTTTTAACTGTATAGGAAATTCTTGTAAAAAGCACAGCAGTCCAATCTCCAGCTTCTCAGGGGTCAACAAGAAAAGCAGTGCATGACCCTCATTGATGTTAATATCTTTCATTTGGTTAGTTCCCAGGACACCCCTTTGAAAGTATATGGGCAAGTCAAACTAAGAAATGTGACAGAAATATACAAGAGCTCCACAGCGAGTGTAGCACGTGAATGCCAGCCCAGCTATAATTTACCTTCCTGGTAGATGTGGTGTTGGATAGACCATGTTATGCCTAATATATTAACTCTGGTTCTATTGCTCTATTAGCATCAACAAAGCATAACTAAAACAAAAAGAAAATAACTAAAGGAAGGTAATAAAAGTCATTGAAGTGAATAGGCTTTCTGAAGAGAGATGGCAGATGAATACCCTAGCTCAAGAAGATAAAGATGAGACCTTTATGAGAGGAAAAAAGCCCCAAATTAAGTGATTTTCTCAAATTCCCACTGAGAATACAGTGATGGCTTTCTGTGTTTTAAATTGAAGTTCCTAAGCCTTAATTTAATATAATTGTTTAGACTTATGTGGGTGCTAAATGCAAAATAAATAGTGGTCATAGACTAATAAACAATTCTGAGGTTTATAAATTAATATTATATAGCCATATAATTGATTTATTGAATCTAAACCCAGTGGATCAAATTCATATAACTGAGACAATTGATTTACCCCAGGGATACATTTAATCTAATATGTATATAGTAACCTAAAATTAAAGCATCACTCCCCATTTTTGCACACTGTTATAAACCAGTAAAATACTGCCTTTGGAAATATTAAGAGCAACAAAAATCTAGTATCTTTCTAGGTATTCATATGGTACTCATCACACTGAAATTTGAGCACCTAGATTTCTTCATGAATTCATTCCCCCCTTCCATTTCCCAAATACATAGTTAGGAGCCTCTGGCTGAATAGTGCTTCTTACCACAGAAGGACTCAAAGAGGTTGTCATGAAGCCTCAGAGAGTGTGAAAAATCAATTCAGCCCTCACTGTCAATTAAAGTCTACTCTTTCGGCACTGGACCAGCTGGCATTGGCTAGTTATTGCTGTGGTTTCCCCCTAGCTGTCAGAAAATAAGGCCCCCCCTTGAAGCGCAAGGTAGCTTGGACTCAGAGGATCCATACATTGTGCTAATCATAGCATCCTCTGGTAAATTATTAGCTGCCTCAGTGCTTGTTCAAAATGGAAAACACAAGCCAAGCTAACACCCCCAGCTCCACTGACAGAAGCTAGTTCTCTGCCCCAATAGGAAGGTCCCATATTTCAAAAGCTATCGTATCCAACCCTGTTTCCATTGATATCAATGGCAAAACTTCCATTTACTTCAGTGAGTGAAGGATCAATTAATTCTGTAGTTGTAATCCATGAAAAAGTTTACATATGCCCACGAATGGTACTTTATGTACATAATAGGATTGCCTTATCACAAAAAAGAACAGATGGAACGTAATATAGTCACAAGCTTCACATGCATTCTCTCTTACAGTTGTTAACTCCCAATAGGTTGTCTTTCACCTGGCGTGAAGGATATGGTGTTTGCTATGGTCCCAGATACTACAAGAGGAAAGAAAGACACCAGGAATGTGGTTTAACTGTGTTGCAACTTCATTAACATCTCCAAGAACTAAATGGCAATAACTCAGTTCAGTGCAGGCCACCATTTGCAGATGGTCTTCCTGGTAGATGGCTGCTGTCAGCTACCTACCCCTTCATTCCACTGGTCATAGCACCATTGCTGGGACCTCACCACCTTCCCCTCATATGAGAGTTAAGGGACTGGGGAAGAAGACATTGTCTTTTCACTGTACCAGACTTTAGGAGACCAGCCCTGTTCCCCAGATTCTTCAGGAGATGCTTTTTCCTAATCCTCCTCCCATTTATTAGGAACTGGACCCCTACTGAACAATTACCCGCACTGGGCACATGTTGGGTTTTTATAAGATGGATTTTACAATCTAGCCTATCCACTAGGTCAGGGGTCCCCAACGCGGTGCCCGCGGGCGCCCTGGCGCCCACCGGGGCATCTATGTGCTCCCGCATACTGGCTGGCAGACAAGCATCTGCTGAAATGCCGCCTAAAAGCAGCATCATCAAGAGGCGCCACCACCGAAATGCCACCGAAAAGCGGCGTCACAAAGAGGCGTCACTGCCGAAATGCCACTGATTTTCGGCAGGATTTCGGCGGCGACGCCTCTTGACGTTGCCGCTTCTCAGCGGCATTTCGGCGGATGCTTGTCCGCCGGCCACGGTCCTCGATGACTTGTCTTCAGGTGCCTGCCACCCAGAAAAGGTTGGAGACCACTGCACTAGGTCCTTGGGCTACTGAGAGGAAGGCAAAACCGCATATTGCCCAAGCCAAACTGTGACTAGCATAATGCCCACAGAAAGGTTCCCAAAGCCGGTCCTTTTTTAATCTTAAGTGGGGCAGGGGAGAGCTTTTCTTCCCAGCTCAGAATGGCACCCAATGGCAGAAGAAAGGGTTTATAACACCACCACCCCCCATATTGGGTGCGTGGGAGCCAATAAGTTTATGCCACACCCTTCTGTCCAACCAATCAGCCACAGAGCCCCCCTTCTCAAGCTCACAAGGATGCTGAGTGACTACAAGGAGGGGTGGTGATGCAAGCCTTAAAGGGGACAAAGGTTTTCTTTTTCCTGCTGGCCCAGACAACCTCTCCACCTTTGAAGCATTACCCTGTAACTACTTCTTTCTAAGACCGTATGATGCCTTCAGAAAAGCAGAAGACTTGCATCCGAAGAAGTGGGTATTCACCCACGAAAGCTCATGCTGCAAAACGTCTGTTAGTCTATAAGGTGCCACAGGATTCTTTGCTGCTATTACAGAAGCTGTTTTTATTTTAACCTAGATTTTATACAGTGCTTTTCATCTATAGATCCCACTGCCCTTTCTAAAGAAGGTAAGTATCCTTATTCCCATTTTACAGATGGGAAGGCTGAGGCATAGGAGGAAGTGACTTGCCTAAGGTCATATCTCTGAGGCCAATGCCAATATTATCTGCAAATATCATTTATCTTTCCAAACTATACAAAACTACTCAAGACAGTTAAGTCCAAGTCATACTGTGAAGAGCTACAGAAAGATCTCCCAAAACTGGGCAACAAAATGGCAGATGAAATTCGACGTTGATAAATGCAAAGTAATGCACACTGGAGAACATAATCCCAACTATACATATAAAATGATGGGATCCAAAGCTGTTCTTAGCTATTACCACTCAAGAAAGAGATCTTGGAGTCATTGTGGATAGTTCTCTGAAAAACTCAATGTGCAGCAGCAAGCAAAAAAAGCTAACAGAATGCTAGGAACCATTAGGAAAGAGGCAGACAATAAGATAGAAAATATTATTTAAATGTTTTGATCCTTTTGGGCTTATACTTCCTAAGTTTCAGGTTTGAGTCCCAAAGTGAAACTCAGTTGAAACCAATAAATGCTGCCTGTTTTCAGCCATATCAAACTGGATTTTTTTTGGGTTTCAGCTAGAGATAGGCAGCAGTTTTAAAGTTCAGATCAAAATCCAAATTTCTTCAGGTTGTGGTTGCTTGGATTCAGGATTCTGGTTCAGCGCAAGCAGTAAAAATTCAAAATCAGATCTGTATCCAAACTTCTTCAAAATCTGGGAAGGTGCTGAGGAGAAAAGGATTTCAGATCAGATTTGGGTCTACTCAAGTTTCAGAATGAAACCATAAATCATCCCAGATTCATTCAAAGCTTGTGAACTTCAGCAAACATTTTGACCCACTTGGTTTGGGATTTAAGTTTGTAAGGAAATTGGAAATTTTGTGGCTAGAGTTTTCATTGCAGACATTTCACAAAGATCTAACACAGTCATATTTATTTGTTGGGTCAAGGCAGCATTACACTATTTCCTATTTCTTGTCTCAAAGAGAAAGAGAGAAAAACTAAAGCAGTCTCATTATGAAGTGATTAGAATCTTACCGTTCTCACCCAAGTCACTAAAATGACCATTTGGAAAACCAATGGTTTCCAAAGGGATTTAGATTTTGCTTTGTATGAACAGCTCTTTTTTTAAAAAGGCACGTTTAAAAGGCACAGTAACAATGATAATTGTGACGTGATCCATAAACAAAGCAGATACTTCTTTATTCTGAACATGCAGCTGAGTGACTGAGTGACTGAGAAGGTGAGAAGGAAAAGAAAAAGGACTGAGATGAACTACAAGAGTTGGGAGGAGGAAGAATAGTAACAAGAACTTAAAGTTCCATTACTTAAGATTGCTTTTTATCCTTCTTAAATCTAAGGCTTTGGTCATGAAACGTGGGGATTCATGAGACGTGTCTATTTTGCAATGGTTAGGGTGGAGCATATATTATTCCCATTCTCTCTTTGTTATATTTTCCTCCAGGGACCTGGCATAATCATTCCTTTTTATAAGTATGGCTCTGGGGGTGAGGAGATGGTGTGTAAGGAGTGCAGTGGGATGAGAGGAATAAACTGGCTTAGAGAGGCTGTGCCAGAGAGGTCATGTCCCAAGTGGCTGTGTCAAAGGGAAAGAGAACAAGTAAGGTTTTTTTTTCTTTCATCAGCTGCTGTTGTGGTGCTCTCTGGGCTAGCTCAGCAACCACATGCTCCAGTTAGTAATGATAACTACCCTTAGGGAGCTAGGCTAGAATGCACTTTTTAAACACTATTCTAAGAACATGATTTGGACCCTTCCATTTTGACCTGCCAAACCGAGTTAGCTGCCAGCTTAGCTGAAAATAGATTTCTCACAAGTTTAAAGATACATTTTTAAGATTAATCTTACTATGAAAAGGAAAATGTATTTCTTTTAGGGGCCACTGTTAAAGTTTCTTATTCTGCAAAGCCATTTGAAACCAGTGAAAGGTACAGAATACATTCAACATAAAATGGCACTGACTTGCAGATTCCTTGTGTGCTTCAAAATGATTCCCACCCGTTTATACCGATTGGGATGCAAGAGAATCCACCAAACTCTTTTCAGATATTCCTAATGCATCTATCATTATTTTATGAAAGCACCAGGTGTGCTGGGAGCATCTCTCATAATTCAAGATATGTTTCAATTTGATTTTAATGCTGATGATATCTAAAATTCTAGCATCAGATTCTCAGTTGGTGCAAATCAGCAAAATGCTGTAGATTTCAAAGGAGTCACACTGATTTACACTAGCTGAAGATCTAGGGTGAAATCCTAGCCCCATTGGAGACAAGAGGAGTTTTGCTACTGACTTCAGTGGGGCCCTGGCCTCTAGTATCTAAAGTAAACATGGTACTGAATTGATTCAGATACACTTGTCTTTCCCTGAGGATGTTTATTCCCTTGATAATATATTTGCAATACTGAACCTGGAAGGGAAGAAACCTGCTGGGAACCAAAAATCAGAAGGTTTATATTTTATTTTATTTTGACCTAGTTCTGACAATAGAAAAAGGAACAGCTCAACTCAAGTGCAGCCAGAGTCATTCTTCTGAACTAAAGGCATCAGTAATGCTAATCTGTCTCTGCGGCACAATTTTCCCTGGTGTAATCCACTGAATATACTACTGACACTAAGAATCTGACCAAGTGGCTCCTAAAAAACTTGTGGTTAAGTTTCTGTTTACATGAGAGACTATTTTAGGCTAAGACTTTGGAGAGACTTAATCCGAGCCCAGTTGATCGATATGTAATGTCTGCATTATCTTGTTTTCTTTTGGATGGAGAAGGGTTAAAATTCTCCGATCCATCATTGTTCTGCTCCATTTTTCAGTAAATTAACATCTCAAATGACTATTGAGGTCACATGGGTTCAAGACAGAAGCAGCTTTGCCTCTTGAGGACTATCAAACAGCAGGGCAAATAAAGGGTTTCATTTTATGTTTAAAAGCACCTACTAATGGACAATTAGCAAGGGCAATTTTTCTGGGTGCTTTTAAATCAGCAAAAAAAGTAAAGAGTCAAACACTTAGTAAACTCTGCCATACAAGTGCTGAACTTTGGGTTACTGAACTATCCACTGCTTATTATAACATTCCAGATGAACTAATTGAGAGTGATAATTTTTTTTAAAGGAAAGTGCTAATGAATGTTGTAGATTGTGTTTTATTTGAAAACGCAAGAAACATTAGATCAGTTGGACCATTAAAGCATGTACAACTATTTGAAGGGTTCTTAAACTCCACAATATGGACATTTAACACTAAGAATGTGGACATTCCCTCTCCTCTGTATGAGTGTGCAGATGACTTCTCCCATTTCTCTCTATTTCTTCTCTATGGCAAGTACAGCAATTGCAAAGAAGGACATAGAGTACTGGGAAAGCAATATATTTTAGCTGCATTTCAATGCACTGTGGCACCTGGACTAAGGAGAGCCAATACCAGGAACTATCTTCCCCTTCATGGATCATCAGTAAGTGCTCTACTCAGGGGCGGCTCCAGGCACCAGCACGCCAAGCGCGTGCCTGGGGCGGCAAGCCACGGGAGGCGCTCTGCTGGATGCTGTGAGGACGGCAGGCAGATTGCCTTCGGCAGCATGCCTGTGGAGCGTCCGCTGGTTCCACGGCTTCGGCGGGGCCTCCCACAGGCATGCTGCCGAATCCACAGGACCGGGGACCTCCCACAGGCAAGCCGCCGAAGGCAGCCTGCCTGCTGTGCTTGGGGCAGCAAAATACCTAGAGCCGCCCCCAGGGCCAGCTCCAGGGGTTTTGCCGCCCCAAGCAGCGCGCGTGGGCAAAAATAAATAAATAAATAAAAGCCGCGATAGCGATCTACGGCAATTCAGTGGGAGGTCCTTCGCTCCCACCGGGAGTGAGGGACTCTCCGCCAAATTGCCGCCGAATACCTGGACCTGCCGCCCCTCTCCGGAGTGGCCGCCCCAAGCAACTGCTTGATAAGCTGGTGCCTGGAGCCAGCCCTGGCCGCCCCTGGCTCTACTGGACTACCGACAGTTCATTGACCACAGTTTGAAATGCAGTGCTGTTTTCTTTTTATCTGTCTATCTGCTGGAAGGATGCATAATTTTGTTAAAATATAGCAATCATAACGTGGCTCTATGATTCCCACATTTTCCAGTTCTCTTATAGGCTATGTTACTAGAGATGAGTCTCAGCTACAAAGTTATAATCCAGCTTCCCATAGGAACTTTTCCAAAATTTCAGATGTTTAGATGTATTGATTCAATCTAACCTCTTTATAAAACCATCTCCTCCTATGTAGATCTTTGAAAGAAAAAATTCCCACAATGGTCTGGAGCATTTTATCTGAAATCCAAAAAACCTGCAATGTCGCAAGAAATTAATAGTGTAATACAGTTATAGATTGCATGGGTCATATTATCATTACGGAATCTGGTAATTTCCAAACCTACATGTGAATTATTTGGCCATCATTTGAAGGGTATATTTGGTATGAGAGAGAAAAATAGTGGGATAAATAACCAATTTACCAGATGAGAAAATTAAAAACCACTAGTCAGTTTGGGAATCTTTCATTGAAACACACAGTAGAAATAATTGATTTTTAAGAGAGAGAGAGAGAACTATCTTTAAAATGGTCTTAAAATTAATCTAAAAAGAGGGAGACTTCTTCACAATGAGATTGGGCAAATACTTGAAACTATCAACACCTCGGGCCAATGCCCTCACCTCCTCAGCCTACCCCTGGTCAACACTCGTGCCCTGTCCATGCCTCCTTGGCCTCCACTAGCCAACGCCTGTACTGCATCCACGCCTTCTCAGCCACCCCTGGCCAATGTCCTGTACACACTCACGTCTCCTCCGCTGCCTCACTGCTGTCTACTGTTCTGATACAGGCACTATTTTTTCTAGCATAAGTGCACCTAGACTATGACTTGGTGGATGTATTTGCTTGATGACCTTATGGCAGAACACTGCAATGCTTGGACCCCAGAGAAGAGGTGTGGTTGAGTCCCTTGCCAGGATTCTCTGCCCTTGGACTGTGTGTTCTCTCTGTTTCACTAGCAATATTTAACAGTGGGAAATGGACGGCACTTAGAAGTGCTCAGGAAATGGATTTATTTTAGGCTCTGGGAGTTTTTCTGTTATTGCAGTGACTGGGCTGTCTCTTGGGTACGTTATTATCTAGCTCTAGAATTGGGATCAGCACCAGGAGTAAATCTCTTATGTGCTGCTCCGGAAAAACAAAACAGAGTGAAATAAAAACAAACCCCTCTGAGACCCCCACTGGCACATCACTCATGATAAAAAGAGATTTCTGAAATGGAAGTTAATGATTCTATTCTGATCTCACCATGCCAGCTAATTATCTTATGCCTTCGCAGCAAAGTTAGCCATCCAATATCACAAGTCAGTGATAATAGCTGTTAAATAACGTGAATGCTTTTCTCAGGTTGTCAAACAGTGCTTCTCTTCTTTTGAGATACAGTACCCCAGTGATACTAGAAAAAGCAGTAATAGAATTGTCACAACCTGCATTAGATGGAGGCAATTTTCTTCACTAATAAAGCTCATATGATGGGCCAAGTCCTGCTCACCTTCCTCACACAAGTGGTCCCTGTTGTGCCAAGGATCTTAATAAAATGAAATTGTTAATTCTGACTAAAATCTTCTTCATTAACAGCTACAGTAACTCAATGGACTGCACCTTTGCTAGGAAGCTGTACTTTATTGTATAAATAGCGAATGAGCAAGTTTCACTGAAAATGCTGAGACAGAGAGCGCGAGCATGTGTGTCAGTAAATGATCTAAAAAGCTATGGTTTGTACTCAGTATAGAGGAGGGCCATAGCTGCTTGGAAAAAACTTTTTTTTTTTTTTGGCGCACATTAAATGGACCAGAAGATTTCAGCTCCTGGAGTATTTAGAGCCAGATCCAAGGCACAATGAAATTGGGATCAGGCCCTTACTAACCATATCAAAATTGGATCAAACAGAGGGAAGTCATGTATAATTATAAAGCAAGCACTTCTTGCCTTAAAGAAACCTTTCTTCCTTGATACTCAACTGTTCAAAAAGACGAATGTATTTACAAATAAATGAATTTGTACCTTCTGACAAGCAGGAAAGAATAGCAAGTGGCAACTACCAAAAAAATATCAAATTTGGAGCACAGTGCATTAAATCCCGTGGTGAGAAGCTTATAATGGCAATGCCCATCTTGTATCTTATTTCTTGAGAAATAGAAGACTTCTGTTCCCATCAAGACTTCTGTTGTCAGTCCAGAAACTTTCAGAAGGAAAAGAAAAGAAAAGATCACCAAACCATTTTACTGAGTTATTGAAAATTAATCATCATGACTGAGCATATTTCCCAGAGGAAAAGAAACCCTCAATATCTATAACTCACAGAAGACAAGTTAATATATCAATACCCTACATCAAAAAGAGCCATAAAAAGTATAAAAAAAGAAGGAAAGACACATTAAAAGGACGAAATAGCTGCTGACTAGCATGAAGGACATCCCTCACCTACTGATGTTTGAAGCTTAATTAATCAAACCAAATTATCTGTAAAACAATCATTTGAAATCACAAAACTTCCTTATCTGCCTATTTGGTTTTATGGAAGATTTTGTTCTTATCTGATCTATTAAGATGTCTAGGTTTAATTTGAGATTATTGGGCCAAATTTTGATATCCTTACTCCTGCTGACTAGCACTTTACTCCACAAGTAGTTCCATTAAAAAAAAATCACTGGGACACTACTTGTGGAGTAAAGTGCTAGACAGAAGGAGTAAGGGAGTCATATTGTGGCCCCCCTGTCTCTTGTACATTTGTTTAATCCAAAGGCAGGAGAGACAACTCAATACGGTGACTATATTTCCCTATGCTGAATACAGGACACATGGTAAAATTACTCATATTCAAGCGAGTTCAATGGCAATCAATCCAAACTATGCAGTACAAACATTCAAATTAACATCAAGTTGACTGAGCCCCTGCTAAAAAGAAATACTGTGTAGTTGGATTCTTTTTATTTACCTTAGCTTTAAGGTTCACACGGGGAAAAGTGACACACACACCCTCCCGCACACCTCTCTCACACGGGAGTGGGGGACTGTGACTGACCAACTCGCTCCTCCCTGACTAGTGCTCTCTGCCCTCCATGCCTGCCTGGGCCCCTGGGACAGACCTGCCTCTCCTGATACTTGGCACCTTGTCTTCCTGAGGCAACACTTGAGTGGGGGACACACAGGGTCACATACCCCCCCTCCCCAGATTTCTGCCAGGGTTCACACCAGAATGTGGCCAGCAGCAGCCTTTCAGCACTGTGCAGGAATGCATGGGAGCTGAGAGGAGGAGGGGAAGGGGAAGCGATGACCTGGCCCATGTCTTTGCAGAGCTCATCTCTCTGTCCCTTCCTGCCCACACAGTGTTGAAAGGCAGCTAACACCTCCTCCAGGCTGCTGCTGGCCACCAACATAACCCAGCCACTTCCTGTCCTCCCTCCTGCTCCCGCCACAGCGTGGGCAGGAAGGGGTTAAGCCTTAAGGATGCATTGCTCATCAGGGCCCAGGGAACCTGACTGCAGGGGCTTCAGCAAACCCAGCCAGAGAGGAGACTCATCAGTGGAGGATGCCTGAGGCACAGAGCAGCCCCACGCTCCCTGGGGGCAGGACCCAGGGTGTGGGTGCGGGGGGGGGGGGTTGAAGAGGGTGCTAAATCCCTGCCCGGGGGGCTGCTGTGGAGCCTGCAAGGTTGGGGTGCGAATAGTCTGGAAAACACTTCCGCCCCTCACCCCACCCTGCCTTAGCTTAGCAGAGAGGCTACCCTGTGCCAGTGCTGTGCGGGGCTTTGGCACATGCCAGGCTCGGCTCCTCCTGGCCAGCGCCCTGGGCCAGAAGGTCTTGGGCTTTCCTGGGGCACCGGCCCAGCCAGAGGCGGCGAGGGAAGGAGCCCGCCGGCCAGGCTGCTGGGTGAGCTGAGCACTCCGACCAGGGGCTGGTTCTCCACACGGTGCTGAGAACAGGGATATGCCCCACCGGGGGGGCGGGGGAAGAGGGGGAGGATATGGAGGAGCAGCAGGGATGGGGGGGTGAAGGGGCAAAAGCAGAGAGAGGACAGCAAGAGGGGGAGCATGTAAAAGGGGCCGATGTGTGAGCAGCAGAGGTGACACGTAACTGTCAGCTGCCTAGTGCCTGCCCGCACTCACCCGCTATCGCAGCTCG
This sequence comes from Mauremys mutica, assembly GCF_020497125.1. Taxonomy (NCBI): domain Eukaryota; kingdom Metazoa; phylum Chordata; order Testudines; family Geoemydidae; genus Mauremys; species Mauremys mutica. The sequence goes on from NC_059074.1 coordinate 127,166,929, forward strand.
GAAACGGGACAGGGGGCAAGGCCCTGATGGCTGAGAGCCGGCATGCAGCAGGGTCTGCACTGGTAGACCAGCAGGGGGAGTGGCCAGCCCCGTGGGCTGCAGCTTTGCCCCACCACCAGCCTTCCACCCCCACCCCCATCGTCAGCCACTGGACCCTCCCACTCACTGCTGATGGGCAGGTGACTGGCGAGCAGGGATCCAGCCAGCAGCAGCACCCACAAGTATTGTTGGGGGAGGGGAGGTGCAGGGACAGAAAATATGGGACAATTTGCCCGTTTTTAAGAAACAGCTGGAACACCATTAGGAGGGCTTGAATATGGGACTGTCCCTTTAAAAATGGGACATCTGGTCACCCTACAACTTAAACAACTGAAAACCTGTTGTATGGGATTTAAAAAAAAAAAAATCCCCAAGCCCAGTCACTATGTTCCTTAAAATCCATCCAGGCTTATTTGAATATATTTCATGATTTACTCCCTAAAATAAGCCCATTTCATATGTTCAGAAAACAAAATGCAAGGGGGAATCGTTTATTGCTTGCGTTTAATTTTACGTTGCTGTCTCTTGGAAACCTCTAATTAATTTTGATCATCAAGCAGTCATTTCTCAAAACTCAGACAGGCTTTGGTGTAAGTTAAAAAAAATATCTATATATATTCCCCCCCTCCCACTTTAAACCTGAGGCCAGTGAGTCTAATGTAAGTAGGTTCTTGAGACATGCTTTGAACTAATCTTTTGTCTGTGGGCGGGCTATCAGTGGACACTATTCATTATTCCACCTGCTACCATGGTGCTTATTTGCTAGATGATTATTGAACTTTTCTTTTTTTGTGCTTGAGGCCTATTTACATTCACAGTCTGCTGACAAGATGCTAGAAAAGCGCATGCCTGCCCCTTTTCATGGAAAGACATATTGATTTCTAAACAGCTTCTTTGATAGCTGACAGTTTCTGCCCCAGGGCTCGATATATAGTATGTGAAGAATCAACTACTGGCTGGTACAATGGTATTTATTTTTAAATTGTGCTGTACTGAGCGTATCCATGATTCACAGTGATTACAGAATTAAAAATCTCAAGGCTTCTATTATTCTGCAAAATACAAACAGATGATCTATCAACATGGAGACTAGAAATCAAGAACATGATTAAAAAGATGTTTGGAATATGATAAGAAGATTAACAACACGTGTTTGTGAAGTTTCTTTGGGTTGTGGCAGAACCAAAAATAGTTATTTACTTGGATTGCCTAGTCAGGCATATGCCTCTTCAGGGTTTATTACTAGTTACACAACAGTAGCACTTAAAGCCTCCCTGGCCCCAAGATCAGGGCCCCATCATGCTGGGTTCTGAACATACACATAGTAAACACTGCCCAAAATGCTTACAGGATAAATTATAATAATACCTAGCTCTTATATGGCACTTATCAGTAGATCTCATAGTACTTAAAGGAGGCCAATATCATCATTTAACTGGGGGAACTGAGGCACAGAAAGATTAACCTTGACCAAGTAACACAGGAAGTCTACAGTAACAGCAGCCATTAAACTCAAATCATCTGCACCCTAAACCAGAGGCTTAACCACAAAGCCACCATGTTTCTCTACAAAAGGTGTCTCTTTAGCAAACTTACTGCTGGAAGAGGTGCAGGCTTGACATCCACAAGAGTCAAGCCCTGTCTACCTCATAAGTGTAGCACATGCAGTGGCAGAACAAGTTTCCCTCTTACCGATAGATATACCAGAATTCTGACCTGGACAGACCACCTCTGCCAGTGAGTCCACTCTCCATGTCCATACAATTGCCTGGTCTCTGCAGAGACTACCGGCAGTTACGCTGAAAACATTTGCTGTACTGCATGGTTGCGTCTCATTTCTATCTGGACTTTTCAGTTAGCTCCTTTTCCTTTTCACACATCATAGACTGGATACAAAATGTAGATTGTAGGCCTTACATGATGGAATTGGGTGATTTATTTCCTTGCTCTCTCCTTCCTGACTATTTGCATCCCACAAAGCAGAAATAGGATGCTATTGCTTTTGCCCAGTTGGAATAGAGCCATAATTTCAAAGTTGTAGAAAGCTGTCATATCAGTGTTTGTCATATCAGTGTGTTCCGAAGAGTGTGGGAAGCAAAAGTGATACCACACAGCAAATGAGCCCAAGTCATGTGCTATGCACATACTCTCCCCTCCCCTCCCTTTGAGTTCAAGGGGGATGAAGATGCCAAGGCCCTTTATGGGACTCATCAGCTTTAATATCAACTACTTGTAAGAAAAGGAGGGAGGGAGAGTATTTATCATAAGAGTTTTATAATCAGATATAAATGCATCACTTCTAAGCAATGGTAAGTAATATAATCTATCTTGGATATATAGAGAGAATTTACCATGTAGTACCAAGGTACTAATCACAGGAATTTAGATCCACATAAAGTTTCTTCATAGAGACATAATTTCATCATATCCCTCTAATGAGAATTCTGAAAGGATTTTACCTTACTAGATTATTTTTCAAAAAGTGCTATTAATTAGCACTTACATACAGCATTTTTTAACCCATAGATCTTAAAGCTCCTCACAAAGATGAGTAAGTATCATTATCCTCATACAAAGCAAGTACAGTATATCACATGCTGAGAACACTCCATAAAGTGCATTCACATTACACCACTAAACCATCCCAGCATCTCAATGATGCCAGTCTCAGCCTAGGTCTGCACTGACAAGCAGATGTGTTTTTACTGCAGAATAGCTAACACCCACCGTGCACTGCTCCACTGTAAAAATATAGTGGAGACAAGGCACTTGAATTTTACTGCAAGGTCAACCATCGGTGGGGGATTTAGTGTTGACCTTGCCTAGCTACCTGATGGTAAACACTACAAGTGCCTTGTCTCCACTTAGCATTTTACAATGAGATAGCTATCGCATTTGTTATCCTGCTGGAAACCCCCCACCCATTTGTATCAGTGAAAACAACGTTTTGGTGCCCTTTTCATCTCTTTCTCTTGTTGCTGTATTTGTGCATTTTGCCACTCCCTCAGACACGTGATTTGATTTCCCACCCCAGCTCAATAAGCAACCACCAAATTCTACATTTGCAGTTCAAAAAGAAAACAAAAATTATCCTCTCTTCTAGACGTCTCAGTGTAGTTCATCTTCTGTGTGACTATCTCAGGTCCTGATCCTGTAATTAGATGAGCAGATCCTTGAACCCACAAGGAGCTCGCACTAGTGTTAAATTTAAGATCCTCATGGCAGGACTGATTTTGGTTTTGCGCTCAATGAAGTCAATGGGACTACCAGTGGAAAAAGATGCTACTTCTTCTGAGTGAAGGTGACACATTCTGGCCCAGTGTCAATTCTGCAATATATTCTTGTGTTTATGGCAGCAGTTCTGAAACTGGGGTCTATGGACCCCACAGGGTTTTTAGAGACTGCACAGGGATCTGCAAAATGTTACGGAAATGTGAAAAATAATATCGCCACGCATGAGTTTGTTTGTGAACCATCACACCAAGAATAGATAGACTCTGCAGTAAGAAGCAGGCAGACCCATCTCACGGATATCTGTAAGTACTCTTTTTCTTAAACCTTTACTGACAGTACATGTTTATATGAAGTACACATATACTCTTGTCAATCAGTCTCACTTGGGGGTCCATGATTAACATTGCATTTGAAAAGGGGTCGGTCAACTAAAAAAAAAAAATTTGAGAATCTCTGGTCTATGGAAGTAAATGTTTCCTAATTCTGTTGTTACCACAGGAAACAGATTACTACAGCTTTCAAATATAATTGGAAAAAAACCACCACAACCACCTCATAGGGTCACTGTGTCTCCCCCTCCTATTTTTCCTCTGACTTTGACAAGTCTTTCATGAAAAGGATACTAATACCCTAAGAATAAGTCTACACTGCACACTCATTGGCAGCTTTGTTTTTCATATGTGTAGCTACACGCCACAGTGAAAAGCAGGCTGCATCTACACTGTGGTGTGTAGCTACATGTCGTGGCAATGAAAGACTGAAGCGGGGGGGGGGGGGGGACCTTGGGGAAAGGCTCCAGCAGCGGAGAACTCCAGAGCCTTTCCCTGTGGTGGGGAAGGCTCCAGCAGTGAGAGCTGTCGGAAACTTTCTCTGCTCCCACCCCCTGCCAGAGCCTTTCCCCACTGCTGGAGGCTTTCCCTGAAGCGGGGAAAGACTCTGGTGGTGCAAAGGCAGTGGGACACTATATTGCTAAAAGTATCAGTGTAGAAGGGGAAGTCATGGCTTGGGTGTGTAAAGAGCTGTGTAGGGTACATACCCTCAGGTTCAGGAATTTCTTTACTATACTTGCCTAAGCAATGCCTCACAGTCTACACTTTGGCATGCAGCTTAGACATACCTTGAATGGCAGGTTGTGATGGCTGAAGAGTGATGTGGCATCAAGTACCTTTGCTGGACCCCATATGCTGGGAAAACTCCCATTGACTTCAGTGGTACAGAAGCAGGCCTCTATTAACCATATCCCCTCTATGATATTCCTGATCCCCATTGCCTTGAGAAGAAAGCATCCTCAGATGGCTATGTAACCTGGATTCCTACCAAATCATCCATAATGTATTTTTTAATAAAGAGAAACACTTTAAACATATGACTTTCTGAATCTAAAGACAATTTTCATCCATCTTTCCTGCAGCTCCAAGTTCTCAAAACAGTGGCCTAGATTTTGATTAACATGCAGCTCTTGCCTTCATCTTTCCCATCCCCAGCATAGATCCATCTGCAAATTGTTAGTGTCCCCACCTTTGGAGCTCAGAGAAGTACATCTGTTGCCAATAAAGGAGTACAATTCTAGCAAGGGGTGACCTGATCATCTCATAGACTTATCTTTCCAAAGGAAAAAACTGCCCAGGGTTCATCTGCCTGTAGAAAGCATTCTCGTCACTTAAATCAATGGACTTCTATTTAGTGTTCCTGTGGGTTTGGAGACAGTTTAAATCAAATGTCAAGGACTTCTAATTGCTATCAGTAGATCTCCTGGCATCCTTAAATAAGGGCATTATAAACTGAAAGCTTCCGAAGAAAAAGAGAAGTGTTACTTTGATCCTTTTAAGCATTATTTAGAACTCTACCTTTATTTGATTTACTGGGAAGATTAGACAGCATTACTATGGGTGGATTAATATTTCCATGTTGTAATATTTTAGAAAATTTGGAAACAGAACTGCTGGTCTGAATTTGCGCAGAGACCCGGGACAAGAAACATGAAGGCCTGGATTCTGACCTAAAATGTTCCCTCCAATGGGCATATATAATAAATAAAATACAGGATTATAACTACAATTAGGAATTATAAAGCACCTTTTACTGGAAGCTCTTACAGCATTTCTCAACAGTAACGAGCAGAGGTGTGGAAATGCTAAGGAAAAAAAATATTTAGGCCAAATTCTGCTGTCCTTACACAGCGTAGTACCTGGCTCCACAATAAATATAACTGGTTTCAGTGGGATTGATCATGGAGTAAGGCACTGCTTAGTGTGAGGGAGACAGAATCTGGCCCTTATTGAATGTTTGTTTGAAATAAAAACTGAATTTGCTTCCATGGTAGTTGTGCCACCTCTCATTCACATTCTGATTATTATTATTTGTTAACAAGAGTAGTGCTTAGGGACCATGGAAGAACAGAGCACCATTGTATGAGACACTGCAGTAGATAGTTCTTGCCCAGCAAAGAGTATAATCTAAATAATATACATACAAGTGAGATTTTGCTCACATAAAATGCCATGAAGTCCTCTGTGAATACTTCTCATTAGTATGCATGCTACAAGGGTTGCAGATAATCATGTAAATGCATTTGCACTAATATTTATGCTCAAGTGTCTTCCTTTTTTTTATGATAACAGTCACCTAGCGTCAGTAGAAAAAAAATTACCATGTGACTTAGTTGCATTGCATATAGCAAATTATGAATAGCCAGTATAGAAAGCAATAGTCACAGTGAATAGTTTTTGAGGAAACAATCAACTGAAATTTGTGTGTCTAAAATAGTTGTCAAATAATTTTCAATAGCAAATAAATTCATAGATTAAACGAAAATCAGTGGCTGTTTGTAGAGTGTTCGCCAATGGAAAGCAGCTATATCTGTTAAATTGTTGCAAACATTTCATTCAGCTTTAAGAGTGGAATTAAACCTCATAAGAATGTCTATACTGGGTCAGACCAAAGGTCCATCTAGCTCAGTATCCTGTCTTCTGACAGCAGCAAATGTCAGGTGCCCCAGAGGGAATGAACAGAACAGGCAGTCATCTAGTGATCCATCCCAGCTTCTGGCAATAGAGACTAAGGACACCATCCCTGCACATCCTGGCTAATAGCCATTGATGGACCTATCCTCCATGAACTTACCTCCCCAAATCCCTGAGTAGTAAGAAAGTATACTTATCCCTATTTTACACTTGGAGAAACTGAGGAAGAGAAAGAATAAATGATTTTCCCAAGGGGTCAAACAGTAGACCATGCTTCCTTATTATCCTACATCTCCCTTAGCCTTTAGTAAAGATTACTTTGAAATGGAGGGGTACAGTACAAAACCCGTAGAACCACTTCTAATTCAGATTCCTTGAAAGCTTCATCTCCTCTTTGCTTAATTAGATTTGTCACAAGCTGGGCCCTTCTACCTGTATTTAACCACGAATTGCTTACATGCTATGGCCAATAAACTTTATGAGCTAGAATGGTGCCCAAAGGAAATTAATGGGCAATGTATATAACTCACTTAGCACAAAATTATATGTGTACCATGACTATGAACAGGTGTAGACGTGAGGGGGAAAAAACCAACCTTTAAAAACTTGGACTAGAGCAGATGCCATAATGAGTCAACATATACAGACTGTTATAGTCCTGTGATACTTGACACATCAGCGTTTTCCTTAATTTAGAATAGGATATAAACATGGTATCTCAGATAGCTCCCTGTTACAGCTGATTAGTTTGCATATTGGGCTGCTAGTCCTTTCACTTTCTCTTTCCTTCCATCTTTACTACAATACTTGACTGTCAGTCCACAAGGACAAAAGACCCGTTATCAGCGTTCAAGATACATCTGGTCTAAGAAACATGGCCTTAAAAGAAAAGTACTATTGTGCCACCAGCTGTGTTAAATTGCTGCCTCTAGGCTATTGTGGGACAATTCAAACCTGCTTGTAAAACAGATAACAGGAAGGCATGTATGTTGCCAAGGAAACCCTTGAGGGCAAGTTTGTTGTATAAATAATTCCAGTGTGAGTGACAGGAGAAGTGCCTAGTGGCTTCTGCTTTCCTAGAGCAGAAAGGTGGGGAAATAGGAGAAGTGCCTGGCATGCTATAGAAGCCACAAAGATGTTCCACCAGAGGCTAGATCATGAAAACAACCAATAGAGTCCCCCTTCAGCTGGGAGCAACTGGGGAAAAAGCTGGTGGATCCCTCATTCGGAAGAAGGGACAAGAGAAGCTGGTAGGTTCTTCAGCTCCAGGAGAGAGCAGAGAAAAGGGTAATGATAGGCACACATCCACTCTCTGAGAGGAGCTAAAACAGGAGGTAGCCATCAGCTTCCTTCCCTGTGGGGTGGGGTGGGGTGGGGCAGGGTAAGTGGCTGTGGGAGTCCCCCAGTCAGTGCAGTTAGGCAAGAGAAGTAGCAGATACTTTCTGTCTGCAGGGATGTGAATGCCAGGAGATGATAGGCAAGGGATGGACGGTGGAATAAGGAAATGGCAAGAAAGGATACTAAGGCTTCTGAAAGTACATAGAGACACAAAAATAGCATCAATTCATTTTTAATGCTCTCCAAGGCATACTGAAAATTGCTTTTCTGTTAGGGATGGCCTGATGCGACAGAACACATGATGACTTGGCATTTCTTTGGATGGCCTGCATAATTCACACATGGCTTCATCTTTCATTAGTTATGTGATGACACCAACATATGTACTCTCACCTTCTCCCTGCCAGTTGGTTTTGTAGCGGTCATGTGTAGTACTATACTGGCACAATATAGCTCTTAAGTGATGTGGCCTAGTGCATAGAACAATGGACTGGGAATCAGGAGACCTTGGTGCTATTCCTGGCTCTGCCATTGGCCTGCTGTGTAACTTTGGGCAAGTCACTTCACCTCCCTGTGTCTCAGTTCCCCACTCTGTACAATGGGTATAATGATGCTGACCTCCTTAGTAAAAGGCTTTGAGATGGAAAGTGCTAGATAAGAGCTAGAACCCATACATGAATATCAGATCAAAGAATATAAAAAAGTACCCCTTAGCAAACTGATAGGAAACATACCCAAATGAAAGGGCACTGTTACCTTGTGCTCCCCGCCCCCACTTGTTTGTTGTGCCCACCTAGGGCCAGACCACAAAGGCAAATTAGGATAGATCTACACTGCATAGCATCCAGGCACACGCACATGCAAACCTGTCCTTGCCAAGCTTTCCTGCAAGCATGCACTCTGCAGTGGTACACAGACCCCATACCATGTCCACACTGAAGGTGCGTTGACTTGTATCTGATACTTTGGTTTCTGGGGGGTGAATCTCAGGGTTCTTAGCGCCTCGGTAGCTGGGGCTGCTCTAGGGCTTGGTCCATGGTGTGCTGTGGGAGAACTTGCCTGCCCATCCTCTCACCCAGTGTGGAAGTGTTCTCAGCCCACCAACATACCCAGCCAAGGCATTTCTGGCTCTGCATGCTCCTGGCTTTGTCAGTTCCACCCAGAGACAGGACATGTCTCCAGCACTGGGGGAAGAACTTTTCCTGTTCACAGGGTCACTGTTATTGCAGGATACAGACAGAGTGTCTACAAGATGGTGGTAGACATTTCAGTGGTACTGCTGTGTGCTGGGTGACTGGCATATTTCCCCTCTGTTTCTGTGAACTGGGCTTAGCTTTGTTGAAAATCCAGCAGATCATGTGCAATGAAGGATTAAACGCCAAGTGGCTGTATTTGAACCAGGAAGTTGCTTCCGGTGTATTAGGAGGCTTGTGGAAAGTTGGGAAGTGGAAGGGTGGAACACATAGGCCCCAGGAATTGTGGGTTAGCACATTGACTGATTATCTGAACATGAGCCTGACAAACCATGCTTTAGATACATCCTCACTGCAAAGCAGGCAGCTGAGACATGCACTACAGAAGGACATGGGCTTGGACCTATACCCTTGATAAGCCAGCAAGCCCATGTTCTGAGGGCATACATGCATCTGGGGGCATGTGTCTGAGAGCTGCGTGTGGATGGTAGGGGCATTAGATTTAAACATGTCACAGCCCATGTCACCCTTGTTCTGTAGACATACCCTTGGCTCAGTGTTGGAGCACCTCACTCTTGGGGGTATGGCAGGGCACCTAAGTCAGGCACCCAGGCCCTAGATACAATTCATGGGACAAGAGAGGTGCCTAAGAATGGAATCCACAACAATCAGCAGCACACTGAGTGGGGGACACATTTAAGAACCCAATAGGATATGCTGAGAAGAGGGGTGTGGCTTAAGCTCTGCCCCTCAGAAGGAGCTAGATGCCTAAGTCCTTTCTTGCAAAAAACAGAAAACATGATGGTGGTGTAACTTCCATTCTAATCTTTAGCCCAATATGCATGGCCGGCAGCAGGTTTTTTGCCACCCCAAACCAAAAAAAGGCCAGAGTGCTGCCCCAAGCACATGCTTGGGACACTGGTGCCTAGAGCTGGCCCTGCCAATATGTGAGAGGCCGAGGTTCAATTCCCTCCTACAGCTGGTATAGAGCAAGAACTTGAATTTATGCCTCCCTGCTCCCAGAAGGCTGCCAAACCCACCAGGCTATGGGGTATTCTAGGATAAAGTGCTCTGAATCTTTCCTGTTGAAGCTATTCCACTGTGTATAAATACTTCAATAGCCATTGGTCCAGAGAAAGAATGACTATAGCCCACTGGTTAGGGCATTCACCTGGGATGGGGAGATTCAAATACACACACACACAGAGTGGTGCCCTGAACACTAACTGGAAGCTCTGGACACTACCACAATACAAACAAAAATTAAGAATATAAAAATGATACTTATCACTACATAATGTTGTCCCTCAACAGCAGTAATGTACATACTTTCCCCCAACTAGGATTCAACGTATATATTTTAAGGAGTTAGGGCCAAAATACAAGCTCCCTCTCTGCAACAGCCACATTCAACTCTAAGTGAGGTTAATGGGAGTTGGATCAGGCTGGGATGTCCCTACTTGCTTTTGGAGACTGGCACATATTGTAAAGAGCCATTATGTTTAGTATTTATAAAATGCTATTCCCTCACACTGGAAACCACAGATGCTGGATTTATTACACAAGTCAGTGTATTGCACAACCTCTAGGGAAAGCATTTTTAAAATGACCTAGAGGGGAAAATAATCTACCTTTCCTGATTTATTAAATGAGTGACTTACAAAATAATTTAGTGTCTTTCTGCAATAGATTGTTTTAATTTTTCTGTTAAGTCTGAAAGTCATCTCAAGTTTTATCCTTTGAAGTTGCACATTAGCTCAACCAGCAGCTTCTCTCCAATTCTGATGCTGATTGATTTCTTGCCAAATGGAATGATGTTTTGCTCTTTAAAACTTGACATCTCCCCGGCTCTACACACTGAGATAGTTAGGAATGAAGTAGTAGAAATTAACTATAAGTAACAGGTCATTTCCGATAGACCCATTAGGATTCCTAATCTTTCCCTAGCTTCCAAGCACACACACTCAATCTCCATTTTCCTGGCAGACCAGTTAAGATTATGTGATACAATGTATTACTCCCTTTACTTCACTAGGATTTTGATAATAGTTAATGTTTAGTCACATTATTTCAGTTCCTAATTCATTATGCTGTTGGATCATCTAAAGCAGGGGTCGGCAACCTTTCAGAAGTAGTGTGCCGAGTCTTCATTTATTCACTCTGATTTAAGGTTTCGCGTGCCGGTAATACATTTTAATGTTTTTAGAAGGTCTCTTTCTATAAGTCTGTAGCGGGCTGGCTACCCGCTCCTGCCCTTTGGGGCTTTAAAAACAGCCCTGGGAAGGGGCTTTTGGCTGGGCTGATTGGGGAAATGGCGGCAGCTGGGGGCCACGCCCCAAACTGAGCCCAGGGCCTTATAAAAGGCCAGAGCAGCCAGGACGCCAGAGAGTCTCTCTCTGTGGTTAGAGAGAGAGGGGCCTGGCTGCTTAGACATTAAGATAAGTACCTAGGGTAAAGCAGAATGGGGAAAAGGCTGAGGGGCTGGGGAAGCTCCAGCCTAGGAAAGCCCCAGGCCTGCGGCCTAGTACGGGGCTAAGAGGTACTGGGGTTTGCAGGGGGCAACCTAAGGATAGGCAAAGCAGCAGGTCCGAACCCCGTTGCCGGTGATGAGAAGGCTGACACTGCAGTCTGTCCCAGGATATGGGGCTCGATAGTGACTGAGCAGTAGCCATTCTGAGGCAAGTGGGGATAGTGTGGGGGGGGGTTCCCCTGAGAGGGGGAGACCCAGTTAGAGTAAAAGGGGCACCGGGTCCAGGGAGGGACACGGGCTGAGAGTAAAGCAGGTGGATCACCAGCCTGCAGAGGGCGCTCCGGACTGGAAAAAGAGCTACGTTGCGGAGTAACCAGTAGGAGGCGCTGCAGGGGTGAAGCCCGACCTGTTTACAAAGTCTATAATATATAACTGAACTATTGTTGTATGTAAAGAAAATAAGGTTTTTAAAATGCTTAAGAAGCTTCATTTAAAATTAAATTAAAATGCAGAGCCCCCCAGAACAGTGGCCAGGACCCGGGCAGTGTGAGTGCCGCTGAAAAAAAAAATCAGCTCACGTGCCACCTTCAGCACGCGTGCCATAGGTTGCCTACCCCTGATATAAAGTGTTAAACTAAACTTCACTCAAAAAATCCCAAATTAATGAAATGTTCCCTTAATCCAGTTGTTTTCCTTTCCCTATAAGGGCAATACATTCTATCTAACAAAAAGCTTTCTTTTTAAATTCTAGTTTAATAGACATCTGGAAATCTCAGTGTGGACACGTCTGGGGTTCCACAAAATGAGAGCATAGGGTGGAGTCACCCTTGCTGGAGACCTCACCAAATCTGAAATATTTGCTGGGCATAGAAGAATGTGTTTTGTATCTAGTGCTCTGCAAAGTCAGTGACCTGTTTTCATTTTTAGTTTATGCAGATTCAAACCTTGGAGTTTTGTTGTTGATATTGATTCAAACAGCTCCTCAAACTCACATTTAGTGAGATAGCCAGGTTTTCCAGTTTTCAGGTTAAAATAACATGAAACCAAGGAATTTCACATACTTTCTACCCCAAACCATGAATTGACTCATCTTCGCTTTCTCTAACTTCAACCCAAGTTTCTTCAAAACTTAGGTTTCAGATTTTGTATGCAAGTTTTGTCAGGAGCAGAGGAATGAGAAGTATAATGTAAGGGCCAGATCAGATGATAAACAGTCACATAAAAAAGAATCTGGCACATCAGAAAAAGGCAGGCTAATAAACAGGGACAAGTTTTTAAAGTGCTTGTACACAAATGCCAGAAGTCTAAATAATAAGATGGGTGAACTAGAGTGCCTTGTGATAAAGGAGGATATAGATATAATAGGCATCACAGAAACCTGGTGGACTGAGAGCAATCAATGGGACACAATCATTCCGGGGTACAAAATATATCGGAAGGACAGAACAGGCCGTGCAGGGGGAGGAGTGGCACTATATGTGAAAGAAAGTGTAGATTCAAATGAAGTAAAAATCTTAAGCGAATCCACAGGTTCCATAGAGTCTCTATGGATAGAAATTTCATGCTCTAGTAAAAATATAACAGTAGGGATCTATTATCGACCACCTGACCAGGACAGTAATAGTGATGATGAAATGCTAAGGGAAATTAGAGAGGCTATCAAAATTAAGAACCCAATAATAGTGGGGGATTTCAATTATCCCCATATTGACTGGGAACATTTCACTTCAGGATGAAATGCAGAGATAAAATTTCTCGATACTTTAAATGACTGCTTCATGGAGCAGCTGGTACGGGAACCCACAAGGGGAGAGGCGACTCTAGATTTAATCCTGAGTGGAGCGCAGGAGCTGGTCCAAGAGGTAACTATAGCAGGACCGCTTGGAAATAGTGACCATAATACAATAGCATTCAACATCCCTGTGGTGGGAAGAACATCTCAACTGCCCAACACTGTGGCCTTTAATTTCAAAAGGGGGAACTATACAAAAATGAGGGGGTTAGTTAGACAAAAGTTAAAAGGTACAGTGACTAAAGTGAAATCCCTGCAAGTTGCGTGGGCCCTTTTTAAAGACACCATAATAGAGGCCCAACTTCAATGTATACCCCAAATTAAGAAAAACAGTAAAAGAACTAAAAAAGAGCCACCATGGCTTAACAGCCATGTAAAAGAAGCAGTGAGAGATAAAAAGACTTCCTTTAAAAAGTGGAAGTCAAATCCTAGTGAGGCAAATAGAAAGGAGCACAAACACTGCCAACTTAAGTGCAAGAGTGTAATAAGAAAAGCCAAAGAGGAGTTTGAAGAACGGCTAGCCAAAAACTCCAAAGGCAATAACAAAATGTTTTTTAAGTACATCAGAAGCAGGAAGCCTGCTAAACAACCAGTGGGGCCCCTTGACGATGAAAACACCAAAGGAGCGCTTAAAGATGATAACGTCATTGCGGAGAAACTAAATGGATTCTTTGCTTCAGTCTTCACGGCTGAGGATGTTAGGGAGATTCCCAAACCTGAGCTGGCTTTTGTAGGTGACAAATCTGAGGAACTGTCACAGATTGAAGTATCACTAGAGGAGGTTTTGGAATTAATTGATAAACTCAACATTAACAAGTCACCGGGACCAGATGGCATTCACCCAAGAGTTCTGAAAGAACTCAAATGTGAAGTTGCGGAACTATTAACTAAGGTTTGTAACCTGTCCTTTAAATCGGCTTCGGTACCCAATGACTGGAAGTTAGCTAATGTAACGCCAATATTTAAAAAGGGCTCTAGGGGTGATACCGGTCTGTAATTGCCGGGAAGTCTAACGTCGGTACCGGGCAAATTAGTTGAAACAATAGTAAAGAATAAAATTGTCAGACACATAGAAAAACATAGATTCTTGAGCAATAGTCAACATGGTTTCTGTAAAGGGAAATCGTGTCTTACTAATCTATTAGAGTTCTTTGAAGGGGTCAACAAACATGTGGACAAGGGGGATCCGGTGGACATAGTGTACTTAGATTTCCAGAAAGCCTTTGACAAGGTCCCTCACCAAAGGCTCTTACGTAAATTAAGCTGTCATGGGATAAAAGGAAAGGTCCTTTCATGGATTGAGAACTGGTTAAAGGACAGGGAACAAAGGGTAGGAATTAATGGTAAATTCTCAGAATGGAGAGGGGTAACTAGTGGTGTTCCCCAAGGGTCAGTCCTAGGACCAATCCTATTCAATTTATTCATAAATGATCTGGAGAAAGAGGTAAACAGTGAGGTGGCAAAGTTTGCAGATGATACTAAACTACTCAAGATAGTTAAGACCAAAGCAGATTGTGAAGAACTTCAAAAAGATCTCACAAAACTAAGTGATTGGGCAACAAAATGGCAAATGAAATTTAATGTGGATAAATGTAAAGTAATGCACATTGGAAAAAATAACCCCAACTATACATACAACATGATGGGGGCTAATTTAGCTACGAGTCAGGAAAAAGATCTTGGAGTTATCGTGGATAGTTCTCTGAAGATGTGCACGCAGTGTGCAGAGGCGGTCAAAAAAGCAAACAGGATGTTAGGAATCATTAAAAAGGGGATAGAGAATAAGACTGAGAATATATTATTGCCCTTATATAAATCCATGGTATGCCCACATCTCGAATACTGTGTACAGATGTGGTCTCCTCACCTCAAAAAAGATATTCTAGCACTAGAAAAGGTTCAGAAAAGAGCAACTAAAATGATTAGGGGTTTAGAGAGGGTCCCATATGAGGAAAGATTAAAGAGGCTAGGACTCTTCAGTTTGGAAAAGAGAAGACTAAGGGGGGACATGATAGAGGTATATAAAATCATGAGTGATGTTGAGAAAGTGGATAAGGAAAAGTTATTTACTTATTCCCATAATACAAGAACTAGGGGTCACCAAATGAAATTAATAGGCAGCAGGTTTAAAACAAATAAAAGGAAGTTCTTCTTCACGCAGCGCACAGTCAACTTGTGGAACTCCTTACCTGAGGAGGTTGTGAAGGCTAGGACTATAACAATGTTTAAAAGGGGACTGGATAAATTATGGTGGCTAAGTCCATAAATGGCTATTAGCCAGGATGGGTAAGAATGGCGTCCCTAGCCTCTGTTCGTCAGAGGATGGAGATGGATGGCAGGAGAGAGATCACTTGATCATTGCCTGTTAGGTTCACTCCCTCTGGGGCACCTGGCATTGGCCACTGTCGGTAGACAGATACTGGGCTAGATGGACCTTTGGTCTGACCCGGTACGGCCTTTCTTATGTTATGTTCTTATGTTCTAGCTCTTACTGTAATCATGGAGTAAGGAAAATCCTATGCTTAAGATACAAGACTGATAATCAGGGGATCTGGATTCTGAGTGAACTCCTGGCCCTGCTGAAGCCAATGGCAATTTTGTTATTGACTTCAGTGGAGCCAGGATTTCACTCTCCATACCCAACTCTGCCTTAGACTTTCTGTGTTATCTTGGGCAAGTAACTTAATCTCTCTGTTCCTCAGTTTAACTTTGTGTAAAGAAAGGGATAATATCTTCTTATCTCACAAAGGTGTAGTGAAGTTTATTGGTTAATATTTGTGAGCATCTTAGGTGTTAATGTGACGAGTGCCTATAAGCAAAATAATGAACATCGTTTCATGTTGGTTTTACTGTGTGTTTAATTGGTATTCACATTCTACATGGTCTGACAAAAGCTGAATGGCAAATAAAACGCTATAGTTGGAATTACTAGATAACATCAGTGACTAGTGACAAGTTGCTATTTTCTCATGATATTCTGTATGCTGAAGATATTCTTTAAACTGAGACTGGTAAATCAGTTGGAATGATTATTGTGCAAAGAAAAAATGAAAAGTGAAAAGAATGGAGTGATTAATAAATTGTATTTATAAGGAATCCCTAACAAGAATTTTATATATCAAAGAGCATCTCAAAATATAGATGGGACAGCATCATGCTGTCCCCATTCAACCTACAGGCACTGTAACTTTCCTCACACAAAAAGACAGACCCTGACTCTTTTCCCCGTGCATGGTGAATGTTTAAAGTGTTTCTGAATGGTATTTTCAAGTGTATCCCAAATAATCATTTCAATCTGCTACACTGACTATTCCTACCCTATCGGAGTGCATGCTATTTCATTAGCCCTGGCCTTTAGAAGGAGAAAGAGGCCACAAGTCCCCAGAATAAACTGCGGATGAAACAGACTAATTGGTCTCAAAATCAAAACATATGGCTTCTTTCAGGATCTTGACTTTTTAAATACTCGTTTAAAGTAAACATTTGCAATTCCTCATGAAAGGCACTTTCCTCCCGGAATCCTCTTGACCTTCAGTGACCTTCCTTCCCAACCGCACATTGCTTTACCCCTGGGGATGATTAAATGTTGAGAGGCTTTTTTTTCCTTTTATCCCCCACGTTTGTCTCCAAGGGCTGACTGAAGAGCTGGCTTGGAAAACGGACCTTGATCAGAAAGATAGAATATGCCAAGCACGATTGCTCCACCTGCGAATCCCAGAGCTGGACGTTAGGGGGGAAAATTGCTGTTCACACATGGTGTCTCTGGGCTTTGCAGTCAAATAGGGGAAAACACAGGGAGGGAGGGGAAATCACCAAATACCCAACGGAGAAGCGAAGTATTCAATCTTATCTTTGAACAGTGAGGCAATCAGACTGCCTAACATATCAGTGAGAGACGAGCAGTGCAAGAAGAGAAAGTCCTAGATAAAAAAAAAGTGTCACCAGGACACGATATTCTTAAATGTGGCCTATGGCTGCCTATTCCCTCTAACAGCAAAGCCTGGACAAAGCTAATTGACTACAGGCTGTTATTGCTGGTGAACTCAGCTACAGAATTCCTATTCATCTTTAAGGCCCAGCTTCAGGAAAACATCCCTACTCAGGATACTTAATTTTAATATATGATAAAATCTCATTGCAGCCTTTCTATTCATTATTATTATTTGCATTCTGGTAATGCCTAGAGGTCCCAGCCCTCATGTGCTAGGCACTGTAAAAACTTCTAAGGAGCTGATCGATAGACTGAAATATAACCTGGTAGTCAGTGTGTGTTATGTGCCTGATCCATAGAGGGCGAGAGTCTGTTACAACCCCCAGCTACAGAGCTGGTTCTTTAGTTCAGGCTTTCAACTCTGGACGTCCCTGGGTCAATCCCTTGAACTGGCCAAGTTGGTGGCCATTGCATATGTACATGGACTTAAGCACACACTATAGTTCTTTCTTGGACTGTAGCCTACAGAAATATGCAAGTGGCTATTAGAGTTGAGGACATTTAATTTGGAAAAAGATTCCCATGAGACTCCTTCCCTAAGGTTCTCTTTAAAGTATGGAATAGAAACTAACCAGGGCTATGAGAAACAAAGGGACAGGTTGTTCCTGGCCTTTGCATGGATGATGCAGAGCTAGACTGAAGGCTAGATCCACAAAGGAATTTTGGCTCCTATCTGCCACTTTAGGTACCTAAGTCCAAAATGCAGATTAAAACCCCTGCTCAGCTGCTGCCTAATGCACTAACCTACATTCCATAGGCATCTACGTTTCTGCCAGTAAAGACCCCTAGCTGACTAAAAATCTGCCAGTGAACATGCTCACAGGTGCTTACATCCCAATGCCTGGCATCTACCTTATGTCTAAGCCCTGGCAGGATCTTCACTATAGGCATTCCACCACCCATGTCACAATATGCCAGGCTGGCTTTGTCCTGAACGGAAGCCTTGCAGATATGTTCTTGTTAATAAGCTGAAATCACCCTATCCCTTTAACTAAGAGTCTGGTGAACAGGACATTAGAGGAACAAATGCTATGAAAGCAACAGTTACAGTTCCCAAACAACAGTTTTTAGGATGTAACAAACATTTCCAAACCTCTGAAAATCTTTCTGCACATCTGGAATAAGGGGAACAGTTACTTTGACTGAAAGGAATAAGTGGTCACTGAAGATTTGATATTTTATATTCTGGATATAACCACTCCAAGTATGTGTGTTTTTGTAAAAGAAGAATATGCCAATTTCTGTTGTCTCTCTCATTATAAGGTATCCTCATTTGTATCCTTTTTTAGTTCTAATCTGTGAAACTTGATGACCAGGACGTTCCTTCCAGTCCTATATCCTGTGTTCCCATGCAAAACAAACTCTTAAAACATTCTAAATCATATTCGCAGATCAGATCTAATGTGCTGGCAATACTGCTAACATGGGATGGCCAATTTTTTTAGGCCTGGACTACAAAATAATTTAAATTGCTTCACGTCCAGATGTTACTTTAAACTGACTTAGTTTAAAGTGAGTACAAAAGGTGGTGTGGACATTGTTAATCTGGGGATTGGTCCTGCTTTGAGCAGGAGGTTAGACTAGATGACCTCCTGAGGTCCCTTCCAACCCTGATATTCTATGATTCTATGAATTTGGTTTAAACATCTCAAAGTGCGAGATGCTACAGTGATTTGGGTGCTAGCCTAGAAACTGGGTCCAGTTCCTTGTTCTACTACAGACTTTCTGTGTGATCTTGGGCACTTGCTCTCTTTCTGTGCCCCATGTCCCCCATCTGTAAAATGGGGACAACCACTGCCTCACACGGGGGTTCTCAGGGTACATACATTAAAGGTTGTGATGTGCTCAGATAATATGGTAATAGGAGCCATATAAGTACTGCCCTGCAAGACTTTTTGGTTGATTTAAATGGATTAGGAATCAATTTAAAGTTAACCAAATGACGTCACTCTTAAATGGAAATAAGACTGTTCAAATGCAAGGGCAGAGGGGACATGTGGGGGGGCATGTGAAGTCACATGTCCTCCCCCCAAAATATTTGCTGGTTGGCTTGTACTGAGCATGCTCAGTAACACTGCTGAAGGTGGCTGGCCACACTCTACTGCCCCCGCCCCCCGACTATTGGCAGGCACAGGTCATCTCTGAGCAAGGGATTGCACTGATTTAACTAAGTTGGTGCAGAAACCTAAGTTAGACCAGTGCAACTTTCTTATATAGACAAGGCCTTAAACACAGGCACATCATATGTGCCTGCAAACAGAGAATTGAGTGGACAAAGCATGCATGTACATATGCCAGTAGATCTTTGAGCATATATTGCCTGGTTTTATATGTAATTACATGTTTGTATATGCACACATAATTTTTAAGGGCACATATCAGGTTCTTATGTTAGAAAATTTGGCCCCTACTGACTTTTTTTTTTTTAAAAAGGGATCTAGCATAAATTATTTTAGTGTGGAATCAAAGATTACACTGAGAACAATGTTTTTTGGGAAGAGAAGTTTTGATGTGACCCTCATTGGGTGACAACAACAGGAGGTGGGACATGGAGCAGCTGCTTAGCCCCAATAAGAGACATTTCTGTTTTAACCAGCGTTTCATTTTAGGAACTTCTATGACATCCTTAAGTTCACAGCTGACACTGGATGACATTCTCTGTTGCTGAAAATGAATTATTGGCAAGATGGAAGTAAATCTGAGCATTATTTGCATAAGTGATAAAATAAGTCATAAACTGAGACCTAAAGGTCCCAAACGGGAGACCTATGTTGTACCAATATAATAAAAACCAGCAGGATCTTATTAAGAGGGATAAGGCAAAGATGCCACATTTATTGTAAATACCATAACAAAACAAAAGACAATGTTTTCCTACTTATTTCTATTACTACTTATTCCTTATACACACACACACACACACACACATTCATCTACACAATCATTCATTCAGGTTCTGTATAGATGTTATAGTTACCAGCCTAGATGTTGCTCATGCCAAGTTACTGGCCAGGTATCTTGGTCATGAGGATGGAGCCGAGTCTGTGTCAGATGCATCTGATGCTCTTGGAGGCTGGCAGCAGAACCATAGACTCAAAGTCCTTATTCTTTAGAGTCCAGTTTTATAGGGATTTTTCCCTATGTTAGTTCATAGGAGTTGCTTCATTCTGCTGTTGCTAAATCAATCAGCAGATGGCTGGCTCCATTCTGTCAGATACTTGTTTTTCCTTCCTTTGAGGTGTGGTGGGTCATCTGGTTGATCCCACTTGACACCTTCTTCAGCCAACACTGAATTCTTCAGACTGGTAACTCCCTAACCATTCAGTCACATACATTCTCTATCTTAATCACATCTATTTCACTGTCTCTTTGCTTTTTGGGGTGTTACCAATTTATGTGAGACTCCCTGTCCTTTAACAATCAAAGATAAAGTGAGATGAAAACTTACAGAGGGTGGGGGTCTCTATCTATACACTATAACAGCTACTGTTTTGGCTTACTTAGAGTTAATTAAAGTTTAACAAGTTTTAGACAAAGTATTTCTTTGAGCTTAACAAGTTTTATACCAAGTATCTCTTTGAGCAGGCTTCACACAGACACAGCTGGTGGCTTGCAAGTTAGAGGCTAAATGTTGGGAATCACAAATTTACTTCTAACATACCGGTAAACCTTAAGTTATAAAGTATCAATTAAGAATAAATCAATAAATCATCACAAATTTACTTCTAACATAAACCTTAAGTTATAAAGTATTAATTACTAAATCAATAAATCATTTCTCATATAAACCATGTTTAATATAAACCTTCCTTAATATCCCTACACCTAGAGGCATAAATATTAAAAATCTTGCAGTGTGAGAAGAAATGTGTGTCTATAATTTTTGTTGCTGCATTAATATAGTTCATGTGAAGTTGCTAACTACCATGGTGCAAGTTTTCCTCCTCTTGCTGATAATGAGCTCTCCGCTGGACCCACACAGTTCTCTCATTTGCAGTGCAGGTAAGAAGCAGACAAGCATACACTTGTCTTTGAAAAGCACTGAGTGTGAACCTCAAGGGAAAACACTCTTGAGATCTACACCTGAAAAGTGCTTTATAAGAGCTAAGTATTATATTATGTGTTATTAGTATTATGAAGCTATCTTTTTAAAATTTAGAAGTAATTAAATTGAGAACTGCTGTTTTAAAAAAGGAACCTGGCACATCTGGTGGATGAACTAGCTTTGAAAATAAGTGACAAACTTGGAAATAACATGCTGAGGAAACGCCCGAAGAAAATTCCAGTTTCTGGACCATCATCTTTTTAGTACACCTCTACCCCGATATAACGCTGTCCTCGGGAGCCAAAAAAATCTTACCGCATTATAGGTAAAACCGTGTTATATCAAACTTGCTTTGATCTGCCGGAGTGCGTGTTACATGAGGTAGCGTTATATTGGGGTAGAGATGTACTGCAAAAAAAACACTGTTCTTCACACATTTGCAATCACACAGTATTTCTAGAAGCACTAAGGACTAGTAACCTCAAGTGAAAGCATGATCTTGTGATATTTCCACCTGCTTCTAGAGTTGCCAGACCTGATAACTTCATGCTTATAAGAAATGAACCTTCTCTTATCACTGCTATTCATTTAATTTTTCTAACAGAATGTATATTACACTTGTAATTTCAGAAAATATGGACCAATACAGATCAATATTCTGATGATTAACACCTAAGATAAGCTGTTGGATCTTGTTAGAGGGTTAATGTTGATAGCATTATGTGTACCCCTTTTTGTTCAAGTGCAGAAATACAGCACAGCTGAGATTTTCAAAGCTGCCAATGGTATTTAGATGCACAGTTCCCCATTCATTTCAAAGGCTATTATGCTTCTAAATTGGCTTTGAAATTCTCAGTCTTCCACCATTTGCAAGCAATGAAGTTCACACAGGGTTGTTGTTTTTTTTGTTTGTTTGTTTGTTTTTGGGTGGGTCGGGGGCTAAGCAAAGATTTTCAGTAGAATTTACACCACATGTTAAAGAAGAAACTCATCTTCCTTTTTTCTGTTCTTGAATTGTGAGGCCTTCTCCTATCACTGCAAAAGAATTTCCTGTGATTCTGAAATTAAAACAGTATGTGGCTAGGACAACCCCTGTCTCAGATAACAGACCTGAAAATACAGCTTCCCTGACATAATTTGGCACTATGGTATAAACACACAGGACAGTGAATTGAAAAGGCATGGCGCATACCATGACACATTAGGACAGGACATTAGCCAGAAAAAATAAAAATAAAATGTTACATAGATACAAGCTCTCATTAGGTGAGCTAAACAGCATGTTAGCAAAAGCATGATAGTGTTCCCTAGAGAAATATGCAAGCCATCACTAAAAGTTAAATCTTTTAGGAGCTAAATCCATTTATTTTACTTCTTATTTCTAAGCCTGGGTCTACACTACAAGGTTAGGTCAAATTTAGCCGTGTTAGGTTGATTTTATAAGCAATGCGTCTACACAACCAACCCTATTCCGTTGACCTAAAGGGCTCCTAAAATCGACTTCTGTACCCCTCCCTGGCGAGGGGAGTAGTGCTAAAATCAACCTTGCTGGGTCGAATTTGGGGTAGTGCAGACGCAATTCGATGGCATTGGCCTCCGGGAGCTATCCCAGAGTGCTCCAATGTGACCGCTCTGGACAGCGCTTTCAACTCCAATGCACTAGTCAGGTACACAGGAAAAGCCCTGGGAAATTTTGAATTTCATTTCCTGTTTGGTCAGCGTGGCAAGCTCAGCAATACAGGTGACCATGCAGTCCCCCCAGAATCGCAAACGAGCTCCAGCATGGACCGAACAGGAGACAATGGATCTGATTGCTGTATGGGGAGAAGAACCTGTGCAGGCCGAACTCCAATTAAAAAGAAGAAATGCTAATATATGCCTAAATTGCACAGGGCATGGTGGACAGAGGCTACAACAGGGACACACAGCAGTGCCGTGTGAAAGTTAAGGAGCTCAGGCAAGCCTACCAAAAGACAAAGGAGGCAAACGGTCGCTCCAGATCAGAGCCCCATACATGCCACTTCTGTGATCAGCTGCATCATCCTGGGGAGGAGGGGGGGCTACCACTACCCCACCACTGTCCGTGGACACTTGCAAAGGGGGAGTCTCACGCAAAAGGGGGGAGGATTTTATAGATGAGGAAGAGGAGGAGGAGAATGTGCAGCAGGCAAGCAGTGAATCTGTTCTCCCTGGCAGCCAGGACCTTTTCATCACCCTGGAGCCAATACCCTCCCAAGGCGGGATCCTGGACCCTGAAGCCGGAGAAGGCACCTCTGGTGAGTGCACATTTGTAACTACACTACAGGGTTTAAAAGCAAGTTCAATGTTTGATTCACCCTGAAGACTTGGGATGCATTCGCGGCCAGTACAGCTACCGGAAAAGTCTGTTAACGTGTCTGGGGAGGGAGCGGGAATCCTCCAGGGACATCTCCATGAAGCTCTCCTGGAGGTACTCTGAAAGCCTTTGCAGAAGGTTTCTGGGGAGGGCTGCCTTATTTCATCCTCCACAGTAGGACACTTTACCACACCAAGCCAGTAGCAAGTAGTCTGGAATCATTGCAGCACAAAGCATGGCAGCGAATGGCTCTGGGTTTTGGTCGCATTCAAGCAACATTTGGTCTATATCTTTCTGTGTTGGCCTCAGGAGAGTGATATCATGCATGGTCACCTGGTTGAAATAGGGGAATTTTTGTAAGGGAACAGTAAAAGGACCCCGTTCATGCTGGGCTGTTTGCGCTTGGCTAAAAGGGATCATACTTGAGAATTGCCATGTGGTGGGCGGAGGGGTGAAGGGATCATCCCAGAGAATAGCCACATGATGGGGTGGCGGGAGGTGTGTGCTGCACATCCACCCGAAAACCGCAGTCCCTCCTTTTAAATGGCAAACCCAACTGGCATTGCTTGCTATGGGAAAGCAGGGTGCTGCAGTTTGAAACAATTCCCACATGTTATGAAGGCAGAAGAAGCCAACCCCACGTACCTTTTGGCTTAACATGGCTGCCTGGAAACCGAATTCTGTTCCCCAGCTGTGCATGATATGTCACCATACCAGCAGGCGCTCAATATAAAAGGCAAAATGTGACCTTGTACCTAAAGCACATGTGCTGTCTGCGGTGAATTGCTTGATTCACTGTGAAAGACTCTCCCTTTTTTTCTCAGAAATGTACCATCTTAAATTTTACTCTCCCTTTTTATCCCCCCACAGGTGCAAATGTTTCTATGCTCCCCCTATCATCTCCATCCCTAAGGTTATCGCAGATTAGAAGGCAAAAAAAAATGCACTCGTGATTACATGTTTTCCAAGCTCATGCAGTCCCCCTCCCGCACTGATAGGGCACAGCTGAATGCATGGAGGCATTCAGTGGCAGAGGCCAGGAAAGCATTAAGTGAGCGTGATGAGAAGAGGCAGGAGGTGATGCTGAGGCTAATGGGGGAGCAAACAGATATGATGAGGTGTCTGGTGGAGCTGCAGGAAAGCGAACAAGAGCACAGACCTCCGCTGTATAACTGCCTGCCCTCCTCCCCAAGTTCCAGATCCTCCTCACCCAGATGCCTAAGAACGTGTGGGGGGAGGCTCTGGGTACCCAGCCACTCCACTCCAGAGGATGGCCCCAGCAACAGCAGGCTGTCATTCAAACAGTTTTGATTTGTAGTGTGGCTACAATAAGCAATGTGGCCTTGTCCTTCCCTCCTCCCCTACCCCACCTGGGCTACCTTGTCAGTTATCTCACTTTTCTTTTTAGTTAATAAAGAAAGAATGCATGGTTTCAAAACAATAGCGACTTTATTTCCTTTGCCATCTGTGATCGAAGGGGGGAGGGTGGTTGGCTTACAGGGAATTAAAATCAACAAAGGGGGTGGGTTTGCATCTAGAAGAAACACACACAACTGTCACACCATAGCTTGGCCAGTCATGAAACTGGTTTTCAAAGCCTTTCTGATGCGCAGCATGCCTACCTGTACTCTTCTAATCACCCTGATGTCTGGCTGCTCAAAATTGGCCGCCAGGCGATTTGTCTTAACCTCCCACACCGCCATAAACATCTCCCCCTTACTCTCACAGATAGTATGGAGCACACAGCAGGTAGCAATAACAATGGGAACATTGGTTTCACTGAGGTCTAACCTACTCAGCAAACAGCACCAGCGAGCTTTTAAACGTCCAAAGGCACATTCTATCGCCATTCTACACTTGCTCAGCCTATAGTTGAACTGCTCCTTACTACTGTCCAGGCTGCCTGTGTACAGCTTCATGAGCCATGGGAGCATGGGGTAGGATCACTATTGGCATTTCAACATCCCCAATGGTAATTTTCTGTCCTGGGAAGTAAGTCCCTTCTTGCAGATGCTCGAACAGCCCAGAGCTCTTAAAGATGCAAGCATCATGCACCTTTCCCAGACATCCCACGTTCATGTCAGTGAAACGTCTCTTGTGATCCGCCAGTGCTTGCAGCACCACTGAGAAGTACCCCTTGCCGTTTATGTACTTCTTGGCAAGGTGCTCCAGTGCCAAGATAGGGATATGCATTCCGTCTATTGCCCCACCACAGTTAGAGAACCCCATTGCAGCAAAGCAACAGCCTTAAACCCCAACCTAGAGGCAGGTAGGGAGAGCTGCAGAACACCCTCCCCTCCCCCTTCAACTTTTTTAAAAATTAAGGTAACAGTTTATGCAGGGGCGGCTCCAGGCTCCAGCACGCCAAGCGCGTGCTTGGGGCGGCATGCCACGGGGGGCGCTCTGCCGGTTACCAGGAGGGCGGAAGGCGGCTCCGGTGGACCTCCCGCAGGCATGCCTGCGGAGGGTCCGCTGGTCCCGCAGCTTCGGTGGAGTATCCGCAGGCACATCTGCGGGAGGTCCACTGGAGCCGCGGGACCAGCGACCGGCAGAGCGCCCCCCGCAGCATGCTGCCATGCTTGGGGCGGCGAAATGGCTAGAGCCGCCCCTGAGTTTATGCAAGAATCCAGATCTCTAGCACCATAAACTACAGCATTCGCCACTGCCTCACACAGTAGCTAACCCAAGATGGGTTGTCCTATCTTTAACAGCTATAAATCACACTCCTCCTAGAGCCAGGAACAGAAAACAGGATTCCTGATCACCAGTATTCTACTGCTGACTAGTAAATAGTTGTGGAACCCACTGGGAAAATGGGTGTCAAGTTGTTCTCCTCTAGTGACTGGTTTACAGAGAAGCCAGCAATTACTCTTATAGTTCAAGGAGTAAGGGTCAGAATAATGAATCACAAGGGATTCAAACCCTGTTGCCGACCATGTAAGAGGATGGCATAGCTAAGTGTGATTCACACAGTGAGGCCTCTTTAAAACACATTTTGTACTGAAAAAAAATGTGCTAACCTGTAAATAATCGTTGGAATCACCAAAATACACATTTCACATGACTGCCATTTGCCACACATTTTGCTTGTGTAAACCAGGGGTTAGTCTGTGTTATTTGTCCCCCTCTGTGCCCAAATCACAGAGGATAGAAGTCTGTAGTATCTCTAGCTTGCTCCTTGCTTGCATATATAAACCTGCCCCTGGAAATTTCCACTACTTGCATCCGAAGAAGTGGGTATTCACCCACGAAAGCTCATGCTGCAAAACGTCTGTTAAGATATATCATGTTGCAACTAAAGGCAAGCAATAGAAAACAATATAAATGATTGATTTTTACCAGTGCTAGAATAAGCTATTGCTCTGTCTACCTCTAGCAGAAAAAATCAGCAGTGTGAAGGTATCAATGACAGACAATATAAAGCAGACAAAATCCATTATGCTTGAGCCAGGGCTGTGTAGTGTGAATTCACGCACATTAATTACGTGATGAAATGAACAGCCCACTCCAAAAGTTTGTCATAATTTGAAAAGTCTTGAGTGGCTTCCAATAAAAATAGGAAAGGTGAATGGAGCCCATCCTTTACCATCATATTTCTTTCTTTTAGTAGATACTTTTAAAAAACAGAATTATTATGCAGAAAGATACAAATGGGGATCAACTTTATGCCTTCACTGGAGTGACACCAGAGATTAATTTGACCTGCAATGTCACCCTATCATTTTGTGGTTTTAGTCTCACCTCTGAACAGTGCAGGTCTTCTGGGTTGTCTTGTACTCTCAGATTAGGGTTTATACCTCTCCTGTTTTCTGCAAGCCTAGCCAGCGTGACAAAAACACAACCTGCAGAGCTATCTACTTCTGCATGCAAGTTTTGCAAATGCAAACCCCACACCTGTGCATGCAAGCAGACATTTGTGTCCCTACAGGGGCATTACCAGTCTTGCAAAAGCAAGGGTGGGCTTTGTACATGCAACCTGACGACTTTCAGGTGCAAGGAGTCAGACAGTTTTGAAAATCTGATCATAAAGGGAAACAAAATAACTTGCAAGGCTGATGCAACAGGATGACATCACAGTATAACCTAATGTTGCATCTTGCTTTGCCATCAGCAACTTAAGGCTGCATCATAGTGTGCCAACTGTGTCATGGCCTAGTATCACAGTATTATGGCATCCACATTTGTCCTACAGAACATGTAGAGGCCGTGCAGCCCTACTTTAATATTATTTCCTTTTAGCTTTATTGTGAATTCCTTTCTTCTCTGCCTCCTCCCTTCCATCTTGAGACACAGAACTCTCATTTTTGGAGGTCAATTTCTGAGGATAGCTCCCATTATCCCAAGTTCTCCACAGCATAATAGCTCAATACGACCTTCTGCTGGAATAGAATCTTTTGGCTACAGTATTTAACCTCTAAACATATTAGATCAATTGCTCTATTTAGCTGCCCAGCAGGTAAAAAAAAGCTGCTGTAGACAAACTGATAACTTTGTCTTTAAACCTCTAAATATTTAACAATGGTGTATTGTACTAATGAATGAGTAACAAACTCTCTCTCTTCCCCAACCTGCAATGAATAGATTTTAAAGTAGATGTGCACTGTACACAATAATAATGGAGCATTAATATTTATTGTTCTGCAGCACTCACAATTGTGTGAAGCATCTTGCAGGATGTATACTTTGCACCAGGTCTCTGCCCTGAGGAGCTTACCATCTAATTTCAGACACAATGCAACAGAGGGGCAACTTAAGAAGGAGGCTGGGTTATGGGGAGGAAAGACAGGGGTCCCAGCAATAAGATTACACAGATGCTCAGCCAGGCGTGACCATAACATGGGTTATGCAAAGTGACAGAAATAGAGTTTAAAGCGGGTTGGTCAGGCCACTGCCCTCATTTAAATCTCTCCTATAGGCCCATTTCTGCCTTGATGTCCATAAGAAGTTGTAGCCAATTGCTGAACCATGTTACACAAACTCTTTTGAATAACTTCACTCTTATTACTTTGACTTCTCTCTTTGCTCCCCGTACCACTGGTTTGTTGCCTCTTCACTGTATATTGTAAGCAATTAAATCCTAATCCTGGAAAGATTTACACATATGAAGCACTTCCTATACTGGGAATAATCCCATTTAAGTCACTGAGGCTGCTCACAGTGTGTAAATTTAAGCCCATGCACAAATCTTTGCAGGATCAGAACCTTAGATGGCAAATTCTCGGCACAGCAATCTCCTACAGTTTACATGTTCTATGAGGTGTCCGGCACAATTTTGGGCACTATGAAATAATACATAACATTCCATTTTCTATGAACACCTCGTGTTTATCGGAGAGAAGATCCATTATCCAGTCACCACATTCAATTTCATATTGATGTTATGGCTTGCTCTTGATGCAAAGAAATATAGACAACCCTTTTATGCATCCCAGTCCAGTGGGCTGCTGTATCCAAAGTGAGTTTCTGATCAGGGTCCTGGTTTAAAATTAACCAAGACTGGCCAAGTGGGGATAGGGCAATCTTTATTTCCTCTCACCAAACATCAGTAGCAGGGGGGAAAAAGAGAGGCATGTAAATTTAACAACTGCTTAAGCAACTCTGATGGAGAATGAAAGGAGTGCTGTGTGAGGATAAAGGTGGTCTTTGACCTCTCCGCATTCTGTATGGAAACTTACTGCAGACCTTTTAAACTGTTACCTGTAGTAATGACCTAAAATGTAACTTGAACATAACACCCAAGGCTCCCAACTTTCTAACCTCTTAATAACACGCTGCATTCTCCAAAAAAGTGTCTTTGGATTTATGGGGGATTTAACTCCTTTTACAGGTAAAGGGAAATGCATTTCTCTGTGCAGCTAAATATCTAGAGAGAGTACATGTGTGAAAGAGACCAGGTCCAGAGTCCTTCCATTCGCATGAGTTAGTCCAGAAACCATTATTTAATTATTTCACTTCTAGGTGCTAAATAGGATCAAGTAACTTCCAACACTCAAGTCATCGTATCAATGAGAGAATGAGGGACAGAGTGCACAGTTCCCACACAGAGGTCTGGGCACTCACCACCTGAAGGCTCACACTAGCTTGCACTAGGGAGCTATATAAACTCCTGCTGAAGAAAAGGGAAGGGAGTTCACCTGGGACATTACAGCAGCATTTTGTCTGATCCATACCTGTGCTTAACCAGTTCTCTTTTCAGTGGTAGATGGCAGAAGCGCACAAAGGTCTGAACATGTAATAACTACAGTGGGACCACTACTCTCAGCAGAGTTTGCAGGATCAGGCACCAAATCTGTGTTTAAAAAAATAAAAATAAACTGTCTCCACTCACCCTCCCTAAAAATAATACGAGAAAGAGCACTCAAACATCCTGATCAGCAGCAAACCTCACACGCTCACTCCTACATCTACACACCCAGGAAAGACAAAGACAAAAGTTAGTTTTAAAAAATAAAATCTAAGGAAAGCTCCTTTCTGCCTTGGTCTCATGCAGCAGGGAAAAGACATTGACACCGCAGTGGTACTTCCTTTCTGAAGTTCTCTTACATACCACTTCGTCCTCACAGTCAATATTTAATTAACATGTAAGAATTGCCTGATCATATCCTTCTTTGAAACACTTGGCTTGAAGCATAACCCTCGGGTCAGTAGGAGGGCTTGCAGCAAATTAATACAAAATGAATGGGATTTTTAGTTTTCAAAAGGCAGACACGCAGGTTGGAATTTTCAGAGAGGACTATCAATGAGAGAGTTAGCCAACTAATGCTCTTAGCCAACTTGGAGAAGCCCAGCCCCAATCTATACCAAATCGGGGAGAAAAAAAATCAAGCAGTAAGAATCTGATATTTTAGTGCTCAATAGTAAAAGGCTGTGCTAAAGCTCAGGTGTGCTATCTCATACAGCAATCATAATGTAAGTTTAAAATATTTGGTTACACAACATATTCTGTTTCTCTGATCCTTCCCTATTTCCTTTCATCTACTTAATGGCTTCCCCTTGTAACGTGTGCATATGTTTCTTCTACCTGGTTCAAAAGCTGCCTTTTATTGATTAGTTAATAATTTAAAAGATCCAAAAGGCTAGCCCCAGGTAGACTTCCTTCCAGCATGCATAATGCATGAGCAATCCCAGGTGCATATAGGAAAGGCTTGAACTGTTACTCCTCAGTCTCCCCATAGCATTACTGCATAGCTGCTCAGCACAACATACACAGCATATGCTATGCTGAGTGCCCCAGAGTTTTTCCAAGTGGGCATCTATGATTTTTCCCCATTAGAAGTCCTTTGTCACTCATAGACTTTAAGGTCAGAAGGGACCATCACGATCATCTAGTCTGACCTCCTGCACATTGCAGGCATGTTTGGAGTTGTCCCCCAGTACAGACTGGGATAAAATTTTCAAAAGTGCCTAAGACACTTAGGGCTTGAGTCACAAAGAAGCGTTGGCTTTACCATTGCCATACTGAACTTTTAAGTGCCTAGAAAATCACTGGGATTCACAAAGCCTAGGCTCCCTGGACAATGAATTGGGACAGACGGGTGCCTCAGAAGGGGATTCACAAAAGCCAGCACAGAAGGAGGATCCTTGCCTAAGTTAGCCAATGGAAGATACCAGACTGAGGGGCGTGTGCTAAACTCTGTCCCTCTCTTGGAGATAGTTGCCTAAATCTGGCACCTATCTCCACCTGGGATTCTCAGCTGCAAACCTTCTCTTGACATTAGGCACCTATGTGATTTTAGCAAGTGAGGGGATGAGAGGGAGAGGAGGAAATGCTCCCTCATAAGTTTTAGTTTAGTGGTTAGGGTACTTCACCTGGGATGTGGGAGACCCAGGTTCAAGTCCTGGGTCTCCCACGTTGACAGGCCTAACAACTAATATCACTTAGAGCATTTTAATAGGTGTCCAATTTCTAGAGAAATAAATAGCCAATACATAGGGAAATTCACTTTTTAAATAAACAAACATGCAACACAGTAAATTAAGCCTAACTAGTATAAAAATTTGAAAGCATGTAGATTTTTGGTATGAACTAAGGAACAGTTTCAGACCTGCAATCCTTATGTTTTATATTGTAATTGATTGAAAACTACAGTAATGTTATTTCCATTACCTTTAGGGAAGGAATTTTGAATGAAGTTAATTTATATCCAGAAGGGTCTTATAAATCCACATCACATGTATACAACTAATTTGAACTCTGGGGCTAATTTTAATATAAGTCCTGTAGGGCAACGGGTAACAGACTTTAAAATAGTGACATTTTTATGTACAGAAAAGCTATCACAGGTCAAAAACTGAATGCTACCCAACCTGGGCCTTAGGCCAGTATTCATAGATTCTAAAGCAAGAAGGGATCATTGTGATCATCTAGTCTGACTTTCTGTCTATCACAGGCCATAGAACTTCCCCATAATAATTCCTAGAGCATAGCTTTTAGCCTCCCTAGGGCTGCTTTTAACCCCTTTTCTGCCAGTGAGGGGGCAGCCTGCCCATTACACAGCTGTTTGAAGATGCTATATTTCTTGGAAAGTTACTGTAAATCCCAATGGGATGTATTAGTGAGAAAAGAGCAGATGACACAATCAAAGATACATGTCAAATTTTGTTTATCACATGGTATCATGTGGCATAGTATACAAACACACTTGGGCACACCAAGACATCTGTTAATGATCTGGCCCATAATATCATGAGCCAGATTCCCAGCTGGTGTATATATACAGTATGTGAAAGTTTTAAGTGGTTTCTATAACATTGACTTTTTTTCTGAAACTATTTTTCAATTTTTTTGTACCAGCTCTAATCAATACTGAGATGGTGCAATGCTTAGGGAGATTAGAGAGGCAACAAAAACAGAAAATCCAATAATAATGGGGGATATCGTCATATTAACTGGGCACATGTCACCTCAGGATGGGATGTAGAGATAACATTCTAGACATCATTAATAACCGCTTCTTGGAGCAGCTGGTTCTGGAACCCACAAGGGGACAGGAAAATCTTGATTTAGTCCTAAATGGTGCACAGGATCTAGTCCAAGAGGGGATTATCACCAAACCACTCGGTAAGAGTGACCACAATGTAATTAAATTTAACATCCTTGTAAGGGGGAAAATACCAAAGAAGCTCACCACAGTAACATTTTACTTCAGAAAGGGGAACTACACAAAAATGAGGAAGCTAGTTAAACGGAAATAAAAAGGGACAGCCACAAGAGGGAAATGCCTGCAAGCTGCAAGGAAACTTTTTTTTAAAACACCATCATAGAAGTTCAAATTAAATGGGAGGCATGTGCAAGGGGCAGCAAGCAGGGGCATTGCTCCCCACAATCAGTGGGGGCACAGAACTCCTTTGGAGCTGGGGCAGGGAGACTGAACTCCTCTGACCCCAGACCAGAGCGAGAGATGACATCTCCTCCAGCCCTGGGGTCCCAGGGGAGAGCCAGCTCCTTAGGCCGGAGAGGTGGTGGTGTGGGAGAGAAGCTCCTCTGGCCGCAGAGGTGGGAGGGGGGAGAGCCATTCTTTTTAGGTGACAGATCTGAGGAACTGTCCTTGATTGAGGTGTTAATAGAATAAGTTTTGGAACAAAGATAAATTAAATAGCAATAAGTCACCAGAACCAGATGCTATTTACCCAAGAGTTCCGAAGGAACTCAAATTTGAAATTGCAGAACTAACAACTATGGTATGTAACTTATCACTTTAATCAGCCTCTGTACCAGATGACTGGCAGATAGCTAATGTAATGCCAATTTTTTAAAGCAGGCTCCAGAGGCGATCCTGGCAATTACAGACTGGTAAACCTAACTTCAGTACTAGGCAAATTGGTTGAAACTATAGTAAAGAACAGAATTTTCAGACACAAAGATGAAGACAGTATGTTGGGAAAGAGTCAACATGGCTTTTGTAAAGGTAATCATGCCTCATCAATCTATTAGAATTCTCTGAGGGGATCAACAAGCATGTGGACAAGGGAAGATCCAATGGATGTAGTGTACTGGGACTTTCAGAAAGCCTTTGACAAGGTCCCTTGCCAAAGGCTCTTAAGCAAACTAAGTAGTCATGGGATAAGCGGGAAGGTCCTCTCATGGATCAATAACTGGTTAAAAGATCGGAGACAAACGGTAGGAATAAATGGTCAGTTTTCACAATGCAGAGAGGTAAATAGCAGGAACCTCCAAATATGTGTATTACAACCTGTGCTGTTCAACACATTCATAAATAACCTGGAAATGGGGATGAAGAGTGAGGTGGTAAAATCTGCAGATGATACAAAATTACTCAAGATAGTTAAACCCAAAAGCAGTCTCTGAAGAGTTACAGAGGGATCTCACAAAACTGGGTGACTGTGCAACAAAATGGCAGATGAATTTGAATTCTGATAAATGCAAAGTAATGTACATTGGAAAACATAATCCCACTATACTTTCAAAATGATGGGGTCTAAATTAGCTGTTACCACTCAAGAAAGATCTTGGAGTCATTGTGGATAGTTGCCTGAAAAGATCTGCTCAATATGCAGCTGCAGTCAACAAAATTAAGAAAACGTTAGGAACCATTAGGAAAGTGAGAGAAAATAAGACAGAAAATATCATAATGCCTCTGTATAAACCCATTGTATGCCCACACTTTGAATACTGCGTACAGTTCTGGTTGCCCCATGTCAAAAATGCTATATTAGAATTGGAAAAGCTACAGAGAAAGGGAACAAAAATTAAGAGTATAGAATAGTTTCCATAGGAGGAGAGATTAAAAAGATTTGGAATGTTCAGTTCAGAAAAGAGATGACTAAGGGGGGGGGATGTGATGGGGTCTATAAAATCACAAATGGTGTGGAGAAAATGAATAGGGAAGTGTTATTTACCCCTTCACATAACACAAGAACCAGGGGTTGCCCAAAACTATAGGCATCAGGTTTAAAACAAACATACAGAAGTATTTCACACAACATACAGCCAACCAAGGGAACTCATTGCCTGGGGATGATGTGAAGGTCAAAACTATAACTGGTTTCAAAAAAGAGTTAGATACGTTCATGGAGGATAGGTCCATCAATAGCTATTAGCCAACAGGATCAGGGACGCAACCCTATGCTCTGGATATCCCTACATCCCTGACTGCCAGAAGCTGGAAATGGAAGATAGGGGATAAATCTCTCGATAATTATCCTGTTTTGTTCATCCCCCGAAGCATCTGGCAGTGATCACTGTCAGAGCATAATACTGGCCTAGATGGACTATTGGTCTGGCCAGTATAGCTGTTATATAGTTTTCTACATTTTAAAGATAAACTTCTCCCTCTCTTTTTCTTCCTTTTTCCCCCCTTTTCATCACTGAATGCAATAAAATAATGACATCCAGAGTCTGAAAAGTTAGAATGATAAAATAAAAAATGAAACAAAGGCTTTGTGTACACTAGAGAAGTTTTGCTGGCATAGCTATACTGGCAAACCCTCCTAATGTAGACATA
Organism: Mauremys mutica; assembly: GCF_020497125.1. NCBI lineage: Eukaryota > Metazoa > Chordata > Testudines > Geoemydidae > Mauremys > Mauremys mutica. The sequence continues at coordinate 127,201,794 of NC_059074.1, forward strand.
GCATATACCAGCATCAAAATTCTTCTGCTGGCATAGTTTGCACCACTTCCTTGAGAGACATAGGCCTGTATCCACAGAAAGACCTGGACTCTGTGATGCTCAGCATAGCAACACCTAACTTTTAGGTACCTAGAAAAATCACTAGAACTATACTGGGCTCCACAAACCCTGGTGAGGCACTAAGGGTCCCTATACAATGAATAGGGAGAGACAGGTGCCTGGGAATGGGATCCACGAAGGTCAGCATGCTAAGCAGGGAGCCACTTAAGCAAGCCAATGAGAGATGCTGATAAGAGAGGTGTGTGCTAAGCCCCACCCCTCTCACCGAGTTCAGTACCTATCTCTGCTTGCGATCCACAACTGGGAACCACCCTCCTGGAGTCAGGTGGCTTAGGATGTCTTTTCTTGTGAGAATGAGTTAGGTGCCTGCCTAGCTCACCACTAAGCAGTCAGGAGGAGAAGGAGAAGGCAGAGGAGCAGCACCCACTTAAGTCTATTGGTTAGGGTACTCACCTCGGATGGGGGAGGGAGCCCCCACATTGAAGTCCTTCCTCTCCCTGATGAAGCAAAGGGATTTGAACAGGGATCTCCCACCCTTCAGATATGTGATCTAACCACTGGATTATGTGATATTCTGATATGGGTCCCTTTGCATCTCTCCTATTGAGGTTGGTCAACTTTAATTCAATAATTGAATATTAATTGGGCCAGAGAAAGAACATGAATCACTCTCTTGTCCAGAAGTTAGACAGGTAGGGAAACACCTCTTTAAATCCTATCTCCTCATCAGGCAAAAGGGGGATTTGAACCAGGAGTTTCACATCCTGGACAAGTACCAGCTGTTTTGTATAGAGACAGGTGGGCCCTGAGCACACCTACAGGTTTGTGCCCCTCAGGCAAGGAAGATGCTCCTCTGCCTATCTTTCCCCAGTTTGTAGATATCACTGGTGCTTAGGTGGCAGACGGGCATCAGCATGCCTAAAGTGAGGCAGCTGTGCACATGCCTAGAGGCAGAAATTTAGGCACCTAGGGAACTTTCACTGCAAAAATTGGGCTGCCAATTGAGTTTAGGCACTTAAAGGGTTAGGCAGTAGCCGAGCAGGAGTTTTGTGGATCACATGCCTAAATCTGGAGGGGTGGGTGCCTAAGTATCTTTCTGGATCTTGGCCATAAGCTATACCAGCAAAAGCACTTATGTTGGTATATACGTGTCTACACTAGGGCTTATACTGTCCCAGCTATGCAGTTAAAAAAAATAGTTAAACCCCCATTTGACAGAGCTACTCTGTAATTTTTAAAAACTGGAGTCAGGATATTGGTTTGTATAATCTATATTTTATAATATAGACAGTCTACCATATACTTTATTAGTAGCTGATATCTATGCAAACAGCCATGTTCAGAATGGGTTAGCAGTGTACACGGTCATACCAAATAAAACATAATTAGGACTAACTTTGTCCCTCCTGACCCCCTGCCTAATTCAGTTTCCAAGTGTGGGATTTTATGAAGGCTCAAAGAAAGGCCAAAATTAGCCCTAACTGCATCTAATTTATCATTTAAATGGCCATCTTTTCCCAGCGAGGCTGTTTTTATAAATCTCTCTCTTTCAAGCTGATTTGATCTTTTTCCAACTAGGTTTTTGTTAAACACAATGTAAAATGCAATTTTAATTGGTCGTAACTTTTGTAGAAGCATATTTCAATATTTTTTATTGATGTGAAATATTTTAACTGGGAAAAAGAGGCAGAAACTTACAAAATTAGGGAGGTGGGATTCTGCAACCAATCTCTATATGCATTCGAAGCATTTAATGGTACAGTGGTGTTCTTCTCTTTTTGAACTAAACATTTTTTTCCAAGTCACAACCAGTTCGTGTATGCTTTAGATCTAATTGTAGAGTAAGAAAACCCTCCCAAAACACTGGACCAGACCTCAGAGGCATCATTGTCTAGTGACAATAGCTTTCTATTGCTAATTGTAAAAGCAGGACGATCTCCAACAGCGAGTTGCTTGGTTGCTGAGTGATGCCTTGACAGATAACAGACAATCAATACAACATTCCAAAATTCCGAGTGAAAAAAACAAAAGACATTTAATTTAAAAACAACAACCGGGCATCCATTTAGCAATAGCCATTATGCACTGAAAACTACTCTGGGCCATATAGACTCACAATGAGTGTGCTAAGAAACAGGGAAAGAAATGTTTTTTGTACGTGAATCAGCATATGATGAAGAACTGGCCATGACACTGATTAAAATCCCAGAACCTTTCTTATCTGTGGTGGAGCACTCTAATGTTTGCATATTGGGCCTCAGCATAAAGCGGGGAGGTGTTCTGAGTCAAGCCAAAGATTAAATATTATTTTAAAGGATTTTATATTCTTGTATTTGTCAACATATTGGATTTAAACTATTTTCCACATTTCAAAGGGAAGAAATTAAGTTTTAAAGATGTCACTGGGAATTAACAGAGCAGACAGAAGCCATGTAAACAATATAAAAGAAGACAGTACAAAGATCCAATATTAATGCCATTGGAGTGCTTCCTGAACTGCAGCCAAATACATGGCCAGTAATAAGCCATAGGTGGATGCTGTATTCTTTATGAAACCAAAACATACATTAATTGTAATGGGGTTGTGCAGGAAATGAGAGATCAAGCCCCAGAGAATAGCAAATAAAGCATTGTATCACACCCCGGATGCCATGAGGTAGATCTAAGTTTGAAATAGGTACACACACACAATAAGACCTTTGCTCTCCCTTTAACACATCCATAATTCCCCACAGGTAACCTAACATTACACCTGATGGGTGAAATTCACCCGTGTCCCAGAAAACCAGCACAAGACCTTCCAGGCAGGCTACAGGTAGAACACCCATAAGGTTCCATTTCTGCACCTTGTATCTACCTTAGGTACTTATATGGTCCCCATTGCCATAGTACTGGAGTACCTCACATCCCTGACTGGGATGATTTAGTTGGGGATTGGGTCCTGCTTTGAGCAGGGGGTTGGACTAGATGACCTCCTGAGGTCCCTTCCAACCCTGATATTCTATGATTCTATTCATCCTCACAATACCCCTGTGAGGTAGGGAAGTGCTGTTCTCTCTGTATTACAGATGGGAAGCTGAGGTATAGCTAGATGAAGTAGTTTGCCCCAAATCACACAAGAAGAGCTGTGCATTGAACCCAGGTCTCTCAGGCCCCACATTAGTGCCCTGTCCCCTGAACCTTCCTTCCTTTGCCCCCTGTACTACAGATGGGAGAATCTGTGCTGGTCCCAAACAGGGTTGAGGCTGAGATGTAGAACAAGCAGTGATCCCCTCAGAGCCAAGCACCACAATTACTTGTGTAGACAAAGGGAATTGGGTGCTCCTAGTCCCTGCTAGCCCAGGATACATACATTCCCATGTCAAGTGTTCTTTTAAGTGAAATGATCTGTATTCTTCATGTACAATGCAGAATACATGAGTTTTCCTAGATAATTTATTATGGAAAATGTAGAGGGATGCATTTATCAGGAAGATAGTATCTGATATGGTCACAAACTATATGAACTTTGCTTTAGCAATGTACATCAAGCTATTAATAGCTTGGCAACCTATCTATCCCGATTCATCTGCTCATGTTTGACTGAGCACAGGAGGAGGAGGAGGAGGAGAATGCCCATATAAGTGACTTTTAAGTACCATGCAATGCCATAAAGGCCTCGCTCCTGCATCCATTGAAGGCAATGGTAAAGCTGCCATTCACTTCAATGGTGCAGGATCAGGCACCAAAATGGGACCCTGGGATATCTGACACCAAGAATGGAAGAAGTGAAACCAATGAAATCTTTGTCCAGCTTTGGAAAGAGGAAAAACCCAGCACGCAATCACAACAGCTGGGAAAGCTTTAGAGGAAATGAGGGAGGGAGGCTGAGTAATAAACTTTCAGGGAGCTACGATGAAGGCTACATAGCTCCACGATCAATTGAACATGATGAACAGTGTTGGTGCTTATATCTGTCAACCATATCTCATCAAAAAGCTTGTGGCCCGGCAAGTTTGAGAATAAATTATTAATTCCCATCTGATATGGGAGTATGGGAGAATGCACCTTATTCTTATGGTAAGCTAAGCAAGTCATAAGGAAAGTAAGTGCAAAATCGAAATTTTTCACACTGCATCATGTCTGTCTTTTACCGAGCGGAGTCATGGAAACCTACAACATTCAGAGTCCATTGGAAAGAGTTTCTTGCAATATCAGAATTTCTAAGTACAGCAAACCAACCCAAAGCATCAAATGTGGTAAGATGATGAAGATGGAACTATTTAGGAAATGCTTGAAGGAAGCCACCAACATGACTTCCCCATCAAGAGATAATATGGACACCAGCTGAAAAAAGAAAAAAAGAGGGCGACCTAGAGAAACATTATGCAGAACAATAGAGAAAGAAGCCAGATACCTCAACATGACACTCAGGCGGCTAAACAGACCAGCACAAGACCAAAATACATGTCGGCAACTAGCAGCTACCCTATGCACCTGAGTGTGCTGGAGGATAAAGAAAGAACAATCTACATAAGTTAAATATTGTACCCAAGGGAAACAGGAAATTACAAACAGGACAGAGCAGACTTTTTTAGATGAGATGGGCTACAATACGTGACCTTTTGACCATGTTCAGTGGATTTTAACACTGCGCAGGAATCCATGCTAACAAAGAGAGACGTTTTTTGTGAAAACAGGTGCATTTGAGCTGGGCAACCAAATACAGAGAGATGAACAAAATGAGAATAGTAGAGAAGTTCCTTCCAGACCCCCTGTGATGGAGCTTTCATTTAGAACCAGAGGATGTTATCTGTTGCATAAGATACAGTCTGGTCCTGTGGCACCCTGTGGCTGAATGACCTGCCATCAAAAGCTAGCCTAGTGCTTTGTCATGCAAGAAAATCAGGCTCTCACAAGTCCCTCTTCATTCATATGTACAGTAAGGGCTCAGAGAGGTTGCAGGGACATGATATAAAGTTGGGGATTTTTTTTTTATTTTTAAATAAATATGTGCACTATGACATTGGAGTACCTAAATAACCATACCACAGTTGGCATCCAAAATTATTCAGCAACCTGCCTTGTGCTGTAGGAAGGGGTGGGTCTGTAATTAAAGGGAAAAGTATGTATGTTAGCTTTACTCAGCCCACCCAAGTACAGTATCCTGCTGAGAAATTCCTAGCCTTTCTGGCCATTAGCCTGCATTTAAAAACTTCTTTTCACCAGTTTGTTTATCACTTTTACTGTAAATGGCATGGCTAAATTAAGTGGCTTAAGAGATTTTGTGTGTGTGTGTGTGTGTGTGTGTGTGTGTGTGTGTGTGTGTGTGTGTTTACATCTCTACACATCTATCAACAAAAAGGGAAAATGAAAAGTAGGAGTACAGGTTTATAGTTCCCTTTTTCACATGGGTATTTGTGATGGGAATTCCAGCTCAATTTCATTAAACACCCAAACATTCAGACATGTAGTTAAACCCCTGGAGACTGCAAAATAGACCTGAGATCTAGGTCCTGATTTTCCATTGCCCTATACCTTGTGTAGTTATTCACACCAGTATAAAGTGGGTGCAAAAAGCTAGTAAAATCAGAATGACAGCATTTTATCCCCACTTTGCTTTGGTGTAAACAATGCAGTGCAATGGATAATCTAAATGCTTGTGAAAATAGGCTTTCTTGTGGCATTTCCACTACTGATAGCTTCCAGATATGCCACAAAATGCTTTATGGTTATGGTGTATGAGTCTATGAATTGCATAGCTATATGGATGATAAGGCCGGAAGACACCCTTGTGTTCATAGTCTGACCTCCTGTATAACATAGGCCATAGGACTTCACTGAATTAATTCCTGTTGGATCTAGACCAGGGGTAGGCAACCTATGGCACGCATGCCAAAGGCGGCATGCAAGCTGATTTTCAGTGGCACTCACACTGCCTGGCTCCTAGCCACCAGTCCGGGGGGGCTCTGCATTTTAATTTAATTTTAAATGAAGCTTCTTAAACATTTTAAAAACCTTATTTACTTTACATACAACAATAGTTCAGTTATATATTATAGACTTATAGAAAGAGACCTTCTAAAAACATTAAAATGTATTACTGGCACGCAAAACCTTAAATTAGAGTGAATAAATGAAGACTCAACACACCACTTCTGAAAGGTTGCCGACCCCTGACCTAGAGCATATCTTTTGGGAAAAAATCCAACCTTAATTTTAAAAATTCCAGTGATTATATCACTATGACTATGACTATGCACTGCACCTTTAAATCTACAAGGATATTGCAATCTATGGAAACTAACAGCCATTGTGTATTTAGTGAAGGCATTTATAGGATTCACACCCTGTGTGCTTGCTCTCTCTCGCTGAGAATTTACTTCAGTTCTCTCATTTTTGTTCTTTCAATCTAAGATCAAGACCATTTAGACTGAATAGTATCAGTTATCTCCTTTTCTATGGAAACAACAGGTATTATGACATTTCTGCTTCTGGAACTTGAAAGTGCAGAGTGACACTAAAATAAAAATAATGTTTAAAAAAAAATAGCCAAATATTTCAAAATCATTTAAAAAAGGATAATGTTTTACACTCACTTTGCAGTGGTGTGAGTGACTACAGAAGGTGCTGGCCAATAGTGAAGTGACTGATTCTTGAAAAAGGCTCAGGAACAGGACCACTAGACAGGACAACACAGAAATGCATGGAAATCTAGAAATGAAAAGTGATTGCTTTTTAAGTGTTATTGCTTCTACTGCATTTTCACAAGTTTTTCTGTCCTCTGGAATGCAAATAATAAATCACCTCTTCACTGGAGGAAAGAAAAGCAAGATTATGGGGATTTTAGGTTTAACTCTTTTCCCTTTGGTAGATTCTTGGTTTTTTGTTATTATCATTTTAATCCAGAGTTTCATTATATTTTGCAACAATGTTTCAAACCAATGCTGCATAAACATCAACATTTGCCCTAGTTTGTACCTATCGATATGTATTTGTATTTTACATAGGCTGGAACGTTATACCAATGTTACTAATACAAAACATATTTTTCTTTAAAGACCCCAAATCTGTTAATCTCATTCAATTTCTTCCAATAATTCCTGAAGTACATATGACTAAAGCTACCTGCAGTCAAAGGCTGTTAAGCATACTAAGTCCATAAATACTTGGGTTTAAGTCATGACGAGCTACTTCTAATTTGTTTTTCCAGGCTCACCAGAGAAAGATGAAGTGAGTCGGAGGTCTACAGACCATTTCCCACAAAGATAAATTACGGTACACAAAATAGATTAAAAGATTCCGAGATTTGTAAGGCCAGAAGGGACTATTAGATCATCTAGTTTGACCTCCTGTATAACACAGGCCATAAACCATAAATAAGGGTGTGTGAAGGGGGAGGGGGAAATTTTGTAGGATGAAAAAAAAGAAAATTTCACAGCAAAAAGATAATTTTACTGAAATCATGGCAACACTTCCATCCTGGGCAAATTCATGACAGGATGTAATTTGGTGTGGCTGTCATTTCGTATATTTCACCTGAAAAAGGTATTGCTGTGGATCAAATTCACAAATACCTGTAAAAATACTAGAGGTGGGCTCCAGCTGCAACCTTGGACTTGGACCTGAGCTTGTTTAAAATTCAGAGGTGTTTAAAGATGAGGTCTTGCTATCAGGTCACCTATATATGGTTTCATAAATGATTATTCTAAGTGAATGGTGGTCATTTTGCATAGCCCTCTTTGAAAGCATAAGCAGGGGAAAGTGTAGCTCAGGAGACTGACAATGGACAACAGAGTATGTAACTTCTAGGTAGGTGGACTGAATCTAGACTGTTAGGCTCTCAGGATCAACAACCCTGGACTTTTACACCCATGCAGAGCCCCGCTGATTTGAGGGGACTCAGAATGAACTAGAGAAACTTGTTGATGAATGAGAGTCTGGAGACAGGTAATTCAGGGACTGAAAATTGTTACAGTTCAACCTGTGGAAAGGAGGTTTTTTAATAGAAAATATATTTAAAGGCCTGTAACTTTAAGAGGACTTTTGAATTTAGCAGTAGTTTGTTCTTTCTGGGGACAAGTGAATAAATTAGACTAATATGACAGTGGGCAACCCAGACAAGGCTGACAAATACTGGAGTGGGTTATTTATCATAAAAGCTGCCTTATCTTATTTGTTGTTTTCATATTGTGGGTCTGTCTGGTCAGTAACATGGCTAATGAACTAGGAAGCTACTACTTACCTTGGCTATCTTCCTTCTTTTCTGGAACTTCTTTTCTAACCAGCAGTTGGAACTTCTTATATTTGAGTTGTTAATGTGAACCCTGACCTGAAGCCCTTGGCCTTGTGGGTAATGTAGTTTAGTGGACATTTTGTTGCAGGCATTGTTTTTGCAACTGGTTGTATTAAAGAATGTGATTAAACTATAGAGATTTTTGCACCAATGTATTTTTTGAATATACATGAAAATGGCAGCTCTGTCGCAGGTTGGCAGGCACAGTGCAATTGAAATGCAGAGACCAACTGCAGCTGGTGAAAAATTGGAAGACCAATAAGTAAATTATGCTCTGATAATGGAAATTGTACCCCATGTCCCCTTCCTCTATTCCTGATATATGTTATATGAGCATGTAACAAAGGTGTAAAATACAGCTTCCTCAAGCTATTCTAAAATACACCTCTTTGTATATCTACTGTGGCCACATTGGACTAGTGATGCAGAGAGTGTTGGTTTATTTGTAAGTCATGGTCAGGGGAGGAACAACATTAGAACCTAACATTAGTACCTCTAACCAGTGCTTAAACACTGAGAGCAAAAGTATGCCTATTTCCTTGGTTTAAACTATTGCTGAGTACTAATTAGTGTCAGTCTAATGGTGGGGTTTTTTTTTAGCTAGCCTGAGACCAATTAAATCCCCCATGGTCTTCCTATTTTCTCTCTTCTCCTCCTTATTTGTCCTGATTTTGCTCTATATCCAATAGATAATGAAAACAGAGTGATACAGGATAAGGCATTTCTATGAGTTTTCCAGTAGAAGTGCTTAAATAACTCCCAGTTACTCATCAATAGATAGCCAATTTCCTTCTGAAATAGCTCATCAGTGCACAACACTGGCATTGAGAAGCAAGAGCCACTTCCAACAGGACAAAACAAAATAAACTGCCATAGGCTATTCTGACAGTGAGAATGAGTGGTTTCCATAGATTTGTGAATTTCTTGGCCTTTGTGTATTCAAGAAGATAAATTGTAGGATAATTCAATCTATTTTACTCATGTGTTTGGTCCAGCATTGAAGTTGGATGGGACAGGGGTGAAAGAGATGAAAAATCAGTATTTGGTGATCCCTGTCTTTTTAGTACTTCTGGTTAGGACCTTAGGGAGATTTTCAGTAGAAAAAAGAACACAACAAGCATCATTTGACTGCTTTGAAACTCTCTCATAAATAGATTATTTGTTCTGAATGCTATCTCCCTAACCTTTACCTGTAAGTAAGAGGGGCTGAACTGATTCTCAGTGTAGCTCAATTGCAACTGAAGATCTGGTCCTCTATCTAGACCTGCCCCCTAAACTAAAATGCAGCTGGACAAAATATTTCCCTCAAAATAATTTTTTGACCAGAACTTGTGTTTTTGATTATATGATTTTTTTGAATGAAAAAGTGTCTGCTTTCTCTGGAAAATGTTGTCTTTTTGAAACTGAACTGAAAATATTTGACTTTTTGGCCAAAAACTGGAAAAAAAAATAGTTTTGGAATTGCTGCCCTGGTTCCTCATAGGATTGATAATCCAGGTGTCTCATACCTCCATTCTTTAATATGGGCTGAGTTCCTCAGTCAGACTACATCTCCCATGATTCACTGTGGTTAGGGACTCTCCTAATGCACCATGGTGGCTCTGCACTAGGGGAGAGTGTGGTGCATGATGGGATATGTAATCCAAGCAGGAAGCTAGGTTTATATAGGACAACAGAGGCACAATGCACCTGAACTAAAAGCTCTATGAGGCACAGCAGGGGTATTTTTTGTAATAGAAATTTTCAATTTTTAAGCCAAAAAGTTTTAGCTTTTGATTTTTTTTGCTGAAAAATCAAAATATTCTTTGTGGGGTGAACCTCCCCACCCCAGAGGTTTTCAAATGGGTTTCACCACATTATTTTTTTCTTTCCATCAGATTCTTGTATTTTCCTCTTTTCTTTTTTATTTTCTTGACTCATTTTTTTAAAGAAAACCTCAGCTCAACCCCATTAAGTAATCTATAAGAAGACATGACAGACAATGCAATGTTGGGTCTTTCCAGTTTGTCATGAGTGTGATGAAAAAAACAGGTGACCTTTTAACCATTAAAGAGCCTGATCCAACTTGCACCAAAGCCTATGGAGAGACTCTCTTTGACTTCAGTAGGAGTTGGATTAAGCCACGAGGAACAATAAAAAGATGCATGTCTCACACTGGGCAACCAAAAATCAAAGCACCCCAAATTATTGGCCATGGATGAAAATGTTAAATTGTCTGCCTACTCTAGACTGGAACCAGGGGCCCAGAGATTAAAAAATCCATATCTCATCACCAGTCCCCAAAGTCTATAGTCTGCCTACACTAGGAATTTTACCCATTGCTGACAACAGACGCCAGGAACAGGCAGAGCTGCACCAGTGCTGAAAATAATCCTAGTGTAGACAAAACCTAAGAGATCTGAGAAATCTTGGTTGAGCCTTGTTTTGACCAGGATGCTACTGTCCATCTTCTTACATGTACCGTGATTGTTTATTTGCCTCACCCCTCCTCAGAGATATTTAGTCTTTTTCCTTTAATTTCAGGATCCAGTTCAAACTTGCTACTTTGGGGTCTGGTTCTCCTTTCAGCTACTCCAATGTAATTCAGCAGCAACTGTATTGAATTTAATGGTGTTACGCTGCTGTAGATCTAGTATGAGAGAGGAATAAGGACCTTTGTTTTAAATTCTTCATTGGATTTGCTCCATCTAATGAGAGGACGATGGCTTTGTCTGCTCTCCTTCTGTGTCTCCTGCTCAACTAGGATTCCTCTCTGGAGTTTCACATGGGCCTCATTTGCAGCTCTTGCCATTCAAAAAACCCTCCATCGCTTCACCTCATCAGTTCTCTATCACATTTCAATCCCATTTGAAAGAAGCCTTTGACCTATTACTCTTAATTTCTCTTGCCTTCTGCTATTTTTGAATTCCATAATTATATTATTTGATTGGCAGAGACATTCTGGGATAGAGTTTGTATGAAATAATCCATAAAAAGTAAAGTGGTTTTATTGTTATCTAACACTTTCATATAGCATTATGGCTGCCCAGGGTGCTTTCAATATAGAATAAAGAGACAGGGCCTGATGTTCCACTCACACTGGTGTAAATCAGGTGTAATTCTACTGGTGTCAGTGGAGATATCTTTGTTCAAAACTGGTGGAAGAGGAGAATCAGACACATTGGGGGGGAGGCTGATTCACCATTGCCTTGTCGGGTCATTCACATCAGTGCGAAGGGGGTGCATAAAGCCACTGAGTCAGAGTGGTAGCATTGTACATGCATTTTGCACAGGTGTAGATGGCAGCACAAGAAGAAAGGCAGTGGAAAAATCAGTCCGGTTGTCCTGGCCCTTCCCCAAGGAAGTCTACAATCTAATTTCTAAGATGTCTTCTGTCCTTTTCTGCAGTTTGTTAAGCCTCATGCCTGCCTCTGGGGTAATTACACCCAAACTCCCTTAACTTGTATTTTGACGTGCATACCCCCGTGACATAGAAATGAACCCTCGACCAGAAAATGCATTGCTAAAGATAAGCAGTGCAGTCTGAGTGCCGATGGATGTCCAAACATTCCATTATTAACATTTCGTACACACACTGAGGTTAATCTTCACAGTTTGATGAGTCTCTGGGGGGAAAAAGAAATTCTTTCAGAGATGATCTCTTGCCAATCTAGGAGATATTCCCAGCTGCTGAGAAGTCTGGCAGAGATGTGATTGAATGTGGGTGGAGGGGTAGTGATGGGGAGTGGCAGGGAGGGAAGGTATGTAATCCCTTGAGCAGCTGTCACCATAGGTATAGCTTGGAAAGAATCCTTTGGCAGCTGAAGATGTAAACAAATCTGTCATTCGATCTCTCCAAATACTTGGCCTCCAATCCCTTTGTATTTATGTGACACAGATGGTTCCTTGACCACAACACTGATGTTACTTAATATGTGAGATTGTTTGGTGTTTGCATACTAACTACAAGGTCTCAGAATTATTAACCCTGAAATAAAAACAAAACTTAAAATATCCTTTGTTATCTATCTCCCTGCCTATTTGCCAGCCCTACTGGTCATTATCTCAGTCCTCTCTTGTTATCTAACCCTAGCTTTGGAGTGCTTTTTTATGCTAACTCATCTCCATATTGTGAAAAAGGTTTTCTTGTCTCAGGTACTGTGGAACTTATTTTTCTTTTGGGATCTTAGTCTCCTTATCCCAATTCTTGTTCAGCATCTATATTGAATATTAGAAATTAACACTGCTAAAGCATGTAGCATATTTTGGGGCACTACTGAAATGGAAATAATAAACAATAAATTATGATTTTGTAACAACAACAAAGGTGGCTCAGGAAAAAACAGTTAATACGCCAAGAACAAACACGACCTACAAATAGCACCAAAGACACGAAAACTCCTCAACAATTTTATACACATTTTAATAAAAGTATTTTACATTTGTATAGCATCTTTGCCCTGTTTAGGTTGTGTTTTCTAATGTGCCAACTAGTAATGGGTGAAATTGAAATGATTCAGACTTCAGGTTCAAGTTGGATAAGCAAGTAAGAGTGTGATTTCTCATCAGAAGCTTATTTGAACCACTTGGGCTGCAAATCTGGGCTAGAAATCTTGCAAGAATTATCTCCTAGAAATTCAGCTCATTCTCAAAGAAAAGCTCTCAATCCTTGGTCAAACTGGCTCAAGTCTGTAAAATAAAAAACTGTCTGGTTTCGGTGTGTGTTGTAAAAATTTTGCACAGTTCTACTTTTGGTCAGTTGTACTTCCTTTCCCCTTATTTTCCCTGTTTTTAACACTAGGGATTCATTTCATTTGATAATATCACCAGAATCATAATGTGATGATACAGAAGCATAAGCATCCCTTTGTAGCCCAGAGTCCTTTCTGCTTTACTTCCAAAGCAATGGCTTTGAAGAGGACTACACACACATGCGCGCACACACAGGAAAATCCCCTTCCTCCATCGAACACAAAATCCATTCATTTAGCCCAATGTAATAAAATGCTTATGGAGCGATTGAGACTGGGAATCTGTCTAGTTCCAATGCTGTCAGCATGTCCCCAGCAATTACCTTCTTTCACCTACTTACTATAGAGAAAGGTTAAAAAAAATAGTTTCCAAGTCACATATTAAGATGCTACCAATTGTCACATTGGTTGCAACTGTCTCTGCTACTGCCTTTGTGTGGCCAAGTGAAGTGACTCAGGGTCAAATCAGACCTTCCTAATAAGGAAAAGAGAAGTAACTTTTCTAATTCTTAATTTTAATAGCAAAGACAGGAAATCAGTTAATTGCCTCGGGCAAAAGCTAAGAACCCCATGGCTGGAATCTCAAAATTGAACTGACTTAGCCTCAGTTACGCTTCAGAAACAATCTAGCACTGTAAACTGCAGCGTGTCTGTTGCTAAGCCAGCCTGGAATGTTCCAGGGAGGCCATATGCTCAGTGTGGAGATAGAACAATTATATTTTCTTTTTCTTGAAGCTCAACCTCTTTCTGCTTAAAACACAGTGATAAGGGCACGTTTCCAAAGCACTGCACAGAGAGTGCATAAATAGGTAGGGCTTGGAAAATACATTGTGATAAAATAACAACTTCCCAAGCAAACCCTTCACCCTGCTATCAAACCGAACCAAACTTTCTGAGGCGATGAAACGTTAACTCACCTGTTCCCCTCATTTCCCTGTGACTCTACTTTTCCAGCTCCCAGCCTGTAACAAGCAGAAATGCTGCCAAAAAGCTATTCTAGCAATATTGATCCATGAAGCTCAGCTAAGCATCCAGCCATGAGGGTTTTTCTCAGAACTGAACCTCTGGATTTGTTGGCATTTGCCCACTGCTAGTTTTAGTTTGGCTCATTGGCTTAGAATTGCGCTGCTGACCACCTGCGAGATGGCTGGAACATATAGATGTTGACCAATAAGAAGCTGTTCCCCTGAAGGTGTAAGTGCTTCAAAGGGTCCTCTGTGTTTTTTTTTAATTGGAAAGGATCTGAGCATTCTAAACCTCTGGCACCATGGAGTAGGAGTTAATTTAAAGGCATTTGGAGAGTGTGTGGACTGATGTAGCATTAGGAAGCATGCGAAAATATCTTGGATCTTTTCGAAGGACTGTTAGGCTGATATTTTCTAAGGCTTTGGCTACACTTACACTTCAAAGCGCTGCCGCAGCAGCGCTTTGAAGCACTAAGTGTAGTCAAAGCGCCAGCGCTGGGAGAGAGCTCTCCCAGCGCTGTCCGTACTCCACCTCCCTGTGGGGAATAATGTACAGCGCTGGGAGCCGCGCTCCCAGCGCTGGGGCTTTGACCACACTGGCGCTTTGCAGCGCCGCAATTTGCAGCGCTGGAGAGGGTGTGTTTTCACACCCTGCTGCAGCGCTGCAAATTTGTAAGTGTAGCCAAGCCCTAACTTGGGTGCGTAAAGTTTTGTACCCAAAATAAGTGACCTGGTTGTCAGAAGTGTTGCTCTCACTGAAGTCAAGGTGCCTGATTTTAGATACCTGAGTTTGCAATTTTTGGCCTTAGGTTTCCTGTGGGATTTTGGGTAGCCTCATCTGCAAAGTTAATAGATCTGCAGTGTCTTCATAGGTTTGTGGCCTTGTAGGGATGGGGAGGCTTACAGTTTACTGAGACTCGTTTCTGTACTTGATTTTGCGTTTTCCAAAACAGAGATGAATATGAAAAATGTCTCTAGTACAGCCCTATTAGCTTCCTCACTCTACCACAAATATATGTGATCCAGTGGAGGCCTTTCCCACAGAGAAGCCACAAATAAAGGTTGATATTTCTCTAGATTGTGGCCCATTAAAGAAAGAATGTTCTGAAATCCTTCTTCTCATTTTCCATCTGTTATTCCAATCATCCGCACTCACTGGCATCTTAAGACTTGCACGCAATAGGCCAAATTCATCCCAGGACTGACTTCAATGAAGTTACACCAATGATGGATTTGAACTACTATGTCTTTATTTACAAATGCTGATCTACCCAGCAGCTGATAAAGAAGGGCAAAATGCTGGATCCTTTTAAAAAAAAATCAATCTTAGTCAACAACAGTCTGTTATAATAACATACGGACTTAACAGAATTAATGGAGGCTAGACTTCTGCTCTTGTATCAGCTCTTACTCCAGAAATCATCAGCACTGCATGCAATTGGAAAAATAACGATTTTAAGTTTGAAAAATATCAATACAAAAAATTGAACTGAGTGTAACCCACACACCTCCTGGGTGTGGTGTTCTGTCCCATCTATTGGCACTGAGACCACTGAGAGAGTTCAATGAGTCTGCACTACAGCCTTAGCTAAGAGCCAATCGGCTTTTAGCTCATGCGGTAAAGGCTCATGCACTAAGCTCCCAAGGTCACAGATTCACTCCTGCCCGCTGACGACTGGGGTCCGTTGGCATTACATGAGCACTTACTCAGACCTCTATACACTTATACCTGAAGTGCCACAGCAGCTCCCTGTACCCAGAATAGGAAATAACCGTGGTACCCCAGACCTATGTGGTGTCTGTGGGTAAATGCTGAGTTGTAAAGGGTGATGACGGGATGTATAGAGCTAGGCAGTTGTATACTGCTCCATGGCAAATGTCAGAAATGCTGAATTTTTAGGGTTTTCAAGATGGCTTTCTAGTCCAATGTACAAGCTGCACATCTCAAAGCTTTTCATGGGTAGGGTATGATATGCAGAGGACTGGATTCATCCTGGGTGGAACCCAGGGTTCAAATTTCACCCCCTGTGCTAGAGGGCTCACTGTGCCTTGGGAGGAATCTTCCTGAGGTAGTGCCTATCGTTTTTGCACTGCTGTTCCCTACTAAATACACCAGGGACAGTGCAGGTGGGTCTTTATAGGAGCCCTGGCAATGAAGGTTGCCCGGATGATGTATTGAATCAGTGCAGTCCCTAGCCACCTCAACGTCCTTGATTGGTACTGTCTTCTTATGGGAAGTGGCTGGCTGGAGCCAGGTCCCCTGACAGAGGCAGAGATTGTGGGCACCTTGTTTCTCTGCAAGCCTCCCCTAGGCAGACTTGGCACCACTGGGGATTCTGCACCCAGGGTTATGCCAGTGGAAGCCAGCAGAATCCAGAAGCCAACACTTATTGAAAGGAAGACAAAAGTTGGCCTGCACACAAGTTAACCCCTACTGTTTTCAAAGAGTACCAAGGGATCTATTACTTTCCACTTGAATAGGCACCTTAGCGGACCAGAAGCAACCTCAGACTAAAGTTTTATCTGAAGCATGGCATTTATAATAGGATAGATATTTTCTGGTTCTGCCCCACAGCATAGACATTGGGAATAAGCTCTAGTCCTGGTGTGAACTTGAAAACTTTTAGCATTATGTTTGAAGCATACATAAACACACTTAATCTAAAGGAAAAATAATTTATGTCAAGGCCAAGAGCGTCTGTAATTATCTAATTCCAACATTATTAAAGCAATAAATGAATTAATGAAGTCATTACATTCATCATTGTGTTCTGTACTGTAAATTCCTCCTAAAGCTCCTTTAATTCTCCTTCCTTTTTGATGGCTATGGGCAATTTGCTCCCATCCTTAAGTGTAAATTTCTGTCTTTGACAAAGGCAGCTCTTGAACTGCTCCATACATTTCACTAATGGATGATCCTGATTCAGTGGAGGTGTCTGGTAACAACAATAGCCGTTAGCTGTTGCACTGCCACAGCCATTTGAACTACACATTTGCTAATTAAAATGACTGTAGAAGTGACACATTTCTCACCCCTAAAATGCAGCAGGCTCAGTGCTAGACATTTAAGTGAATCGCTAATTATTCTTGACATTTTTTGCATTCTTTCAGAGCATTATGTTACCGAAGAAACATATGGGAAGAGGATTTGTTGGATTGCCTCTGTGAGGAAAACAAAAGTGGAAATGTTTTTATTGTGTATTGGCTTGATCCTAATGAGCATCCTCAATTTACATTGACTTCATCTGGAGCTGAGAGGGCTCACCATCTTGCAGCATGAAGCCTTAAATAGTCAGGTTGACTGGGCTCTTAGAATCTGTGATTCTGTTTCAGAGGAAGTGTTGAGCTATTTCAGTCTACTGTGGCTTGCCCAGGTTTTCAAAGAGAGAATATACTAGCGGGTATTACCTGTTGTGAATTGAGTAAGGTGGGATTCAGGAGAAACCTTACCACCTTCTGTTTCAAATGCATTTGTTTGACCTTGCCTTTTCTAACATAGTCACATAGCAACATGTTTCAGAGTGGTAGCCATGTTAGTCTGTATCAGCAAAAAGAACAAGTACTTGTGGCACCTTAGAGACTAACAAATTTATTTGAGCATAAGCTTTCCTCGTGCTATTTTTCCCCTACTGTTACTCACACCTTCTTGTCAATTGTTGCAAATGGGTCATCCTGATTATCACTACAAAAGTTTTTTTTTCTCCTGCTGAGAATAGCCTACCTTAACTGATTACTCTCTTTATAGTTGGTATAGCAACACCCATTGTTTCATGTTCTCTGTGTATATATATCTTCCTATTGTATTTTCCACTGCATGCATCCGATGAAGTGGGCTGTAGCCCACGAAAACTTATGCTCAAATAAATTTGTTAGTCTCTAAGGTGCCACAAGTACTCCTGTTCTTTTTACATAGCAACATGTATATTACCCCCCACCCCCAAAACATAAAACCCTACCAAAACAAGACAGTCCATTGTACATTTTTCTCCCACAGTAGAGGATGAGAGAATAAACATGTGACTGACACATAGCCATGCTGCTTACTGCACTTCTGGAAGGTGCTCAGGCACTACAGTGATGAGTAAGGGCTTGTCTACACTTGAAACACTGCAGCAGTACTGCAGTTGCACTGTGGTAGAGCTGCAGTGTAAATGCTACCTATGCTAATAGGAGGGGTTCTTCTGTCTGCATAGGTAATCCACATCCTCCAGAGGCAGTAGCTAGCACTACCGACTCCGGGACTTAGGTTGGCTTAACTACATTGCTCAGAGGTGTGGATTCTTTACACCCCCGAGTGACATAGCTGGGTCAATCTACTTTTCCAGTGTAGCCCAGCCCTGAAGTATAAGAACCTAAATACAATAGAAATAGAATAGGGATCAGGGTATAGAGGAGTTGGGAGCAACGATTGCCTATTCACCCCTTTCCTTTCTCTCAGCCAAAAACTCCACCTCTTCCCTTTCAGAATAAAATTGGTGGGAAGCTATATTAAAGAGAATGAGGAGAGAAATGGGATTCCCCTCCTTGGTGTCCTCTTGGCTGGTTTCTCTCATTCTCAAACCCCTTCATGGTACTTTTTAACCCTGTACCTGCAGATCCAGCTCTTTAAAAAAACCAAAACCAACTCCTCTGCTGAGAGTCCTACCTTAGTTCTTGCTCGTCTACTTTTGCTTCAGAGCTCTCTCCTCTTCCATGGGTTTTCCGTTCTTGCAGAAAACCTGGTGAAATCTATGGCCTGTGATAGGCAGGTCAGATGAGATGACAATGGTCCCATCTGGCCTTAAAGCCTATGAATTTTTTATGCTTTTGTCTTATCTTCTTAACTTTCTCCTTTGCTCAGACCTCCTTTCGCTTTCTAGTCTTCAGTCAACTCTCCCTTTTCTCTCTTCCTACTTCTCACACTCCTATCTCCCCCCTCACATTCTGTCACAATCTCTGCTACATGCATGCTCACTCACTGGACCAAGTGCAAAGGTGCTGCTTAACTTAGACCTGCTCTACCTCTTCTTACTAACTAGACTTTTTAGGCTTGATTCTCCACTGCCTTACCCTGTGTAGTTCTTTGCACAACCGCAAAGTGGATGCAAAATGTTACCACTTGTGCAATTCTGATTTGACAGTTTGCACCAGTGCAAATGACTACACAAGGTGTAAGGCAATGGAGAATCAGACAGAGTCCCTTAAAGGTACTTATGCACACTCTGGTAATATGTAAAGGATATCGCATTAATGTAATGTATATGCTAAGGAGTCAATAGAAAGTGTGAAAAGTCATAAATTACAGTTGCTTGGGGGTCTTACTACACCATTTTTCTGGCTCCTTGTAAGTTATTCCAATGCTGACTTTCTTACACTTTAAAAAAAAAAACCCAACCCCTAGCATTGACAATTCCAGGATTAGACAAAAAAGGATGGATGGGCCAACTTTTGACCATCGTAGATTTGAAAGTTGAACTTGAATCCTAGAGTTACTGGTGTTCAAATTCCACTAAGGAGATACTTACTGTCTATAGAGCAGCCATTTGAGCCAGCCTTAACTTAATGAGGTACTTTTTTCTTCCCAACATACAGGCTAGGATTCTTTCTTCTTTGCCTTTTGTTGTTTTTTTACTTTAACCTCTTTTTTAGGGGAGATGGGTTTAGATTACAGAAAAATAAATACATCAGTTTAAACTAGTTTTCTGAACCCTCAAACTTTAAAAAAAAACAGTCAAGAGGTCCATGAACTGATCTCTAGTCAAAAATAATGCCATGGCACAGACAGCAAAAGAATTGTTACTAACCTAGAAAAACAAACTCTCCCATGCCATTTCAGCAAGAGAAGTGCTTAAAAACAAGTAGTAAGATTTTTATGAAGGGAAGAGTGTGTATATAAGTTCTGATCATGTTCTGGACTGAACTCAGGTGTTAATGCTAAGCCCACACAGAGTCCCAATGAAGTCATTGAATGGGTGAAGGTATGTGCTTGCATGTACTTAGCTGTGGTAGTGTGGCCATATTTTCCATATACACACAGTACTCAAAACCACTTACAACCTTGCCATAAAATTCACCTTTGGGAACAGGCCAAGCATAAAGGATATGAACCTGAAAGGGAAGAGTTTCAGAAAATTCTGAGTGAGTGAAAATGGGAGTTAGAATGGAAACTGTCATGCAACCTTGTTGTTTTTCATCCAAAATAGGGCACTTCGTGCACCAAAATGCACCCCACTCTGTGGTAGCAGCCTCTTGGTTACAGTTTTGTTTTTTTTTATAAAATGCTTGCAGAATAGATTTGATAACATGTTTTTAGTCTTTATGGTATATGCTGTACAGTTTTCATGCTACTTAAATATATATATAAAGCACTTCAAAATATTTGCCAGTCTAATGTTTTTCAGAGCTTTTAACTCAAAAATCACAGCACCATGAGTGTTATTAATGGAGCTATCTTGTAGACTCAGATGTATAGAGTACTTTGCTACATATCTCATAGTATCTACTTCTGTGTATGAATGTGAGGGGGCAGCAATGTACTTTTCAACGTATGTGATAACGAGATTGTGATCTGGTACAAAGACGGGATTGCTCTTGCAGGTTGAAACTAAACTGGCTTAAATCAAAGGATTGGACAATGATCTTCTAAGTAGAAGCAACAGAATCCACAAATGAAGAAAATCCATGTATTTAAAGTTCCTTATGTAACTTTTCCCATGTTCTCCAGAATCAAAGCTTTTATGAAAAATGTACCTCTGGTGCTGAAGAAAGCCATCATGCCATAAATCATCTTGTTTGTTCTGTAGCCAGACACAGTGGCACAATAGAACACCAAGTGTGAAGCGTGAAATTCCCCCATTTGTCTTACTGGAGTGTAAACATCAAAGCCTAGCTTTGACTACCAAAAATTGCTTACATTTTTACACCACTTTGTCAAAATAGAAACACACAGTTCTAGTCACAGAAACATTTAATGTCAGCCTACAGTTTAAATATGTTCATTTTTAAATGAAAAGTACAATTGGCTTCATCTTTAACTGGTAAATTCACACGTCAATATGTACGTTTCTTTTACTATCCCTAGTTAAAAAGTGAAATCACACTGGTGCCACTGTGTAGGTATTGCACACCTCAGCGTAGCTGCTTGGAAAGACTTGTCTCCCACAGCCCATAGAATGGGAGTGCACTCAAAACTAGGAAGGTTTTCTGTTTTTGTCTCAATTTTGTTTAAAACTTATTTTAATATATTATCAACATTAACCCTTGAGTGCAAGTATTTTTTTTTAAGCAGTTAGCTAATTCCATCAGCATATACAGGGGCGGCTCTATGTTTTTTTGCCGCCCCAAGCACGGCAGTCAGGCGGCTTTCGGTGGCACGCGTGCGGGAGGTCTGCTGGTCATGTGGATTCGGCGGCTTGCCTGCGGGAGGTCTACCAGTGCCGCGCCATCGGCGTCCCCACCGCCGAATTGCTGCCAATGCCATGGGACCGGCGGACCTCCCGCAGGTGCGCCCCTGAAAGCCACCTGCCTGCCGCCCTCACAGCGACTGGCAGGCCGCCCCTCGTGGCTTGCCCCAGGCATGTGCTTGCTGTGCTGGTGCCTGGAGCCGCCCCTGAGCATATAGTGGACTACAGGCCCAAGGCTTCTGAAACTACAGATCCAAAAGGGTTAGTGATAAAGGTCAACCAAACTCTAGCAACCCTTGACTGAGAAACACCCTGTCTGGAAAAACAGACACAAAAAACCATAGTGAAGCCATGGACTTTTCTTTGTTTTCCTTTGGTACCACTGGCAAGCACTGGCCCTTTAGAACCTTTGCGTTTCAGATCAGCTGCTAATAAAACTGAATCACTTTCTTTCAGGAAGCCAGACAGTAACAGTTTTCTGGAGTACATTAAATAGCATTTATTGAGTGTGCAACCGAAGGAGCAGAGTTATTGTGCTCTCAGCCCCAGCTCTTTGCACACTTTGATATGGAGCATTCATAACATTCTTTCACCCATTCAAAAAAATACATGAATAAATGAAATAACATAAAAGAGGGGTTTAAACCTTATTTATACCCTCAATTTTGTAAACAGAAACAGAATCAAAATCTTGTTCTTATTCACAAATACATCCTCTCCTCTCAAACATTAATTATTTCTATTGAAGAAGGGGCCCAGCCTCCTAGTTACCGGGGCTGGTGTGGGAATGGTCCATCCTAATGTAGATGAAACTGAGGAGAGCTCCCTAGTTCTCTGCCAGATGGGCACAGGAAAAGATGGGTGGCTAATAGGAGGAGTGCATAGGTGTCTCAGTGGGAGAAGACTGACATCTCAGGTTGTGGAGAGATCCTTAGTGTAGGGAAGCTTCAGTATCTTCAGTTGGGGAAGAGCTGCCCTTCTTGGGAGGCCTTTGTATCTCAAACAGGGGAAGCTCTGTGGGTGCACGTGGGCAACACACACTAAAAGCCTTCCCCAGAAAATCTTATGGACGAGGCTGTTTGGGCTTGCCACCTCGTTTTTAATTGCAGTGACCTCTGAAGTACTGGAAGAAAAGGCATCACGCTATATACACAAATACATATTTACAGACTACATGGCAAAAGAGGAAATTAGATACAGGGTCAAATATATGGCCATTAGCAAATGAAAAGGTCCCTTATGTGGATCTGGAGGTTGTTCAGAGTTCCTTTAAAACTGTCCTTTTCTTTGAGCATAAGTCCTTTTGTTTTATAAATGAGCCAGAGCCAGCATATCTCATTGGGATAAACAGATGCTTGCTCTCATTTAAACCATGGTCATAACCTTTAGACCGGCAGGTTGGAATCTCCTAATCTTCTTCTTCAGTGCCTTTGAAGCTTTGATGCGACAGATTTTGGGCATGGGGGGAAAAGGTTTGGAAGAGGCCTGGGCAGCTGCTGGCTGCCTGACAGAAGCTTCGGGCCAGACCAACTCGCTTTCATCGGCATCATCATAGTCAAGAGTGAGGCTGCTGCTATTGCTGCTGCCCTCTGAATCACTTTCACTGGACTCGCTGTCCCCAAAGCGGTTGGTTGTGTAATCACTGACCTCACCTTCGCTGGTCTCTGCAATGGTGGAGTGGAAAAGGGAAGCACATTCAGCGGAGTATTCAGAATGGTCCGACTCGCTTTTGGCATATGTTCCATGGTGGTGATGCTTTGAACGTGCCCTCATGCTTACAGTACGCAGGACCCCTGCTGCTCTCCTTACTGGCTGTCTTGGTGGCCCTAGGCCAAAGCCACTAGAGAGGTTGGAAAGGTGAGCCTTTGCTGAGATCTCCACAGTGGACTGCCATTTACGCTGTTTTTTCTTGGTGGCTGTGTCTATGTAAGCCGTTTCAAGAGAATACAGTGCATTAGCAGATGCCCGATAAAGTTCAGGCCTGGATGGCGCTGGGGGGATTCGGAGTTGCACGGGGAATAGGCTGGACTCTGAACAAGACCTGCCAGTAACCTCTCCAGTGTATGTAGGTCTCCTGACAAGGCTCTTTCCTCCATGCTGTTTTTGAGGCAGATTCCACTCAACAGGCAGCCTGGCAGCTCCATGGGCTCCCCTTGACTTTTCTGCACAAAAGGTCTGCTTCCCAGGCCTTAGCACCTTCTCACTGTTCCTTCTCTTAACCTTCACAGACTTCATTTTGGAGCTGGCAAACCTCACTCTGACTTGATGGGATTCTGCAGGGACAAACTGGGCATGGACAAATTCACTCTGAGTAACTGGCTCATCACCCCCTGCATTAGCCAGCTTGAGGGTGCTGCACCTTCTGTTAGGCTTTCTGGGCAGGATAGCTTTAGTGTTCAAGATACCTGGACTAGAGACCTCGTAGCATATCTGTGAGCAGGAGGAACTGTGCTCCAGGCCTCTCCCTACTGCTTCTGCCAGAGGAGAGCCCCTGGCTGTTGACTTGGCAGGGTAACAACTATTTACAGCTGATGACTCTGGGTCAGGCAGGGTGGATGGCTGCTCTACATTCACACAGTGCACAGTCCCCTGCTGCTTGGCACATTCCCCTTCAGGCACCTCCCTCTGCAGTTTCCCTTCAGCTTTGTTACCTTCCAGAGAGCTCCCTTGTTTTTCCAGCTGGCTGCTGCTGCTGCTGTTAATTTTCACTCCACCAGTGCTGGGGGTTATAATGAGTCTCTGGGGCATTGTGGATGGCTGGCTCTTTGTTGAAACCCTCTCACTGGCATCTGCGTGATTGTTCCCTCTGCATCTTGTCAGCTGCAGCAGTTTGTTGATATAACCCCCTGGCCTGGCCTCAATGACTGGCCTAGTCCTAATCAAGCTGGGGCCTGTAACACTAGGCATGGGTTTACTGGGGGAAGGATTGTTGTCTGTTTCCAATGGTACCCCCACCAGAGAAAAAAGTGGGCTTTGTAAAGCCACAGCATGAAGAGGGCTTGGGTAAGGATACACATCATTGCCGCTCTTGGAGACCAAGTCATTTTGGTATTTTGGGTCCACACTCTGGAACTGGAATTCCACTCCATGACAAAGGGGGGGCATGGATTTGGGGTCTGTCACTTTCTGAAATCCAGTGTCTTCTGGTAGACGTCTTTCCAGGTCACCTGGATATCGAATGGAAATAAATCAAAGAGTTATATCACAGGTAATTTCTTCTAGTGCCACAGCTTATATTTCAAGGACATATTTCAGAGACTATTTCATATCCTTTGTCATTAATGAGTATTTTAGTGTAATCATGACAAAAATAAGTTTTAATACCCCAAGAACTCTGCATTTCTTTGTATTATCTTCTTGTTGAGACCATAAAAATATGAGGAAAACATGCTTTAGAAACACAACTATGTAAAATCAATGAATGGTAAATGCAAAAGGGCAGATTCTCATTTCAGTTACACCAGTGTAACTCCTGAGTAACACAGCTGCTTTCAGTGGGTTTACACTGGTATATAATGATCGGAATCTGGACCAATGATTTTAAAAGCAAAGGACTGAACCCATGTCTTACTTGAGGTTTAAACTGGTCATTTAAGAGAAATTAATGCTTGTGCCATTAAAATGTTTTAAAACTACACAGCTCAAAAAGGCACAAAAAAAAGATGATCTCCCAAGAGAGATGTAAAAGGAATCCAAGTACCAGGAAGTCTAAAGTCAAATGTCATATAAAAAAATCTAGTAAAGTCTAGCAGAATTTGTTAATTCTTTTCTCTCAGGGCCAGTTAAAGACTCTCTCAGGGTTAGGCTTCCCATAGCAACTGAGGAAATAAATTCTTGAAATTCCCAGGAGGTAAGTAGTTAATATTATTGGTTCTAATGGTTAACTTTGAATTCAAACTCCCCTCCCCATACTGGTTCATGTGTCTTTTGAAATCTACAGTCCTGAACCAACTGCTTTAACCGGAACTAAATGGAGCTAAAGTCAAAGTCTCTCTTAATCCCTTCAGAGCTGGAAACTACTGCTGTGTTCTTTTACATTTTGCCTCAGTGAGACACTGCAGTGAGCACTAACACTTTAACTACACTGGAAAGCCATTTAGATGCATTTTGCATTTTATAGGCTCACTCCTCCTCCCCCAGAATCCAATGAAACCTCTTAATTGGATCTTTTTCCTTCATTTGATAACAAAGTTGCAGAGGGTTGCCTTTCTGAAGTGAGTCACCCGCTCTGCATTCACTGTTCTTGGAGTCTTTGATTCTAGCAGGCAACATGCACTTAAGAGACTTTATTAAATGGGAGGAAAACTGAAAAATTCTTTTGCAGGTAGGTGTGTGTGTGTTTTAAAAAGACATTTGGAGGAACAGACTAAGAATTATCTTCACCCTAAAAGAAAACTAGATAATGGCTTAGATCCTCCACTGTGTCTGAGGCCTTGTCTAAATGCAGAGTTAATACATGGCCAGCTGGGGAGTGAATATACACCATAGTAACTGGCGGTATGGACCCTGCTGTTCCACTAGTGCACTTCGACATACCTGCTGTTTCAGCAGTAGGTCAAAGCGCACTGCACAACTTTTAGTGTGTGGTAGCAGGTTACACATGGCAACTTATTGCATGGCATGCTAGAGTGCGGTAGATTTACACCCCAGCTTGCCTTACACTAATTCTCTCTACAGACAAGTTCTTAGACATGTTCCCTTGAAATTGGAGTTTCTAGGAAGAATTTCAGTCCCCATCATAACTTGAAGTAACTTCAGGGCTGATGTAAGTTACACCTGGCTGCCGACAGCCCCATAGCCCCCTTTTCTCCCGAGAACATCCTGAGCTAGGGGCTGGGAAAATAGGTCTTTTAGAGTAACTAACAGCTCTACACCACTCAGGAATTCCCCTTGCACAGGGATTCCACAGGGAGCCAGGTAAATTCCCTGTTTCACTGCTTTGCTCTCATTGGAGTCTGTTTTTGAAGTTTTTTTGTTGTAATATTGCGACTTTTAGGTCTGTAATCGAGTGGCCAGAGAGGTTGAAGTGTTCTCCGACTGGTTTTAGAATGTTATAATTCTTGACGTCTGATTTGTGATATTGAAAGTCGCAATATTACAACAAAAAAACTTCAAAAACAGACTCCAATGAGAGACTGCTGAATTGGAATTAATTTGCAAATTGGACACCATTAAATCAGGCTTGAATAAAGACTAGGGGTGGATGGGCCATTACACAAAGTAAAACTATTTCCCCATGCTTATCTCCCCCCTCTCCCCCCCCCCCAGTTCCTTATATCTCCTTGTCAAGTGCTGGAAATGGGCCATTTTCATTACCACTACAAACAATTATTTTTCTCTCCTGTTGACAACAGCTCACCTTAACTGATCACTCTCCTTATGATGTGTATGGTAACACCCATTGTTTCATGTTCCCTGTGTAAATATATCTATTTTCCTTCTGTATTTTCCACTGCATGCATCCGATGAAGTGAGCTGTAGCCCACGAAAGCTTATGCTACAATAAATTTGTTAGTCTCTAAGGCTGTGGCTACACTTAGCGCTTCAAAGCGCTGCCGTGGCAGCGCTTTGAAGCGCTAAGTGTAGTCAAAGCACCAGCGCTGGGAGAAAGCTCTCCCAGCGCTGCCCGTACTTCACCTCCCTGTGGGGAATAACGGACAGCGACCACACTGGCGCTTTGCAGCGCCGCAATTTGCAGCGCTGGAGAGGGTGTGTTTTCACACCCTGCTGCAGCGCTGCAAATTTGTAAGTGTAGCCAAGCCCTAAGGTGCCATAAGTACTCCTATTCTTTCTAAGTAAATTATGTTAACCTTTTCTGTACTACTAGAAGACAACATGGGGAGACTTACAAATTTCGAACTGTCTGCTGTTCATGCACTGGGACATTTGCACCCTTGTTATTTCAAGTCTTAAATACACACACACACACGTGAAATTCCTTTTAGATTGAAGAACTCATTCACAGGGTGTAACATTGGTATCTTTTTGTCTGGCTTTTAGTTGTGTGTGGCTGGATACAAAAGAAAGAGGGTTGTTCTGGCATCTACCTGTCTTCTGCATCCAGCACGGAACAAAATTAGTCTGTTCCCCACATCCCATTCAAAAAAAGGCAAAGGGACTGGAGTTTAAAATTCTAACCCGCATTCTAGCTTAGATAACGTTAGGAATATTTCTTTATGTGAGGTCTCATGTACAGTTCTATTCTATTTGTCTAAAATGAGTCAAGAGAAGGGACTAAATCAGCCCTGTGAAACTATTACAAACATGGTATCAGCCCCACAACAAATTTGCTGACCCACTCTTTACCAGGATGAAAATAAAAAACTGTACAAAAATTCAAACAGGAGTAACGGAGCACATTTTCCAAGAGGTCACCATCACTACCCCCTTGAGAGGCCAACCACAAGCTCTAGAGCAGTGGTGCTCAACCTTTTTTTGGCTCAGGACCCATTTGTAAACCTTGATGGTCTGTTGTGACCCAAAGACCTCCCAAAATGCCTCCAGACCTAATCCTGCCTCCCCCGGGGGGCATGACAGAGGGACAGCTGGGCCAAACCTGAACGGTAATATGATCCCATGCACCAGGTTGTAAAGCCCAGAGTGGGGAGCCAAGCCCAGCTAGCCCCGCAACACTTGGACACATACTAGCAAGCCAATTTTGAGTTGCAACCCATGGGCTGAGAAACCCAAGGGCAGTGATTCTCAGCCTGTGGGGTGGAACCGAGTATGGAGTTGCAAAGAAGCTGATCATTGACTCACAGCAAAATCACCCCTGCTAGAGCGAGTGACAAGGTGGTGAGGTCATATCTTTTATTGGACCAACTTCTGTTGTCTCTCTAATGTCCTGGGACCAACACGGCTACAACGCTGCAAGCAGAATAAAAAGTTCAGCCTGTCTAAAACTGGCAGGCAATAGGGCCCAAAGAGGGCAAGCTCTTGAGAGGGAAGGAGAAGTTTGCTCTCTTCTCCTGTTGAAGCTATTCTGACCCACAGGAGCTCTTCCCTCATTTCCTTTGCACCCCAATATTGCAGGAATTGCCTCTTCAAGATGCTGTGGAGTTGGCTGCCTGGACTCCACAGCCAGACTGTTCATGCAGCTCACAGCATCTGGAAGCTGCACTTACCCAAAACAGAGCAAATAGCAGGCAGTGGTTGGGAGAGAAGGGATGAGCTCTAGCTTCCTAGAACACACTATCCCTACCTTCTCCACCTTTCCCACCGAACATCACTCATTCCCTCACCCAGCAGCACCCCCCACCCATGGTGGTTATCTGTTGAAAACTCTGGGGTCATGGAGAGAAACTGCTAGGGTGGAGAACCACAGATATAGAGGAACAAGGACAGGGCTGGAACCATTAACTAAAGTTCTATTTCTGCCTCCAAGGGTCCTTAATATTTTGCTCTTACATAGCAATTTATAAACATTCTTTAGTTAGGTCTTACAAGACCCCTATGTAGGAGGTAAATTATTATTCACTTTTTATATCTGGGAAGACAGAAGACTTGCAAGAATCAAGGTTACAAAGTAAGTCAACATCAGACCCAGGATTTCAACTCAAGGCTGGCTCTCAGGCCCCTGCCTATTTCAGTAGACCACACTGAGACCAGGAAAGATCAATTAACCTCTCTGTGTTTGTTATCCTGATCTGTAAACAGTAAAATCTGAATGTAAACAAGGTTTAAGCTGTCCATAGCCTTGTGACTGTAGGTAGGTAGGCAAATGCGATCATTCTCACTGTACAACAGAATGGGGAAACAGACACCAAAAACTGAAAGGAGGCAGCTCCTTCTGCTCAGATTTTTGCAATCTTCCTCAATAAATTAACAATTTTTTGCTATTTTTCCCTGGTTGAATTTTCACACACCTCTCTCAGCTCATGCAAGATATTTCACAAAATAGCTGCTATTTTGCTGATTTCGCAAACTCAAATGCTGGCAAATGTAATCAAAACTAATCAAACAAGTCTTACAATAACTTCTCAGGCCTTATATACTGATTTACTTGCAAATATCCTCCTTGTCTGTTATTAGTTAAAGGTGCCTGACTATGCTATAGCTGAGAATTAGGCAGTAAGTAGTTTGATTTTCTTTTTCTTTTTGCTTTTGTGTGTTTTCAAATGCACACTATTGTATTAACTGCACTATTCATATGTCACACTATGATGCTAAATGTAATAAGTGGGACTATCAACGTTCATCTTCCCTTCACATCGTTCAGTTCTGCAACCAATTACCTGTGGAAACTGGCCTTGGTCTGGACCTGGCAGGAGTTCCAGAAATGTCCGTGCTAGCCTTGATTCGACATCCATCACTGACATAGACTCCCTGGTGCTGGAACTTAGTGGTGTGCACAGTGGTTTCATCTGCAGACTTGGGCCGATAATCAAAGACACTAAGCCGTGTTTTGGGCTGCTGACAGCTCGGCAACAGACTGGTGTGGGAGGAGGATATGGACTCACTGTACACAGATGTGCAAGAGTTGGACAGTGAGCAGGAACCACCATCGCTCAGGTCGTAAAAGCCTGTAGAGTTCAAATAAATACAAACATCTTTCTGGCTTACAGTGAATAAATAGGGCCCTACCAAATTCATGGCCAAGAAAAATGCATCACGGACCATGAAATCTGGTCTTTTGTGTGCTTTTACCCTATACAGTACAGATTTCATGGGGGAAAACCAGCGTTTCTCAAATTGGGGGGCCTGATCCAAAAGGGAGTTGTAGGGGGTGAGGGGGTGTCACGGTATTGCCACCCATACTTCTGTGCTGCTTTCAGAGCTGGGCAGCTGGAGAGCGATGGCTGTTGGCTGGATGCCCAGCTCTGAAGGCAGTGCCCTGCCAGCAGCAGCCCAGAAGTAAGGGTAGCAATACCATACCTTGCCACCCTTACTTCTGCATTGCTGCCTTCAGAGCTGGGTGGCCGGAGAGTGGTGGCTGCTGACTGAGGGCCCAGCTCTGCAGGCAGCAGCGTAGAAGTAAGGGTGGCAATAACATACCGTGCCATCCTTATTCTGCGCTGCTGCTGGTGGCGGCTCTGCCTTCAGAGCTGGGCTTTCCAGCTGCCCAGCTCTGAAGGCAACACCATCGCCAGCAGCAGTGCAGAAGTAATGGTAGCAGTACCGCAACCCATCCCCCCTACAAGAACCTTGCGACATCCCCGTCCCACTGCTCCTTTTTGGGTCAGGGTCCTTACAATTATAACACTGTGAAATTTCAGATTTAAATAGCTGAAATCGTGAAATTTACCATTTTTAAAATCCTATGAGCATGACATTGATCAAAATGGACCGTGAAATTGGTAGGGCCCTATGAATAAACAATAAATCCTCTTTGCCATTTGCTACAGTGGTAAATTCATGATCACTGGGTTTTTTGATTGAGATTGGATGTCCTTCTACAAGATACACTCCAGTTCAGCCACAGTTTATTGGGCTTGATCTATTCACTTTGGGCCCTCAACCAGCATAACGAGTGAGCACACACTTAACTTTAAGCACATGATCATGTTTAACAAGCTTGAAGTTCAAATGAGGGCTGAGCCTTTTGATAATCTATTCCTATGTCTTTTTGTTTTCTGAAAACAACAGCATAAACTTTCAAATGCAACTAGTGACTGTGAGTGTCTCAGTTTTTGGCTATCCAACCTGAGGCAGCTTAAAAGGGTCTGATTTTCAGAGCATGGTGCTCAGCACTTTCTGAAAATAAGACACCTTTGATGTGTCTCAAGTTGGCAGCCAAAAACAGAGGACCCAAAATCCTAACTGTACCTGAAGAGAAGGAATGATGGAAAGGTGCCTAATTTCTGCTCAGCTCTCAGACAGCATCACAGAAAAATATTAATTGCAGGAATTTTTAATGTGCACAATTTAAAATATCCCAATATTTTCCATTTCACACAAGAGATATTATTTATGTTTAATGCACTGAGTTGCATTTAGCAGTTCCATACCTGCAGAAGGGACGGAGTGGGGGGCTGTATCCTGAGAAGCAGTGACTCTGGAAAGAATTTATGGGTCATAGTGAACAAGCAACTGAACATGAGCTCCCAGTGCAATGCTGTGGCAAAAAGGGCCAATGTGATCCTTGGCTGTATAAAGAAGTGGATAGGAGTAGAGAGGTTGATTTTACCTCTGTATGGCATTGGTGCGACTGGTACTGGAACACTGCATCCAGACCTGGCGGCCACATTTTTTAAAAGGATGTTGAAAAATTGGAGAGGGCTCAGAAAAGAGTCACAAATACAGTTTGAGAGCTGGAGAAAATTCCTTAGAGTGAAAAGAGCTCATCAAAAAGATTGAGAGGTGACTTGATTAGAGTATGAGTACCTTGAGAGGAAGAAAATACTAGACTATAACGGGCCTTTAATTTAGCAGAGAAAAGCATAACAAGAACCAGTGGCAGGAAGCTGAAGCCAGACAAATTCAAATTAGAAATCAGATACAAATCATTAGCAGTGAGGGTGACTGACTGCTGGAACAAACCACCAAGGGAAATGGTAGATTCTCCATCTCTGAATGTCTTCCAGTCAAGACTGGATGCCTTTCTGAAAGATATTCTTTAGCCAAAAACAAGTTATTAGGCTCAATACAGGGGTAATCAGGTAAAATTGAATGGCCTGTGCTGTACAGGAAGTCAGACTAGATGACCTATGATTCCTTCTGGTTTTAAACTCTATGAGTCTATGAATTCATACAAATTCCACTAGAACCATAATAAATAAATTGTCAAGAGTGCATTACCTGAGCTGGGTCTGCTGTCACTGTCGAGGTATTCGCTAGAGGACTTCCTGACATCCAGCTTCAGTTCACTTATTTGCTGGTCCAGCTGATCCAGGTGACTTTTCAAGCCAACATCCTGTCTCCTTAAACGTGACTATTCACAGGTCATGGAAAGAAGGGGGAAATAAATAATAGTCACAGTTAGGTTCTCAGGGCCATATAGTGAATTTGCCAGGTGTATTAGCCAAATGATGTACTCCTGAAGCAAAAGTCCCACTGAAAGTTTTGCTCAGCTAAGGACTACAGTAATTGGCTAATGTAATGACTCTGAAATCTGACATAAGTATAAAACACTCTGCTTCTCAGAATATCCTGTATTCTGCCTACCTACCCTAAACATTTTCTTTGTACTTGCACACTGAAACAGTTATTCTTCTCTTCCTTTTCTGTAACACACTGGGACTGAGCCAACTTCCTCTGATGTCAATGGGAAACTTTACACTGACTCCAGTGGGGTTGCATTGGGTCCACTGTGTAATTGTGTTGATATAGAATGGTAACAACATCTCCTACATTCCACCTCAGAAGGGTCTGCTGCATCTTAAGCCATGTCTACACTAATGAGCTTACACCAACACATATGTATCAATGCAGCTGCGCCACTGTAAGATTGCTCATGTAGCCGCTCTTCCCGTCGACATAATAAAACCACCTCCCCGCTGGTGGGAGCTCTCCCGCTGACATAGTGCTGTCCACACCAGCGCTTCAGTCGGTGTAACTTATGTCACTCAGGGGGCTGTTTTGTTCACACCCCGGAGTGACATAAGTTATACCAGCAAAAGTGGTAGTGTAGACTTGGTCTTAGTGGAGGATAAGCGATACATACACAGTATGTACAGTCTGTAAGAACACTTTATCCTTCACGATGAATGGACACTATAGAATGTAAATTTATCTTATTATCACACAGGACACAGCAAGCATATTTGGTTTGCTTACAAGACCCGAACTTTGAAGACATTTCTCTATAGTTATATGGGTATAAAACAAAACCAATGAGTTCAGGATCCCAAAACCATGAAGTTGGCTTAAAAATCGTGAGATTTAAATATATATATTTGGGGTTATTTTTATTTGGCTTCTGGTTTTTGAACCTTTAAGGTTCATGTTTTCAGGCTTTTCTCCACAACCATGAGAGCTAAAAACTTAAACAAAACAAAACAAACAAACAACAAAAATTGACGCTGACATTCTGATGTAATTCCAAGGTGCCAGGAGCTGGAGTTTTAATGAGACTCACAATAAAATTGTAAGAGCGGGCAACATTGCTCAAGGGACTGAAAAGATCTCTCCAGCCTACTCTGGAATCCTAAAGAACTGGATGAAACTTGCAAGGCACAAGAAGTGTGAGGCCCTTTATTAGTGCCATATGTACAAGAAAGCTTAGGCACGAGCCAACAACTGCTTCCTAACAAAACAGGGGAGAGGGTTTTTGTTCTTCCTGTCACAAAAGAAATGTTAAGGTAAGACCTAAATAGTAAAGAACAACTTCTTCTCCATCTCATGATGAATATGTTACCTTTTCAACTCTCCTTTAGTTTCTTTTAATTGTTTTGAGGAAACTAAACATGTTGTGCCTCCCTGGGTCCCACCTATTCAGGAAATCACAAAGTTTTCTTTGGATGGCTGGAATTAATTGCTTAATGATTAATGTTTTGCCAGACAATCCTTCAGTCTGTAATTTCTGTTTCTGATTAATGGCAGAGAGGCCACAAAGTGTTCAACAAGGCTCTCGGATATTCAGAGATTATTTATTACACCCTTGAGCTTTCGCTTTAACCAATATGCATGAGTTACATCATCCTTGTTAACCCTTCCCCATTGTCCCCCACTACGGGGTTTTCATTTTCTTGGGAGACTTCACACTGTTTATTAACTCCTTCTAGGCTTCAAGAGAACAAGTGCTCCTTAAATTATTCAGATAACTCAGACTATTTTTTTTAAAAAAAGCAGCAAGCAGCACCCTGAACAATAAATCCTAAACTCAAGATTTCTCAGTTCACAACATGAATTTGTCATGAGGCAGAATGAAACCATCTATTTGCTTTGAGGCGTACAGATGTGAAGAAGTCTGCAGTACACTGCTTGCGTGGGCAACTGGGACACAATTTTCACAAGCAACTAGTGTTCTTGATGGCCTCAGTTTTTGGGTGCCCCATTTGAGACCCTTAAAGGAACCTGATTCTCAGAAGGCAGGTGGGCACACCAAACTGAGGCACTGAAAATCACTAGTCACCTTTGAAAATCTTGGCCAATCATTTAGGGCCAAGCTTTGCAGCTTTGAGGTGATGGAGGCTTTACTGTTGACTTCTGTGGGTATAAGTTTAGGCTCTGACAGTACGCATTACTTCATCTGATTTCTGGTACACATCAAATTTTTTTTATACGTTTCCCTCTCTCTCCCATATAAAACCAGAGAGACAATGACAATCTGAAGTGTATAGAATCTGTCAAGACCCAAGAGACTGGAATGTCTTTTCTCTTGACATTTCAGCATAAACCTACATGTCCCTTCAACACATTTTCATAATCTGATAATTCATTTGGAACTAGACAATGCAAAATAATTGCACTCAATTGACTTCATTTTATAAATAATATTATTTGGGGAAACATTTGAGAAATAGTGGGTCATATAGCCTTGAATTTCTGCCCAGTTACATACCTAAAGAACCTCAGAATTACTTATTTTTACTAAGTTTGAGTACCTTCTTTCCTCTTCCTTCTACCCAATGCTACCAAAATGTCACCTCAGGAAACTAGATTAGCTTTCTTAAGAGTCAGTGCAACTAGGTAGTGCCACTCAATGTTGCTCCCCTTCACCATCTCTGCAAAGAGAGTCTCATCCTATCTCCACTGTTACAATTACTGGGGATGGAGAGGAGGGATCCAATTGCGAACCTGATATGGTTTGCTCTTGCTATGAAGAAGACACCCAACTGTGTCCCTGAACAAGGCTACAACCCTGCTAAAGTCCAAAGGCTGTAGTGCAGTTCAGGAATATGCTTAAAACTTGGTTTCACCTACACTGCAAGACCAACCCATGTTTAACCATTCCTATGTTGTATCTGTGTCTTCTGACTTAAGAGCTGCTAGAGGAGGGGAAGAACTTTACCTATGTTGTGCTTGCCGTCTGGGACCTGGAAATCTAGACTCCACCATAGATTAATTAGAAGTGGTGTGTTGCTTACTCACCACATGGCACAATCCAATTTCTGTGAAAAACCTAACTCCATATAGCCTTTCTTGTGCCTTTTGGCAACATCCGCCAGGAAAAAGTATCTCTACTTATTTCCCATGACTGCAGTGACACCTCCTGGTGAAAGCAGTCCTTTTCCAAGGGTGAACTAGGACAATACATTTCTCAAGATTCCTGCAGCTATATCTGCTTTTTATTTCAAAAGTATAATTTTATGGTTTAGTTTGCCTCACCCTGTTGAAAGCATAATTAATAGCCAGACAAGTCCTGATAAAACTAATCTCCCACTTTCATGTCTTAGTTGGAAAATATATAAACAAATGTGTAATTACAGCACAACACCTTGTGTCAAACACCAATGGATCACTTTGGTCAGAGGTCAGTAAGTGTTTATATTAACCCAGTGGTCTTGAACAGGCAATAAATGTTTTAAATCATCTTTTCTTTTTTGTTAAAAACATAAAGTGCAGCCATTAGTTAAAATTATCAATGACAGGTAATCAAGTGGTTGGCAGTACACTTGTGCTGCAATTTTGACTTTAATCAAGATATGCTTGCTGCTGTGTTTTCACAAGTGGTGCTTAGGTTCCCTGAAGGTTAAAGCCAATTTTCACTCTGAGATTCTGTCTGATAAAACTGCCTACACTTAATGAATATCCTTTCTGTTTTCACACCTGATTGATAACTGATGACCAAGTCTAACACCAATATGGGGAGGGAGAGAGCTCTGAATTAACTGAGTTTACTGATGTGTGTAATTGCCAGTACTAGAGAGATTAAAGCCTCTAGCCTTTGATTGTATTCTTTTTTTATGAAACTAGTTTCAGTCCTAATTTAGATTTTTTTTTCCTTCCACAAAAATGTACAAATGTTAAATGCAAGGCTAATATCAAACAATTTCAATTATTTTCCTCTTTTGATCAGGCAATCCATTCCAGAACAAAGTATTTAAGGGATACAAGCCAGACGTTTTCCTGATCCTTCCCCCTTTCCTTACTCCCCCACATATATACATTAGAAAAAGTTTGATCTTCAGCTCTAAATGGTTACTTTTAAATAAGATGAGTGCTGACAAGTCTGATATGTATACTACTTAAATCATGTTAATCATCAGCTTTATTCCTTGTCCTATTTAAAAACAGTTCAGGTTAGAGCATTCAGCATTGTCCGGCACATGACCTTCACATTATATTTATGTTATGTACTTTAGTCTGATGAAAATGCACTCAGTAAAAACTGTAACCAAATCTTATTAAATGAAAAAGAAACCCTTATAACAGTGGCTGTAGTCATGAATTCTGAAACTGAATGTACCAGTGCCCATGTATTATGACTGGCATGCAGGAAGGCTGTCAGTGCTGATTAATACTGCCAGCCGGGTCTTCGCAAAATTATTTCCCTCAAAAGACATAGCTACGTTTTCTACCTGACACTTAAAGACACTTCTAAATAATTAAGTACAGATTTCCTTCAAATGCATATTCAGACATGTAAAAGAGCCTACATCTATCAAGTGGTCAATCACTGCTCTAAACAAAGCTTCCACTCTCCAAAAACAAGACTTTTAGAGCTGATTTCCAGTTTTGTTAAATCTACAGATGTCAACTTGTAATGGGGAGAATTGTGTACTTAGGTACTACTCTATTTAAATAATAAACATATAAAACAAACAAAATTACATACCACATAGAATAAGATGGGAATTGGTATGTTGTGTAGACAAAGTGTCTTTGACATACTTAGCCAAAACATACATTTTATGTGCAAAAGAACTAGATTCAATGTCAAACTACAGAAATAGGCTGTAAATCATTTGGCAGGAATGGAAAGCGGCAGCCACTATTCTTATTCCAAGCAGGCTAAATTACAGTAAATCAAAAAATATTTATAATATTTTTATAATCAATAGAGGTAAAACAGACGTTAATTTCAGGCACAAATACCAGTGTCTTGGAAATCACTCATCCTTCATTCCTACCCTTTTGCCCCAGATAATCATTTTCACACTGGACAATCCACTCACACTTTTTATAATAAACTTGAAATGTCCAAATGTGCGGAGTAACCAAATACAAAACTTGCTCAAATAATCTGATACAGGCAGGAAATGTTACTTAAAAAAAACCCAGGAGCATCATGATGTGAAGGGAGGGAAAAATCATTTTTCTATTGCATTGCACAGTGGCAACGCTTTTTCTCTCACACCACACGTTAGCATAGACTTATGAATGGGACAAGTTAAAGACAGCAGCGAGCGTATCCACAAACGTGCGCTTGTGCATGAGCGCGTGTTTCTACCGCTGGTGTGGACTCAATACTGTACAGACACAGCCTGTTTACTGAGCCAGTCTGTGTTTCAGTGTGTTATCACCGGAGGTCTAACCTACCCTCTATAGGTGGGTATGATCGATGGCGAGAAACAGTTACACACACACCCGCTTAATCTGCACTCTGCCCCCAGACACAAAACACACTCTCGGCGTCTCAGCTGCTGAACACCGTATTCTAGAGAGAACATCTGGCCCAACAGCTGGGCGGCTCGCTGCCGTGGCGCCTCAGCCCTTACCAGTTGCTCCTTCAAGGCGGTCAGCGTGGCCTCCAGCCTGTGCTCCTTGCTACGCGCCCGGTCCCCGCGGGCTGCCGGCTGCTGCGGCATGGCCAGGGCCCCGCTCACCAGCGCCCGCTGCTTCTCCCGCAGCACCTGGAGCTCCTGGAGGCCGGCCAGGGCCGCGTGCAGCCTCTCCCCGACCCTGCAGCGATCCCAGCCGCCCGGCCGGCGCTGCTGGCTCTCCCCCAGCATCTCTAGAGGCTGCCACCCGCCCGGGCCATGGCACTGGGCAAGCGGGGCGGGCTGCGCGGGGTCTGGGCCGGAGCTGCTCGCCCTCTCCCGGAGCAGAGGGAGTGCTGCGGAGCCGCTGCGGCTCCTGCGGTTTTGGAGAAGGGGGAAGGGGCGGGCGGCGGAGGGGAGGGCTGCGCCTATGGCTCTGCGCCCTGCGGCCACCTATCTGCGTGGATAGAGGTGGAAACTAGCCGCGGATCGTCCTCCTCCCCCGCCCCTCCCGCAGCTCCCCTCCCCTTGGCAGGAGGCGGCTGGTGCGGGGGACTGGCTGCTGAGCCTTCTTTCGGCAAGGGCGAATCCAGCCCCCCCGGGTTACGTCTCGCTCTGCCCTCCCCGGCCCGGGGGAACGGGCCCCAGCCAGAGAGGGACACGGCTCACAATGAAGGGAGCTTCTCTGCGCCGTCTTGTGGCCCACGCGTGGAGGCTGCATAAAGCCGGCAGCAAAGTGATTACAGGAGGCTTGGTGCAGCCCTAATCCCAAGGAGTTTTAGTTCAAAATACAGTAAAAGCCTGGAATGTGGGGCGGGGGGCGGTGTCGTAAGGGCTGAGCCTCAGCTGTTTTACATTACACAGCAAGCAGCTTTCTGGATCTACAGCAAGGTTTTCTTACCTCCTTACCCGGGGCCAAATTGTGCACTGATTGCCGGGTCAAGCCCTCTGAAGTCAGAGGGCCAAAATTCCACTCTCACTTACACCACTGTAAATCTGCCAGTAACGCCACTGCAACCAATGGTATTATCCTAGAGTTACACCAGTGTGAGATCAGAATGTGGTCCATTGAGGTTTCACACAGTGTAAAGTTAGTTCTAGCCATATGTACAATTTCATATACAAAATACACATTTTGTAACTTCATCTCTCACTCACGATCTGCTGCCCTCTCCCATCCCTCAGATGGAGATTAGGCAACACTCTAAAACTGCACTCAAAGTTGCAATAACAGTGCTTGCTCCATGGTCACCCAGATAGGGTGCCAGAGACTTATGTGCAAGGAGCTGATGTGGCTGCGTTGCATGTCTCACCCCAGAAAAGGTTATATGGAGGGTTGAGGGTAAGTGGTAAATGGTGCCTGAAAGCACAGCTGACAGTGGAAACCTAACACAACAAAGCTGTTGCTACCCAGAAGTGCCTACACTTTCAATTTCAAACACAGGCAGCCGCATGCAGGAATCCTAGAAGACATTTGGTCAGCAGACAGCAAGACTAATACACAGGCCAGAGCAGTGTAGAGGAAAAAAAGAAGCACTGACACTATAGGGGTCTGATGAACACAATGGACATAGATGAGGCACACCGCAGGAAACACATTTCCTACTGCTGCCACTAGGATATGAATCATTGCTACCATAGCCATCAGTTGCCCAGATCTCAGTTGCGGAGATCACTGTGTGCTGCATTCAAAATACTTGAGATCTGTTCAGCAAGGGTATATGCTTCCTCAAAGAAGCAAATAAGACATCTAATACTGGGCTAACAGAGACACTCACCAGCTGCCCATGCTTCCCCTCTTCTGGTTCTATGGCCTACTCTCTAAAGCAGGGGTCAGACGTGGCGTGCCGAGTCTTCCTTTATTCACTCTAATTTAAGGTTTCGCACGCCAGTAATACATTTTAACATTTTTAGAAGGTCTCTTTCTATAAGTCTATAATATATAACTAAACTACTGTCGTATGTAAAGTAAATAAGGTTTTAAAAATATTTAAGAAGCTTCACTTAAAATTAAATTAAAATGCAGAGCCCCTCAGACCAGTGCAGCCTGAGTGCCACTTTAAATCAGCTTTCATGCCATAGGTTGCCTACCTCTGCTCTAAAGCAATCTTGCTTTACCTTGAGTATCAAGTTACCCTTGTCCTGAGTACATTGCTGTGGGATGGTGGGACCATGCTGTACTGGCAACCATTCCTCACACATGTTCCTTTCATATCTTTTTTGTTTGGTCATGTCCCCCTCATTGGTTGCATCTATTCTACACTAACAATGTTGCAGGGGAAATCATCTAGTTGCAGCAATGGCAGGAGCACTAATGTAGGCAGGACATAGGGCCTGCTCAAATCAGGTGTAGAACTGATGGTGGTAAAAATGCTGGTCTACACTTGTGCCTCTGCCACTACTACTCTCTGTAGAACTACTTTTCTGGTAATAAGGCAGAGGGAGATTTCCTGAAAAATGCTAAGGTAGGCAAGGCTATTGGCTTAATCTGTGTTACGCACAGAACCATACTGGGATACTTGGTTATAATATGGCTGTTCCCTGACCCAGTTGCAGCAAAGTACTATTTTGTAGTTCAAATGGGATTGATCCTTATTTTCACTATGCCTCCATCTAAGGCTTTCCCATGGATATGGTTATGCTACTACACTAAAAAATAGAGCTGTGCTGTAACTGGTTCGGGGATGGAAACACTAACCAGATCTCCCAACATGGCTCTACTTGTAGTACAGATGCCACCCTTCCACGTGGGTACAATTGCCATTCACAGCATTATTGCACATTCCTAAAGGACTAACTGAGTATGCAATAGGGTGGTCAATAGGGGTACCTTGTGCAAGCTTTATCCACTCTTTCATGAACATCAGTTTTCTTTTCTCACTAAACCCCTGGTGTGCAGAGCTCAGCAAGCAGGATGATTAGGCCCTGACTGTCAACAGACACAGCTGGTAGAAAGTGAAACCAACAT
This sequence comes from Mauremys mutica, assembly GCF_020497125.1. Classification (NCBI taxonomy): domain Eukaryota; kingdom Metazoa; phylum Chordata; order Testudines; family Geoemydidae; genus Mauremys; species Mauremys mutica. The sequence continues at coordinate 127,242,697 of NC_059074.1, forward strand.
CGGAACAGAACTACTCTTGATGTGTGCAAACTAACAACATGAAAGGCTGCCACCTCTGGGGTGGAAGGTGGCAACAAACCAGTGCACAACATGCTGTTAGATTCCTGCAAAATGCCATGACACACATAAGATAACTAAGTGTTTTTGAAATTCACTTGGCTTAGCACATATTAAAACAGACATGCAGTACAGATTATTTTCTTCAAACCCCACACAAGTCAGTCATACACCACTATTTATGCTATATATGAATATAGACTTAGATTTATGTAAAGTCACATTTTTCTTTCTTTCACAGAGAGCTATTATTCTTTGCTCTTTGTTCTTCCTTTTCTTTCATCTTTTTATCTTCCCCTACATTCAGTCCCAAATGAGGCATATCTCAGTGCTATCTTTATCCTAACCAGCTTCCTGATTATCTCCTTGGTTGTATTGATTACTTTCTTCCCCAGAACCTTTGAAGATGCCACTTAATCTTTTTGGGCTAACTCAACAAATAGCTTGTTGTAATCTATTATCTATTACTAGATGAGAGACAGAGGTGTGATGCCCTGCAAAAATTCAAACCATAAAATTGGAGGTGGAAAAGAAATGATGGCGGGAAAAGGTTCATTCTGATGAACTATGCAACTTTCACTGTAGTGTACTTAGCACTGGATCAAAACAAAAGGGACTTTAAAGCAAAATACTTGGTTTTGCTGACCAGCATTAGTACACAGAATCCTGCAGCAGTGAATACTACGTTTGCTTTTGATTTCCAGTAGATTTAGCACCTGATTCTCCTTCTACTGATGTCAGTGTAACTCCATGGATTTCAAGAGGCATAACTCCTGATTTACACTTGTGTGAGTGAAAGAGAATCAGCCCCAAACTTTCCAATATACAGTTTTGGTGTTCACTTAATAAGTAGCTATGAAGTAGTTTGTTTTAGCCTCATCCGTCAGTGGTCCCATGCCTCATTTACCTCACTCTGAAGACAGATTTATTAATTTCCTTGTGAACTTCTTTATAGTAGTTAGCACTGTGGCATCTGAATGCTTCATAAGCATGAATTAATATGTTTTCAGAATACCCCTGTGAGGTGAGGGGTATTATTATCCTGATCTTAGAGATGGGGAACTGAGGTAAAGAAAAAGGTCAAAAGTATTCCCTAATTTTGAGTGCTCAATTTGAGATGCCTACTGCCTGATTTTTTTTAGCGTACATATCATTAGATAACTCTTCATGTGTCCAAAGCCCTGCTCCTATTGACTTCAGTTGCAGTTGTGAGTCCTCAGCATTTCTATAAATTGGATCCCAGGTGAGAGCAGCAGAAGGTAGATGGACTCCTGGGTTCAATTCTAAGCCCTGGATGGCAGTGCTCTCTCATGTTATAGACCCTTCTGATCTAGTGCCCCCAGCCTGTCTCTAGCTCACTCTACTCCAGGGGTAGGCAACCTTTCAGAAGTGGTGTGCTGAGTCTTCATTTATTCACTCGAATTTAAGGTTTCGCGTGCCAGTATTACATTTTAATGTTTTTATGTCTCTTTCTATAAGTCTAAGTCTATAATATAAAACTAAACTGTTGTTGTATGTAAAGCAAATAAGGTTTTTAAAATGTTTAAGAAGCCTCATTTAAAATTAAATTAAAATGCAGAGCCCCCCGGACCGGTGGCCAGGACCCGGGCAGTATGAGTGCCAATGAAAATCAGCTTGCCTGCCACCTTCAGCACGCGAGCCATAGGTTGCCTACTCCTGCTGTACTCCAGCATTCAGCCCACCCTAACTCCTGTCCCCTTTCCCCTCCTATACATTTACCTTACTGGCTGTTGTCCCCCCTCTCTGGCTCCTGCAACTCCCTCCCTGCCAATTCTCACTCCTCTTCATTCCAGATGGTGGGGCAGCTTCCTTCTTGTGTCCTGGACATCAGCAGGGGGAGTATTGAGAGCACAATTGTGACAGTCTCCCAGCTCTCAGTCTGGTGCCCCGTGACAGGACAGACTTATAAGGACTTGGCTACACTTGAGAGTTACAGCACTGGTGGTGGCTTTACAGCGCTGTAACTCACTCCCCGTCCACACTGGCAAGGCACATACAGTGCTGTATCTCCCTGGCTACAGCGCTGCATGTACTCCACCTCGACGAGAGGAAGAAAGAGAATAGCGCTGGTGCTGCAGCACTGGGGTGCCAGTGTAAAAGGGAATAATCTTACTATGCTGTAACTGACCCCCGGAAGCTTCCCATAATGCTTTTAAGTAAAGATTACTGTCTTTGTTTTGTTGTGAACTCCGGGCTCCTGGAGGTGCTTATCTAAAAAAACAAACAAACAAAAAAACCACACAGCTCCTGTTTGCTGTGAATGAGCTCCCTTTGGAACGCCCACAGCTAGTGTTTGCTTGAAGAGAGGGGGCGTTCAGGAGGGAGGAGAGGGGTCCGTTTCGCGGAGGCTGCTTATCTGGTCTGTGAGGAAAAAAACAAAGAAGGCTATTTGCTTTCAGTGAGCGAGAGAGGGGTAGGGGAGGGGGTTGGAACTTGCAGCTGCTGACAGAGTGTTGGCTCCAAAATTCCACTCTCACTCTCTCCCCCATGCTCCCTGTCATACTCCACCCCTCCCCTTTTGAAAAGCACATTGCAGCCACTTGAACGCTGGGATAGCTGCCCATAATGTACCACTCCCAAAGCCGCTGTAGATGCTGCAAATGTGGCCACGACAGCGCGCTGGTAGCTGTCAATGTGGCCACACTGCAGTGCTTTCCCTACTCAGCTGTACGAAGACAAGTTTAACTCCCAGCGCTGTACAGCTGCAAGTGTAGCCATACCCTTAGTGCAGCTCTTAGTGCAGTGAGGAGCAATTGCAGATATAGTCCTGTTCAGCTCATAGAGCCCTGGAATAGAGCATCCTGGAGAGATGGAGCATGGCATGGGCTATACAGTCAGCACACAGGAGCTGGGAGGGGCTGAAGCATGCTCAGTTGGAAGTGTTATAGCATCTCAATCAGAAGGTTGTAAGAATTGTTTTAACAACATATTTTCCTCTAACCTTGTTCTTGGAACCATTTTAGGTGACACTTTCTAAAGAAACTCAGCCTGAGGCAGACACCTGGCATAGAAAATTTCAATCCAAACAGATAAAGTTATAAGCAACTGAAAACAGGATCTCTATAATGGGAAGTGTTGGACAACCTTAACTATAAGCAGTGCTACCAGTGCCACCTCTAATTATGAAGGCAGAAGCTAGAACTGAACCATGTTTTGATGCCAGAACCAAGTTTCAAATATTTTTTGTGGAGTTCCATTATTTTAAAGTGGTGCAGTCACTGTAGCAGACCTGTATGCTAGTACTGTACTCCTCTGGCTAGGGAATTACTGTATAGCATGGACTCAATTATCTATGAAGTCTTTTCCATATCTAACTTATAACCTTGGAATTTCTATGAATGTCACTTAAGTGAATGCAGATCACAGGGACATAAAATTTACAAGACTTTCTTAACTGAATTACTGTATGGCTTGTCCAATCACTGAAGTCAGGTAGAAATTTTTTTTTTCTGGACACTCAAAGTTCCCCCAATTACTCAGCTGCCTCTTACTTCAGCAGTTCCACTCCCCACTACTACCCCATCCTTCCCTGTACCTTCTGCTGCTTCCTTCTGCACAGAAGAAGTCGATAACAGATGACAAAAATGTATGTTAGATTGTAAGCTTTTGGGGGGCAAGGACTGTCTTTTTGTTCTGTGTGCATATAGTACAATGATGTCCTGGTCCATGAATGGGGCTCCTAGGCACTATGACAATACAACGCTCCTCAAAAACAAACAAACAACATTAATGAGGAAAAATTAAAGAAGTTGGGATTACATTCTTTGAAAGAGAGGAGACTAAAAATAATGGGCCAAATTAATTTATGATGGAAACCTATTTGAAGTCAATGGAATTATATGGAGGGATGAATCTAACCTAATGAAACTGTACTCACATAACACCTTTCATGTAAGCAGCTCAGAGCTCTTTCCAGACATTTAATTAGGGTTCAAAGTACCCCAGTAAGTTAATTACTATCACCCCATTTTACAGATGGGCAAACTGAGGATCAGGGAGGAGGGGCGATTTGCTCAGTGTCAGGAGCAGAATGAGACAAAATCCAATGGCCCTGGCTCCCTGGTCTGTGCTCTAACCACTAGGCACATTATCAGTAAGAGAAATAAAATTCATGAAAGGTTAGTATGTTGGTTTTTTTTAATGGTAAGAAATTTTAAAAAGTAGAAGACAAATGAGGTGATAGAGACTAAACAGAGCTCAGGCAGAACTACTTCATGTAAAATATAATAATCAGAGCTGGTCAAAAATGTTTTCCATTAAAAGCAATTTTCTGTTGAAAAATACAGTTCTCTCAAAGTGTTTTGCAGGAACATGTTAATTTTCATTAAATTTCTCATGGAAAAAAGTAGACAAACAATTTTGACTCTTTGTTTGGACAGTTATGTGTTTTGTTTTGATAAGGCAAAAACATCTTTAATTCATTTTGTTTTAAAACTTTTATACCAAATTAATTTTAATATGAAGTTTAAACAAAATAAATCAAAATGATAAAGGTGAAACAAAATGTTTTTACCTTATCAAAACAACACAATTCAGCATTAATAAAATGAAATGTTTCAATGGTCCCAAACTGATTTTTTTCAGAATTTTCATTTTGCAGGAATTTTCAAAATTGTGGCTGTTGAGTCCAATTCTGAACAAACTTTTTTTAAAAAAAAAATCAGAAATTCCAGTTTCTCATCATTTCTACTAACAGATATAAGAAGCAAGTTATCAGATGAGGCTATTGAGCCAAAGAGAACATGGCCCCACCTACACAGTGAAACCTACTGTTTCCTGAAACAGTTTGCAAAAAAATCAACTGATTTTGAAAAATGATGAGGCTGAGTTGACCCTGTTGAGATTTCAACCTCTGAGTTGAACCTATTGGAATTTCAACATAGCACAACCTTGATGCCTCAACCACAAAGCTCAGGGCTACTTCAAGCAAATCTGGGGCTCCCTGCATCACTATTCAGGTGAGCCCCCTTGCTGCAAGAGCTAAGCTTCAGTGTGCAATATTCTCCCCACTACCTGCCTCAAATTTCTATGGCATGCAGACTTTGAGTGGCGAGAGTCAGTTCCACTGCAGGCAGGATAGGTGATGCGACTAGGACTAGTTTGTGGACGAGCTGCTCTGTCACGACAGAGATCTTTGGAGACAATAACTTGAGTCCCCTGGCACACCAGATAGAGTGGCTATAGATTTTTGCTCAGACAGGGAGGAGAGAACCAGCCTGGGCCAAAATTGGCAGGGAGGAGTTGTATTCCTGATTCCCCAAGGGATTCAAATTATTGTCATCACTTAGGTCACTGTCCAAACCCCACAGCACAGAAGCAGTAAACATTACACTAGTATTTCTGGTCCCAGAGGTTCCTGGAGGATTTGAATTGACACTGCCTCAGCCAACCTTCCCAAGATTTGGTTCCTTACCCAGGGCTGGCTCCAGGGTTTTCGCCGCCCCAAGCAGTGAAAAGAAAGAAAGAAAAAAAAGCTGCGATCGCGATCTGCAGGAGCTCTGCCGCCGCCGCTTCAGTCTTCGGTGGCAATTCCGTGGCAGGTCCTTTGCTCTGAGAGGGAGTGAGGGACCCACCGCCGAATCGCTGCCGAAGACCTGGACGTGCCACCCCTCACCGTTGGCCTCCCCAAGGAGCTGCTTGCTGGGATGGTGCCTGGAACCGGCCCTGGTTGGGGCATATCTTAACAGCTGCAGGGTTCAGGCTGTGGGGGAGACATTTGCTGGTTTTCAGGAGGTGTACATTTAGCCACCCTGCATGTTCTGGAGGTGCGGAAGGCAGTGTTAGGCAACCCTTTACTCTGAGTTAATAAAACTTTTTTCCACAAATGTGCCCTATCATGCATCCCTGTGTGAAGTGACTGTAAGTAAAATAATCTTTGAGCATTATATCCGAGTGGCAGAAGAGCTGCCTTTGGAAACATTCCCCCCGAAGCAGCTGATGTCGCAAGGATTACTTCCTCTAGTTAGAGAGAAAGCAATAATTGGTGAGACAACCTCTTGTCAGAGTTCAGTGAATTTGATTTGAATTGAAACAGTGACTTTTTGACCGAAGCTTATAAGGTGATGGATAGGGAGTGAGGAAATCAGAGCATAGCTGGCAGCTATAGCATCTGCTAGAAAAAACAAATTTTGGTTGATAGCGGTGTTTAGAAAAGGGAATCTTCTAAAAACATGAGTAAAATCCTGCCCTAGGCTAGTGGGGATTAGGAGATGTCCATCTGTTTTTGTGATTATTTCTGTTTGTTTTTCACAGGGTTATGTTTGATTCTCTTGCAACATTCCTAGCCCAAACATGGGGATGAGTTTTCCCACACAACTGTGAGTATCCAGCATTAAATACACCATTGTTCACTCTTGTCTCCTTCCCATTCACACTTTTGAACTTTATTTTCCACATGTAAATGCCTCTATTTCAGATAATGTAAAGATGCACATACATGTGTGTCCACACACACCAATATACACACACACACATATAGACACACACACACACACACACAGAGCAGAGCACCCCCCCCCAATATATACAGTATACACACACATGCGGGGAGCAGGACACACAGACAGGGAACAGGACACACCAGTATATACACAACACACACACACGGGGAGCAGTGAGAGAATATGAGACCTCATGGTTGATGGGGGAACTGGAGAAACATAGAATGCTCAGGAGATTGTGGAAGTGTGGGGAGACATCAGAAGCCCAGAGTAGTTTTAAGAATTTTTATGTCACATTAATCAGGGTGAATCAGGGGAAAGAAGGGCTCAGAATGGCACTGAAGACAAGAGTCATGGAGGAGACTGGAGAGGTTGAGGGGACCAGAAAGGGCTGGAGAGCAGATTGGAAAGTGAGCAATGGAAACCAGGAAAAAAGTATAATGCTTCTTTGCACAGATGCAGCAGATTCCAGCCCAGGATCTCAGTAAGTTTCATCTCCATTTTGCAGATGAGGCAACTGAGGCATAGAGAAATTAAGTGTCTTTTCTAAGGTCCCACGTTCTGTGAGAGACCTAGAGACAGAATACTGGTCCATGCCTTTCTGAAATCATGTGCACAGAACTGAATAAATGTGGCCCGGGCTATCATATCAGAGCCTTGGGGTACGTCTACACTTACCTGCCGGTTCGACGCGGAGAGTTCGACTTTTTGGAGTTCGAACTATCGCGTCTGATCTAGATGCGATAGTTCGAACTCCGGAAGCGCCGCGGTCGACTCCGGTACTCCACCGCGGCAGAAGGAGTTGGCGGAGTCGACGGGGGAGCCGCGGAGTTCGACCCCGCCGCGTCTGGACGGGTGAGTTGTTCGAATTAGGGTACTTCGAATTCAGCTACACTATTCACGTAGCTGAATTTGCGTACCCTAATTCGAACCCCCTTCTTAGTGTAGACCAGGCCTTGGAGAGTAATGATTACCTCCTGGCTGCATGATGTGATGCCTTCTAGTTGTATGAAGCCCCAAATTGCATTGGCCTCTTTGCTGCCACACAATATTGCAAACTCATGTCTGATTTACTATCAACCACAAGTCTCTTTCAGCCTTATTGCTTTCCAGGTTTCCCCCCAATCCCAATCACTACACATGGGGCTTAAATTCAGCCAGAATTGTCCGGAGGAGAGCTCCAGTAAATATTTTCAAACCCATGGGAATGAAGCCCTGACCCCTTGCGTGCCCTGTGGGGCTGAAGTCCTGAGCCCCCTCACCCCACAGCTGAAGCCCAGAGCCCCAAATGGAGGACTCCAGGAAATACTGTATGAGAATTTAACCCCTGACTACACAGGTGCATTTCAGGTTATACTTTGCATTTTTTTTCAAGCTGAATCTAATTTTCTGCCTATATTGCTATTCTCGCTAGGCCTCTCTCCACTATCTCTTTGTCCTCCATGCATCCGATGAAGTGGTATTCACCCACGAAAGCTCATGCTCCAATACGTCTGTTAGTCTATAAGGTGCCACAGGACTCTTTGCTGCTTTTACAGATCCAGACTAACATGGCTACCCATCTGATCTTTGTCCTCAGCGTTCATAACACATCACAATTTCATATCACCTGAAGATGTCATTGAAGTGTCATTTAGACCCTCTTTCTGATCATTATTGTTAAACAGACCAAATACAGAGCTCTGCAGTATCTTATGAGGCACCTACGCTAATTCAGTACTTGCTCTTAATTATTACCATTTGCTTACTTCATTACCCTTCAACAAGTTTTCAGTCTAAATGACAGTGTTACTATTCAAGCCACTATCTTTCTGATATGGCTCTACTATTCCAAAATTCAAGTAGCCCATAATCACCAATTCCAAGTTCTGATGCTATTCTCGTACACTGTATCAGTTCTTACCAATTGATTTAAACAAATCCAGGAAGGTTTATCTTTATATTGGATTGTCTATTTTGTGTGTAATAAAGTTGTCCTCTATATTATTTTGGAATCATATTGACTGTGCATGTTTGATAGTACTTGTAAAAAGTTCCCTGCTCTCCTGTACACTGGTTTCAAATACTGTGTCAGTTGGTCTACGAATTTTTCATTCTCACTCTCCTCCAGTTCTCGGCCCTTATTCTTCTCTCACTCCAACCGGGGGCGGCTCCAGGCACCAGCGCACCAAGCGCGTGCCTGGGGCGGCATGCCACGGGGGGGCAGGCTGCTGGTTGCCATGAGGGCGGCAGTCAGGCAGCCTTCGGCGGCATGCCTGCGGGAGGTCCTCCGGTCCCGCAGTTTCAGCGGCAATTCGGCAGTGGTACCCGCTGAAGGGGTGGGACCGACGAACCTCCCACAGGCATGGCGCCGAATCCGCGTGACCAGCGGACCACCCGCAGGCATGCCGCCGAAAGCTGCCTGACTGCCCTGCTTGGGGCAGCAAAATACATAGAGCCGCCCCTGACTCCAGCTAGTGTAAATCAGGAGTAACTGCATCAAGATCTATAGAATTATACCCATGTGAAACTGGTATAAATGTGAGGAGAACTGGGCCCTTGGACTCTTGATTTTCATTCATTCTACCCCTAGCCAAAGAATTTCTCACCACACTTTTAACTCACATTTGCAGTAGGATAATTTCCCCCCACCCCTTCCTTCCTCCTATGGGATTGGCTATGATTTAGGCCATGTCTAAAGTATCACTTATGTTGGCAATACTTATGTCTTTCAGTGGTGTGAAAAAAAAATACCCCCAAGTGATATACGTTTCGCTGGCATAAGTGGTAGTGTGCATGGTGCTATGTCGGTGGAAGAACTCTCTCCATTGGCATACAGCGGCTACAAGAGCAATTTTACAGTGGTGCAGCTGCATTGGTACAGCTGTGCTGCTGTAAGTTTGCTAGGGTAGACATGGTCTTAGTTTTTATACTCTGAAAATCGCTTTGGTGGCTTGACCATTCACTTGCTGAACTGGGGTTGCAAGGAGAGGCATATGGGCAACTGGGCTGCATGCATGTGGTGGCATTCACAGTAGAGATTTGGAAAATGTGCATTTTCCATGTAAAAACTGGGGAAAAAGCTTAAGCCAAACACAACCTTTTATGTCAATAGGAGGACAATGATCAAGAGCCAGGGCCTGATACTTCTTGCATGCCACCAGTTTTACACTAGATTAACTCCACTGACTTCAATAGCATTGATCCTGACTTACAAAGCTTCTTTATTAATGTGAAATAGTCACACCCCAGCTTGCTGCATTCCCCCGAGAAAAGATAAGACTTGTCATATGCAATGTTTCATCCTGTCTTTTTTCATTACAAATATATTTCTAAAAGGAAACAAAAATATCAGTATACAATCCTCGATCTTACAAATTCCTTCTGCCCTGAAGAGGGAATTCCCTTGACTAACGCTGAGTTAGTGAGAAGAAAAGACATTCCCATCCTACAAGACAGGTGACATTAAAGGCTCAGCTCTTGCAAAATCAGCATCGATTGTTTTTGCAAGGAGTATGAATCTGAAAGTCAGAAAAATGTCAGACCATCTGTTCATTTCCAAGTTTAAACATGGCAGAAGTTCTTAGGACTTAGTGGGATAGAGAATTCTGAGGTCCCAATTCATCAAGTACACTTATCTTAAGTACATGAGTAGTCCCACTGAAGTCAATGGGACTGCTCATATGTTTAACATTTGGTACGTGCTATGGTGTCTTGTTGAACTGGAGTCCACAGGCCCACTGAAGTCAGCGGGTGTCCTTACATTTATTTTAATGTGTTTTGGATTGAGACCTAAGTGAAGGAATGAAATTCCATTTGTTACAAATAGGTCAATTGGTTTAACAATTTCTAGGGAGAGGACAGACAGGAAGAGGAATTCCTCTTGTTAAGTGTTTACTATTTGCAGTTAATCGGGGCGGGGGTGAAGGGGGGTGTTCCACTTTGTTTCTTTGAGATGAAGATCTATATGGATAATGGAAGTGTGATTGTGTTTCTGGAGTTACTACGGTAATACACATTTTATTGACTAGCAGCCTCATACATTTAGCCCATTAAGATCTTACAGCCTCATCTTGGTGGAAGCTCATATGCCTGCTTCTTTATGGACATTTCCCCTTAAAATAAGAAAAAAGAAAAAAAAAAAAGAATACACAGATCTGCATGAGGTTCAAAACTCACCAAGCATCCCTTAGATCAGTGGCTCTCAACCTTTCTAGACTACTGTTCAGGAGTCTGATTTGTCTTGCGTATCCTCAAGTTTCACCTCACTTAAAAACTACTTGCTTACAAAAATCAGACATAAAAATACAGAAGTGTCACAGCACACTATTACTGAACAATGCTTTCTTTCTCATTTTTACCATTAATTTAATCATTAAATAAATGGACTGGAATATAAATATTGTACTTAACATTTCAGTGTATAGTATATAGAATTGTCTAAACAAGTCACTATCTGTATGCAATTTTAGTTTGTACTGACTTTGCTAGTATTTTTTATGTCACCTGTTAAACTAGACAAATATCTAGATGAGCTGATGTACCCCCTGAAAGACCTCTAAGTACCCCCAGCGGTACACCTATCCCTGGTTGAGAATCACTACCTTAGATCAGTAACTGAAATGTTCTTTCACAGAGTTTGGGCCAAGTCCAATTCACTTACTTACCTGACTAGACCCATCAAAGTCAATGGGAATATTTGGGTGAGTAAAGCAAGTAACAGCTGATTTGCTATAAAGTGCATAACAGTGCACAAAAGTCATGCTGTATACTAGAGCTAGGCAACAGTTTTCACAGACTAGCTTTCCATCAGAAAATACAGTTTCATTGAAATCGAATGATTGAATGGGAATGTGTAGATTGACAATTTGTTTCAATTATATTTCTATAGACTTTGATAATAAAATCTTATTATAAATAAAATATATAAAGTCTAAACAAAATGAATCTTAATTATATTATGTTTTGACATGACCGAAATGAAACGATTCAATGTTTCTGATTTGAAATTTTTCTAAAATGTCCTTTCTGCAAGAAATTTCTTACTCTGGACTTCTCATCCAAACTGGAACAAAAACAAATGTCAAAATGTTGGATTCTGTCACAGAATAGAAATTCCTTTGGCTTTGACAAGTTCCACGGTGCACTGAGCCTGGATCTACTTTAAAAAAAAAAAGTTGCCTGTAAAGTGACTGACATTTACTAATCCTGACTTCTGCATCAGAATATCCATTTTAGGTTATACTGATGATGATCTATCCCTTTGAAGAATAAGAATATTAGCCACTATACAGATATTAATCTCCACAACAACTCTCTCAGGTAGGTAAGTGTTATTATCCCTATTTTGCAGAAGGAAAATATAGATAGTGAGATCAAAGTGACTTGCCAAAGACCACATAGGAAGTCGGTGGGTACATCTACATAGCAAAAAAAACACCCACCCAAAACAAAACAAAAACACCCCCACAGCAGTGAGTCTCAGAGCCTGGAACAACTGACTTAGGTTTGTGGGGCTTACCCTGTGGAGTTAGAAATTGCAGTCTAGATATTCAGGCTTGGGCTGCAGCCTGGGCTTCCAGACCCTCCCCCACCTTACAGGGTTTCAAAGCCCAGGCTTCAGCCTGAGCCCCAATGTCTACAGTGCTCTGTGAGCCCAACTAGCCTCAGTCAGTTGACCTGGGCTCTGAGACTCACTGCTGAGAGTGAGTTTGGTTTTTTGCTGTGTAGATGTACCCTGTGACAGAGTGCAGGGGTTGAACAGGTGAGCCTACACTCTGATCACTCAGGTATTAATGAGTTCCTCTTGAGAAAGCTGATGGGGTAATCAGGCTGGATGGGATAAGGAGCCAATTAGCCCATCAGCCCAAGGGAGGAAGGAAGTGCCAAGAGGAGAGAGGGGACCAGGGCTAGTTGAGCTCAGTTAGATGGAGGCCTCGGGGACGAGAGACCTCTTTCCCTTGGGTCCTGGGGAGAGGGCCAAAAGGCACAGTGATGCTGTAAACAGACTATTGCAGGAGGATTGTTGTGGAAATTGTGAAGGGAACTTAAAATAAAAGGGTTTGGTGAAGGCCCAACCACTGGAACCTGTGAAATTTCTGTGGGGAAGAAGGTGGGAGAATAACCACACTCTGCTACATACTCTTTATGAGACCTTGTATTTAAACCAAGGTGCTCCTGACTCAGAGTTCCATGCTCTTTACTTTACTCCTGTCTAAAAAAAAAAAAATTGAGAAATCTCCAGCACAAATATGCCCTGGTAAAAAAGTTTCCCCACTGCTTGTAAACTGGAAGGGTTTAACATGAGGTTTTAATTGTTTTTTTTTTACTTTTTCCTAAGCTACATTTGGTCTCTCTTTCTGTACTGGGATTTTTGTAGCTATGCCAGTGCCAAATGTGCAGCTGCAGTTTGGCAGAAGTTACCAGGTCAAGTCACACCAGTGCAGAGCATCTACATTTGGGGTTTACACTGGTTTAACTACTAATCTAGACAAGCCCTTGGCTTTCTTCATACCTTACAGCACCATTGGGGGAGCCTCGGAAAGGGAGAGAAAGCGGTTATAGCCATTTGCTTATTCACTGCCCCGGCCCCCTTGCCTGCAGGATCAGATAAACCTGTCAGATACTTTACAGCTAATAGTCCCTCATGATTAGAAGTATATAGCAACTTCCATCATTTCAAAATGAGTGGTGCTGGTGGGGAAACAATACCCATGATGAGAAGCTGTGTTTGCAATCTGACATACAATATCAGGAGATTATAATAAATCCCTCTACATGTTAATTTTGACAAGCTTTGAGCCATTTGCTTCTTGTCTGATCCTGTGGAGGGTCAGCCTAATGCGTTGCGTCTAGCACCAGCTGTGGTGGTGACCAGCTGTAGGGTCATAAGTAATTTAATACATCACAGAATAACAAGCGGGGATGTTGTTAAAGGAATAGAATGAGAGACGGACCCGGGTCAGAACACTGAGTCTGAACCTCTTTGAACGTGGCAGCCCAAACCCATCTCTACGAGATGTACCCACAGCATCCTCTGAAAGATACTGGATTGACTCCAATTAATCCATCTTCCTGCCCTCAGATACAAATGATTTACTTATTAAAAGGCATCTGATCAAATTCTCTCCTGGTATAAATGGATGCAGCATCACAGAAGTTAATGGAGTTGAGCCTGTTTATGCCCGTGGTGAACTTGGCTCATTGTGTTTAACAATCTATTGTGCCTGAAAGTAGGTTTATGGACAACTGCCCTTCTTCCACTGGGATTAGCAGCAGCACTTGTGCTGGAATTGTTGCAGCTCTGGTTCCAGTGCTTGAAATATGAACTCTGTGGTATCCATTGACATATACAGCCTCTTAAATGAGGGTTGGACTGAATAGCTAAAAAAGTGACATAAATAGTTCCCTCCCTAGAATGTAAAAAACAAGCCACTGCCAATGGAATTATAGGGAAGTACTTATCCTTATTTTTGGAGACTATAGGAGTTGTAGGTGAGTATTTATCCCTGAATTTTGGGATGATGGTATATTGGCATTTGTGGCTCACCCAGGCCAAAATTTTGACCAACTGCCTGTCCCTAAGTATTCATTAGGCCGACGCCTGAGGAAGGAAGGGAGTGAGGGCGCAGTCTCCATCTTGAAGTGTTCCCACAGATAGAAGGGGACAAAGAACTACAGCGAGGCACATCAGTGACTTAGAATGAAATTGTGGGGGAAGAGGAAGGAAAACCAGGAAGTGCAAAGTTGACATTTACTTAAATGGTTAATTAGACTTTTCTGAACCCGAAAAAAAAATCCAGGTTGATTTTGGATTTAAGGACTGGGGTGGTCTTTGTTCTAACTGGACTGGTTCACACCTTTCCTAGCTCAAATCTGACAATTGTCACACATGGCAGAAACTGTTACATTTTCTATTGTCCTGCCCTAATCCTTTGAGCTCTGGCATGAGCAGGCAAAGAGCATCTTTCAAGTCTTCCTCAGAGTCATTGGAGCCCTCTTGCCTTTGTGCTGTCTGCAGCCACTTTAGTGAGAGGAGGAATGACATAACACAGGCCATTCCTTCCCCCAGGCAATTGCCATTCCCAACCATTCCCCTTCAAACATTTCCACTCCCTTCTGTGCAAATGAATATTTCTTCAAAGAATTTGTTTCCCCAGCCAGGAAGAAGCAATCTCCCACTGCAGAGATCAGAATTCTTGCCACTTCACAGATTCTACTTAAGCAAAAGATGAAGGTTAACACCAACTCCTTTGTGAGCCGCATGTCTACCTAAGAGACATTATAGGGCACTAAAGTTGCAAATCCCCCCACATAGGGCACTACTATATATTTTGATCTCACTAGGCACACAAGACCCTTTAATGCTTGTCGTGTGTCTAAGCACTGACATGAGGGTAGAGTTTTGTCCATCTCTACCACAAAACAGATGCAGTTGCGGTCTTCTTTGTTACCAAGAAGAACATCATCTCCCACCGCAGAGCCCAGAATTGCCACACTAGATCTAGAGTTTGAAACGTTAGCTAGCAACTAGCCTGCTGGATGTTTTTAATGCTGGTATAACTTCAGTGATGTACCAGCTGCTGTGTTTAAGGGCAAACACAGGCACAAATTGCAAAAAGCTATGCGTCTGTTTGCCTGAAGAAATAGTTAATCTAGTCACACAATGGGGTGTTTTAAATGAGAGAGAGACACATGGCTCTGCTGATCTGCAAGTACATTCTTGTGTAAATCCTGTAAAGTTCTTCCTAGAGCAAACTTGAACAGGCTGGGCCTGTTCTACACATCCATATGTGTGATAATACCCCTATTCTGTTCAAGACTTTTCCTGGCTAGAAGTCAGTATAAGCCACCCTTCCCAGAACACCAAATAGTGGCAATAGAAGCTCTTTCTAGTTTTTTATATTCCCTATACATTATTGATGCTACTGTAACTGCCTTATTTCTTACCATACAAGACAGACACGAAGCAGCATCTGCTATTTGGCTTCCCTGCAGCAAAGATTTTGTATCAGACTTTGTCCCCCTGAACATCCATCAGGGGGTTGTCCAGAGAGAAATATTTAATTGGCCAGGATGTAATTAGAGTGCACAGGCCCTGCTCCCTACTAGTATCCCTGTAGACCGGGAGAGGAAAGATGAGGTTGGGACCCTGCTCTGTCCAGCGCTTTCCACACCACCTAGACACAGAGTGAGGAGTGCTCTTCACTGTCTCCCAGGCTGGCTGACTACTCCAGCCAAGTGTGTGCACCGTGGGAGCCCCAGGAAGGTTTCTGGCTAAGTCAGGCACAGATCCTTCTGGGGACCATGGTACAGCTACAGTAGACCCTTGTGTGCACCCTTCCAACAGCCCTCAGGAAACAGCAGAAGCTTGCCTTTGTGGGAAGGTTGATTGTGACTGTGAGAGGTTTAAGGCCACTGGAGGCCCCATGGGAAATAGGCCACCTCCATTTGAAATGCCAAAGTTGTACTCCCTCTATCAGAAGAGCATTCTCTAACCTGGGGAAGATGGTCTGTGGATAGGTTACTGGCCTGGGATTGGGAAAATTGGAGTTCTCTTCCTACCTCTGCCACAGACTAATGATTTCCCAAGGTCACACACATCTCTCTAGGAGAGACGTTGGCTATCTCTGCACTAAAGACCTTACAGCAACACAGCTGTACTGCAGCTGTGCCACTGTAAGGTCTCCTGTGTAGCGCTTTGCCAATGCAAGAGAGCTCTCCCACCAGCATAATGAAACCACCCCAACGAGCAGCGATAGTACCCCTGACTGACAAAAGTGCTAGTGTAGTCATAGCCTGTGAGCCCTTGACACAAGGCAATACTCATGTGGCAAATCATCCAGCAAAGCTTGTACTCTGGAAGCCCATCTCTGGTGGATGGGTGAAAAGAGAGGGTTAGGCTCTTTGCTTCCTTATGCAGCCCACCCTTTTGGGGATCATCTCTCTGGAGAAGGGCTGCCAGTTCCAGTGTGGAATCTCCCAGGATGGCATTGAGATGCAGAGATCAATACACTGAGATGCAGGTTGGGTATTATATATGTGGCCACCAAGGTTTGTAGTTACCTGTCTCCTAATTTCTTTTTGCTAGTCCATCTCTACCATAAATATAAATAACAATAGCTTTGCTATTATAGAGTGGAGCCAATAATAACCGTTATGTTTATAATCCTCTCTTTAGTTTCATTTTGAGCAGAAAGAGGAGCGAATCCAGTTCTGTCTTGCTGAGGCACATCAGGCAGTCTGCCTAAAAATAAATCCTCTTGATTAGATTACAAGTTATTTGTTTAAACGTGCCCCACCCCCAGCAGTTTATGAAACAAGGTTTGAATTAATGGCAGTCACATAACAATGGTCAAAAAGATAAAAAGCCTATTTCTGATGATGGATTTAACTAAAAATCCAGGGGGAGTCAAAATCTGTAGCTGATGTCAGGCACGAGTTCAAGTCAGCAGGGTCTGTTTTGAGAAGGCAATTCCGTTCCTCCGTGCAGAACTATCATTTTAGTTCAGAAACAGGCAACATATCATAGTGAGGGGGAAACGACAGTCAGGTGTGCAAAGACCCTGTTCCTGCTCCCACAGAAGTCAATGGACCACAGGATTAACCCCCAAAACTCTATTAGCTGAGGCCCGAGTAGTTTTTCCCCTCCCTTCATCAAGTTCAGAGTAATAACCTCTTCTCCTGAGGTAACCACAAAAAGCTGATGGACTGTTTTACTTGGAACAAATGTGTAAAGACTGGCAGAAAGAAAAAGGAAGATTAAAAGGAAACAAAGTTAGAGAGAGAAAAAAAAGAAAAGAAGCAAAAAAAGCAGTTAATTAGTTGGTCTACCCAAGTCCATTCTGCAGAAAACACCTTTATCCAGTGCTTAATGTAGTCTGAAAAAACGAGGGGGTGGGAGAGTCTGAGCTTTGGTAAGATCCTGCTTAATTTTTTGGTGGGAGGAGAGGGTGGGATCTGAGTGTGTGACCCATGCCATAGCCCCCCCACCCCATACACCCTTTAAGCTCTGCCTTTACCATATTTCCCTTGAATGTGGGACCCAAGCTCAGAACCGCACCGCAGCACTGGAGGTGCTCCCCATACTCTCAGTTTGAGCACTGATTGCAGTGGCTCATGCTTTCCAGAACTGCAAAGCTCTGGAACGCTTGAACCACTGACTTTAGAAATGTTCCTTCCTGAACAAAAGAAACAGGGGGCAAGACATCAAAAGCTGGTTGTTGATACAGGTTAAACACATTTGCTTGATCTCCTGCTGGGAGTACAAAACCTGTATTTCTGCACACAAAGGAGCATTGGCACCACGAAAATGGAGACTGGGGCACAAACACTGGCTGTCCACATGCAAAGGGTGCATATGCACTTTTTTTTGGAGCATAACACAAACATTGGTCTTTGAAAATTTTGCCCTACGTTTTGATTTATTTATTGAGTTTGTATTTAAAAAAAAGTGTTTGTTAATCCTCTTTTATGTGGTCCAGAGTGACACCCAGTGGTACAATATCATGCTGCAGCTTGACTGGGAATAGCTAAGCAGTCATGTCTACACAGCAAAGGAAAACTCATGGTGTGGAGTCTCAGGGCATGTCTATACTCCAGTAAGACACCTCCGTCAGGCTTGTGTCCGCTAACTTGGGCTCACGGGGCTATAAAACTGCAGTGAAGATGTTTGGGGTTGCGCTGGAGCCCGGGCTCTCAGACCCCATGACAGGGGAGGTTCCCAGAGCCTGGGCTCCAGCCCAAGCCTGAATGGCAACATTATTTATTGCTCCACAGCCCAAGCCCCAGTCAGCTGATACAGGCCAGCCCTGGGTGTTTTATTGCAGTGTAGACATACCCTCAGAGCCTCAACTGACTCAGGCTTGGGCTGCAGGACTAAAAATGTCCAGAGATGTTCCTGGTTCCACTGTAGCCCAGGCTCCAAGACCCTCTGCTCTCACTGGGTTTAAGACCCTGAGCTCCACCCTGAGTGGGAATGTCTACACTGCTATTTTTAGCCCTGCAGCCCATGCCCCATGAGCCTGAGTCAATTTACCTGGACTCTGGAACTTGGCAGTGAGCATTTTTCTTTGCAGTGTAGACATACTCAGAGACTACAGTTACCAGCATTCACCAAGTGACATGAGCCAGAGTAATATAAACAGCAGATTAAAGCAAAATGATACACTGGGCTAGATCTTCACCTGGTGTAAATTGGCATAATTTCATTGAAGTCAAAGCTGTGTAGGGAGCGAGTAACAAAAGGAGACAGTATGGCACACCTAGCAAGCAGCAAACCAATACAAGGCAAAGAGCATAATAAAAAGGGCCCAATTCTGCTCTTGGTGACACTTATGCTAAATTGTTAAGTAAATGGACCATATTAGACAACAATGTGCTCTATATGGAGCTACATCTTAAACCCATATTGCACACATAACACCATGAACATTGGAAAGTCAAGCACCCAAAGATTAGGAAATGCTAGAATTAAGGTTGCCTGTTTAACCTTATGATACAGTCTTTAATTACATGATAATGTACTGTTTTTTCCACAGGACCCTGCCTGAGAGGTGATGCATATTTCTAACAGAGCTGTCCCACAGGAAATTCTAACATTTTAAAATTTCTTTTTGTCCTGAATAGAAATGAAAAAAAAAGTCAAAATCCTGAAATATTTTGGAGAACAAAATGTTCCAAAAAACATTGATATGTTTTGTATCAGTGCTGAAGCGTTGTAATGTAAATATTAATATTGTATCTATATATTATTATAAAACATAATATAAAAGTCAAAATGAAACAATAGTCAAAACTAAGCAAATAATCAGAAGGAAACACTACATTTTGAATCATTTCAAAACTTTTCAGATTAAAATTGCATCAAAATTGACATTTCCACAAAAAACATAGATTTTGACAAAACAATTTCCAACAAAATCCATTCCACCAATATTTTGACCAGCTCTACTTTACAGTAACATAATTTTTAGGGATGCAGATTATAGATTAACAGGGTGGCTAGATCTCTTAATACATCTGTATGTGCCCTGACATCTCTGAACTAATGAAGGAAATTCTGCATTGTTAAAAATACCATTGGAACAAAGATACAGTTACAGAACAGCAGAGGAAGGAAAGAAATAGGAGGCATAGGATGGGGAAAAAAACCCAACAACAACAACAGGTTTTCAGGTAAGATTTGAAGTGTTCAGATCTGGAGGTATATGCAGTATGGGCTCAAATCTACAAACACTTAAGGCATGTGAGTACCTGTATTCACAATGGGCCATATCCTCAGGTGTGCTGGAACAGCCCATGTTGCACCTGGGAGAAGGGGTGGCCTTCTGTCTCCTTTCTACACATTCCACTACATACAATATGATAGCTGGGAGCCAGTTTGGTCCCCAGTGCAGGGCAAGTCATCCCTAGGGCTTCTCTAATGTGCACTGGCAGTAACCACAGCCATTCTGCTGGCCCACAATTGCTGGAGCACAGTGTGTTTTAGCCATGTTCTTTTCTGTACATGAGAAATTCTGGTCTTGTCTACCATTATTCTTAGAAGACTCTATGGCTGATTGAAAAACTAGCATGCTTATGACATCAGGGAAACCATATAAGTGAAACCTGAGTAACAGATGGGAAGTAATTTTCTTACTCTTAAATTCTTCTTGTTAAAACCTATTCAAGTTAAACAGTTGGGAGAAAAGCTCTCTTTGTTAAAGATTCAGCACTCTCAACCCTTTCACAGGGATTGAGAAAACGCTCACTCAACTTTTCGGAATCATCTAAAAAGTCCTCTAGCAAAAACAGAGAAGGTGAAACATGACATTCCTATATTACTAAGACTAAAAAAAGACTAAATCAGCAAAAATTGCCTCCCAGTTTTTAAATTTGTGCTCTGCAGGTCACCTTTAACACTTTTCTTTCTGTAAGGGTGTCTAGAATGAAATTTAGAAGTGACTTAAAAACTGGAGCTGTATTTTTTTAAAATAAAGTTAATTGCCACTAGGGCCACCAGATATTCACTGTCTTGGAAGATGACTGGGTTGGTAAATGTAGAAACATAATCAACGTCTGGTAGCCTCAAGCTGCAGTCTTTGCTGTTTTTTTTTCTTTTGTGTATTGATTGCCCTCAGAAGGGGCTTTATGGTACACATCTCAAGCCTGAAGGCATGAGCCTTTGTGTTGTTAAGTTTTTGGCAGCCAGCAGCTGGATGCCCATATTTTAAACACATTTGTCCTGTCTTCAGGTCTACAGAATGCATTTTAATTATATATAGTTTCACATCAGCCCCAGGATGTTGCCTGCTAATGCAGTGGCAACTCTGTAGCTGCCTGTGTAGCAAGACAAAGGCTGTTGTATTTTCAACATGTTTATGCCTCTCAAAGACCTTTTCATCTCAGAGAAGAACTGTGCAGTGTTTGGGATAATACATCATTAGAAATAAGGTGCAATGTTCTAACAGTGAGGGCACTTAAGCATTTGAACAACTTATCAAGGGTTGTTGTGGATTCTCTGTCACTGGACATTTTTAAATCAAGATTGGATGTTTTTCTAAAAAAAAAAAAGTGATCTAGTTCAAACAGGAACTAATTCAGGGAAGTTCTATGGCCTATGGTGTTGTGTTTGAGAGCTGAATCTGAGGCATTCCCCCTTTTCCCTAGATCCCAAAGAAGCTCCTCCACACATAAGCTCTGCAAAAATACAGATTAGTAGGTGGGCTGATGACATGGCGAGGCGTGGCCTGTTCTTTGTCATATGCTCTATTTCACACAACTGCAGGGCAAAATTGTTCAAGGTGCTTCTAAATGAGTCCACCGTAGCTTGTCCAGGTTCCTTCTATGCACTGTGGCCCATTCCCAGCCTGAAGGGGGTTCTGAAATGGCAGCAGAGAGATCCTGGCAGTCTGGACCCTGCAGGCCCTACCAAGGGGCTGCAGGGATCTGTGGAAGCCTGTAGGTAGTATGGACACGCAGGGCCTCAGCTCATATGGCCATTGCCTCCAGCAGGTCCCTTCCAATGAAAAATGCAGATTAAGAGGATGAACCCTGACCTCTTCTGTGGTGTGGGGAAATCTTACCAGCTCCTACAGAAAAATGAGCAGGAAACTCTACATTTCTTCTCCCTCATGTGAGACGAACCTGCCTATATGAGGTATAGAACCTTCATTCCTATTTTTTCCCCCCATTCAGTTTAGAATCCTCATTTCTTTTTTTCCTTCCTCTATGGGAGACACTATTCTACATATGGGTGAATCAAACAAAAGGAGCCTGATTCTCTTTCTGATAAAGACTTCTTATTGTAACTTATACTGAGTGATCTAGGAGCTATTGATCACTGTAGAACAAGCAGCAAAGAGTCCTGTGGTACCTTATAGACTAACAGACGTATTGGAGCAGGACAAAGTGGGTATTCACCCACGAAAGCTCATGCTCCAATACATCTGTTAGTCTATAAGGTGCCACAGGACTCTTTGCTGCTTTTACAGATCCAGACTAACATGGCTACCCCTCTGATACTCTAGAACAAGCAGCTGTCTCCTAGGCTATGGCAATCTTCCTCCCATTAAAGTTAAGGAAAGACACTAATTTCAGTGAAAACATGACCAGAGGCTGAATCAGCATAATAGACTTCTCTCAGTCCCACAGAAACACAAACATAGTTTTGCAAAGTTCAGAAATGTTAACGTTCATTATTTGGGGGAAAAGAAGATGGCATAAGAACGGCCATAATGGGTCAGACCAAAGGTCCATCTAGCCCAGTATACTGTCTTCCAACAGTGGCCAATGCCAAGTGCCCCAGAGGAAATGAACAGAACAGGTAATCATCAAGTGATCCATCCCATCGCCCATTCCCAGCTTCTGGCAAACATGATTGGTACTGGTCCCATATCTATCAATTCAGTATTCCCACCCAATTCACTTCTATCTGCTAAAGAGTACAAATTATGAAGTGCCTTTCAAACATTACATTGCCATCAAGTCCTTCAGAATGTTGTCCAGAATGTTTTCCACAGCTGTAGAGTCCCAGAACATTAGAATTTTCTCACTTAACATCACTTTCAGTTTCGTTGAAAACACTATTGTTGTCCTAATTCATAGATTTTAAGGCCAGAAATCTGACCTGTGTATCACAGCCTGTTATGATTTGGCCCAATACAAATTATTGGGCTTAATACAGGAATAATTGAGTGAAATATATCTTCCAGAAAAGCATCCAGTGTTCATCTGAAAAAAAAAAATCATGAGATGGAGAATTCACAACTGCCCCACTGGTAGCTTGTTCCAAAGGTTAATGCATCTCACTATCAAAAAAAATTATGCTTTATTTCTAATTTGAATTTGTCTGACTTCAACTTCTAGCCATTAGTTCTTGTTGCACCTTTCTCCACTAGATTAGAGAGCACTTTAGTACCTGGTATTTCTCCCCATGAAGGTAATTATACACTGTAATTAAGTCACCTCTTAGCCCTGGTATGCACTATGAACTTACGTTGGTATAACTGCATTACTCAGGGGTGTGGAAAATCCACACCCCTGAGCAATGCAGTTATAATGACCAAACTTTGGTGTAAACAGCACAATGCTGGTGGGAGGGCTTATCCTGTCAACATAGCTACCACCTCTCAGGGAGGTGGAGTACTTATGCCAATGGGAGAAGCTGTCCCATCAGCATAGGTAATGTCTTCACTAAGCACAACAGTGGCACAGCGCTGTAAGTGTAGACAAAGTCTTAATCTTCTTTTTGATAAACTACGTGGATTATGCTCCCTAAGTTTCTCACTAGAAGGCTGTTTCTCTAGTTCTCAAAAAACTTTTTGACACTCTTTTCTGCACTTTCTCCAATTATTTCAACATCTTTTATAAAACGTGGCCAGCAGAACTGGACACAGCATTCCAGTACTGGTGTCACCAATGCCACACCTAGGTAAAATAACTCCTACTCATCACTCCCCTCTTGATACATCCAAGGATTGCATTAACCCTTTTTTGCCATAGCATTGCCATGGGAGCTCTTATTCAGTTGCTTTTCAATTATAACCCTTAAATGAGCTTAAAAGTCACTGTTTTCCAGGATACAGTCTCCCAGTCTGTAGGTATGGCCCTTGTCATAAACAGATAGTTAAGGGTTAAGGTCTCTTTTCTCTGGAAAGGGTTAACATGTAGTACCTGGTGACCACCTGACCAGAGGACCAATCAGAGATAAGATTTTTTCAAATCTCTGTGGAGGGAAGCCTTTGTCTGTGTGAGAACTCTTTTTGGATCTAAGAGGACAGTCATGTCTCCAAGTTCTCCTGGAGTAGTTTCTACTATGTAATAGTGAGTATTAATTAGAAAGGCGAATTAGTCTTATGATTTGATTTCTATATTTGCAATTGTGTGTTTGCTAAAGGAAATGCTTTATTCCTGTTTGCTGATATTGCTTTTACTGAGAAAATGGGGAGAGGGGATTCTCTCCAGAGATTGATAAGGTTATACCCTATGAGTGTCCAGCTTGCTGTATTTTCTTTTTGTTCTCTTAATAAATTCTTTTCTTTTCTTTGGACTTGGTTAATTCCTTCTTCTGTGGAAATTCAGGGGAAGGTGAGGGGGGAAGAGACAGTCCTCCTGGGTTTGATTCAAGCAGTTTGAATCAGGTATCTTTTTCCAGGACTAGGGAAGGGGAGGGGGGAAGTGAGTCCCTCTTTGTGTTGAGTCAAGGATTTGACTTGGTGTATATCTCCCCAAAGTGGCTAGGAGAGAGAGAGAGAGGGGAAGTGGGCTGCTTCCCTGTGTGTGGGAGATTCAAGGAGTTTGAATCAAGGTATCTCTCTCTCCTAGGAAAAGGGAGGGGGGAGGAAGCAGGGGGAATGGTTTGTCTTTCTAGATATATGATATTGCATTTGGCTGTATCCTAATTTGAATTGGATGGGCCCAGCTTACCAAGTGATCCAAATTGCTCAGTACAACTGGCCTGTCATCATCATTCCCCACTCCACCAATCAACAAATTTTATCAGAAGTGATTTTATAGTTACTCCTAGATCATTGATTTGATGAAAAATATTGAATAGCGTTGGACCTAGAACCAATCCCCGCAGAACCACATTAGAAAGACCGCCCCCCCATTTGGTGATCATTCCCTACTGAAAAAAACAGTTTGAGATCTGTCATCTTGTTCTTAAACCATTTAAATTACCAAGTCTATAAAAGCTTTCTTGGTGATGGTAATTTCCTTCCATCTCACCTGTACGGTTGGGCTAACATCTAGACACTGGGGAAGATCTTGTTGCCCTCATATGTCATGTCTGACTGCATGTGCTGCTTTAAGTAAACAACCATCAGAATTGTACTTGCAGATTTCTCCTATTTCCATAGCTTCTGTATTAAGATCCTGAATTATCAGTGTGGATAGGATAATTTTTAATATTCAGATTATACATTGAGGGAATCATGTTGCCCATATAAACTAGTTAATCCAGATTTCCTGTATTGTCTTATTAAATGTCAAATTTGAGAGTACGTCTTATCTGATCTTCCAAATTTTCAGAGTGACATGATTGCTGATAGAACAAATGTAATGAGTGAAGCTTTCTTACCTACTTGCCCTCTGTTATTTTAATCCCCAGTTTTCATAATCCATGTTTGCTTTTCATAGCTATTGATTTTTAGAAATCTCCCTAAGGATGGGCACAGTGCTGATACTGAATGTCCATGGGCAAACAGAAAAAAAGAAGTGTTATTCTTTCAGCTTTGAACCTCACTCTTCAGGACAGCACTTGAGCACAACTTTAAGCATATTCTTAAATCCAACTGACTTCAATGGGATTTAAGTATATGCTTACATTTTTTGCTGAATATCAGCCAATATCACAGACACTCCTCAGGCTGATATACTAGTTCCAGTACACCCCTCAAACTAGGATAGTTTTGGATACAGACAGTTGTAGTCTAGGGATTGGGACAATGTCCCTGTATTCCTTATTCTTCTCATGATTACAGCAGCATTGCCAATACCAAGAGTTCAAAAATCCAAGTCAGACCCCCCAAAATAATGAGATTGACCTAAAAATAAATCACAAGTATCTTTAAAGAGATGAAATCATGTGTTTTAGTCTGTCTTCAGATTTTTAAACTCTCTCTGCCTGCTCCCAATGTGTGTGCGATGATCACAGTATTGCCAATTCTCATACTTATTGCAAGAGAGAAGATTCTGGCCCCTGCTGTAGGCGTTCTCACAATAATGCAGGTCCCGTGCTCTCTTTCTCACCCTCCCAGGCCATGGCAGCCACCTGTTCCCACAGATGCTAAAGTCTGCACAGCTCCATGCATGACATTTCTCACCAGTGTGACAAAGTCATTAATCTCCCCTATACAGACTCCTGCCAATGCTTGGGGGAGGAGGGGATCATGTGAGGAACTTTGGAGACTCCCTCACTGACAGGGGACCTCACACATGGAGCTGCATAAAACATTATGCTCCCCCACCAAAAGTCAGTTGCTACTGCTACTACTTGCCCCACAGAAGTCAATTAGTGCCGCTCACCTTTTTGTGGGCCTGGCTACTGCCCCTGATCCAGCTGCTCTCCTGCAGGAAGCCCTCAGGCCTTGGGAAAGCCTTCCCCCCGCCTGCCCAATTTCAGGGTGTTACTCCAACCCAGATATGAGCTGCCCCCAGAGGGATCCCCAGCCCACTGAGAAGTGAGCTGGGAAAGCCCCCTCTGCCTTTAGAAGGTTGGGGCCTAGAGCTCAGCTGGCTAAGTGTGGGAGCCAGCTGTTCCAGACCAGACCAGCAGGTGCAGGAAGAGAGCATCTCTGGATGATAGTGGCTCTGTTTTGCCCCTGAAGAAAGAGGATGGAGGTGCAGGCTAGTCAGTTACCCCCAGAAGCTTGCAGGGTGGGGAATCAAGACCATCAGGCTCTGCTATGCAGACTCCAAGGATACGTGGGAGCAGTTTGGGGGATGGGACAATAGGGAGTTGGTGGGATTTGTATAAAAACGTCAAATACTCTTAAGAAACGAGTTAAAAATACCTACACAACTATTTATGGGAACCCTTTGGCAAGGTGAAATATTGCTGCCGGATGGCTGGCATTCAGAACCCAGGCTCTGGGGGTTTGGAGGAACAAATGGCAGCAGGGGTTGAGGAGTGGGGAGGGCTCAGGGCAGCAGGTACCTGCTGAGGAGCCTAGCATGAGGCTGGGGAGCAGGTACCTGCCAGGGCTGAGGAGTGGTGATGGCTGGGATGGGAGAGGATGACTTGGGAGAGCAGAAGCTTTGGGAAGAGGAAGTAAATGGGGCTTGAGGCAAAGGAGGAAGGGGATGGGAGCAGGTACTGACTGGGAGCAGTGAGCCAGGAGAGATCAGGACAGAGGGAGGGAAAGCAGGCGCCAGAGTACGGTAGGCTGGTTGGGGGCAAGGAACCATGCAGCAGGTACACCTGGGGTGCCCCCAGAAATTTTTCACCTAGCACACACAACTGAACCCCTCATTTCGGGGGGGGGGGCAGTGTCAGTGGCAGAGCTACCAGACCAAGCTTCATTGAGTGGTGCTGTGACCTCATGCATGGGGTTGCAGCACCAGTCAGTTTGGGAGCACTGGTGACAAACTGCCCTTTTTACTCTGCCCTCCAGGCAGCCCAGCCTCTGCGAGTTGTGTGCACTGTGTGGAACATGGGTACAGCTGTGGGGGCCACCACAGGTACCTGCTGGGGACAGGGAGCAATGAGAGTTGAGATGGTGGGGGAGGGGAATGTGGGGCTAAGGTGGGCAGGGGACAGTGCGGGGAAGGAGGAAAGGGATCAAGGAAGTAGGCGGCTGCTGGGAACAGCTTCAGCAGGGGGCAAAATCATGTGACTGGCCATAAATCTGCAAGAGTTGTCAACACTGTTAATGCTTACAGGTTAAAATTTTCTCCATAGCTGTGCAGGAGGAGTCAGTCAGGAAACCTCTTCAAAGCAGTCTGTGTCTATCTGCTCAGACTTCCACAGCCAGAGAGAGGCAAAATGACTACTGCCAGGAAGAAATTCATTGAGAGGTTGGATCAGGCCATGGCTACTGCTGAAAAGATGGTCCCAGAGGACCTGCTGTGCTCCTATAAGGGGGTTTTGTACCCTGTTATCGATTGCAGTGCAGAAACTTTCAAAGCTCTTGAGTCCTTTGAAGCCAGGAGTGATGATGTGTTATTAGTGGGATACCCTAAAACAGGTAAATATATTGTTTTCTTTGCTTCAAATGAAAATAGTTTTAGGTCATTAACATTATTAATATAGACATGTAATTTAAAACAATGAGACTATCCCTTTTTGCTGATGCTAAGCTAGCTTCGCTATGAAGATCATGTACTGGAGATTGTTCAAGTGTACTCCATGAGGATGGGGGTAATATATTTTCTTGTATTCACTGCAGAACAATTACTGTAAGGCTGAGAAGATAAACGAGCAAAAGTCAGTTATGGTTTGTAAGGCTTTATCTCCTTACACATACGTAGTATTTGGTATCAATATGCACAGTCTGAGCCACATCAGGCTGTCTCATCCACAAAAGGGGGAGGAGGGAAGAGGGGGCAGGAGAACTGAGAATTAAGGGGGGACTCCTATGATTAGGGGGCTAGAATCAGTTAATTTGGTCCTTAATGCAGCCACTTTATATTTTGACCAGATTCCTTCTGTCATGGACAAGGGAGCTGTGTGCAGGGGCCCTGGGCAGGCTGGATGCAGGCTCACAATAAAGTTGCTGATTACCGGTATGTTTCAGATGTGGGTGTTTAAGCTTGTTGGATGTTACCACTAGCCTTCAGAGAACTGTGTACCTCGCTCTCAGGCTTGGTCTACACCAGTAAATTAAACTGGTTTAACGATGACGCTCAGGGGTGTGAAAAATCCCCACGCCTGAGAGGCATTGCTAAGACAACTTAACACCTAGTGTAGACAGCTTTAGGTGGATGGAAGAATTCATCTGTCAGCCTAGCTACCACCTCTTGGGGAGGTGGATTAACTATGCCAACAGGAGAACCCCTCCTATCTGCATAGGTAATATCTACAGGGAAGCGCTACAGCAGCCCAACTTCAACAGTGCATCTGTGCACTGTACTATTTCAAGTGTAGACAAGCCCTCAGATTTTCTACTACAGCATATCAGGATTTCATTATTAATCCAATGTTCCTATATGTCTGAGGCCATTTATCAGATGTAGATTCAAGTGAGGGAAATGTAAGTTTTCTATTGATATTTTTTTCTAATGTATTTTAATCTTGGCTTTTCGTTTTCTTATACTAAGTTTTTTAATGATAACTTAACCTCAAACTAAGTGTATTAGCCATCAGAAAGGGCATATGGAAAATCCAGTTCTTATCTGTCACAGTTTGCTGTACATGGCCAGCTTCAAAAACTGAACAAATGAAAAAAATTAATTAGAAATGCAGTTTATCCTCAAACAATCAGATAGTATGAACTAGCAGGCACCAACATGAAACTTCTAAACAATGGACAGAAAGCTAGCAGGAGAAGGAAATTAAAACTCATGTCTTATAAGATGCTGCATATTGTAAACTGCAGTCTGGAAAAATATGGTTCAAAGGTAGATGGCAAACATTGGAGGTGTGATTCAACAGCAAATTATTGGGCTCAAAACAAGAGTAACTGGGTGAAAGTCTATTATCTGTGTTATATAGGCGATCAAACTAAGTGATCAAATGGTCCCTTCCGGTCTTAAAAAAAAAAAAAATCTGTGAAGCAAGGAGAATTTGACTCTTTTAGAGCTGTGTGAATAACTGATTTTTCATTTCACTGGCAGTTCTGAAAAAAGATTTGGGGTCAAGCTGAAACCAAAATTTCAGAATTTTCAGTGAATTAAAAAGATAGAAAAAAATCATTTTGGGTCAAGCTCATCATGCTGCTTGACCCAAAATGAAACATTTCAGTTTCTGGCATCTTTAATAATTTTTTTAAATAAAAGCAAAATAAATTATGAAATGAAGGGCTAGGTTCACAAAGGGTCTTAAGGACCATCCACCAAATAGGGGATGAGGTGGTTCCCTTCCCCACCCCCCCTTAGCCTAGAGACTCAGGTACTTTCCTGAAATATGGAAAAATCAAGTTAAAATTCCCTCCTCTAGCATAAGGACTTGAAGTTAGGTCTTCCATATCCTAGATATGTGCCCTAACCACCAGGTTAGGGAGTCTTCTGGTGTGTGTATATTGGTCTCTCTCAGTCTCTGCTGTTGAAGCTGTTTCACTTTGCATAAATAATTAAATGTTCATTGATCCAGAGAATGATTCTGGATCGGGTGGTTACAGCACTCTGGTTCCAATAGCTTTCCTGCTGGAAGGCGTGCTCTGCCTCAATATACAAAACTTTAAATATGGCCCAAGACACCCTCCCAAATGTCATTGTATTCAGGTCATCTTACATTTCATAAATTAATCTTCCAAGAGGTGTAACTTCAGTTTAGTTCATGAACCAGGCCTGAAGTAGTTCAGATGAGAATAGAGTTTTCTTTGCAAAGCAATAGCCACTGTGCATACAATTGGACATTTTCAGAAGTAACAGTGTGATGAAGCAAATGATCATTATCCCCTATTAAAAGCTAATGTTATTGCAAGCAAAAAACAATTTTTGTGGTGGGCAGGGAGAAGATTTTGCTCTCTGAAATTGCAGCATCATCTCCACTGAATGCAATCTCCTTCCATTTAACTACACCAGAAGAAAGAGCACAAATATTATGGCTGAACTTAAATAAATAATTTTACCTAGCTCTCTCATTAGTAGACCTCAAAGTGTTTTACAAAGGAAGTCAGTATCATTGCCCCTATGTTACAGATGGGGAAACTGAGGCATAAAGCAGTAAAGTGACTTGCCCAAAGTCACCCAGCAGGCTAGTGGTAGAGCCAAGAATAGAACCCAGGTCTCTTGAATCCCAGTCTATTCAGTAGGCCACACTGCCTCCCCAACTTTCATTATGTAACATTAAAAACAAGCTAAACATTTACTCACATAAGTTATTGAACAACAGCACAAACACTAATCATTATTTTCTGCACTGTAGAACTAGAAAGTCACAGCTATGCATTTTAACAAAGGTAAAAATCTGGATTCTCCAACATGATGGAAAACGATGAATAGGTAGCTACTGAATTAAATGCCAAAAAAAGGAAAACAAACCAACCAACCAGAAATACCTATTCACACAACAGAAACCAATCTATATTAGTGCAGTGCTACAGTTATGAATTAAATGCACCTGGGTTGGGAAATTAACAGGTAGTTTTAATGTTATCATAGTAACATGAAATAGCCTACATCATACAACTAAGGGGAGATGTTATTAGGGCCAAAATTGAAGTCAGTCACCCAATTCCCATTGATTTTCAATGGGAGATGGGCACTTAACTTTCCTTTGTGCTTTGAAAAAATCTTCCCCTTAAGTCTACCTTCAATCAGTTTAAACAGTCATCAAGAAGATTAGATATTTTTAGGTGCTTGTGCTGTGCCAATCAACAGGGTATGTAAACACCTTCCAGAATCTATATATAATAAAACAATAAGACTTGTATCTATATATGCCAATACTCCTAGACCAAAGGACCAAAGTAGGATTCTAGGTTACCGCAAAACTGTATCATATTCGTGGATCTGGAAGGACAAAAGGAGAGTCCCCGAGATAGGACAGATTCTTCTGCTGGGCTAAGAGAATAGCTGGAAAGTCTAAACTGCTACATGGCACAAGGAGCCACAACAGTAGCTCCCTTAACCCACCCAACAATATTGTTAATCTTTCCAGCTATTCTCTTAGCCCAGCAGAAGAATCTGTCCTATCTTGGGGACTCTCCTTTTGTCCTTCCAGATCCACGAATATGATACAGTTTTGCGGTGACCTAGAATCCTACTTTCGCCATCTCCGACTCAAAGAATACTTCCAACACACCTCTGAACTACATACTAACCCACAGAATCCTTCCTACCAACGCTATAATAAAAAGGATTCTGCATGGACTCCTCCTGAGGGTCGAAACAACAGACTAGACTTCTACATAGATTGCTTCCGTCACCGTGCACGGGCTGAAATTGTGGAAAAGCAACATCACTTGCCCCATAACCTAAGCCGTGCTGAACACAATGCCATCAACAGCCTCAAGAACAACTCTGACATCATAATCAAACAGGCTGACAAAGGAGGTGCTGTCGTCATCATGAATAGGTCGGAATATGAACAAGAGGCTGCCAGGCAGCTCTCTAACTCCACATTCTACAAGCCATTACCCTCTGATCCCACTGATGATTACCAAAAGAAACTACACCATCTACTCAAAAAACTCCCTGAGAAAGCACAGGAACAGATCTATACAGACACAAGCCTGGAACCCCGACCAGGTGTATTCTATTTGCTACCCAAGATCCATAAACCTGGAAATCCTGGACGCCCCATCATCTCAAGCATTGGTACTTTAACAGCAGGATTGTCTGGCTATGTGGACTCTCTCCTCAGGCCCTATGCTACCAGCACTCCCAGCTATCTTCGAGACACCACTGACTTCCTGAGGAAACTACAATCCATCAGTGATCTTCCAGAAAACACCATTCTGGCCACTATGGATGTGGAAGCCCTCTACACTAACATTCCACACAAAGATGGACTACAAGCCATCAGGAACAGTATCCCCGATAATATCACGGCTAACCTGGTGGCTGAACTTTGTGACTTTGTCCTCACCCACAACTATTTCACATTTGGGGACAATATATATCTTCAAGTCAGTGGCACTGCTATGGGTACCCGCATGGCCCCTCAGTATGCCAACATCTTTATGGCTGACTTAGAACAACACTTCCTTAACTCTCGTTCCCTAACGCCCCTACTCTACTTGCGCTACATTGATGACATCTTCATCATCTGGACTCATGGAAAAGAAGCCCTCGAGGAATTCCACCGTGATTTTAACAGTTTCCATCCCACCATCAACCTGAGCCTAGACCAATCCACACAAGCGGTCCATTTCCTAGACACTACTGTGCTAATAAACGATGGTCACATAAATACCACCCTATACCGGAAACCCACTGACTGCTATACTTACTTACATGCCTCCAGCTTCCATCCCGGACACACCACACGATCCATTGTCTACAGCCAAGCTCTAAGATACAACCGTATTTGCTCCAATCCCTCAGACAGAGATAAACACCTACAAGATCTCTATCAAGCATTCTTAAACCTACAATACCCACCTGCTGAAGTGAAAAAACAGATTGACAGAGCCAGAAGAGTACCCAGAAGCCACCTACTACAGGACAGGCCTAAAAAAGAAAATAACAGAACACCACTAGCCATCACCTACAGCCCCCAACTAAAACCTCTCCAGTGCATCATCAAAGATTTACAACCTATCCTTAAAGATGATCCCTCACTCTCACAGATCTTGGGAGACAGGCCAGTCCTCGCTTATAGACAGCCTCCCAACCTGAAGCAAATACTCACCAGCAACCGCACACCATACAACATAAACACTAACCCAGGAACCTATCCTTGCAACAAAGCCCGATGCCAGCTCTGTCCACATATCCATTCAAGTGACACCATCATAGGACCTAATCACATCAGACACGCCATCAGGGGCTCGTACACCTGCACTTCTACCAACGTAATATATGCCATCATGTGCCAGCAATGCCCCTCTGCCATGTACATTGGCCAAACCGGACAGTCTCTACGCAAAAGAATAAATGGACACAAATCTGACATCAGGAATCATAACATTCAAAAACCAGTGGGAGAACACTTCAACCTCTCTAACCACTCAGTGACAGACTTGAAGGTGGCAATTTTGCAACAAAAAAACTTCAAAAACAGACTCCAAAGAGAAACTGCTGAACTTAAATTAATATGCAAACTAGATACTATTAACTGTGGCCTAAACAAAGACTGGGAATGGTTGGGTCATTACACCAATTGAATCTATTTCCCTATGTTAAGTTCTCCTCACACCTTCTATGGGCCATCTTAATTATCACTTCAAAAAGTTTTTTTTTCCTCCTGCTGACGATAGCTCATCTCAATTGATTAGACTCTGCCTGTTGGTATGCATACTTCCACCTTTTCATGTTCTCTGTATGTATAAATATTCCCTGTCTGTGTGTTCCATTCTATGCATCCGAAGAAGTGAGCTGCAGCTCACGAAAGCTCATGCTAAAATAAATTTGTTAGTCTTTAAGGTGCCACAAGTACTCCTGTTCTTTTTGCACCAGTACAGCTTCTCATTGGTGATGAGTGCACCTGCAGGTGGTGTAGAGAGGAACTCCTTTATAGGTTCTAATATTTCAGTGGAGCTGATTTTCTAATGTTCCTTTAAAAACTGACATGCATTATGCTTTCCTGTACTTTCTCTTATCTCTGTGATTCTGAGGAACAGAGAATGATATTTTTTGAATCTCCTTTAAAGCAAGAAATGTGCAAAAATAATTGGATTTAGCCTTTCACAGTATATTTATCATTAGATGGATAGAACTAAAAATGTATGTTGGTATTTTTAAAAATAAATTTCATAGGTGCAAAAATGCAGCTATCATTATTATTTATTTGTATTACTTTAGGGCCTGGGAGCCCTGTAAGGAAGCACTTCCTTATACAATTCACAGTCAAGCTGGAGAACTCATTGCTAGGGGATGTCATGAAGGCCAAAAGTATAACAGGGTTCAAAAAAGAACTAGATAAATTCATGGAGGATAGGTCCATCAATGGCTATTAGCCAATTTGGTAAGAGATACAACCCCATGATCTGGGTGTCCCTAAACCTCTGACTGCCAGAAGCTGGGACTGAACAACAGGAGATGGATTACTCAATAATTGCTCTGTTCTGTTCATTCCCTCTGAAGCATCTGGCACTGGCCACTGTTGGATGACAGAATACTGGGCTAGAGGGATCATTGGTCTCATCCAGTATGGTCATATTTACATACTTACTTCTCAAAGTCCTTTGAACTCTATAACTTTTAGTAACAGCCAGTAATCTATAAAACCACTTTGGCAAACAGGTATTACTATCTTTTTTTTTTCAGAAAAAGTTCCATGTAAAACTAAACATGCATTCTCATGCTCGGTTATGATGTTTGCATTCATAAACTGAACCATATCAAGTGCAAACACCAGCTAACATGGAGGCAGATTGGAAAACTACTGGAAGGAAAGAAAACACAATAGGAAAACTAGGTGTTCCAGCCAGAAAACAGATCTTCTGATAAGGTTTTAGATGTTTATTTTATTGACCATGGGACTGAAACCTATTGTAAAATCTCTTAGGATGCAATGTAAGTGCTGCTGCCTTTTTCAGCCTTGCCTACGCTAGAGAAATTGGCCAGTCTAAAAGCTGATTTGATTGCCTTGAACACTGGTAAAACATTTGTGTCCAGGCACACAAAGATTCCATCTGGTTTACAAGCATTCCAAGAATGGGCTGTAGACAACTAGGCTTTCCACAGGTTCTCATGAACTGGTTCTGTCTAAACTGGGGGTATGTCTACATTACGGGATTATTCCGATTTTACAGAAACCGGTTTTTTAAAACAGATTGTATAAAGTCGAGTGCACGCGGCCACACTAAGCACATTAATTCGGCGGTGTGCGTCCATGTACCGAGGCTAGCGTCAATTTCCGGAGCGTTGCACTGTGGGTAGCTATCCCGTAGCTATCCCATAGTTCCCGCAGTCTCCCCCACCTATTGGAATTTTGGGTTGAGATTCCAATGCATGATGGGGCAAAAACAGTGTCGCGGGTGATTCTGGGTAAATGTCGTCACTCAATCCTTCCTCCGTGAAAGCAATGGCAGACAATCATTTCATGCCCTTTTTCACCTGGATTGCCCTGGCAGAAGCCATAGCATGGCAACCATGGAGCCTGTTTTGCCTTTTGTCACTGTCACCGTATGTGTACTGGATGCTGCTGACAGAGGCGGTACTGCAGTGCTACACAGCAGAATTCATTTGCCTTTGCAAGGTAGCAGAGACTATTACCATCCCTATTGCACCATCTGTCATTGTAAATTGGCAATGAGATGATGGTTATCAGTCATTTTGCAGCGTTTGCATTTGGAAATTGGCGATGATGGTTATCAATCCTTTTGTGCTATCTGCTGCTGTCATGGGTGCTCCTGGCTGGCCTCGCTGAGGTCGGCCGGGGGGGTGCATGGACAAAAATCAGAATGACTCCCTAGGACATTCACTTCTTTATGTTTTGTCTAAAAACAGAGTCAGTCCTGCCTAGAATATGGGGCAAGTGTACTAGAGAACCAGAGAGCACAGCCGCTCCATGTCAGAACCCCAGAGATCCTGCAGAAATGATAAGCTGCATGCCATTCTAGGGGGTGCCCCTGCAACAACCCCCCTGTTGCTTCCCTCCTCCCCCAACCCTCCTGGGCTACCGTGGCAGTGTCCCCCCATTTGTGTGATGAAGTAATAAAGAATGCAGGAATAAGAAACACAGACTTTTAGTGAGATAAAATGAGGGGGAGGCAGCCTCCAGCTGCTATGATAGTCCAGGCAGGACATTAAAGGGTGTGGGGGGAGAGGAGCGCAGCATCCCGCTGCTATGATAGTCCAGGCAGCATAGAATCTTTTCTTTAGACATGAAATGGGGGGGGGGGGGCTGATGGAGCTCAGCCCCCAGTTGCTATGATGAGGACGGTTACCAATCCTTTTGTACCATCTGCTGGGAATGACCGGGAGTCATTCCTATTTTTACCCAGGCACCCCTGGCTGACCTCACCGAGGCCAGCCAGGAGTACTCACGGGCTGATGATGACAATGGATAGCAGTCATATTGTACCATCTGCCACCGGGAAGGGGATGCTGGTGTTCAGCGCTGCAGCACCCCGTCTACCAGCAGCATGCAGTAGACATAGGGTGACATTGAAAAAAGGCGAGAAACGATTTTTTTCCCTTTTCTTTCGGGGGGGGAGGAAGGGTGTAAATTGATGACATACACCCTGAAACACCCGGGAAAATGTTTTTGACCCTTCAGGCATTTGGAGCTCAGCCAAGAATGCAAATGCTTTTCGGAGACTGCGGGGACTGTGGGATAGCTGGAGTCCTCAGTCCCCCCTCCCTCCCTCCATGGGCATCCATTTGATTCTTTGGCTTTCCGTAACGCTTCTCACGCAGCACTGTGCTGAGTCCCTGCTGTGGCCTCTGTCTATCATAGCCTGGAGATTTTTTCAAATGCTTTGTCATTTCATCTTCTGTAACGGAGCTCTGATAGAACAGATTTGTCTCCCCATACAGCGATCAGATCCATTATCTCCCGTACGGTCCATGCTGGAGCTCTTTTTGGATTTGGGACTGCATTGCCACCAGTGCTGATCAGAGCTCCACGCTGGGCAAACAGGAAATGAAATTCAAAAGTTCGCGGGACTTTTCCTGTCTACCTGGCCAATGCATCCGAGTTCAGATGGCTTTCCAGAGCGGTCACAATGGTGCACTGTGGGATACCACCCGGAGGCCAATACCGTCGATTTGCGGCCACACTAACCCTAATCCGACATGGCAATACCGATTTCAGCACTACTCCTCTCATTGGGGAGGAGTACAGAAATCTGTTAAAAGAGCCCTTTATATTGATATAAAGGGCCTCATTGTGTGGACGGGTGCAGGGTTAAATCGGTTTAACACTGCTAAATTCGGTTTAAACGCGTAGTGTAGACCAGGCCTGGGTGGCTGCCAGTGTAGATGTAAACTATCTGAACTAGTTCCCTTGCTACTACTGTAACACAGTGCAGCAGTAGTCTTTGAAAAATCTCTCAGAAAACACTGCTTCTGGTAGCTGAGCCAGGGACAGTGAGCTAAGAACTCTGAAGTCTCTGTATCTGAAATTGCTTAAGCCAGCGCTAGTGTAGTCATGGTCAAAACTTAAATCAAATCAACCCGGTTAGTGTGAACACACTGATTGGACTGGTTTAAGCAAAACATTTCAAAGTGGTTCATTTCTCTAGTTTAGGCAGCATAAATGACACATCATTAACTGGTCAGAGTCCAAAAGCAGAATGCAAAGGCCTTCACAGCACTGGGGAAGTTTACAAAATCTGGTTCAGCTGTTGGAGATTTAACTAAATCAGTTATAAGAACTGTTTTGTTCCCTGGAGCAGTGTCTACTTTGAGGCCCCAAAAAGAGTTTGAATTTTTTTGTACACTTCCCCAATGCAGACTAGATCCTATTCACATTGATGAGTACTTACTCATGTGAGCTGCCCTGCTAACCCATTGATGCTATGTGTAAGAGTAAGTGCTCATCAAAATGAGTATGGGTTCCACAATCAAGTCCTCAACATTTACCATAGTAATGCAGGTCTCAGTTAGAAGACTGTATATAAGGCTTAAAGTTGGCCGTGTCAGATAGATTTGCAGTCTCAGCTTAAATAAAATAAATAAATCATGAAAGGAGCTTTGAGGTATGTCTCAGAGGAGCTGTGTGCAAGTGCACTGGTAAATCTGGAACAGCAGTTTCTGAATGGCGGAGTCCAGCACTTAGCATTCACATCACACAACCAGATGAACTTAGTGGAGTTGCTCCAAGTTAATAGTGAAGAATTTGGCCTGCTGTGTGTATATAGGACACAACGCGCACACACACAAATCTTCTATAGGATGTGAAGAAGAGGGCCAAGTGCTCACAGCAAGAGCCAAAAGGTAGACCCACTGCAGACCTTGGCTAAGGCAGAAAACCCTCTCTAATCAAGCAATAATGTGAACGGCCACAACTTGACACAGAGTGGGTTCAGAAAGACCAAATCAATGCTCATCTAGTCCACACTAAACCTTCCTTTTCCCTCAGAGAGGCCCCAGGTGTCTCTTCCATTCACCAAGTTTTCAAACAGTTTGTGAAGTCCTAGAGTTGCCTAAAAAAACCCCAAAACTTTTCCTGCAAGAAATTTTGAACAAAAAGTCTTAATTTAATATTATTTTGTTTGAAGTTATTTTAGAGAAAAAAGCTGAAATGATGTAACACTTTAAGTGAGAACAAACAAAAAATATGTTGGATTTTATAATTTCCTGGAAAAGAACTCAATTTTAGTGAAGCCATAAACTTTCTACAAATTATTGATCAACTTCGCACACTGAGCTCTGGGAAAACCTCTGCATGTTCAAATTCCATTTCAAATGGATATAAATAATCAGAAACTTGGGAAATGATTGATTGCTAATCATGTCCACATGCTATGAAGGAGAAAATGATACTTTTATTTATTGTCTTTAAAAAGACATTGTGTTAACAAAATGCTAACTTGTATTGTAAACTGTAACAAGTTTACATCAAAGGCTGGAGGCTAGGTTGGTCTATGGGTTTTTGGCAGATTTCACAATCTCTCAGCAGATGTCACTCACAGAGGTTGCTTTGACAACCTGAGTAGAGAAAGAAAGTTTTTGCTGTTAGAAGGCCAAGAGCTTTTTAACACATAAGCAACAAGATCAAACACACAAGGGCATTTAATATTTAACAGCTTATTTACTTTCTCTTCTGTAAAGGTTGTCTCTTTTTTGGGGGGAGTTAACATAAGTTGAACTTGTATTGCCTGATCTCTGTCTGGGAATTTACAAGCTGACATTCTTGAAATGAACATCTTTTTCTCCTCATGAGAAAGCATGTGACAACCTGCATACCATTTTAGGGCATGGTGGGCATTGTGGTCTCTCTCTTGGTAGCGTACGATTGAGAGCACAAGTGGGACAAACCATCTAAGGGCTCAATCCTACAAACCCTTAAGCCTGATTTAACATGTGAGTAGTTCTACTGATTCCAACAGGAGCACTCACACATACAACATTACAGACAAGTGAAAAATTTTGCAAGGTCAGGATCCAATAAGCCACTGTTCAGAGGGCATTTTTCTGCCTGAGTTTCTAACCTCTCCAAAACCTTTGCATTATTCCTCTTTCCTCACCCCAAGTAAATATTGTTAGCTAACTTTATTTACCCTTGTTACAGAGCCTCTCTGTCACCCAATGTACTGCACTGCCCAGCCAGTTCGCATGGCCTCACAGTCACAAACACACACCAGGATGTTACTTTTTCAGCACTTGTGTATTTAGCCTTTCCTTGCAAAGCAGAACAGTGGACTGCAGGCTTACAGCAAGAAGATACTTCCATGCAGTGCTCACCCTCTGAGATTCCCTTTACTTCCTGTTCCTTCCTTTTATATCCTCCCAATTACATCATTAGCCCAGTGATTATAGGGTGACCAGATGTCCAGATTTTCTAGGAACAGTCCTGATTTTTGGGTGTTTTTCTTGTATAGGCTCCTATTACTCCCCACCCCCTGTCCCGATTTTTCACACTTGCTGTCTGGTTGCCCTAAGTGATTACCACCCAGGTGCTCATAATCTCCTAACAGAAAGTGTTTAATTGCTCATAGATGAGCCTGCAGCCTTCTTTATGCTGCTGCAACATGAGTGACCTGAGCGCTACTAATACTGCCTTGTTACATCCCTGTCTTCAGATTACTAATAAAGAAGTTAAATTAAAATATACCTGACAACAACTCCTGGGGTGTCCCATAAGACACTTCTCCTCAACTTATTACATTCAAATTTATCACTGTATATGGTACTATAGTCAATTTTTCTTCATATTGGCAGTGTTTATACCTAAGCCAATTTTCATTAATTTTGAAAGTAAGATTCCATGAGACACTTTTAAAATTCATTTCTAAAATCAGATATTACAGCTACAGCATTCTCTTCATCTACTCAGGTTCCAGCACTGCAAACAGTTACACACTTAAATTAATAGTTCCACTGGAATCAATGGACTGACTCACATGCTTGAAGTTAATCACATGAGTATGTGTTGCAATTCTGACATTGCACCTCTATTCAAAAATATAGGTGAATTTAACTAGCAAGATATATTTCTTATAAAACCCATGTTGCTTATTATTTTTGGGTCTCTTAGCTGCTAATTAGGCAGTGTTGCATAATGGACAGAACATTGGACTGGGTTCTATTCTTGACTCTGCCAAGTAGCCTGCTGTGTGACCTTCGGCAAGGCACTTCCCTGGTCCATGCCTCAGTTTCCCCATCTGTACAAGGGAGATAATGATACTGATCTCTGTTATAAAGCCTTTGGGATCTACTGATGAAAAGTGCTCTATAAGAGAGAAGAATCATGAAGATTATTTATGTTTTTTTCTCTCTTAATATTTACTTTTTTTGGTAGGGATTGAAATTAGGCTCCCTGGATGGTAATTGCCAAGATCATTCTTCTTCTTCTTCTTCAGTTTTTGTCACAGTTTTGCATTTGCTATATTTGCATTCTTTTCATACTTCCCAATTCTCTAGGATTCATTTATGATCAAATTTACCAAGTATTTTTCTTTTTCATTTGGAGTCTATTCACCATTTCCCCTAAAATGGTTTCAGCTCCTCACTGTTTTTTAAACCATTGGTTTCAGGTACTAATTGGATTATCCACATCTTGAGAGACTTGGTTACAACAAGTGCAAAGAAAAATGAAGAAGAAATGAAGAGAATGAAACAGGATGAAGAAATAGTTGAATATACATATCTTGAATTTGGAGATCCAGGGAAGTTTCAGGTTGTCATAAAATAATTAGTAGAAATTGTTAAAATCTGCCGTTTGATACATATAACAATTAAACTATAGTGTGTATGGAATACTCTATTGGCAGGAAATGACTTTGCATGATTACAATAAATTCTCTCTGGCTAGAATAATTGAACCTGCTGTCACCAAATATTAGGTGGCAAAAATTACTGATGAATGAGCAAATAAAAAGTTCT
Source organism: Mauremys mutica (assembly GCF_020497125.1). NCBI lineage: Eukaryota > Metazoa > Chordata > Testudines > Geoemydidae > Mauremys > Mauremys mutica. The sequence goes on from NC_059074.1 coordinate 127,283,940, forward strand.
GGGGAAAGTACAAATCAATAATAACTACACAGGATACTTAAAATTACTCTCTATATGGCATAGATAAAGGTTTCATACACAGTATATTCTATTTGTACTATAATGGGTTCCCCTCTCTCAGTGGCTGGGTTGCAGGTTTATGAGGTTGGAGAGAGGTTGGGGGAATGGGAAATGAAAGAAAAGTATTATTATCGGTTGCACTAAACCTTGTCAAAGGTCAGGCGTGGCCACAACCTTCCATTCAGAATAAATGTAAAGGAGCCATCGTTACTAGGTGATTGAAACAACAGTAGTAGCACCCCAAAACACAGGCACATGGAAAAGTTGAGTGGAAGCTGAATTATGTGACCCAAAGGGCTTTAAGAGCAGGGGCTTGACTGGGAACAGCTTTTGGGGTATGTGTATGAGAGAGACAGTACAAGCAGAAGCGCCATACGACAAAGGGAAGAGAGACAAAGAGAAGCAGGAGGGAATCCCTACACACACACACAGCCTGAACAAGCTGGCTGAAAGAGTCTGGTACCACGAGCAAGTAAGTTCTGTCCTGTTTTTTGGTTCAATGCAGGAACTTTGTTCATTCCTTGCACACAAACAAGATTGCATCAAAGAAAATAACAGACTCATTCATCAATTTCTAATCCCAACTGGAGCATCCGGTAGGGCCCACAGACTTTGACTAGCCACTTGGGTAAAACAGGGATAACAGTATTCTGGGTGGTATTGCCAGTTCTAAGGCAGACAGGTATTTCTATGTGAGGACTCTTGATGTGTTAAAGCACTCTTGGATTTAAAGACCACATGACATTGCTTCATTCTGATAAGACCCAATGCTCCAATACAGTAACAGAATAGAAATCTTGGGAGTTGGTAACTAGTTCCATAGAAACACCAACAGAAAATTGACTGCATCTGACTGCTTAGCAACTAACGGTCTGCTGCTACTCCCATTAAAGTCATTAGCAAAACTCCTATGGACTTCCATGGGTCAGATGTTCACTTCACAAAACCCACCTCCACCATCAGTACAGGTTCACTGTGGAAAGTCTGTAGGGAGGGCAAGAATGGAACTGTATTACCCTCTCACCAACAGAGGTGTCCCTAAGAGTTCAAGGTTGTAGCCTATTGGTGGGGCCATTGGGATGGTCACACCGCTCCTAAATGTGGTGTTCTTCTTAAATGCATGGAAACCTTCAGTCTCCATGCCTGTCGTCTTGGCCCCATTCAGAAGAACAAAAATTCCCTGCAAAAATATTTTAAAGATAAAATGTCATGGAATAGATTATTTCCCACTTTCTTTCCTTTTTTCTTTAATTAAAGCGGATAAAGAAATTATCTTCCAGAAGAGTTTTCGCAACACATGTTTTTCCTCATATGCTACCCACATCTATTTTCAAGAATAATGTCAAGGTGAGTGTCCATTTTAAATTGGAGGGTCACCATTTCAGCTATTTGCAGGGAACAAAATATTTAACAACTGTGGCTACTCTTTGTTTGCTAGTTAGTTATGAACAGACTTTGATTTTTTTTACCATTTTTTTGTTATTTGAAATATTTAGTGAATGCTTGATGTAAATGTCTTTCAGCCTACAGATAATTAAACTATCTGTTAAACCTTAGGAAAGTGTTTTTTCTCCCTTAGATATTGATGGTGATTCGAAATCCAAAGGATATAGCTGTATCTTATTTCCACTTTAGCAACAGCATGCCTTCACTGCCCTCCTTCCAAACCTGGGATGAGTTCTTCAATGCTTTTCTACATGGAAAAGGTACTGTACACTTGTTACTTAACTTATTTAGTGGGAAATTCACATTCCTCATTGAAAGCATAAGTAACTGGGGCTGTGTGAAGAAGACCAGTACATGTAGAGGAGGACAGAATCATTCTCTGCAACTCAGAAAAAGGCTGCAGGATGCCTATGTACATGGGCTGTAGCCACTTTTTAGCCCATGGACTATAATTAGTGGTAGCAGCTCACTTCTTACCTCACCCCACACAACCCACACCACATGGGGTTTGTAGCCAGTTAGTCCACACAGTCCATAGATGCTCTCTGGATATAACCCTGTCACTCCCCTGGCCCTCCTACCATTTGTGGAACTCATTAGCACATGGGAGAGGAGTATAGAGCCCACATATATTATCCTTCACCTTCCTGGCTCCCTTGTATAGCAGAACCACACCAATTTCTTAGCCTTGGGGCCTTCTGTAGCTAAGGAGAGCACAGAAGAATTTCACCTATAGTGGTTAGACAAAGTTGAAAAGCAAAGATGGCCTGTTTCTTCACTGCCTTGCACCTTGTGTTGTCATTTACATGTGTGCAAAGTGGGTGTAAAACACTATCAGATCAGAATGGCTGTGTTTTATACTCATTTTGAGCAGTCATAAATGAATACACAAGTTGCAAAGCCATGCAGAATCAGGACTGGATCTGGTAATCCAGATTTATTATCAAATAGAAGTTACGGGTTTGATACACAAATTACTGGATTAGGCTGTATGGCCTGTGTTATACAGGAAATCAGAGTAGATGGTCACAATGGTCCCTTCTGGGTTCTGGCCTTAAAATCAATGAATTTATGAAATTATTTATACCACAACGTTTTCTGAACTTGATAGAAGGAATTCTAAGAATTCAAAAACTTTATGACAAGGATTTCAAAAGGTGGTTTTTGATGAATAATGGTCTGGTCCAAAGTCCACTAAAATTAAGGTGACCAGATGTCCCGTTTTTAAAAGGGACAGTCCCGTTTTTTGAGACTTTTTCTTATATAGGCGTCTATTACTCCCAACCCCCGTCCTGTTTTTTCACAGTTGCTATCTGGTAACCCTAACTACGATCAACAGGTGTTTGGAATCTATGTAGGCTTTCCCTGCTCCTGTGTATAATATTTTAAAAAAGCACTTTGCTCTTTCACTTGTGTTCAAATTTTCATCCAAATTTATAAACTAGCACCTGCCTTCAGCTTCAGTGGGGTTGCTCCTAATTTACACTGGTATAACAGAGCAGAATCAGGCTGACTATACAGAGAAGTGCTAAATACACTATACAAATCAGACTTTGAAGTTGGGAACCAAAATATCATGTGAAAAGTAAACTAAGATTAATAGACTTCAAGGCTAGAAGGGACCATTATGACCATCTCATCTGACCGCTTATATAACACAAGCCATAGAACTTCCCCAAAATAATTCCTTGAGTATATGATTCTCTAAAGAGTTATTTCACTTCAAGATGAGTTTTGAACACCTCCATTTGCTGGGTAGGTAGTGAAAGTGGTTGTGCATTTGGAATTACTGAGTGCTTGTCTGAGTCTGTGGAGATGGATTGACTGGGTAGCCTTTATGTTCACATTTGGAGAATCCTTTCTGTTCACCTAGGCCTTTGGAAAATGTGTTATTGGCTTGTTCTTGGCTCTGTCCAGACACATCCAGAAAGGGTGCGGGAGGATGAAGGAAGGACATAGAACTCCATCCCCCTCACGCACACATCCTTCCTCATGCATTGTCCCTTGCTTGCCCATCTTCAGCCTCCTAATTATTCATATTTTATATGACACTTTTTTCTCCAGTGTCCTGGGGCTCCTATTTTGACCATATCATTGAATGGAACAAGCATTTTGATGATGAAAATATTATGTTTATAACTTATGAAGAACTGAAAGAGGTGAGGTTAACTTTATGCAAGAGTGCTTTATCTTGTGTTTCATGTAGTGTTGGTCACTGAACTATTCAGACATTATCAGTCTTATTTGAATTAACCTTAAGATGTCAAAGAAACATAGAAGTGAACAAAACTACTTTAGAATAACTAAGAACTAGAAGGAAAATTTTCAAATGCACAAACATTCCCATTGAAAATCAATGGGAGTTAGGTGTCAAACTGCCATTTGTGCCTTTGAAAATCTCCCCCTAGATCTAGTAATTCCCCAAGAACTCTTTTTGGAATTGATCTGTAAATTATGTCTAAGGCCGCATTTAACATCTCTCTCTAAAATGTATGCTCTAGTTCAGCCATGAGCTATTAGGCAAGAATTACTGGGAGAAATTCTATGGCCTGTGCTTATGAAGGGAGTCAGACTAGATGATCATACTGGTTCCTTCTGGGCTTAAAATCTTTGAACAGTGAATGTACAGAAAGGAATTATTACTGGCAGCTCAGCAATTCTGAAGTTGTTTTTTCTACTAAAAACCCCTGAATCAGTAACTTTGACACTAACTTGTGAAAACCACAATATGGTCTAGCTACATATGGCCTAGGTCCTGCAATATGGCCTAGGTCCTGCAAACATGCATGTGAGTTAGTTTACCTACGTGGGAAGCCCCAGCTTGGTACGGATTGCTCATAAATGTAAAATGACTTGTGTGGTGGAGGCTCCCCTTATTGGGAGTTAATTCCCAACTCCCATTCATTGTGGTGGTGTGAAGGCTCCTTCTGCAGCCCTTGTGTGTGTGCGGGGGAAGGGATTCACTCAGAAACCACTCCAACACCGTTATAGGTAACAAAACACTGTCAGCAAAGAGTCCTAATGCTTGTCAGCATCAGCCCTTCAGTCACTGGTCCAGGCACTGCTTTGAGCTCTGGCTGATCCTCACATGCAGCATGATGCTGGCTCACAGGTGGCCACACAGCCAGACTGCTCCTGGGGCCAGTCCCCCAGCCTGGAGCTTAGACTCTCAGCCTGCTGTGTACTCAGGAGCCCCTGCTCCAATCAGAGGAGAGCTGGCAGCAGGAATTAACGGTGGGATTTCCTACCAATTGTCTAGCTAACCAGAGCTCTGGTGGAGAGGCCAGTTTCTCCTGTTTGCTTATTTGCTCACATACTAGGGGTCTGGGGATGAAGCCACTTTTCACAGAACTGATGTTCTGAGAAGTGTGGCTACGTCTATGCTCAGGCCTGCCAAGAGCAATTCCAGGCCCCAGGGCCAGGGCCAAGGCTGTCCCTGGCGGGGGGCAGAGCCCGGGGCAGAAGTGACAAATCCCGCACATCTGAGACGTACCCATCACTTCCAGGACCAACTGCGCTGGCCAATTGCACCAGGCCACGGGGTCCCCCAAAGCACAGAGCCTGGAGCGGTTGCCCCGATTCGCTGTCCCCTAGGGACGGCTCTGCCCAGGGCAGAACAGTCAATGGGCCCCCTAATGGTCAAAGGTCAAAGGTCCACCTGACATTTGGACAGTGCTGCGCCAGTGCTGGCTGGTGCCCAGCAAGCTGCTGGCTGCGCTGCTGGGCGCACGCTTCTGGCACGGCCAGGGCTTTCACGTGCCTGCCTGGCTGCCTTCACCACCGCTGGTACTACCTTGTGCGTGCCTAGGAGCCCTGCAGGCTTCCCAGGTGATTTAAAAGGGCTCCCGGGCCATTTTAAATCGCCCAGGCCCCTGGGCAATCCCCCGTTGGCAGGCCTGTCTATGCTTAAATAGCTACTGCAGCTGCGCTAGGGGTTTTCCCATCACTCTAGTCAACTCACCTCTCCACCAGGCAGTAGCTATGTTGACAGAAGAATGCTTCCGTCAACCTAGCGCTGTCTACAGTGGGGCTTAGATCGGCTTATCCACATGACTCAGGCATAGATTTTTTTTTTTTTCACACCTGAGTGATGTAGCTGGGTTGACCTATCATTTTAGTGCAAATGAGCCTTTAGCCTTTACATGTTTGTTAGAAACAAGGCCTAAAATTGTAAATGATAAAGACAGTCCTTAGTGTCTCCATGTATCACAGACATGTGGGGCTTGATATTTGTGCACAACAAATGAACTGTCAGCCAATCACCTAAGTACTTAGAAATGCAAGCCACGCCTAACCCATCACAGGTTTAGTTCAACACCTCTCATAAATGGCTTTTTTGCTGCTTCCACTCCTTCCTCGTGTGCTTTAACATGAACATCTGTATTGCAGCCATACTGAAGAAAAAGAAACCAGTATCTGTTTAAAAAAAAAAAAAAGCACAGAAGCTAAGTATTGAACTGGCATGGAGCCCAAACTCTGCTTTCACTCCTAAAAGTAGTTTGAGGAACGTTGTGAGGACGCTTCTGTTGCCAATGCCCTTGATGTACCTTGTTCTGCTACAAACTTCTATTGTAACTGTGGGCAGGTCACAAATGGTCTGATTTGCAGAGGTACTGGGCTTCCGTAGCTCCCATGGAAGCAAACAGCAGCTGTGGGTGTCCAGCAGTTCTGCAAATCAGGCCATTAACCCCTGTGAGCTTCAGTTTACTCATGTGTAAAATGGGCACACTGATGTTTATACAGCTGCATGAATCACTTTGAAATCTTCAGATGTAAAGCTTTAGAAGCGTATTACTGTGGGTAAAGCGAAGCATTCTAGCTCCAGTGTGAGTCTGGCACAATGACAATGAAACAATGCATTCTCGATGAACAACTTGCCCTCTGACACCTTCTTCCTCTTTTCAGAACCCAAATTTGGGAGTGAAAAAAATAGCTGAGTTCTTTGGGTTCTCCGTGACTGATGAAGAGAGTCAAGCTGTTGCAGACAGGAGCAGCTTCCAGACTATGAAAGAGAACTCCCACAAAACCCATGGTGCATTTGGAAATGTTCTCTTCCGCAAAGGTGAATTCCCAAAGATGCAATTGACAATCTCTGTAGAAGGGCTCGGCCGAGGCACGTCCCTCCGCGGGGCTGTGGGGTATCCCACCTCCTCGCACTAGTTCGCTCTGGGCCAGGGCAGGCCAGTAAACACACAGTCAGGAGCTCAGGCCCTTAGGCAGGTGCTGAGCCAATAGTTCAACGTCAGTCCTGGCCCTAGATCAGGGCAGGGCAGCAAACACACAGTCAGGAGCTCAGGCTTCTGAGTGTCTGATGCAAGGGGGAGACTGCCACCCGTGAGTGGGGTGGCAGGGGGGATGCAGGCCCACCCACTCCACTGCGTGCCAGCCCGGGGCCCTAACTGTGGCAGGTAGCCTGCTGCTGTGTCAGTGGGGATCCTAACCGCAACACACTGACATTGGTTCTGGCCCTGCTGCGGCCAGGCCAGGGTGGGCCGCCCCCGGGCTACTTCCGGACTCCCCCTCGTAAGGTACCTGGGTTTGGCTGGCGTCCTCGGCAGTTTCCAGCACCATCAGTTCCTCCGGGTAACTAGCGAGGGGTAGGCTCGGCTGCTCCTCGGGGTAGCTGGAGAGGGGTAGGCGCGGCTGCTCCTCGGGGTAGCTGGCGAGGGGTAGGAGCAGCTGGCCTGGCCAGTCCTTGGATCGGCCACGGCCTGCTGGCGTTCCCCAAACCAGAGCTAGGCCACAGGCATCTGGCCTCTCCAGTGACTGGCTTTCAACTGAGCTTTGCAGCGGGGCTTTTCTACTTCATGTCCTGTACCGTGACCTCTGGGGGGCAGGCACAGGACCCACTGGCTCCGCCCACATTGGTGCTAGGGGAGGCTTGTCCCTCAGCGAGGCTGTGGGGAATCCCACCGCCTCGCTACAATCCCCTAATGGCAGATTAGTCTCAAACTTCTCTTTGCAGACACCGTATTAAAAGTTACTGGGAGTCAATACATGTCATTGATGCAGTATTTAAAACATTCATTCCACATTAAAGTACATTCACCAGTCACTCTTCTTTCGAGAAGAACATCAGAAAGATTTTTCTGGTTGGCTCCTCTTTGTTCCTCTCTTCAAAGCAAAGGTTCCCCCCCACCCCCCCGTTCCCCAAACCTGACAGTCTTCAACTTGGGGGAAAGTCATTTGTTACATTTCAATTGATAGACTTTCCCCAACAGATATTGGAATCAGTTTGTATGTCACCTGTAGTCGGCCACAGTCTTTCATATGTCAGCAATCTACAGCTCCCAAGGATTTGGCCCATGGTATTTCCAAGATAATTTATAGTTCTGATTCTCCTCTGCTTTTCCACGCCCTTTCTTTAAGAAGCAGCTTTTATTGTAGCTTCCAGCCCTTCTGGAAGGACAGAATATGCACGCACTCCCAAAATAACTTTGGATTAGGAGCAGTCCCACAGTGATACTATTTCCCTTCTATCCTTCTATGCCAGATAATCAAAAGCATGTAACTGGTCCACAGGTATGTTTCACACACTCTTAATTATCTGATTTCTTTAAGCAAGGTGCATGCACTTTCTATGGGCCTGAGTCTGCCACTCCTACTCACTCTGCATAGTGCCTTAGAAAGTAGTGGCATTAATTTAAATGAGATTACTCAGGGTGTAAGATATTACTCATCATAATGGTGTGACAATGAGGTCTTTTATTTACTGCACATAGTATTTAATGAAAAACATGATGGCTACACTGAAAAGAAAATATTTTGTAGCTCACTAGCTTAAATATTTACTTTATTTAAAATGCACTGGCCAAAGAAAAATCTTTCTGTAATAAGGTAAATGTTGTCTTGAAGAACCTATTCCAGTGACGGAACTAATAGGAGAGCAAGGGGGACAACCGCCCCCCTGTGGCCTTTAGGTGTATGTGTGGTATAGGGGCTGACTCCGTGGTCGGGGAGCAGCTGAGGGGGGCAGGAAGAGGTGGAGTGAGGGTGGGGTTGGGGCCTTGGAGTGGAGTGGGGGTGGAGCGTCTGTGCCTTCTCAAGCATATTATGCAATTGACAAAAGGAGGTGTACAACACAATTTTTCACATAGGGCTAGAGAGCGAATCAGCTGCTCACTCACCTGGCAGCAGCGGCTCCAGTCCCACAGGGCTGGGCCTGGCTCTCTGCTCCAAGTGTTGTAACATGGCATATGAGGTGGTGTGGGGCTGCAACCTTGTGCATCATGTCTCAATGCCACTCACTAAAATTTGGTCCTGCCATTCCTCCATCATGATGGAGGGGTGTCTGGACCAAGCCTGAATGGCACTGCGACCCCATGTGACATGTCAACACCCAAAGTGGAGAGCCAGGCCCTGCTCCATGGGAGAGGAACCGCTGCTGATAGGTGAATGCAGGGCGGAATTGCTCTCCAGTCTGTTATATCCTTGGGGGGCAGCCGGTTTAGGAAGAAATCAGTTGAGGCCAGAGAGCTGACAGCTAACAAAACCACCATTTTATTTACAGAGACAGAGAGCTCACTCAGCCGGCTGAAGCTGGCTGAGCTAACCCATAATAATCTAACTCAGTTGCCATAGCAACAAAAACCATGACAACCAAATACACAACATATTCCTCCCCCCCAATAAGAACATCCCCTAAATAAAACACACACTAGACTAGAGAAGGAGGGTAGACTGCCTCCATTCCCGGCTAAACCCTGGGGATTATTTTGCCCCATAACTGTGGGTTCGCCCTAGCTAAAGATCCAGCCGATGAGGAGGCCTTCTGTCTCTAGGTGGATTACGGCGAACTCCTGGTGTTATTGCACCCGAAAGCACTAGGGGCTCAGGGTCCGCAGCACGAACGGGTGAGGAGGTGGTATCAGCTCGTGCTGGGCAAAGGGGTATCTCAGCCGCCGGCAGTAATGGAGGAGAACAGTCAGGAACAGGTGACTCGTGATTCGGTGCCTCACCAGAAGAGGTGAAGTCAGACCCCTCAACTGCAGATGGGTCCTGAGGACTGGCATGACCTGGCAACAGCTGATCTACATGTCGCCGCCAGGTAAGATTCTCTGCAGTCCGGACTGTGTAGGAAACAGGTCCTGTTTGAGTGATGACTGTGGCCGGGACCCATTTAGCTCTGGAAGTATAATTCCGAGCCAAAACTGGCTGTCCCGGGCTAAAGGTTCGGTCTTTTGCTCTGGGTGCCCGTCTGATGACTTGATATTGCTGCTGATGTTGCACAATTTGTCGGGGTTCAGAAGGTTTCAGCAGATCAAAGCAAGTGCGCAGCTGTCGTCCCATCATTAGAAAGGCCGGAGATGCGTGGGTCGTAGCATGAGGTGTGTTTCTGTAGGAAAGTAAAAAGGTATCCAGACGCTTTTGAATGGAGTGTTGTCCTCTTGCTGATTTCAAAGCGTTTTTCATTGTCTGCACAAATCTTTCAGCTAATCCGTTGGTGTACGGATGATATGGTGACGTGATGTGGTGTATCCCATTTGCCTTCATAAAATTTTGAAACTACTGAGAAATGAACTGCGGTCCGTTGTCGCTCACAAGTTGTTCTGGCAGACCAAAACGACTAAAGAGTCCTCGTAGTTTTTGGATAGTACTCTCTGCAGAAGTGGACTGCATTATAGAGACTTCTGGCCATTTAGAATGGGCATCTATTGCCACCAAGAACATGCTTCCTTCAAGGGGGCCAGCAAAGTCAACGTGAATATGTTGCCACGGGTTTTCAGGCCAGTCCCATGGGTGTAGGAATGCCCACTGGGGTGCATTCCTCACACCCTGACATGACATACAAGCTTTTGCCTTCTCTTCAATAGCGCTGTCCAATCCAGGCCACCAAAAATAGCTTCGTGCAATTTCCTTCATGCGCACTATTCCACAGTGACCGGAATGTAGCTGTTCTAACATCTGTGATCTCAGTGGTGGTGGAATAATGACACGTCTCCCCCACAACAAACAACCAGATTGGACCAATAACTCCGTCCGCTTGGACATGTAGGGAACAAGGTCGGATGAGACCGGAGAGGTTTGTTGAGATTTTCCATGCATCACCAGGTCCATAACTTGGGACAATACTGGGTCAACGCGAGTTGCCTTCTTTATCTGAGTAGCAGGGAGTAGGTTTTAGCCCCTACAACACTTAAGAATATTGGCACCTTCTTCACTTCTGTAATGTCTTTTGCAATAAAAAAAAGCTCAAAACGCTCAGTATACACATGCCACTGCTCTATATTCTCATCAAAAGGTTCCAGTGGCCTGGTCAGAGTTGCCATGATTTTAGTTTCACTTTCACAGTCAGTGCAAACAAGCAGCTTTTTTGTTTGTTTGTTCTTTACCTTGACTTCTGCTTCCTTCTGTTACTGGAGCAGCACCGGAATCCCATCTTCGTTGCCACTTGTTATATCCTTGGGGGGCAGCCGGTTTAGGAAGAAATCAGTTGAGGCCAGAGAGCTGACAGCTAACAAAACCACCATTTTATTTACAGAGACAGAGAGCTCACTCAGCCGGCTGAAGCTGGCTGAGCTAACCCATAATAATCTAACTCAGTTGCCATAGCAACAAAAACCATGACAACCAAATACACAACACAGTCTTCCACGAATGACCCATCTCCTCCACCTTACTGCAAAATCTGGCTTCACCCCGGTCTGATCCAAACTTCATTAAAGTCAATGAAAACATTATACTGTCATCAGTAGGCTTTCAATCAGGTCCTTAGTGATCACCAATGTACACTCTAGTTAGTGTAAACCATGGCTAAAAAGAACCAGTTTTGAACAAAAGTTGAAACACTAGTCTTTGCTACCAGGCATTGATATATAGACTAAAATTAAATAAATATGTTTGCTTGCAGGCAGTGTTAGTGACTGGAAGAACCTTTTTACTGAAGCTCAGAACCAAGAAATGGACAAAAAGTTTGAAGAGTCCTTAGCAGGAACTAAACTGGGAGCAAAGATGAAGTATGGGGTGTACTGCAAAGCATGAAAATGAAAGCTAGCTTAATGAAGCACAAGATGATCTGCTTGTTTGCTTTTGAACACTGAAGGAAAAGCCCATTTACTTGATCCAGACTTCTTTGTATGAAATTGTAAACAATCATGTTCTCACTCTCCTTGATTATATTGGCCTCATTAGCACCACAAAAGTGATTTTTACTCCTTTGGTATTCACCCCTTCTTGTCAACTGTTGAGAATAGCCCACTTCCACTTTAATTGAATTGGCTCATTAGCACTGACCCCCCCACTTGGTAAGGCAACTCCCATCTTTTCATATGCTGTGTATTTATATCTCCCTACTGTATTTTCCACTCCATGCATCTGATGAAGTGGGTTTTAGCCCATGGAAGCTTATGCCCAAATACATTTGTTAGTCCTTAAGGTGCCACAAGGATTCCTTATTGTTTTTGTGATACAGACTAACAGGGCTACCGCTCTGAAATCTATCAGACTTGAATTTGACAACAAGCATGTTTAACATACAGCTTACTGTCTTCCTTTAACCAATGAAATTGTAACGACCACATCGAATATAATACTACAAAACTGCTAAAGTGCATTATCTGTAATTAAAAAGCAAGTTTTATCATCTTACACCTTAGGTTTTAATAGTGCCACTAATTCCTGGTGTAGTAGAAAGAGAGAGAGGCTAGAACATGGTGCCTAGTAGAAAGCTAGAGGCCTGAACCAAAATTAGCAAAAATAATGCTATGAGCAAAAGTCAGGCTCTGTTACAAAGCAAATGCCTGCTTACAAGTTCACTGGTCGGTACATGAACATGGCTGGTGTTGCTAAAACACAGGCACTCTTAAGAAGTACTCAGCACTAGGTTTTCATGTAAAAACATTCCAGAAGAGTGGTCCAAGAACATCCCGCTACAAAGTTATGGTATAAACACACTCCCTAAAGATGGTACAGGGCCAAAGTGACCCCTCCAAAAGATAAGGTCAGGATGACAGGATGATGGATAGAGATGTTTTGATCGAACCAACAGGTACAAGGTGTAAGATGGTCACTAACCATGTCAGAAGGGTAATACGTAACTTGTTTGTATCAGTACATAAAAGAGGGGTCATAGGAGGAGTGTCTTTGTCTGGCCTAAGGGGCAATGGAAAGTCCCACTGCTGACTGAGCCAAGTCCATTGTAATGGACATACATGTGCTAGTGTCCCTGTAGAGTCTGCCAGGCACTAGAACTGTGCTTCATTAACAATCCCTTTTAGACAATAACCTCTTTGAGGCAGTGAATGTCATTATTAGCTGGATTATAACTCCACAGTCCAGTCCACGTGAGGGCAGTGCACTGCCCTGGAAGTGGTGAACCCATATCTACAGCACCTAAAATATACACACCTAGGTGGAGAATTACATCTAATTTTACTCTAATTCCCAGCTAAGAAAAGAGAGCACGGAAATAAAACCAGAAGGCTAATACTTCACCATTTGCAATCGGAGAAAGAGCTTAATTGTATGGCTTAAACAATCATTACATAATATGGCTACATGGCTGGATTCCAGGTGTTGTTTAGTTCAACTATTTGATTTGTCTACTGTAAAAAAGGTATTGAGGCTGAATTTTATTTCCTGGCCAAAGGCCTCGGACAGAGGTCATGGTTAAAAAAAAAAAGATTAAACTTTTGTCTCACAGTGGATAGTCACTAACCACTGATTCCTGTGGCTACGCTTACACTTGACATGAGACCTCTTTGTCTAAGTCAAATTTTTGTATTTGAATTATAACGTTTCAGGCAAAGAAAATTAACTTAAAATTCCAAAATATATTTATGGATAATTTGTTGCAGAATTTGCCCAGTGCTCTTTCTGACTTTCCCATTACAGCACCTGGGTTACATTCCTGACTTGCTTGAAAATTCCATTACTATCTGGTGGACATTTGTAGATTCTTTTAATACTCCCACTGGTCTGGTCCCCCCATCCAACTCCCGGATGACTGCCAAGTTTAACCTGCCCAGCAAGGGTGGCTGCGGCCCTGGTCCTCCAGCCTGACTGGCCCCGATGGCCTGCTGACCACCCCTTGGACGGGAAAGGGGAAGGAAACCTATGCTGCAGGACCCTCCGGAACCCCCACAGGAGCTCGAGACCCAGATTGCCCCTGCCGACATCATCCCCTGCTTCACATGTGGCCAATTCGGGCAGCTCCAATGGCAATCCCCAGCCATGGACTGTTCATTTGGCCAGGTGTGTTCGATGGAAACTCATGCCTGATGACACCCATCCACCAAGTTGACAGTGCCTGTAGACCTGGCCAAGCAATGACTACATGCTCTGGTGGACTCTGGATGTGGATAAATGCTGGTGCAATGGTGCTTGTCCCAGAGGCCAACGAACCCATCGGGCAGATATGCCTCCGGTGCATCCATGAGGATGTGAAGACATATCCCACAACACCAATGTCACTAACTATTGATGGGGTAACCTGGGTTCTGCCTGCGGACCTGGTCCAGAAGCTGTCATACCCCATCATCTTGGGCCGGGACTGGCCTGAATTCCCCCAGCTGCTGCAAGCTGTGGGTCACCAAGATTCCCCGGTACAGGGGGACAAGGACCAGTGGTGCTTAGATAGAGGGTGGGGGTCCTGAGGGGCAATTGGGGCAGGGGTCGGGGGAGGGGGCAATCAGCGGCCAGGGGCTGGGATTCAAAGGGCTCTGGGCTGCTGGCAGCCGCGGGGAGCCCTGAGCCCTTTAAATCCCAGCCGCCGCCGCAAAGCCTGCGGGCAGCGCAGAGCCCTCTGACTCCCGGACGCGGCTGGGATTTAAAGGACTCAGGGCTCCCCGCGGCTGCCCGCCGCCCCGAGCCCTTTGAAGCCCCGCCCCTGGCCGCTGATTGCCCCCTCCCCAGACCCCTGCCCCACTTGCCCCACCCCTATCTAAGCACCACTGGTCCTTGTCCCCCGATTACCCCCTCCCGAGACAACTGCCCCTTGGGACCCCAGTCCCTATCTAAGCCTCCCTTCTCCTTGTCCCCAACACCCCCCTCCTGAGACTCCACCCAACTTCCCCCCAGGACCCCACCCCCTACCTGTCCCCTGATAAACCTCCTGGACTCCCATGCCTATCCAATTGCTGCCTGTCCCCTGACTGCCCCTCCGAATCTCTGCCCCATCCAACCCCCCCTGCTCCTTGTCCCTTGACTGCCCCCCAGAACCCCCTACCCCTTCTCCAACCCCCAAACTGCTTACTGTGCCACTCAGACCAGCGTGTCTGGCTCCATGCAGCTCCAGACAGTTGCTGCTATGCTCCCCCATGGAGCCCACAGCCCTCTCCCACCCCCAGCACCTGCCTTCCAGATTTGAACACCTCAAAATTCAAGCTCCGTTTGGGCAGCTTTTACTTCATTTCTCCCAAATCAGTTTCCCCTGCAAGGTGCCAACTGAAGGTGTTGGAAAACAGAGAGATCGGGTGGCCTCCTAATGCCTGGAAAAGAGACACAGGCCAGAGGAGGGAGTGTCAGTGCCTGTGCGGACTTCTGGGAAGTGCATGGTGTGGAAGGGGATGCTGTGATGCTTTGGAACAACTCCATACAAAGCCAGTCAGGACTCTGGGGGAGCCTCCTCTCTCGGAGCATACTGTCTCCAGGGCAAGAAGCTTACACCTTCCTGGGTCTGACCTCAGAGCATTCAGCTTGCCCTTCCACATCATGCACTTTCCACAGCGAGTCTGCCCAGGCGGGTCCTGGGGCAACCAGAGGTCTCTGCACCCCAACTCCGCAGTCAGATGTGACTCTCAGCCAGACAGTAAAACAGAAGGTTTGCAGGTAAATATGCCCAATGGTCTGGGATGAGATCTGAGTTACTACAGAGAATTCTTTCTTGGGTGCTGGCTGGTGAGTCTTGCCCACATGCTCAGGGTTTAACTGATCACCATATTTGGGGTCGGGAAGGAATTTTCTTCCAGGGCAGATTGGCAGAGGTCCTGGAGGTTTGTTGCCTTCCTCTGCAGCGTGGGGCACTGGTCACTTGCTGGAGGATTCTCTGCACCTTGAGGTCTTTAAACCACGATTTGAGGACTTCAATAACTAAGACATAGGTTAGAGGTTTGTTACAGGAGTGGGTGGGTGAGATTCTGTGGGCTGTATTGTGCAGGAGGTCAGACTAGATGATCATAATGGTCCCTTCTGACCTTAAAGTCTATGAGATGACAGGAACACAGTTTAAACAGAGCTTGTTGGTACAGAAAACAGAACCCCTCTGTCAGGTCTACCTTAGGGGGTGGGGAGCCCAGAACCAAGTTCTGGGTCTCTCCCCATTTCCCCAGCCAGCTCCAAACTGACACTCCCTCCTCTGGCCTCTGTGTCTCTTCCGAACAAGGAGGCCACCTGATCTCTTTGTCCCCAACACCTTCAGTTGGCATCTTGCAGGGGAAACTGAGGCACCCACACAGTATTCAGAGAAAATATTAACATTCCCACTTCATCACAACAAGTGCAACAAAATATAATACTGTATATTGAAGTAGGCAAGTGCTGCTTCTGACTTTCCACTTTTAATTGACCCTTGTAATCTTGTGGCACTGACGCGTTATAGCTTCATTTTATATCGGCTTACAGGGCGGGAGCGGGGGGCACCACCATTTTGGGCCCCACCAAAAATTATACAAACCTGCCGCCTATGATGGCAAGAGAGGGAGGGCTAATGATCACACCCTACCCCCTTGAACTGGAACTGGGGCCCCAGTTCCCTGTGGCGACTAAATGAACAGAATCCCAGATCAGGGACACCCTCACTGAGGAGCAACTGAGATAGACCAAGCACCTCCTTAAAGCCTTTGTGAGGACTTTGATGGACTTTGAACAGACCACCCTTGTGCAACACATTATCCAGACCAACCCTGGGGAAGTGATTCAAGTGACTGCCCAGCCCTTCCCACGCCACATGTGGGAGGTCATCGAACAGGCGATCCAGGCTATGTTGGACCTGGGGGTGATTGAGCAGTCCGCCAGTGAGTGACACAGTCTAATCATGCTCATCCCCAAGCTGGACGGGGACCGCAGGTTCTGTATAGACTTCTGAAGAATCAATGTAATCTTGAAGTTCGAAGCATACCCGATACCCTGAGTGGATCAAATGATTGATCACCTTGGGGAAGCCAGATATATTACCACCCTTGATCTGGCAAAAGGGTATTGGCAGATCCCACTGGAACCAGCATCAAAGGAAAAGACCGCCTTTGCCACCCCCAGCGGACTCTATCATTTTACCTGGATGCCTTTCGGCCTTCGTGGCACCCCTGCAATCTTCCAGCAACTGATGGACTGGCTCCTGCAACCCCATGTCGAGTACATCGTGGCATACCTGAATGATGTGGTCATCTACAGTCGCCACTGGGAAGACCACCCAAACCGAGTGGCTGCCATCTTGAGAACCCTTGGGGAGGCAGACCTCACTGCCAACCCCAAGAAATGCCAAATTGGTTGGCAGTAGACAAACTACCTGGGCTATACACTGGGACAAGGATATGTTGTAGACCCTAGTCAGGAAGGTCCAAGCTATTCAGGATCACCCAGTCCCCATCACTAAGAAACAGGTCTGATACTTTGTGGGGCTGGTGGGGTACTACCAGCACTTCATCCCCGACTTTGCCACCATTCCTGCCCCCTTGATGGGCCTGCTGACTAAAGATCAGCCACAGCACGTATGGTGGGATCCCGATTGTGAGAAGGCATTCTGAGGGTTGAAGAACCTCCTGTGCTGGGAGCCCATGTTATATAGTCCTGACTTGGGACGCAGTTTTATTGTCCAAACTGATGCCTTGACAGTAGGACCGGGCACTGCCCTCTCTCAGGACATCGACAGGAAGGAACACCCA
Source organism: Mauremys mutica (assembly GCF_020497125.1). Lineage (NCBI taxonomy): Eukaryota > Metazoa > Chordata > Testudines > Geoemydidae > Mauremys > Mauremys mutica. The sequence goes on from NC_059074.1 coordinate 127,301,264, forward strand.
GTCCTCTATATTAGCCTAAAGCTGTTCCTGAGGGAGAGGAACTACTTGGTGATTGAAAAGAAGGCACTGGCCATTAAATGAGCAGTAGTGGCCCTTCGTTAGTACCTCCTAGGCAGTTCCTTTGTGGTGGTAATAGACCACACACCCCTCAGATGGCTCCAGCAAATGAAGGACACCAACACATGGTTGATGCGCTGGTATCTGGCCTTACAGCCATTCGCCTTCACTGTACAACATCAGTTGGGTAAGGAGCACACCAACACAGACACGTTGTCAAGACTTGGGGAAGGGGTCCTGACTGGCCCTGGAGAACGGGAGCTGGGCTTGAGGGGGTGTGTGTGTAGCAAAGAGGTGAGGCCTCCGTCAGAGATTGGCAGTGAGGGAGGGCCACAGATGCCCTGGTGGGTGGAACCAGGAAATCCATGCCCGCCATGCCGGAAGCAGAGAGGTGGGACAGGAACGGGTAGCTCAGTTGAGCAGGAGCTGCTGAGGGAGGCAGATACTTCCAGCCTGCTGCTGTCTCAGGGAGCAGGTTTGCCAGACATACCTGATACTGAGGAGCTGCTGGGATTGCCACTGGCAGTATACCCTAGGGAGATGAAGGATGACCCTAGGGTTCAGGTACACCTGAGGCGGAGTATAGGAAGCCGCCCAGGGGTACCAGACTACTGTATGGCTGTGAGGCTGCCAGGTCAGCGAGTTGCGTGTGGATTCCCCACTGACGTAGTGGCAGACCACTCTGCCACTGTTAGGTCCCTGAGCTGGGATGTGGTGGAACTGGGCGGGCCCATGTCCCCCCTGCCATGCCCCCCTTGGGGTGGCAATACTCCCCCTCCTTATGCCAAGAGGCCTGCATTTGTCTGTCGCCCACCAGAGCCAGGACAACAGACTGGGGGGCATTCGCCTTTGCCGGCGCCTGACACTGTTCGCTGGGTGTTTAACCCCTGCCGGCACCCTAGACCGTTTGCTGG